>NC_141687.1:787485743-788685743 GCF_964263255.1 Lissotriton vulgaris | reverse complement strand
CCGCCCGGCTCGCACCTGGCCCTTAAGGCCTTCCTACGGTGGCGACCGCAGGATTAGTAGGGGTTATTGGGTTGTTGGAGGGTATGGTTTGGATGGGATCTAGATGGTGCTCTTTGGGTCCTGTTCTGGGGAGGGTGGATGGGGGTCTAGTTCATTCTTGGGTAGTTCGGTTTTGGTTGGGGAAAATGGCCGCCATCAGTGCTGGGGTGATTGATGTCCTTTCTGTGTTGGGACCCAGATGGGGAGACTTTGCGAGAACGATATGGGACAATGGCTGATGTTGCTAACTTGAAATGTGTTACTTGGAACGTGCGGGGGCTTCATACTATGTCCAGGCGCCACAAAGTCCACGCTTATTTAGTGCGTAGGGGAGTGCAAATGGCGCTGCTGCTGGAAACTCATCTGAACAAGGCGGAAGGGGCGGCGCTACAGCGTAGATGGAGGGGGCAGGTCTTTTGCACATCGTACTCCGCGTATGCCAGAGGGGCGCTGATATGGGTTAGAGCTGGGGTCCCCTTCCAGGTCACGAAAACAGTGATAGATCCAGAGGGGCGCTACGTGGCTATCTCGGGCACTTTGGGAGGGAGGGACTTGAACGTTTGCTGTGTGTACGCTCCTAATATAGACCAGACTGCCTTCCTTTCCAGGTTATCGGGCTCGTTGGCCCACTTCTTCTCCGGGCCCCTTCTGCTCGGGGGAGATTTCAACTCAGTAGTAGACGTAGACACTGACCGCTCGCATCCACCCCTTCCCGATTCTCCGGTTCGTCGCATGGCTAAGGGTCGTAAGGACTGGCAGACCCACTGGGGTCTAACGGATATCTGGAGGGCGCACCACCCCACATCTAGGGACTATTCCTACTTCTCGAGCCTCCATGAGTTGCATGTTAGACTGGACGGATTTCTTGGATCGCCCGAACTGGTTTCGGCAGCGGTCCGGTCTGAATATTTGTCCAGAACCATTTCAGACCATAACCCACTCCTGCTGGACCTTCGCTGGTTCCCCGGGGCGCCGGCGGTGCCCACCTGGAAATTACGGCCCGAGATTCTTGAGGACAGTGTTTTCAGGGCGGACCTAGGTGATAAGGTCTCAGAGTACGTTGCGTCCAACGGCGGCACCGCGAGTACGAGAGCGTTAGAGTGGGACGCTTTTAAGGTAGTGGTGAGGGGTTACTGTATTTCTAAAAAGGTAGGCATGAGGCGAGTTATCCTCGCCGACCTAGATGCAGCGGACCGGAAACTCCGCGAGCTGGAAATTCGCCGCCCCGGGCGCCCTGAATTACAGGTACGCACGGCGGAGGCGAGGGAGACGGTGGCGGCGGAGGTCGAACGGCTTCGCTGTTTTGACTACAAGGCCTATACGGTCCGGTCCATCGCGGAGGGGGATAGATCGAGCGCGTTGCTGGCATGGTTGGCCAACCCTACGCGTCAGTCCTCATTGACGACATGTATGCGTAAGGCAGACGGAACCGAGGTGTACACTCAGCCGGAGATTCTCAGCTGCTACCGGCATTATTACGAACGTTTGTACCGCAGTCGCTCAGCCCGAGACCCTGACCTGCTCGATAATTATTTACGGCCACTGGAACTCCGAACAGTAGAGCAAGAAGTGGCGAAAGCCCTGGGGTCCGACATAGAATTGGGAGAGATCCGCAGTGCCATTAAACGGATGGCGAGGAATAAGACCCCGGGCCTGGACGGCCTGCCTGTGGAGTTTTATGCAGCTTATGCTGACCTCCTAGCCCCTAGGTTATTGGTAGTCTACAGAGAGGCGAAGAGGCTCGGGTGGCTCCCGAGCTCGATGTGTGAGGCGTTGGTGGTTCCTCTCCTCAAGCCGGGAAGGGACTCGTCCGACCCGGGGTCTTACCGTCCCTTATCGATGCTGACGGTGGACTATAAAATACTGAGCAGTATCTTGGCCTCGAGGCTGCTGGGGCACATGAGCTCCCTGGTGCATGAGGACCAAGCTGGTTTTATCCCTAGGCGTAACACGACTATGAACATTCGCAGGTTGTTCCGCTTGCTAGGGGAACCGTTTGTGGATGCCCCGTCCCCGGTTGTCTTATCGGTGGACCTAGAGAAGGCTTTTGATAGCCTGGAATGGGACTACCTTTGCACTGTGCTACGGAGATTCGGCCTCGGTGAGGGCTTCATCAGATGGACCACGGTTCTCTATGCTTCTGCATCGGCCAGGGTTCGGGCGGGACCACTGATTTCCTCACAATATCCGGTGGAACGAGGCACGAGGCAGGGGTGTTCGTTGTCCCCACTTCTCTTTGCGCTGGCGGTGGAGCCACTCGCGCTGCATCTTCGATCGGGAGCCCATTATACGGGCCTGTGGACTCCTTCGGGCCCGCACTACGTTTCGCTGTATGCGGACGACCTGTTGCTCTTCCTAGAGGACCCGCTCGCCGCCCTACATGGAGCGGCGACGGCGCTCACGGAGTTTGGGGAGGTCTCGGGCCTCCGGGTGAATTGGTCTAAGACCTGTCTTTTCCCGGTGCGCAAGGGCGCCCCCGCCCCTACTCTAAGTAGGGAGATCAGATGGGAACCCGACTGCTTTAAGTACCTGGGGGTATACGTCTATCACGACCCATCCGACCTCCTGGATGGGAACATTGCCCGCAGCACTCGAGCACTTCGAGGCTGTATGGACTTCTGGGCCACGCTGCCGCTCTCGGTGGCAGGGCGGATCGCTTTGCTTAAAATGGTGGCGCTTCCCCGGCTGTTATATTACTTCCGGACACTGCCGATCTGGGTCCCTCCGGCCACGTTTCGACTACTAAGATCTATGATAGTCGGATTCCTCTGGGGCTCGGGCCGCCGACGGGTGGCCCTCAGGACCCTGATGAGGCCGAAAGATGAGGGTGGGCTTGCGGTGCCGGACTTTGAAAAGTATTATTTGGCGGCGCAGCTCCAGACCTTCACCCAGGAGATCGCCCGGGAATTCCGGGGCCCAGAAGACAGGAGGGGGACGGGTATGGCCAGGCATGTTCTCTCCTTCATAGCGCTGCGACAACGTTTGGCCCTACGGGACTTGTCGCTGGAGGAGCGGACCGTTCGCCTGTGTTGGAACCGGGCTCACGCCCGAGGCCATCTGAGAACACCGTATGCGCCCGAAATACCTTTGGGGATGCTGACGGCCCTCCCCCATGGCGGCGATTGGTCACGATTGGCGGCCTGGGAGGACGCCGGCTTACAGCTAGTTGGGGATCTGTATGAGGACGGGGCGCTCTTGCCCTTTCAGGAGCTTATTGATCGCTTCGAGATCCCCCGTGGCGACTTTCTGCTGCACTCGGCCATTGTCCGAGCGATCCAGGCGCACTGGAAAAGCGGGCAGGAGGAACCCACTTTATCTCCGGTGTGCCAATACGTGATGATGTCTGCGGGCACGGTGAAGGCGGTCACTTGCCTTTACGGCAGACTGATCAACGAGGGATTGGCTCCTCTCACTACTTTGAGAAACCGCTGGGAGGAGGACATTGGCAGGGAGATCCCGGAGACGACCTGGTCCCAGTTGATGCGGCGAGCCTGGAAGGGCACACGCCACGCCCGCTTTCAGCTGGTCCACTATTACGTGCTCCATAGAGCATATCTGACCCTGGTGAAAATTAGGCGATATTTTGCCACGAATTCGGCGGATTGCCCTAGGTGCCTAGCCCAGGAGGCGGACCTCCTCCACATGCTATGGGCCTGCCCGGGATTGTCATCCTACTGGGTAGAAGTGGGGAAGACCCTGGAGGAGGTGACGGGGAGGTCCTTATCATTTGACGCGGCGGTGGGACTCCTACACTGGTTCCCTCATACCCCCAAGAATAAAATTTCCAGCAAATTTATCGACCTAGGGCTCCTCCTTGCTAAACGAGAGGTGACCAGGAACTGGAAGGCACGAGTTGGTCCGACAGGAAGCCGATGGCACAGCGAGCTCTTGAATTGGGCGGCGGGGGAGGGCACGCTGAGATACCAGCTAGCTTGGAGGCAGCGTAATGAGAAGGCGCAGGAGGCAGCGTTGGAGTGGGAAACGTTAGTGCAGGCCCTTAGGGATTATTGCGCCCCCAGCGACTCTGAAGGTGAAGAAGCGGCTCGCCCCATATCCCGATAAACGATTGCACTATTAGTCCTGTTGCTTTCCCCGTGGGTCCCATAGCAGATCCTGTTGCGGTTGTTACCAGGCGCTGATGGCGGGGGTTGGGTGGGGTTTTCTTTGGTTAGTAGTGTTTTGTGGGTGGGGTTTTCCTTTTGGGTTTATAGGCTTGTTTGGAAAAGCAGATGACGGACAGTGGATCATCCGGACCAGCTCCGACGTCCTTCTGAGCCCCCATTGACTTTCGCCGCCCGACCCCAGGGTTGTGGGCCGGATGGCTGTGTAAGAAACTTACAGCGCGGGGACGGAGGGTTGTATCTCGCTGATATTGCTTGTGATATAATGCTGGTCGATTATGTAACGATTTACTGATTCCTGCAATAAAAATATATTTAAAAAAAAAAAAAAAAAAAAAACCAAGGGAAGAGAGGAAAAGTTGATTAAGGTAATGAGGAGTGTGAGGAGAGAAAGGGAGTAAAAGGTTGCCAGAATAATTAGATTTCATCTTCTGATGTAACTTCAATGAAAAAATATATATATTCTATGTTCATCACAGGTAAAATTCCACCATGTTAACAAAGATAATTTAGAAACATCTTTCCAAAAAGAAAAGAAAACTTTAAAAACAAGTGCAATAAAAGAATCAAATAACAACAGTTTAGGAGATAGGTGTTCAAAGTTAGATGATAAAGAACTTAAGAAAACATTTTGGAAAGTTAATGGTATATTACATTTGAAAATCTTTAAACATTTACACCAAAGGGTGTTCCAAAACATATTAACATGAGTACAATAATATAACAAATGTGTTAAAGAACCATTGCTTATGAATCATGATGAACATAGTGAAGAAGCAGGTGAATCAACTTTAGAAATACATTATGGGGTAACAGCAGCCCTTTTATAAACAGAAAACAGGGACTGTGTAATACAAGCAGCTTTGGAGGTATTATATATTTTAAGCCACATTCTGTCCCAGAATAGTGGAGAAAATGATGTTGGTCGATCTGGTTCCCATAGTTATTCAAGAGAACTTTTAGGTTTAACAGGGGAATGTGACAGTAATGTTTTATTTGTATAAGGAGCTTTAGGAATGGAATCATGGTGAATCAAATCCAAAGGCGTCAGAGGTATAGGTGTGACTGAGATATAATAAGTGAGTTAGAAAAAAGGAATGGAGAAAAGAGGAAATAATTCAATCTCCCTTAAGAAAGAGTTAGGTAAGAGGTATTGAATTTGTAATTGAGGAAAATATATAATATAAATGTTTTTCATAAATTGGTCAACAAACGTACTACCCTTCTCTTTTCAGTGTGTAATGTAAAAAGATTTATGACAAATTTAGTAAATTCATTATACCAAATTGATGGATGAGGATAAAAAGCATTGTTGGAAATCAGGAGTAGTAGAACATTTTGTAGGTAGTAAGTGATGTGAATTTTTTAAAATGGGACTTTTGGATATTAAAGTACAATTAGACATATGATTGATATCTTTGAATAAAGAAAAATTTAGTAGGCACTGTTCAAGTGTAATCCATTGTGTGGTAGGTTGAATCTTGAAACTTGCGAATCGAGGCATAAAATTGCCACATCAGAAAGGCAAAATCATAAAGTTTAAAATTAGGAAATCTTACACCTTTTTCATTTTATTTGGCATTTGAGTTTACAGAGGGCAATATGTGGGTGTTTATTGTTCCACAGGAATTTTGTACAAATAGCATCAATCTGTGCAAAAAATAATTAGGGATATGAAAGGGTAACATCGAAAGGACGTGTTATAATCATCATTTTAATGGCATCAAGTCTATCCCACCGCAATAAATGTAGAGGAGAACAAGTTGAAAGCAAAGTTTATATCTTACATTTTAATATCATAAAATGATGGCTATGCATGTTAGATATACTGGATGGACACCATGTAAAGTTAGTATTCATGAAGATATCTTGATAACAAAGGGAATTTGGGGAGAGGATGTAGCCTTACAGCTAGAGCGGTGGACCTTGAAGCTGGGGAACCGGGGTTGAGCCTCGGTAACGGCGCTCAACATCCTGTGATTCTGGGCAAATCACTCAATCTCCCTGTGCCTAACAAAAATGAATGTGTGCATCTGTAACAAAACTGGTGCTCATGTAAAGCGCTTTGATACCGGTTGTCTCGGGTCTAGTTTGCGCTATCTATAACTCTAAAAAAAATAATTAAATACAAATTCAATGGTTAGAACTCAGTTTTGAAAAAATTAAGTTTATATCCAGGAATACTAGAGTATAATGTGATTTCATGTATGAATGGGTTCAAGGAGGTCAAGAGGTTGGACATATAGATTAGAACATCATCTGCGTAGGCACATCACTCAAAATCTAGGGAACTTTGTTTGAATCCAGGGATGAGTGTATTATAAAGGATACATTCAAGGAATGGTTCGAGGCAAAGAACAAACCAGGGGAAAGGGGGGGCAACCTTATCTAGTACCTCTATGCAAAGTAAAATATGGAGAAAAACAACCATTGACAAAAACATTACCATTAGGGTCAGAGTATAGTAATATTATGAATGAGATGAATTTTGGGCAAAAGCCAAACCAGCGAAGAGTGCTGAACATAAATTGCCAATTAATGCTGTCAAAAGCTTTTTCAATATCCAGGGATGCGTAAGGAATAATTGTTTTTACAGCCATCACAAAGTTGTTAGAAAACATCCTTGCATTGTCTGCAGCAAGTCGTCCCTTAGTAAAGCCAGATTGATCAGGTTTGCAAGAAGGGGTACAACAGTTTCTAGGCGAGATGCTAGGATCTTGGCAAAAAGTTTGCAATCGTACTTAATCAATGAAATGTCCCAATATTTTTTGCAGGGAGTGTGATCTTTTTAGCTGACTTGGGGATAATGATAATAACAATCAAGGCTTCCAAAATGGAGCCACTAGCCCTGAACTCAAAAAAGAAAGTAATTTAAAAGGTCTAATATTTTGGAGGTAAAACATTTACATAGGGAAGAAATTAGTTAGATAGAAAATCCATCAGGTGCCTTAGCTCCTTTCAGGGATTTGAGTGCATTTAAAATCTCCTGGAATGTAATATCTCAAATATATGGGAGGGAGGTTTAGGGAGACCAATTGCAAGTGTGGTATATCAGGTTCTAATGGGGTGTTATTGTCTCTATATAATGTTTTGTAATAGGATTGGAAAGCATTAGAAATATCAGAGTCAGAAATTGAAGTGATATTTTTGTAGATTCATTAAGAATGGAGCCTTTGGGAACATAGTGACTATACATAAGAAAGGCAAACCCAAAACAGACTGTACCTCATATAGGCTGATCTCCCTCCTTAATGCTGAACCCAAGATCCTTGCCAAAGTATTAGCTAATCGAAGAATTAAAATAATTTCTGACCTGGTACACCCAGATCAATCCGGTTTTATACTGCACAGGAACACGGCCTTAAATCTGCACCGAGTACACAGGGTCCTTGGTAGGGCGGACACGATTCTGGAACCGGCTATCCTTGTCTCTTTAGATGCCACCATGGCGTTCAACACCATTGAGTGGCCCTATCTTATAGCTCTCCTTCGAAAATTTGGGTTCAGTCAGAAATTCTTTCAGTGGGTGCGACTCCTATATTCGGCACCACTGGCACAAATCGTGGTTAATAATAAAAAAATCGGACGCTTTTAGTTTGAGTCGAGGTACCCGTCAGGGATGCCCACTTTCCCCCTCCTGTTTGCTTTGGCATTGCAACCTTTGGCGTTGTGAATCGGACAAGATCCAGTCATTCGTGGTATGCATTGGGAATCTGAGTGGGAGGACCACATCTCGCTTTACGCAGATGATGTACTACTCTACTTAACCTATCCCAAACGATCCCTAACTGCAGTTCTAGATATATTGGTGGTTTTCGGCAGGTTTTCTGGATTTACGAACAACTGGACCAAGTCCCACCTCTATGGTCTACAGGGAGGTCCACCAGATCTGCCCCGTGACCGTCCAATCTAGATCACTGCCGCAGGATTCAAATACTTGGGGATTTATCTTTCCCTAGACTCTAAAATTCGGTATGACAAAAATCTCCTTCCTCCACTACTACAGTTAAAACAAGATATAACCAGTTGGAAATCTCTTCCCATCTCTTTATTAGACAAGGCTGCCCTTTTTAAGATGATGTCCATCCCCCGTTTTCTCTGTGTCCTTCAAAACTCGCTTGACCCTGTTCCATTGTGTCAGAGGCTTTGTAATGTGTCACCAGCAGAAGCACACTACTGAATGAGGCCGGATTGTCCTAAAAAGGAGCAAGCTGTTAGGAAAGGGACTGTACAAGGCGCCATAACTCTGGCTGTGGGGTTGTGTGGAGGGGGCTTGTGAACCACTGCTGATGGCACCGATCTGGTGCATATGAAGGTGAGAGCAGGAAGAACCACAACACGATTGATCCAAACCTCACAGGGCTCTGCCTACTTACGGCTCACTGGTACACCCAACGGAGAGGACCAGAGTTTACACTGCCGAGCAGCGGTGCTGGAAAGCGGCTTGAAGTACGAACTCAGGTGGCTAGTAATCGAAGGTGGGACGACGGCGGTGGATATGTTTTAATAGTACTAGAAACCTGCCTCCTTGCCATACATTACTATAGGATTTGTGGGCCTACAGCTGACGACCAGTGTACTAGAACGTGCGTTGTGCGCTGCTACTTTTGCAGGAACTTGTAGAGCTGGGCAATAGTGGCGGAACCCTGAGTATGGTTAAACCCAAGCGGAAAACAGAAGGGGCCATGGATTCGGAAGCGCAAGACCGGATGACGCAGGGTCCCGCGGACCTGCAACAACAGTTGGAACGCATCTTGGAGGCTATTGCGGCAACGCGGGAGGCCTTACAGCAGGACATTGCTCAGGTGGCGACGGGGCTGGGGCTCCTACGTGCAGATCACTCCAAACTGACGGACAGAGTGAAGACAGCTGAAGACGCGCTACAAGAACTGACTCCGGCCCACGCGGCCCTTGAGGGTAAAATGGCGAATGCTTTGGAACGTATACAAATCCTGGAGAAGAGAGCCGAAGATTCCGAAAGCAGAAACAGGCGCAATAATATACGCGTCGTGGGCCTTCCAGAAAAAGTTGAAGGGAGAGATATGATCAGATATCTAGAATCCTGGCTACAAACGACAGCGGGCTTATCCACTTGAACGAGCACATCGTGTCCCCGCACAGCCTCCACAACCAGGCCGCCTGCCGAGACCTGTGGTTGCAAAGTTACTCCATTATAAAGACAGGGATCTATTGCTCCAAAAAGCACGTAGCGCAGGGCCGTTCTCAGTAGATAACAGCAAGGTGACATTATTCCTGGACCACACATTTGAGACACAGAGGCTCCGTGCATCCTTCCTGCAAGTCAAGCGAGGACTCAGAGCCGAAGGGATTCAGTACTTCTTACTTTTCCCAGCAAAGCTAAGGATCATAATGGACGGCACAACGCACTTCTTCCATACGCCTGACGAGGCTTGGGCATGGCTAGATACCTACAAAGCGGGCACGGACCGCAAGGAGCGCCGCGAGATGGCACCTCAGAGGGCCCCACAGGTGCGGAAATCGCAGAGAATATGTCGGAGGCGACAGGGATCGCAGAAAACGTCATTGTCTCAGACAGGCGAGGGGAGGCAGGCGGCCTTACTGGCGGGTTGGCGCTCTCTGGGACGCACAAAACTCAATCGACACAGGGAACTGAATCGGAAGGACTTAAAACATGCTCAGAAACGGAATTGTCGGAAACGGACAGCTTCCAGGACCCGAAGATCACACCGAGGACGGCGGATGGAGTACTGGATGCTTGGTGCAGGAGAGGATGCAAAGCTGACGGAACATTGAAGCTGCTCAGGACGAGGACATGGCGACCTAATGTTTATTGATGAAAGGGTCCGAATGTCGAGGTCTTCTACTACGGGATCGTGGCGGCGGGGGATGTGGGCTGGCGTAGCTGCCTGCCGCGCCAGAGTCGCACCCCACTAGCCCATAAGGCAAAGCCGCAGTGACTACTGCGGGGTATAGCTGAGTGTTAGGGTTGTTTCTTTGCGTTTGGATGGGGGCTGATAACCTGATATTGGGTCCTGTTCTGGGGGGGAAAGTTGGGGATGTTGTGTTGCAGGTGGGTACGTTTGGTGTGGGCAAGTGCTTGGAAACAGTAGAGGGGAGGTGGCTCATTACTTGAATTGATCTGCATTTCCTGGAACGTGCGAGGCTTACACACAATGACACGACGTCACAAAGTCCATGAGTATTTAATAAGGAGGGGGGTCTAGATAGCCTTCCTACAGAAAACTCATCTCACTAAAGTGGAGGGGCAGGCATTACAGCACAGGTGGAGGGGCCAGGTCTTTTGTACGTCGTACTCAGCATTTGCTAGAGGGGCACTGATTTGGGTGCGAGCTGGGGTTCCTTTTCAAGCCACACAACACGTTGTAGACCCAGGGGGCAGATATGTGGCAGTAGAGGGCCGATTGCATGTGAGGGACGTTACTCTCTGCAGTATATATGCACCAAACACCGATCAGGCGCACTTCTTCGAACACATTTCAGGCGCCCTAGCACATCATTTGACTAACCCGATATTGGCAGGGGGGACTTCAACTCACTCACGGATGTCGAACTACATAGATCTCACCCTCCGCTGGCGGACTCACCGGTGCGCCGGCTCACACAGAGTAGATTGAACTGGCAGGAAAGGTGGGGATTGGTAGATACATGGCGTAATCAGCACCCGAGGCATAGGGACTACTCCTTTTTTCCAGCTCTACATGAGCTCCACATTAGAATAAATGTGATTTTGTGCTCAGGAACAATGGCCTCAATGGTGGGACGGTCGGAATATCTGGCCAGGACCATATCCGATCACAACCCGTTATTGATATCTCTTAACTGGGAGATGGCTAGGTCGTCCATTCCTATGTGGTGCTTACGCCCAAAAGCGCTGGACAACCAGGCCTACCAGACAGCGATAAGGGAAGGCATAGAACACTATTTTGCAGAAAATGAGGGAACAGCGTGTTCTAGAGCAATGGATTGGGACGCCTTCAAGGTGGTGGTTCGAGGGTTATGTATCAGCAAATATGCAGGAATGAGGAAAGTGTTATTACATGATGTAGATAAAGCTGAGGAGAAACTGAGGGAGCTAGAACAACAATGACCAGAGCAGCCAACATTACACATACAACTGCTAGAGGCAAAGGAACAGGCAGCAGCGGAGGTGGAGAGATTGCGCAGTTTCAATTATAAGAATTATACAGCAATGGTACATGCGGAGGGGGATAAAATCGGATCGTTGTTGGCATGGCAGTCTGATCCGACACCGAGAGGTTGCCCAATACTGGCCCTGGGAACGGAAACTTGCACTATAGTGTACACCCAGCACGAGATCATGACATGGTTCTTGAACTACTAACAGTTGCTGTATAAGAGTAGCTTAAGTTTGGAGGAAGAAGCAATAGATGACTATCTGGAGAAATTCCAGCTTCCACATTTAGAAGAAGAACAGGCTAAATTATTGGGCCGGGAGGTCACATTGGATGAGACCCGCAGTGCAATCAAGCACATGGCTCGGAACAAAACTCCGGGAGTAGACGGATTACCGGTGGAATTCTATGTACAGTATATAGATCTGCTCGCTCCTCGTCTCCTCGAAGTATATAAGGAGGCTAAGGAGTTGGGTCAGCTGCCGCCCTCCATGCACGAGGCGTTGATTATAACCCTCTTGTACCCAGGTAGGATCGGGGAGGACGTAACATCCTATAGACCGTTACCCATGTTGACGACGGATTATAAGATACTGAGTAGGATACTAGCCACCAGACTATTAAGGCACATGACCACTCTTGTGCACTCAGACCAAGCTGGATTTATTCCAACTAGGAACACTCCCTCAAATATACGGTGGCTCATGAGGATAATGGGCACTGATCATTGTGCTCTTGACGCACTGGCGGTGCTTTCAGTGGACATAGAAAAAGCTTTTGATAGTCTAGAATGGACATATTTATTTAAAGTACTGGAACCATTTTGCCTGGGCACGCTGTTTGGGACCTGGGTCAAAATTTTGTATTCTTCGGCGGTGGCGAAGGTGAGGCTGGGGAAACTGATATCTGACCAATATCCGGTCCTGAGGGGAATGCGACAGGGATGTTCCCTATCCCCGCTGTTGTTTGCACTGGCCATAGAGCCCCTAGCGGTACAGGCGAGACTTGGAATGAGCTTTGATGGGCTATGGCAGAATGCGATACCACATCATATTTCTATGTATGCAGATGACCTGCTTCTATATCTGGAAGACACGGGGCAGCACTGCGGGGAGCGATCACTTTGCTGACCAGGTTTGGAAACTTCTCAGGGCTTAAAGTGAACTGGAGCAAGACATGCCAGCTTCCGGTACGGCCATGTGTGGCGGTTCCAACCCTACCCCAGGAGATAAAATGGAAACTGATATGCCGCACTTATCTTGGGGTCCGGATTTATCACGACGCCACAGACATACTGGAAGGGAACATAGGACGTTGTATAAGGGCCATAAAAGGGAACCTGGCAGTCTGGTCCACGCTACCATTATCAGTACTGGGGAGGATAGCCTTACTTAAAATGGTGGCATTACCGAGGCTACTTTATTATTTCCGGACGCTCCCCATCTGGGTTCCGCCGGTGATGTTCAGGGAACTGAGATCGATGACTATAGGATCCCTGTGGGGAACTGGCAGGAAGCGGATAGCAATAGACATACTGATGCGCCTGAAACTGGAGGGGGGCCTCACCATTCCGGACTTTGAACTTTATTATTTAGCGGCACAGCTACCGGTCCTCACACAGGCCATTGCAATGGAGTGCCAGGGCCCTGACCATATGGGAGGCACAGGGACGCAAAGGCATGTCCTCTCATATATAGTCCTCCAACAGGTGCTTCTACCCAGGGATTTGTCACTAGAGGAGAGCACTTTGAAGTCATGTTGGAATCGTAGCCAGCGTAGGGCGGGAGTCCTCCATCCATACGCTCCGGAGATCCCGCTGGGGATGCTGACGGCACTTCCCCATGGGAGCGACTGGTCTGCTCTCGAAAAATGAGAGCAACTAGGAATCCAGATAGTGGGGTACTTATACTAAGAGGGAGAGTTGCTGTCTTTTCAGGCATTACAGGAGAGATATGACCTCCCAATAGGCGACTTTCTGATCCATGCGGCGGTGGTGGCAGCGATTCAGAGACATTGGAGGGAGGGGCAAGCGGAACCCAAGACTACTATGGCATGTCAATATGTGGTAATGGCGTCAGGGACCTTTAAGGCAGTTACATGCCTCCAATCCATGATGTTACATGAAGGGTTGCAACCATTGGCCGCTCTGAAATCGAAGTGGGAAGTAGGGATGGGCAGGCCGATACCAGACACGACATGGGGACATGTCCTCAGGAAGGCGTGGAAGGGCACGCGAAATGTGAAACTTCAATTGATACAATTCTTCATAGTACACTGGGCGTATCTGACGCCGGGGAAGATTCAGAAGTACTTCCAAGCGCAGGACGCAGCATGCCCCAGATGTTTGAAAGAGGGAGCGGAATTGGAACACATGCTTTGGGACTGTCCGAGAATAGGGAACTACTGGGTAGAAGTGGGAGTACTGTTAAATGAAGTCACGAGCAGAGATCTGACCTATGACATGGCTGCATGTGTGTTACTTTGGTTTCCCCACACACCAAAAACAAAAATAACGAGTACATTTATAGATTTGGGTCTCATATTGGCAAAGAGGGAAACGCTGGAGGGCGAAGCTTTGTAAGTGGGCAAGGAGAGAGAGCACTGTCTTGCTGAGGCAGGCCAAGCGCTCCAAACAGGAAAAGGCCTTGGAGCATGCAAGAGCATGGGAAACGCTAGTACAGGCCCTGTCAGACCTACAGGTATAAGAAGAAAGCTAGAGCACTAGGGATGCACGAACAATATCCAGAAACCCCATTAAGTTGAGCACTCCTCACTGATAGCTGCACAACACAGGATGCACTCTCTTGAACTTACACGCCCACACCATTTGGGGAAGGGAGGTTGGTAAGTACTTGAATATGTTGGGGTATAAATGAAGACATGTTTGGTGACTGAAGACGTTGAATTTTGTAATCTTGCTGTATGATGGTAAACCTTCAATAAAATGTGTTTAAAAAATAAATAAATAAGGAGTCTGTATTCATTTGTAATGTTAACGCGCTCCCGGTCCCCCCTTCTTTTTGGTGATTCATTTGTAATGTGACTTTTCTATCTTTGTTCCCTTTTAGTATCAGTCATGGATCATTCATGCAGCTCTAGAAAACAAAAGTTCTTTCTATTTATATTTGCTGTTCAAAGTATGCACAGACAAGTGCTGAAAATACAGCTTTAGGTGACTGCTTATTTTTATACCATCTGTGACATCAAAATAATGAGCTGGCAATCCTAATCATGAGACTGGAAGTTTGTTGAGGGATCAGCACATTATTTATTTGCTCCACCCTGATCCCTGGTTACTGCCATAATAGCAATAGTTTAACACATTTGAAACCCTACGCTGCCATCAATAACATGCTGAGTTACTTTAAGTGTCTAGGAATGCACCCTGCAGTCAGACCACTCACTCCTCATTCTCGCCCTTCACTTTCACTCTCACCCAGCACTCACACTAATCCTGAGGCACTCACACCATTCACCCACTTACCCTCCACTCACATTGATCACTCTGCACTCACAGCGATCACAATGCACTCACACTGATCACCATGCACTCACACCATTCACCCACTCACCTTGCACTCACACTGATGACCATATTTTCACACCATTCACCCACTTACCCTCCACTCACAGTGATCACTCTGCACTCACAATGCACTTGCGCTGTTCACCCTGTACCTCACCCTGCAGTCACACGAGCACACTACTCAACCTGTACTCGTGACACTTCACTCACCTGTCCCCCTCACTGTTCAATCTGCAGTCTCACTCGAATAAGCCCACCACTAACCATACATTCATTCGTCCCACTCTGCACTAACATGCGCACCCAAATTCATATGGTCGCCTCACTCACCCCTGTACACAAGTATGGGCATGTTGTGCCCCATTTAGGTTTTCATCCTAAATTACAAAAGGAAACATCTAAATGCACTACAATCCAGCCTTCCAGGGGCCCCTTGATAGAGACAGTTCTGTTTTTCCCCTGATGGACTGAAATAATTCCTAAACAGATTCTTGCAAATACCGTTTTGTTTAATTTCTTTTTAATGTAATTGATGTGAGGGAGTCTATTAATATTTGTAGAGAAATGTGTTTGTTTCATGCAACAACCATAAAAAGTTAACAATAAAAAGTTAGATCCAAGCGGGTCCTCACATATGAGAAATTGGAGGATATCACAGATATTATTCACTGTAAAATTAGTGGGCAGCTGCTTTGTTAAAACAGTGAAAACACATCACTATCTCTGGATATTAGCTGTAAACGCTTTTAGAATTTCGACTAAAGTGCCTGTGCACCTTTAGTAACCTGGCTAAATAGGGTATGGCAGAGCTGCAAATAAATCATTTAAACTCAAACCTGTACTGAACAGGGGCCCCCAAAATAGTTTTGGCCCAGGGTACGCAAAATCCCTAACATGTCCCTGCCATCACAAAGTCTGTCAGACAACATTACTCTGAAGTAAACTAGACAACATCCTTAATTTATTATTAGTTCTATTTTTTCTAAACATAACCCTGACGTGTCCCAAACCCCCACTACTTCAGGCAAGCAACTTATTGTACCACTAAGGAATTCTCAATGAGGTGTATGTTCAGCGCCTTCTCTGTGGATTTTCAACTGTCTTCGGATCCATAACTGGTTTGTGGGCAATTATCCCATTATAATGCTGCCTAAAACGTTTGTTAATGATTTCCAAAGAAGATTTGTTTCTCGTGTACCAGCTCTGAGCTAGGGAGTGCCTGAAACATCTGACAACACTGTCTCCCTTACAGTCCCTGCCTTGGCTGAAAATGTCTGCAGAATATCCAGCTTAGGGAGAAACTGCTGTCAAAACTCTCTTGCCTTTCAGCTCGTCCTATTTATGTGAGATTGGTTCCTCAGCCCTTGCAGTATTAAAGACTAAGTACCGTTCAAGACTGGATGTGGAGCACAACCTGAGGATAGCAGAAGCAAAAATCCATCCACAGATTGACCGTCTCTGAAAAACAGGCACACCTGTCACATTTATGTTGGTGTGTTATTATCATCCCATGTCATGTGTAAAACAAAGCATCCTAGTAAAAACAATTTGCACACATTTTATCTTGGAAAGTGGTGTTTTGAGCTGTGTAATAAGCCTCCGTCATTTCACCACACCCACTCACAAACCTGCAGTTTACTAAACACTCATATTGCATTGAATGTTATTCGCTGAATATGCCCGGAATGTACGCGTGGCTGTCGAGTCCAGAAATTTCTGTCAGGTGGTGGGGGGGCCCAACATCTAAAAAAACTCAACTGGGGGGGCTCAACCTACAAAAGTTTGAAGACCTCTGCCGTAAATGGATCCCTCGGATGGGAACGTAGACTAACATTGGCCACTCCCCCGTGGGACTCTGCACAGCTAAGTAACGTATGGACATCAAAGGGGTTCGATAAATGGGACAGGATTGGCATTTCACAAATTTAGGGTCTATGGGAAAAAAGTGGGGTGAATACGTTTACCACTCTCCAAAATCAATACGAGCTAACCTACACTGAGCTTTATCGTTATACGCAGGTCAGCCATGCACTGAACTCACTCCTCCCAAAGGGTTCCTCCCTTCCCAAATCGTCTCCGTTAGAGGACAGGATTCTGGATGGACACCTCCCTGATAGGACCATATCCTTAATCTATAAAAAGTTAATTTATAATATGAATGATCCTCTCTCGGTACTGCGACAAAAGTAGGTGGCGGACGGGATTGAAATGGATGATGAAGACTGGAGGGAGACAATGATCTCTCCTTGAGTGGTAGCTACCCATGCATGATTACGACTGGTACAGCTTAAAATCCTGCACAAGATATATATGACCGGCTATTACAAATGGGAAGAGCTGAAACAGGAGACTGTCGCAGAAACTGTGGACATATAGGTACCTTTATGCACATCATATGGGAATGCACATACATTCAAACATACTGGAGGGAGATACGCGAGGTCATGACAACAGTCCTCGGCATGACTATTCACCCTGAAACACATAGATGCCTCTTAAACATATGTGAACCCACTGACCTGAATACCCAGCAAACACAGTGGGCCACTCTGGGGTTCACACTAGCAAAAAGAAACATCGCCCAAGCCTGACGTGCGGTGAGTCCTCCCACATTAGGGGACTGGGAAAAAAATATGGACTGGTGTATGTTCCGGGAGAAGCCCTATATACCGCTTGAGGCTGCCCTAGAAAGTGGTCCCGCATCTGGGCACAATGGAACACATACCATGGAGACATTTGCACCCCCCGCAGAGTATTGCATTTGATAACCTGCTCCCTCCCTTGCTCCCTCCCTGAAATGTCCTTACTGTGTATAATGTGAATGATTATTGTCTCAGATTGTCATGCCTTGGTTGATAATGAATAGATTTTGGAATTGCTTATATGTTGACAAGTGTTTAGTAAAAAGACTAATAAAAAAAAAAGAATGGAGCCTATATTTTTATGTTCTGGCTTTATTTTTAAACAGCTAGCATTTTACCAGCTTTATTTTGACCTCCATGACATTTAGATTTAACTTTAAGCAAGATGTTACATGCATCAACTGTAGCAAGTTTGTTAAGAATGGATTTGGCTTTGATCAAGTCATGTAAAATCATGGAAGATTTTAGAAATATAATGGGTGTGTTCAAGTGTTTTAGTTTACTGACGTGAAGTTGAGAATATAACCTTTTTTTCCTGCTGTCTGATTAATCTACATCAAAAGCTCTAAATTAGGCATTGAAAGAATCCTAATTATTAGTAATAAACGTATCACTAGATTGGTTGATTTGAAAAAATTCTCAAACAAAAGCAGTAGCTACAGTTATAAATTGTGTAATTTTATTATATCTCCATCTGCCAGTTTTAGAGCCAGTATGAAAAAGATCAAGGAGGATAGTACTGGTGCATGATCAATTTCAGATGATTGTATAGAAGGGGATAGGGATTTTGTGTCTAAGATATAATCAATTCTAGAGATTGTATGATGTGCATTGGAGAATAAAGTAAATTCAAACTTATCAGAGTTGTTAGTTTTCTAAACTTCAAATAGTGATTGAGATGCAATGGCTGATTGAAATTCCTTATGAGATTTGTCTGGGCTAAATTTACATTTAGACTTCCTATCCATAGAGGGATCTAACCATTAGTTCAAAGTCACTGGCTAGAATGATATTGGGATTGCCAATATCATTGCCAATATTAGTAAGTTTTACTGTATTATTATTCCAAAAATCAGGATCAGGTTTAACTGGGCCATAAATATTTAGTAACAAAATGTCTTATGAATAATGGAAATATCCATCGACCATCAATATCACATTCAGTAGATAGAACTTGTACTTTCAATGCTTTATGACAAAGAATAGTGACATTACCTTTGTGATTAGTAGCTAGATAAGAAAAAACCCTAGTCGACCCATTCCCGTTTTAATTGAACCGATTTTGCATCATTACAAAGATTTCAGTAAAAAGGCTATTTGGGAGTAAAGCTTAGACAAATGAGAAAGTGCCTTTTGTCTTTTAACTGTATGCCCAAGTCCATGGATGTTCCATGAGACAATGTTAAACATACAAGAGATACATGGATAAGGGTACAGGAACATGAGGGACAAGCTGTAAAAACTGAAAGGTAGACAAAATTACACCATTTATAAAAGATGACATAGAACATGAATCAAGTGGCATTATGACGCTGAGTGATTTATAAGCACTCACAAAACAGAGGGAAATGAAAGAACAGGATATAACGAAGAAAGGAGAAACAAGAAAAAAGTGTAAGAGGCAGATCAAGGATAAAAATTCCGATCGGGAAAGAGAAGCAGTGAAAAATAGTGTGTGATGTGTCCATAACTAGAACAACAGCAGAGAGAAGGTAAGTACTTTATGAGAAAAATAAAGCCAAATATTAAAGAAATTGGGAAAGAGAATGAAGTGCAAAGTAAAATACTTAATATTTTTGGACAGGAGATGTAATAGTCTTAAGACACATCATCTGACAGGATCATCAAAGGGTATTGATGTGCCCTCATATGTAATTTTGTACAAGTAAGAATGAAGTATGCCATAACGTATGTTCAGCAAGGAACTCCTTTTGTCTGTCACATTGGAGATGTCTTGAGAAATAAATATATTGTGTCCAGAACAAACAAGTCGACGTTTTGTTTTATCAGTCCTCAAAATGCATAGACGGTCTGTAATTTTAAGAAACAGTATGATGATTCCTTGAGGTTTATCATAATGAGGTTGGAGCCGACTCACATGATAAACCTGTTGTATGTTAAGAGGGGGAGTAGTAGGAAGCTCAAGAAGCTCAGGGAGAAAGTTCTTCAGGAACTTCAATAGATCAGGATCAAGCTTCACCCTCCTAGGTTTTGTGCCAGAGGAGGTGGCCTTAACATTCGTAAAAGTAACACTGGCAATGTTAACGTGGTGAGTCTGATGATGAGGATCCTTGGAAGAGATTTTATTCTGAACATATGTTGAAATGATAGTTCAGGTGGAAATAAAAGTCAGAAAATGTAGGTGAATAGGCACATAAAATATCCACTAGCATCAAAATACCTCTCTGAGTACAGTCTCCAGACAAAATGGTGATTTATAACATTAAAAAAAGCAGGGAAGGAGACTGTCAGCATGAAAATTGAAGTTGCAGAGATCCTGTCAAAATATGTGAGGCATTAAAAAAAACACACAGTAGAGTACATTGCAGTTGTAGACAGTCAGGACATCAATAAGAATGTGGTCTCCATGCCTATTAAACGTTTGCAGTTGATGTAGTATGAAGGGAGAAGAATGAGTGGAACTGTTAGAAATGGGGGTCTCTAGTTGGCAGAGGTAGGTACCTTTGTCCAAATTGTGACCCTTGCTTCTACTCAGGGTAAGGGGGATACACACTGTAGATAACCCCTGCTCCCCCCTTGATAGCTTGGCACGACAAATAGGCTTCTCCCAAAGGCAATGTGTAAAGTATTTGCACCAACACTCACAGTAACACAGTGAAAACACAACAAATGGACACTACACCAGTTTAGAAAAATAAAATATCTTTATCTAAGCTAAACAAGACCATAATGACAAACATCCAACATACAGATACTTAGTAGAATGTTTTTTAAAAAGGTTGTTGCAAAAATGAGCATGTAAATGATGAATGCAACACTTCAGTCTCAAAGTACCTGGGATGCGTAACTCAAAACAAACAAAAGGGGCGCAGAGAAAGTGATGCGTCGATTCTTCCTGTGCTTCAGTTCCGATGCGCTAAGATGGTGATTTGATGCTTTGCGATGATCCGGTGTGATGCGACAAAATGTTGTCTCTGTTGCGATGCAACAACGTGGAGGAAATGCCGCATGCCCAACGGCCGTGTGGCAAACCAGTGGTTTTCTGAGCCGCTACAGGCCCTGCGACACGCTTCTCGGAGATGCGACGACACCCTAGTTGAAGGTGACACGCTTCCCTGGTGTTGTGGTGGTAATCAGCGGCGGCGCGATTCCTCAGCGATGCGACGGCCTTACGACACGCTTCTCCGGTGATGCGACTGCATCCTCTGTGGCAGCGGCAAGCTTATCGGGGGATGTGAAGGGGAATGGCGGCAGCGACGACACGCTTCCTCTGTGATGCGACAGCAGCTGCTGCGGCGGTGTCACGCTTCGCTCTCATTGCCTCGCACTTCCAGCTCTACACAGCAAAAAGGCCTCACACACAGTTACAGGCCATCCTGGCAGAATGGAACTCCCAGCAAGGAACTTCAGGGAAGCTGGGTTTGAAGTCCTTTTATGCCTGGGACAGGAGGCCAGCTGTTCTGAGGCCCTTTGAGACTTTTCTTCAGATGGACACAGCACACTGCAAAGTCCTTCTTCAAGCAGGGGACACAGCACACAGCAAAGTCCTTCTCCTTCCTTTGGCAGAAATAGCAACTGCAGGCCAACCCCAGCCACACTGCAAGAGCAGTACTTCTCCTTCAGCTCTTCAGCTTTTCTCCTCAGCAAAGGTTCCTCCTTGATTCCAAAGTAGTCTAAAGTTCAGGGCTTTCAGCTCTCATATTTATACCCCAAAAAGTCTTTGTTCTCTATGTGTAAGGGGGCCTTGTCCCAGTCCAAACCAGTTCTGGGTGCACTCTGTCAGTGCACAACTTCTTCCTTTGTCAGTGTGGGCCAGGGTCATCAGCTGCACCACAGGAGGTGGAGCCAGCATTCTGGAAGGCAAGCACAGCCCTATTTAGGTCCAGGTGCTACTCCTGCCAACACTCCAAATGCAGATCAGCCTATTCAGCCTAGTGCTGACTCTCCCAGACTCCTGGAGCCACCCCAGCCCCTGTCACTCTCAATCCAGACAGTCAACCCACAACCAGGAACACAGAAGGTTGAATAAGAAAATAGCCACTTTGTAAAAGTGTTATTTTCAAACACAGAATTTAAAAACCATAACTCCTAAAAGATGTGTTATTAAATTCTGAGTTCAGTGATACCAGATTACAAATTTCTATCTTGCTCCCAGGGGAAGATATGCAGGTAAACATGTTACACAGCATTCCCCATTCTGTTCTACGGGAAAGATAGCCTTTCAATGGTGAAAAATAGAAATTAGCAGGATTTCATTATCAGGACATGTTACCCACACTAGTACATGTCCTACCTTTAACATACACTGCACCCTGCCCGGGGGGTACCTTGGCCCTACCATAGGGGTGTCCTAGGTGAAAGAAAAGGGAAGGGTCAGGCCTGGCTACTGGGTACACTGGCCAGGTCGACATGGCATGGCAGTTAACAAATTGCGCACAGGCACTGCGGTGGTAGGCCTGAGATATCCTTCCAGGGCTACTTATATGGGTGGCACAATTAGTGCTGCGGGCCCACTAGTAGCATTTGAAATACCAGCCCTGGCACACTCAGTGCTCTTTACTAGGGACCTACTGGTAAAACAAATATACTAATCATGGATAATCAATAACAATAACAAATTACACAGAGAGCATATGCACTTTAGCACTGACCAGCAGTGTTAAAGTGCCCAGAATCCTATAGCCAACAACCACAGGTCAGGAAAAATAAAGGAGGAAGAAGCAAAAGGTTTGGGGATAACCCTGCAAAAAGGGCCATTTTCAACAGGAACGTCAGAATAAATAAACACGAGCAGTGCCCTGAGAAGATAGCGGCTGCTCGCTAACCACCAGATATCACTGCTGTGGCACTGCGGCATGAAGCAGGCAAGGAGAATGGAATAAATGATACAGTTGTAATACTGAGGGTGTACGGAGTCCACATTTATGTTCCAAACATGTCCTCGTTCAAACAGAACAGCTTCTTTTTGTATAGAAAGCTCAGCTGAGCTCACTGAGTTGCCGACATATTGTACAGCATTTAAGCCACACCCCTCTGAATTTTATAAATCTAAATGCACAGAAGAAACTCATCCCACACAAGGTCCAAGATCTCTCTTGTACTGTCTAAAATTGATTACGCTAATGGCCTCTACCATGGATCATCATTATCAACTATGAAAAAACTACAAACAAATTCAGATCTCTTCTGCTAGACTACTCCTACATATAAAGCCACTAGCCCACATCCTCCCAGCCTTGAGGGCTCTACATTTGAAGTTGCCAGAAGATCCACCTTCAAGCTGCTTGTTATCACCCACAAACCACTACATGGAACAGGACCAATTGTTCTCTGGAATAAAATCACCAAATGTATACAACAAAGGAACCTCTTTTTAAAAACAAATTTTTTATTTAACTTTTTATTGGAATTTTGACAGATCAACATACAGCGTATATCCTCTGTTAACATATGCATCACCCACAACGTACATATGTAAAGTACAGTTACTGTGACAAAACATCTCTGTACATATCCGAGCAAATACGTTAAATCACCAAAACTCCTCCCAACCCTCCTGCCTGCCCCCAAACCTCAACCAGGCAATAAGAGTACTTCAGAGCCCCTCTCCGAGGTGAATCAGCAAGATAATATGCTACACAGCGGGCAGTTACAATCAGGTAGCATCATCGCAAAAGTATCATAGCTCAACATTTAGGTCTAATAGTATGGTCTGCCAAGTGAATTTTATAAGACATTTGTGACAGCCTTGGCTCCGCGGTTGCTGGAGGTTAAACCGGAGGCATATGATAGCGGGACTCTGCCACCGTCGCTCCGGGAGGGCTTACTGGTCACCCTGTTGAAACCGGACAAGCCCCCTAACCAATACGGATTGTACAGGCCACTCTCCATCATTATTATTGATACTAAACTATTAGCTAAAATGATAGCCACCAGACTCCAACCCCTGGTGCCCTTGCTGGTCTTAACGGATCGATCCGCTTTTGTTATGGAGAGATTCACTACGCATAATCTGCGCACGTTATTCTCCACGCTGCAGAATCACAAACTGTCCACTATTATCCGTTTCAAATTAAATTTCCGTGAAGGGAACACCTTTCTTCACCAAAGTTAGCACCCTTCTTGAATACAAGGAATATGAGGAAGACGCGCGCACGCTGACCCAGCGCACCCCCACGTTCCTCACTGAAGCAGCCGTCAAATGTGTTTCCTGAAGGAAAGCGACATTCACTCCCATACGTTAAACAGCCCGTAAACACCATCCTGATCTTGTGTGGTGAATTCAGGCCACGGACGTTCCATGTGACAAATGTAATAGAGCTACCCATTAACTGGTTGCAGGAAAATCAAGCATTGATAGCTGAATTGAGAACAATGTGACCACAAGCCGCAGCGAATACTGCACACCACATCGTTACGCCTGGTAATAAACAAAGAACACTCCCCGAACCCCAAACCCAGTCCCACCCACCCACCACCCACTTCAGCACCCCAAGCATGCCAAAGCCATCCCAAAACCCAACCTAACCCTCCCCTCCCCATAACAACAGAGATCAATGTTTGGGGTACACCCATATGAAGGGGGCACAGATGCGCAGTCCTTCTGCATAGCAAGAGTTGATCGAGCAGTCAATATCCAAGCATCCCAACTCAACCCGACAAACTATGGGGCAGATTTATGATAACTGGTGCATCCCCAGGGATGCGCCAGTTATTTTGCGCCGCTGCTCTGCCACCTGTGGTGCGCCGCATTTACAATGCGGCGCACCATTGGGCAAAAACGGCACAGATGCGTGACGCATCTGTGCCGTAAAGGTGGCGCATTGCAGCGCTGGGACGCCCCTGGGTAGCCAACACGCTTTACAAATCCTCACTTCACTTCACTTCATTGCTGGAGTTGCGTCGCAAGCACGACGCAGCTCCAGCAAGACTCGGGGGTGCCCCATCTTTACAATCATGCATCAAGACCTACGCCTGCTTCAAGCAGGCGCAGGGTTTTGACGCAGCATTGGCCTGAAAGTGACTGAGTGCAATCTTATAGATTTCACTCAGCCACTTTTGCGAGGCGCACCTGCCCCGGAATGCCCACCCTGCGCCGGAACGCCCACAAGTGGCGCAGGGCTTTACAACGTGACGCATCTGCCTAGATGCGTCACGTTGTAAATGGGTTGTAGGGATGCGCCTCGTTTACGCCACAGTTGCGTGACGCAAACGTGGCGCATTCCCAACATAAATCTGCCCCAATATGTATACGAGTGTAGTAGGATAACTCACTGAAGCAAGAACACAAGAGAGCCCACAGGCCCGACTACGATGAAAGGGGCCCATAGGAGCTGGACTAAAGAAAGCGGGAACCCCACTCAGATAACAGTTACCACAATAATCAGAAGAGGCAGTACAAACAAGCCACCCAACTTGTAGGAAAATAGTGGACGATCAGAACTTTGCCAGCATTCACCTATATGTAAAGACCTTCACGACAATAAAAAATACAAGTAAGGCTTGACCAATAAAGTAACATGGCACCATGGAGGCACATACAGATTCCAGTATAAACAGGGATCCCCAGAGAGAAAGTCACAGTACTTCCCACAGTGGAACCATCAGCACTCAGCATCCTCCTGCCCCTCCCCCTCAGGTGCCTCAGTGGGGTCACGCTTCCTGAGTTTCAGTTTTTTTGCACAATCCACTGCAGCCTTTGGGGAAGAGAAGAGCTTAATGTTGGCTGCAGCGCCGATGCGGAGTCGGCCCAGATATAGCATGGCGTATGGGACCCCCTCATTTCGCAAAAACTGCTTCACAGTGCCGAACTCCCTCCTTGCGGCCTGGACGGCGACCGTGAAATCTGGGAAGAAAGCAAGTGTATTCCCCTGGTGTTCGATCTTCCCCTTCTCTCTTGCCAGGTGCAAAATGGTATCCCGGTCCCTATAATTTAGAACCCTAGCTATTATGGGGCGGGGAGGAGCCCCCGGGACAGGACGAGCAGACAAAGAGCAGTGGGCACGTTCCACAATAAACATATTAGACAACTGTTCCATGCCAAAGATATCTGTGATGAGGCGCTCCATATAGGTCTCCATCCTGCCCACATTTGTGGACTCTGGCAGCCCCGTAACGCGAATGTCCTCATTCTTCGCCTGGATGAGAGATCAGACTTTTTCCATATTCAGCGCCTTGTCAGTAACCGTGGATACCCCATCCTTCATGGCGGATACCCTCTGTTCCACCTCCCCCATTCTTGCGCTCTGCTTTTCAAGTTGAGAGGACATGTGATCAAGTCTGTAATTGACAGTAGCCATACGCCTTCAACTGACTGTAAAGTCCGCTGCATGGCCACCAAAGTGGCCTCCAACGTGGGGGGCCCATCTGTTGCGGCATCCCCCTCCGAGTCCGAGGCAGCCTTTTGCCAGGTCTTGGGTGTCCGCCATGACTCAAAAGTGAGTTTAGATTGATTTTTGTCTCTCCGCCCAATGTTCGTAGGCTGCCCCGCAAGCACCAATGCAGGAAAAGGCAGGGACTAGTGAACCCAGGCTACAGGGCCCTCCCAGGACCACACCACACACTGCCAGGCAAGGGGAGTTAACTCAGTCCCACACGTGGCCCCAGTGGTCGCATAGTACCCACAGACAGCCCTAATCCTAAACGCAGCCAAAGCAGTCCCCCAACCATTCGTATACTCCCCAAGCCAGTCCGCCAAGCGATCCAACCGGAGTACCGGGCCGTATCAGGGTAAATGGTAGAGATTAGAGGAGGCACATGTCGCCAATTATGAAGGGAGACAAAAGTCTATCAAAGTCGGTATAGAACCCAAGGTCACCGTAGGCCAGGAGCAAGGCGGGAATTACAGAACAATGTTCAGGAAAATGGCAGCAAAAAAACCCCAAAAAAACTTCAGCCCCAGGAGTGCCCAGCCCCACGTAGTAATGTCCTGCCACCGATGGTTCGGCAGGCAAAGCAGGCGCCCTCCAAACCTGAGCGCGCTAGGCCCAATAGTGCCAAGAGACAAGTAGGCCCGGGCCCCAGCAGGCACCACCACAGTCATGGATTTCCTCCCGGCCATCACACATCGGCACCCAGCACTCGATATCAAAGGTGGGTCCCCCCGAGCCACAGACACTGCAGCACGCCGGCCGCTCCTCCACTTCCGGACTAAGCCCCGCACCAGACACAGCGAGTCGGGCACAGCCCCGGTCCCAGGCCCGATCCCACCTCTGCGGCCCGAGCCGTAGGAAGGGCCGACCCACTCACCGCATCCGGCACCGATGGGCACTGTTGTCTGAAAATGCAGGGGCCTCAAACAGCACCGCGGGTCTCCTCCAAGTCGGGCAGGCTCCAATCATGCCGCCCTGCACCAGCCACCGTATACACACAGCAGTAATCGCAGCTGCAGCGCCCTCCGACACCCAGAGGGGCCGCGCAGAAAGCAGGTCTGGGAACGTTACTCCGTCCGGCGGCCTACCGAGACCCAGCGGCCGCCATTTCCAGACCAAACCACCAGGCAGATGATACGCCGCAGTTCTCCGCCAAAGACAGGGTTATGTGCACCGCAATACACCCCAGGCAGTGCAGTAGCCGATCAAGAGGTCGCACCAGATTTTTTGAGTCGTCAGGAGTACGGGATGTAGCAGATAATGGTCGGATGACTACTCGGTCAGGCAGAGCCTCACAACAGTGCGGCCATCTTGCTGTGCTCCCTCTACCGCCCCCCTACAACAAAGGAACCTCTGCTCAAGGTTGGCACCTCACCTCAAAAACCTAACATACAAGAAAAGACCACTGGGTGGTATATCTTTCTGTTTTCAAACCACCAAACGATGTAATTCATTCTCCCCAAACATAAGAGCCATGGATAACTATCTTATCTTCAGAAGACTACTCAAGAGCTGGTTCTTTCCTACATGAGCACCACACTCAAACACAAATGAACAGCATATGCCTGTACATGTAAATGAATATGTATAATTTGATTATATTTATGCATTTAAATATGTATATTTATTTGTATAAATGTATATTACTTATGGTTTGAATTATATAGACATTCTTTTTGTCTGTTTAACAAATGTATAAAACACTTTTGGTTTAATTTGTTTAATGTATTTATACATTAATCCCTGCTTAACATTTATACAGGTAACTGCATAGTTTTCAAATATTGTATTTGATTAGATCCTTATGGATCTTAATTTATTATTTACTGCACTATGTAAATATGATTTTAACTATTATATCAATAAGTGCTTCACTTTTGAAATATCGAGGGAATTAAAATCAAACCTATACATTTTTTATTAGAATAAAAATAAATGATCTTTTACGTACAGAAACACCTGAAAGTTTAAGTTCCTAACTATCTACCCATACTTGTGCAAATGCAACTTTAGGCAGTACAATTTTATATCTCTTTATTGTTTTCCTTTATATGCGTAGACCCTTTCTATGTAATTGGGTATCTATATATGTTATTACTTGTCTCCTACTGTAGAAAGAACTAATACATAAATTTAAAAAGCTTCATCTCCCTCCAATGCACTACTCCATGTCTAATCTTAAACCTCTCAATGTATCCTTTACTTCCACTCTTTGACTCATCCCAAACCTCATTCTACTATCATGATCTCCATAAGATCCTTACTTGACTCTTACCTCCTCTATCCCTCTTTGACTCACACCAAACCTAAGTCTACTACTATGATCTACCATAAAACCTTTTCTAGACTCTTCCATCCTCTATCCCTCCGTGACCCACCTCAAATCTCCTTTTATTACTATGATCTCCAAAATAACACTTCCTAGACTCTTCCCTCCTCCATCCCTCCTTTGAACTCATCCCAAACCTCATCTAATTAATAGGATCTCCTAAATAACACTATCTAAACTCTTCTCTCCTCCTTCCCTCCTTTATCATATCCAATTAAACTAACAGACTCACATGTCCACCACTCAAAATATGAACTGATATTTCCCTATACTAATCCACCACTAATCCTTTGGGCTCCGCTGTAGTGTGCTACTCACTGAAAAGTGCTTGGACATCTCGTCTGGGATAGTTAGCGTTACATAAATACAATTACATTACATATATCGTAGACCATAAGAATGAACAGATTTGGAAAATTAAATTGGGTTTAGGTAAAGACTAGAAAAAATAAGTAACGTTTTCCATTCCAACAATGGTCTTAGGCTCTATATAAATTCTAAATACTTCTGTGACTAGAAGTTTGCTCCTATTGATTTGCTCAGTCTTTCCTTATCTTCCATCTTTGTGACCACTGTTTGAAACATGCTAGGGTCCTCCCCCTGTTGAAGAAGTTGGGCATTTATCCAAAGGTTTAGAGCAATTATTGTCGTATTTTCATGTTGCCACTTTTGGCTAAAATCTTGGAGAAAGAAGTCAAGACTCAATTGTCTTAGTTTATTTTAAACATACTCTATTCTGGACACCTCTGAATCTAGTTTTAGATTTCTACTGTATGGAATCTATGGTATTTGCTGTGGTAGATGATCTTTACTTTGTTTTAGATAAGGAAGGTTCTGCTGCCTGGATCTCACTTGACACCCTTGCAGCATTTGATACAGTCTTAGAATCCATTCTGATCCACCTGCTGTGTGTAAATGGTATCTGCTGGCTAGCTTCCGATTGGCATAAATCATTTGCGTTCAATTACACAGGATCAGTTATGTTGCCATTGTAAAGTTCAGAAGAGAGGTTGATCACCTATGGAGTCCCCCTGGTTCGATATTTCTGGTTCATGGCGATGTCTTGTTCTGACTTGTCTCAAGTTGCGCTCTCATTCTCAGACTACCTCTCCTCTGGATAAAAGCAAATAGTTTAGGGCTCACAGGAAAAAAGCTAAGTGCTCCTTTTTGGCAGCTATGCCTTTCTCACACCTAGATCATGGAAATTATATTTTGCTGGACTGGGAACCTTAGCGTGGTTATAACCCTAACTGTTTGCCTTCAACCCCCTTACCTTACTAACTTCATTTTTGCTGACCTTAGGACTCTGCACACTTTACCACTGCTAACCAGTCTTAAAGTGCTTATGCTCTCTCCTTAAAACATGGTAGAATTGACTTATACCCATTCAAAAGGATTCTTTGTTGAGCAATCAATAATCAATATACCACAATCTTTCAAGTCCAAGATTATCCTAGCAATTGTTCATATTATTTAGAGTTTTTGAGTGTCCAACTTTTATATCCAAAGTGATGTATTCTCCTTATTGACAACACCAAGTTATGTTGTTATAGCATCTTTTCCATTTATTTCAATCTGGTTTCCATCAATCAAAGATACAGCCAACACGTGTTTCGTCTGGCATTCATATCATGCCTTTCGACTTCTTCAGGGCTGCAAGCCAAGAAGATAATAATATTTACAATTCAAAGTATGACACACTAAATAAAGAAACACTTATAATAGAGAAGGAGGTGTGGGGTCAAATTCAAAGATAACCAAGTGATTTGTATTAGGCCAAATAGAAGATCACCTAAAAATAGAAGTGCATACCCTGGTGATAAGAGCCGAGATGTTGAGAGCCAGAAGGAATTGTCCCGATGATGGTGACTTTAAGAAGAATTTGAGAGATATGACTATTAGATTCAAGAACAGAGGTTACAAGGATAAAGTTATTCATAAAGCTTATGAAAGAGCCTTGAAGCTTAAGAGAGAAGATATACTGAAACCAGATTGAAATAAATGGAAAAGATGCTATAACAACATAACTTGGTGTTGTCAATAAGGAGAATACATCACTTTGGATATAAAAGTTGGACACTCAAAAACTCTAAATAATATGAACAATTGCTAGGATAATCTTGGACTTGAAAGATTGTGGTATATTGATTATTGATTGCTCAGCAAAGAATCCTTTTGAATGTTTTAACCGGAGGAATTCCCCTGGTGTTGTAAGGAAGAGAGGTGACCTTCCTTCTCTTTGCTTTGTAGCAGATAACTTTTACAAGGAAAATTTACCTTTTGCCTTAATCTTGTTGAGCGCCTGTCCTTTACCTGGTCATCGCATTGTATTTGTTTGACTTATACCCAATTGGCATATTTAAGTCCCTAGTAAAGTGGAACAGCCTGTGCCTAGGACCTGTAAATTAGCTGCTACTAGTATGCCTGCAGCACTGATTGAACCACCCACTTGTGTAAACGTGTCTCAGGTCTGCCATTGCAGCCTTTATGTGGAGTTTTCAAACTCCCATGTTACCTGGCAAAATAAACCTTTTGCCAGAGCCAAATCTTCCTTTTTAATACATAGAAATCACACTTAGTGTATGCCCTGGACAGCCCAGAGTGTAGGGTGCAGTGTATTTTGAAAGTTGTGTATGTACTTTAGTTTTATATGTCCTGGTAGTGAAAAACTCTTAAATTAGTTTTTCACTACTGCAAGGCCTACCTCTCCTACAGGATAACATTGAAGTTACCTTATTACATTTATTAAGCTGTAACCTCCAATTGGGAATAGGAAACCAGTTCATATTTGGCATCTTTGGAATTGGAATGACAAATCACCACTTATGGTAAAGTTGGATTTTAAATTACAATTTTATAAATGTCACTTTTAGAAATTCTATGTAAAATACCAACAATGGTTCAAGGCAAAATTACACAAGAAAGCAGAAATAAAAAGTGCAATACAAAGAAAAAATGCAAAGAAAAATTGCCCATTCAGAACTAATTACAAAGATCTTCATAAATCCAGCAAATCTTGCCCCGAGCGTTATTCACTACAAACGACCTCCGTTCAACAAGGTGGTCTGGGACCGATAATAATACACTACGAATCAGCATAATTTAAATAGCCGTTCCAAAGTCAGTACGGGTGTTAGCGTTCCATCAGATCTAACACCCGACTGCTGAAATCACCTTGGTCAATTGATTTGCACCGCTACATGGATTAATTCCTTCTGGTTTCTCACCACATCAGTGGGCGGACCTGGATTCATCCGTGTTGGTTCAATTGAAAGTTCTTCATCACTCTGAAGGTCTCTAAACTATTTTCGACCTCCAAAATAATATAGTGGATGCTCTCAACCATGTCTTTTTTCTCCTGATGATGACCACACTAACTAATTTTGGTTGAAAGGCCGTCGACACACATCTTTGGCATACAGTCAAGACGAAGCATTTAATGCCAATCCTGTCGTTGCAATTGTTTGCATAACTTGTCTCTTTTTTTATATATTTTCCTCGGCCATTGTTTTATTGTTTACACTGTCAATTGTTTGTGTTGTATTTTCAGTTGTGTAACTGTATGAACACCTGTTTGTTCATTGCGTTATTGTAATGCTTCAAGTAAAAATCTGCATTTTTTGATAATTTTCTTTTTATGGGTATCATTTTCTATAACAATTTGTCTTTGCATTTTTCTTTGTTTGCACTATTTATTTCTGCTGTTTTGTGTAATTTTGCCTTGAACCATTGTTGGTATTTTACATAGAATTTCTAAAAGTGACATTTAAAATGTATACATTTTTTTTGCCCCTGGTTCTGGTAATAGGTCTGCTCCTGTTTGATGTAACCACTTTTAGAAAGTTGTCATTTTCCTGCTTTAGCTATTTATTGCTTGTGCCCTGTCTCTTTGTCACATGAATGGGTCTAGCTAACAGTTGAGCTTCGTGTATTTCTTTTAACAGCCACGCGCAACAGAGAGCTTTGGTATGCCTGGATAATCCAACACTAGCAGGATGGGAGGGAGGAGCTGGACACAGCCCTACTTACACTTGAATAGGTTACATCCTTCCTCCAAACAAAGGCTGCATATCCCTTATAGTTAGACTGGAGCCAGGGAAGGGGAGGCAGGAAACCTATACACTTCAAAGAAAAACCTCTAGAAGCTTCTCCCACTTTAAAGGAGGTACCTTCGATAAATATTGGACCTCAGACACCAACCATTCAGTACACTTCAGGGCCTGTGGAAACTCTGCCATGAAAAAGGCTTTCTGTGCTGCTGAAAGCACTGCCACTCTGTTGGAGTGCTGCACTGCTAGACTACTGCCTTGCTGGACTGCTGCCATGCTAGATTACTGCCCAGGTCAGAGGAATTGGAGCAGCACCTTGTAATGGCTGGATTTTCTGTTTAGATGGGATCAGCCCCCAGGGGCCCCTGTGACCCAGCCAAAACGTACTCACCTTCCCTCCTCAGATCGTATTCACAATGAGTAGATATACAGATAAATATACAGGTCGCACCTAAGGATGGGGAATGACAATATATATATGTATGTACGGATTTTCTACAATATCTTATTCACATCAGTTGGTCTCGCGGCCACCCCGACCCAGACCGTTCTACCCTAGGGCAGATCTGACACACAATCCGGTGTGTCTACACATGGGCCTGCAGAACCCAATGCTCCCTTTTCCAAACTGTTCGCAATCCTGCGAAACTACACGCCAGTATCCTCCCTGGCGTTCTCACTTATTCAAGCCACAATCCAGTGGGTATCCACACTGGTTCGACCCCCCAGTGCTCTCATTAACGCCGCATATCAACGACGACCACATTCCTATGAACCATTACTGGGATAATATCTCAGTGGTCTACTCGGAATAAAACTACAATAATAACTTTGAATAGGGTTCCAGATTGTATAGTGTACTCCCTGCTCTTGACATCGAAGGTCCACTCACTCCCTCTTTATTCAATCACCATTTACCTGATCGGGATTTCTCATCCGTTCACCTAAACAGCTCTCAACTAGAAGTGCGGTTTACCAAGATTGAACATAAGCACCAGGTACACGATAATTCTATATGAATTAGGGTATTTATTAACAATAGATACAAATCACATTACTATGCAGCATAACTTTTGCAAGAAAAAGGTAAAGATTAGAGTGCACAATCTATGAGCAATGGACGGACATCACCTGGTTAATATGAAATCTGGACTCGGCAGTCATCTAGGTTCCCTTCTCGTCTCTGTGTCCTGGCTCTCCTTGCAGTCACCCCCAGCCGTTACAAGTACACGTCTGCACCGCTAGGCTCAACCTCGTCTGCTTGCTTCCAGGGCACCGGAACCTTGCTGATTATTAGCTACCGTCTCTCTCTCTCTCTGTGTCAGTGCGCTCCGCGCTACTTCTCGTTCAGTCTTTCCCAGAGAGTTTCGGTCTTAAATCTTTCTCGGACTTCAAAGATGGCGACTGTCCACCATGAGATGAATAATAGCAGAGATGCTAACGGCTAGATGCCGCCTACGGACTAACTGACAAACTGACTAACACCTTCGCTAATATCAAAGCCCGTTCCTTCATGGAAATTCACGGCCAGTAACCTGCCGCCCACCAAATTCTTGTACCTCCCCGTACCAAGGACACTTTCCCAGCCGGCCGGCCTGAAGTTGTGTCTTCGGAGTGGAGAAAAATACATTCCTTCGATAAGGGTCAGCCTGAACCGGTTCTCTCCAAGCGAACAACAGCTTGAAACTAAAACATTACACTTGACCTAGAAGGCCTTCTCGAGCTACCGGGCAAAAAGCAAAATGGAGTCTGTCTCGTTTAAGGCCTACGGAGCCCATAATGTGCATAGCTCCATGAAAAACAGCTCAGCATGTTAGCAAATGAGCGAATCATGACTAATATTTATATATCTATCCCCTAACTTAAATTCATAAGCCTTACTCTAAGGAAAATAATACGAAAATGCCCTTATATATGTAAGACAGGGTCCCTGTCTATCGGCCTACTCCCTATGCTATGGGGGTGATAGGCTGGAGTCACTCTCCATCATTCTCCTTCTCCAAAGAGCTAGCAAAAAGACAGCCATAACATTACACCCCTTGACTCCAGTCTATTAACCACAAACTAAATGGAGCTAACGTCAGTAGACGAATAATAGGAAACAAAATTAACTGATCTACGACCCTTACTAAGTCTAAGAAATTGTAGCAGGGAAGGGATACACTGAATAAAGCAACAAATAGCTATGAGTATACAAATAGTAAGAATAACCCCCCCTAAAATTTGTCGTATTAAATGCATGTCAGGGAGCCAGTTAAAAAGCCAGTCAAAGAAACCCTGATCTATATGTTCTCTAATTTCTGCAGTCAAGTCGTGGAGTTTGTTAATATGGGATTGGATAGCTTTAGAATGGTCAGACAAATTAAAACAGCATAGACCTTCAAAATCGGAACAATCATGTCCATGTTTCAACAATAAATAATCGATAGCCGCACGATTCTGCAAAATAGCTCTACGTTCACCTTGGGAGTCTAATAATAAATCTGATAAAACAGTAGACGTTTGATTAATCGATTTGACCATCCAGCAGGCCATTTTGCCGATTGTTTTGGCATTATAAACGGCCAATGCAGGCACTCCAATAATAGAAAAAGCTAAACCAAGGTACTCTGATCTAGAATAGAGATGAACAGAGGAGTCACAATCTTCATGCAATGACATCGAATCACGTACAATACGGGAATGTGAAGTAGGATGTGAGGAAAACATTAGCAAACTTAATCTAGTGATGGCACATGGGCCACCAGAAATATTCGCGGGAATATAGGGCCAAGATGAATTCCCACAGGAAAAGAGCCATCCGGCTGGCAATAACATTGGACGGTAATGGCTAGTGGCTACTACTAAACGTTTACAGGTCATATTATTTTTAACTGAAAGACATGAATCCGGAAGTCTCTTTGAACATAACAAGCGTTGATGAAATGAAAAGGTAGTAGCGGCTTGGAGCTTCAGCCGCAGGCACTCAGTAATAGCTTTAGGGTTGCAGGTCATCATGAAACAAAGATCTCCAGGGGTAATATTAAAAGTAGTAATTCTGGAATTAATAGAGACATCAAGGTCTGGAATAAGAGTACATGAGGGACAAAATTTGTGTGCTGCAAAGTCACCCAGAATAACATTAGGTCGGGCATTAGAAAAATTAAAGATATGGTGAAGTGTCTCAGTGGATGCAGGGACAGCTACCAGACAGGTCGCTAAAATGTCAGTAACGCTCTTCATGGGGGTAAGGCAAAAATGCGGAGAGTTCGTCACCCGCTTCGCGAGTGTGATCCAAAAGTTAGACGAAGCGGTCCACGCAGACCGCGGGGCTCGTATTATCCCATCAACCGGCGTCGGTAGATCCACTCCTCTCCCGGCGTAGCAGGCCAAAAGGAGTCCAGCGCCGACACATCCTGCAGCAGCAATCCAAAGAATGATCTGGAAGAATACAAACACAGGCCTTAATCATTCTCGTAAATAACATTTATCAGCTGGGACAGCTTCCCAGCCATCTTTCCCTGGCTTCATCACCAAAACGGTGTTGTCATGACCGGTCGCAATAATATCAGCCTGTTCAGGAGGATTTTTAGGCAATTGCACCCATATTTTAGCTCCAGGAAGATCAGACGATCCGAAGCCTTTTTGTCCTCGCACAGTTAGCAACGTTGGAGCAGAGCCTTTTTTTATTTCACCACTGAAGACAGGCATAATCAGTAACTGAGCAACACGGTCAGACTTTTTGATGAACAAATCCGTCTCACTGCTATTAAGCAGGAGAATCTTAATCTCTCCCTGATAATCACTGTCAATCACTCCTCCGAGTACTTGTACACCTTTCAGGGCCAGGCCAGATCTAGGGGCAATTAATCCAAAACTACCGGCAGGTATAGAAACACCAATGCCAGTTTCAACAATTATTCGATCTTTTCCTGGAAATTGTGCATCATTTAATGCATGCAGGTCGAGGCCTGCAGAACCTGGGGTCGCTCTACATGGAGCCAAAGCACCGGGGGTAATTTCCCAATACATGACAGTGTTTGCAATAGAATTAGGTTTTGCATCAACATGTGGAGGAAACAAACGCATTAAAGGAGATTCAGCATGTAACAAAGGACGATTATTTAAAATTAGCAAAGCCTGAAGCAGGACATCTCTCCACTGGCTGTAACGATCATCAGTCAACTTACGCAACTGTTCTTTCAACAAGCCATTCATTCTCTCAATCAATCCTGAAGCTTGTGGATAATATGGAATATGAAACACCCAATCAATATTATTTTCCGTACAGAATTCCTGCACCAATCTTCCACGAAAGTGGGATGCATTGTCTGATTGAATCTGGAATGGGACACCATAATACAGAATAATGAGCTCCAGGGTTTTAATTGTGTTCACTTGGGTAGCGTTTTTGCAAGGGAAAGCGACCAAAAGGCCACTATAAGTATCAACCACTGTGCAAATATATTGACAATTCCTACTCATAGGGAGCGGACCAATATAATCAATCTGCCAAATTTGGGCGGGCAATTTACCTCGATGTAAGTGGCCTCGAACAATCTGAGGCACCTCTTTTTTCCTATAATGCTGGCAAATGGGACAATGTAGAATGACATCTTTAATTAAAGAAAAGGGAATATGAATTCCTCTATCGGCAGCCCACCTGCTAGTGGCTTTCTCTCCAAAATGTCCTGCTTTCTGATGGGCCCACTTCGCCAATCCCGCCAAATCAGAATCTTGCATGTCAACCACTGCCTCAGAAATTTTAGACTGTTCATCTGCAATATTATGAAAAAATTTGTCAAGGGAGTCAATTGGAGTATGAGCATCCACGTGAAAGATTGTTACAGTACTCTGCGGAAGCAATTCCCAAATTTCTTGCCATAGCTCTTTACCCCACAGCTCCTTGGAATGCAATTCCCAATTATGAGAATGCCATGTAGGCAACCACACCGCTAGTCCATTTGCAGTGGACCAGGAATCAGTGAAAATATGACATGTACCTGGTAGTTCCTGTTTCAAAACTTGATAAACCGCATAGAGTTCAGCATATTGGCTACTCTTACCATCTCCAGTTGTACTCAACAATTTCTGTGTAATCGGGTTGTATGAAACAGCTTTCCAATGTCTTTTGTCCCCAATGAACTTCGCAGAACCATTCGTAAACCACACATGTTTTCTATCCTCCGCGGACAGATCATCAAATGATTTACCCCACTTCACGGGAGACTCCTGCACTACGGGAACCGAGCACTCACTTTCAGCCTCATTGGAGGGCGCCTGCGCCACTCGCTCATGTAAAACCGCCACACCTTTCGGACCCACACGTGCCCTGTCCTGAATGTACCATTTCCATTTAATTACACTAGCCTCCTGAGCATGTCCAATTCGATGGGACTTTGGTGAACTCAAAACCCACTGCATAATGGGAATTTCGGGCCTCAAAATCACAGCATGGCCTAGGGTCAATTGCTCGGTATCCACCAGAGCCCAATAACAAGCAAGCAACTGTTTTTCAAAGGGTGAGTAACGCTCACCAGCCTCGGGTAACTTTTTGGTCCAAAAACCTAATGGCACTTTTTGTCTGCCCTGCTTTTGCCACAAACTCCAATTGGCATACAGGCCTTCCACGGACACATTCAAATCCACATCACCTTCACTCACGGGCCACAAATCCAAAGCATACTGAATAGCTTCTTTAGCCAAATTAAAAGCAGTCTGTTGAGGCTCACCCCATTCAAACGCATTCTTTTTACGAGTGACTCGATGCAATGGAGCTAAGATTTGACTCAAATGGGGAATATGCTGACGCCAAAATCCAAACAATCCAATAAAGCATTGCGCTTCTTTCCTGTTTCTGGGAACAGCAAAATCAAGAATTTTTCGTTTAACCTGTGGAATCACTTCTCTGTGACCCTCATGCCAATTAATTCCTAGAAATTTTACAGCTTGGGATGGAGTTTGTAATTTATCAGGATTAATTTCCCAGCCTTTCGCTCGCAAACAATCAATAATTTGATCTAAATGGGACTGTACCTGGTCTTGCGTTTCACCTTGAATCAAAATGTCGTCAATATAATGACAAATCTGAACTTGTGGATTCGTGGGTACTTCAGACAAATGCTCCGCCACCAGCCGGTGACAGATTGTAGGACTATGTACATAGCCTTGAGAAAGACTCCGGAACGTCATTTGACGTCCATTCCATGTAAAACTGAACTGTTCCTGACATTCGAGGGCAATTGGTATTGAAAAGAACGCATTAGCAATATCAATGGAAGCATACCATGTACCTGGATGCTTTTGAATTCTTTGAATCAGTGTGACAATGTCAGGCACTGCAACAGTCAATTTAGGTGTATGTTTATTCAATTCTCGATAATCAACAGTCATGCGCCAAGAGTTGTCACTTTTGCGCACGGGCCAAACGGGATTATTCCAAGCAGATGTGACCGGAGTAATGACTCCTGCGTCAACCAAATCCTGAATCGTAGCGGTAATTTCTTCATGACCACCTGGGATGCGATATTGCTTTTGAGAAATCACTTTCGTTGCTAAAGGTATTTTAATAGGTGGCATGCGTAAACGGCCAACCCGTACGGGTCTGGTCGAAATGTACTGTTGTGTACCAAATTGATAGTACCCATCATCCAAATGCAAAGTCATACCTTTCAAAATGTCAATTCCAATAATGTATTCCAAAAGTGGCACAACCAACATAGAGTATTCTCTACGAGGAATTCTACCAATTTTAATTTCGAGTGCAGTTTGAACTGCGGGTGTCTCTTTACCACCCAGACCGGTAATTGTAAAAGACTGTCCATTAAATTTTCTCGACTTACCATGAATTAAAGTGGCCTCCGCCCCAGTATCAACCAACGCTCGGGCCCTTTGGATATTACGATGTTTCCAAAAAATCTCAATATCTACATAGGGTCTGTAATCTCTGTGGGCCCACTTGCGTACCGGAGCTTGACCTATTTCCTATTCATTTTTCCTGTGATCTGTCAACCAGGACAAATCAGGGTAAATGTTCTCAGTTTTCTTTGGTATTAGAATGTCTTGTTCATATCCGTCTCCAGTACGAAACGGATTAGTGTCAGGTTCAAAAAGTAGTGAGTTGCGTTCAGGGAGTCTGTTACGATCCTCCCTATTTCTTACGTCAGGGGAATAACTCCTTGCATCTCGACGTCTGCTAGAACCACGATCATCTCTTCCCCTCTCACGATCATCCTCTCTCCCCCTCCCATCATGACGACGAGGAGATCCATCACGGTCATGGCGCCCATCATCACGGCGATCAGAATTCACACGTCGTCTCTCATCACCACTGTCATCCAAACCACGATCATACTCATTTTTTCGCACACGACGGGCACCCTCCTTTCGATCCAAACCACGCTTACGAAACATGTCCCATAAGCGATTATTAGGCTCGCCATCAATGTCTTCTCTTTTGACACCATCAGCAATGAGAGCAAGAAACATGTCACGTCTAGAGAACTTATAGTCCCCACCAGTACGACCCTCAGGTCGAGATTGTCTTTCAGGTTTAAACCATTCACCCAGCTCACCAAGCTGACGAACAGACTCAAGCACAACAGACAAAGGGTTGCCAGTCTGGTTAATCAATAACGTCATCATGACCTGCTTATAAGCAATAGGAGAAGAACGGATAATGTGATTACGCACAGAAGATGTTAAAAGACCATCCAACAACTTGTCAGCAGTACTAAGGAAGATACACGTTTTCATGACTTCCTCTTTCAAACGTTGCGACGCATCGCGCAGAGTGTACCAAGGTTTTTCATCAGTAGGCCAATCAGATTCAGTTGGATATTTATGATTACAGCCGTCAGACGCAAGCTGGAGCAAAGAAATTTGACCAGCACCATTGTAATTCCGAAAATGATCCTGAATCGTAGAATCAGAACTCAAAGAGCAAAATCGTAAGCAATCAACAGCATCGAGCATAATACCGGCAGCGCCAAGCTCATAGAGACGCACCATCCAGGTAAGCAAGGCCTCACCAGGCCGTTGTCGAAATCGTTGCAGAATGTCACTAACCTCCTGCTGAGTAAAATCTTCCATACAATCAAGAGGTATACCACCCGGATTACCAGGGGCCTGTTGTAATTTTCGTCGAAAAATCGGGTGAGCAGAAACTGCGGGAAGAGCTTCCGAGGAAGCCCGCATCTTAGATTTAACAGCACAATCAGGACAAGCTACGTCATCCGCACGGGAAGAACGAGCACGGTCACAATCGGGAGTTGAATCAATACATGAAGCAGATTTACAATCACGTCCGGAGCGAGAAGACTCGCGCTTGTCACCCTCCTCTGCCGAGGAGTCAGAAGTATGAGAATCCCAGATATTACCGTCCCACTCATCGGGGTTCCAATCCATTCCAGCTTTTGCTACAACCATACGCACTTTGCGGGAAGACACACGTCCACGACGATGTTTATATTTGTATCGTGCAATACGGACCGCAGCTCTTTCGGCAATGGTCTGATATGTTTCAAGTTTATCGGCAAGCAATTTATTTTGACAACGCAACAAAGTGTGCGCATTTTGCAACTCAACACACTGTCCTTCCGAATCTTTAAACTGTTTCTGTAGTTGAACAAACCTCTCATGCAATATTCTATATGCATTAAGAACAATCCACCCTCTGCGTCCTAAAATAGGAAGCTCATCACCCTTCACTACTGGCGCTTTCTGTAGGCACGAAACCACATCAGCAGGCTCCGCCTGCTCCAAGCATGAAGACCAATTTTCACTCAAACCAGTAGAATCAGCCCACTCACGGGCCAAAGCCTCGTAAGGCGTAGACTCCCAGCCGGGAATCTGAATCGGTAATTTGAAAACCGACGATGATTTTTTCGCAAACATAATGACACGCAAAAAATTATATACACAATTATAAACAAAATTTTATACGTACAAGCCGAGCGCAAATCAACAAGATTAAAACAACACAATGCACACAGGCTTCGTAAACAGTTCGTGACGCCAGATGTAATGGCTGGATTTTCTGTTTAGATGGGATCAGCCCCCAGGGGCCCCTGTGACCCAGCCAAAACGTACTCACCTTCCCTCCTCAGATCGTATTCACAATGAGTAGATATACAGATAAATATACAGGTCGCACCTAAGGATGGGGAATGACAATATATATATGTATGTACGGATTTTCTACAATATCTTATTCACATCAGTTGGTCTCGCGGCCACCCCGACCCAGACCGTTCTACCCTAGGGCAGATCTGACACACAATCCGGTGTGTCTACACATGGGCCTGCAGAACCCAATGCTCCCTTTTCCAAACTGTTCGCAATCCTGCGAAACTACACGCCAGTATCCTCCCTGGCGTTCTCACTTATTCAAGCCACAATCCAGTGGGTATCCACACTGGTTCGACCCCCCAGTGCTCTCATTAACGCCGCATATCAACGACGACCACATTCCTATGAACCATTACTGGGATAATATCTCAGTGGTCTACTCGGAATAAAACTACAATAATAACTTTGAATAGGGTTCCAGATTGTATAGTGTACTCCCTGCTCTTGACATCGAAGGTCCACTCACTCCCTCTTTATTCAATCACCATTTACCTGATCGGGATTTCTCATCCGTTCACCTAAACAGCTCTCAACTAGAAGTGCGGTTTACCAAGATTGAACATAAGCACCAGGTACACGATAATTCTATATGAATTAGGGTATTTATTAACAATAGATACAAATCACATTACTATGCAGCATAACTTTTGCAAGAAAAAGGTAAAGATTAGAGTGCACAATCTATGAGCAATGGACGGACATCACCTGGTTAATATGAAATCTGGACTCGGCAGTCATCTAGGTTCCCTTCTCGTCTCTGTGTCCTGGCTCTCCTTGCAGTCACCCCCAGCCGTTACAAGTACACGTCTGCACCGCTAGGCTCAACCTCGTCTGCTTGCTTCCAGGGCACCGGAACCTTGCTGATTATTAGCTACCGTCTCTCTCTCTCTCTGTGTCAGTGCGCTCCGCGCTACTTCTCGTTCAGTCTTTCCCAGAGAGTTTCGGTCTTAAATCTTTCTCGGACTTCAAAGATGGCGACTGTCCACCATGAGATGAATAATAGCAGAGATGCTAACGGCTAGATGCCGCCTACGGACTAACTGACAAACTGACTAACACCTTCGCTAATATCAAAGCCCGTTCCTTCATGGAAATTCACGGCCAGTAACCTGCCGCCCACCAAATTCTTGTACCTCCCCGTACCAAGGACACTTTCCCAGCCGGCCGGCCTGAAGTTGTGTCTTCGGAGTGGAGAAAAATACATTCCTTCGATAAGGGTCAGCCTGAACCGGTTCTCTCCAAGCGAACAACAGCTTGAAACTAAAACATTACACTTGACCTAGAAGGCCTTCTCGAGCTACCGGGCAAAAAGCAAAATGGAGTCTGTCTCGTTTAAGGCCTACGGAGCCCATAATGTGCATAGCTCCATGAAAAACAGCTCAGCATGTTAGCAAATGAGCGAATCATGACTAATATTTATATATCTATCCCCTAACTTAAATTCATAAGCCTTACTCTAAGGAAAATAATACGAAAATGCCCTTATATATGTAAGACAGGGTCCCTGTCTATCGGCCTACTCCCTATGCTATGGGGGTGATAGGCTGGAGTCACTCTCCATCATTCTCCTTCTCCAAAGAGCTAGCAAAAAGACAGCCATAACACACCTGAAACTAGAACTCCCACAGGTACTCCAAGCGCTAGTCTGCCTGGCCTTCTGTTCAGAGCTAAAGGGACATAACAGGCTCACACCCACCTGAACAAGCATACAGATGAAGCTGGAGAAAACCCCTGAACCCCAAGTGGTGCACCCCAGCTCCTGGACCCTTGGTGTGGCCTCAGAGAGGCTGAATTGAAGTTTTTAAGTTCTTGGCAACCGCAAATGGGCCTGTTGGTGATGAAACATTGTCACTTTCACAACCCGCCAACGTAAAGTTCTGTCAACCTGACTCTTCGCGCTGCAGCATAGACCACTCATAGAGAGTGCCATCGCAAAGTTCAGGCGCTCTGCTCATGATGTCACTAGGTTATTTGCGTGACAGCAATGACCACACGTGATGCCAGGCCTTCTGTTTGCGATATATCGACAACCTTCTATGAATCTTCTCTGCTCCTCGTGGCCCCCTCCACTGCGAATGGGACTTTTTGCACTGGACTGAGAAGGTAACTTTCAGCGGGACTAACCTGATCCTTATATCAGACACGCTATCCATCGCAGCCAGCCAGAAGTTGCAACATTCTCCCGGTCTCGCATGATCTGATGGTCACAAGGGGCGTTTTGGGCTATTCTCACTTCAATCTCTAAAATTGAATGTCTCCAGTTCTACTGATTTGATTTGTGTTGTTTTGCTCAAGACATATTTATTAAATTTTGCTCTAGTTTTCTCAATTGATGTGGAATTTTATTGTGTTGTGATTCCACTTTATTACCTGAGGGTTGAGCACAGGTTCATTTTGGGTATTCCTGTGCCTCAACCTGACAAGTCTTGTGGTAGCTACTTCAGAGCTCCGTCCATTATCTCTATGAGTTTGCTTTGTTTGACCTAAATTGGCAGGGTATGCCCAGACGTGGGAACATTGCCACTGGATTCAAGCTAGTCTGGCTGGTGAAGAGTGTTACCCCAAAACCGTTCCCAGGATGCTTGCTTCCATTCCAGGGAAGACCTGGCTTGGCAGTTCGGGCTGGCCTGTTCCCATGAGGCGTAGGGTCAAAACTGATTTGCATATAGCTGGGTTTGAACTGGGGTGGCGAAGTGAGCTAAAGAACGATGATGGATTCAACCCAGATCTGTGACTGGGGCTGAGAGTCTGAAAAGTTTCAGCGCTCCGTCCATCACCCCTATGTGTTTGCTTTCCTCCTTACTTGAGGAGGGGTTCACCACCCTCCACCAGTAACCAGATTTCTCATACCTTTATTTAGGACTGCCACAATCTCTCATCAGTTGCCTTCAGGCTGTTCATTACATTGCAACACACACCAGTTCTTCCCACCAAACAGTTTTGCATCTTAGAAATCTGCACTGATTTCTTATTGGAAATGCTCATTTTATTAAAACCACACCACATGAATTTCTGTGCATGTCATTGGCCTACTATATCTACCCCTTTTCTGCACGATATAAAATCCACTGTCAACCTTTTCCTGGTTATGCCATGGATCAAAAGATACAGGGAGGGAGGAGCTCTTTCTCCTTGGTTGCTGCCAGATAGTGGAACACTCCTCCACTTGACCTAAGATCCACCCTGTCCCTTACTTTGTTTAGGAAGAAACTATATATCTGGTTATTCCAGTTTTTCTAATCCTGCAAGCTTGCATGATTCTCTTCCTTTTTGAGCTAGGGTGACCTCTTTGGGTATCAGAGCATTCTAAACACCTCATAATAAAGGAGAACGAAGTAAATGAAGAAAGCTCTAAATGCAAAAAGATTTCCCCCATGATGCTAAGGAAGAATTTAACATAATATCAAAAATGGCTGATGGAGGGCAAGGAAGTGGCCAATTACACACTCCATCATGTAAGTATGGAAGGCCAAAGAGTGGCTTAGCAACATATATATAAACAGCTCTAAACATTAAAACTGAGCAGCTACCTAGTATGACATCAGACCTACAAGTAATTAAAATGGTCCAAGGGCCTAAAATCCAGCCAACAACAGGGATATTAATTAATCTCTATTTTCACCCGAGCGCTAGGAAAAAAGAGGCACAGTCTGAAAAACTGATGTCAAAAATCCCTTCAATCAGATTTGAAAACCCAGTTTGGGAGATAATAATAACTGGCGATTTCAAGTCATGCTTAATCTATACACCAGATGATGATGAGCAACTAACGGCAGATAATGACCTATGGTCTGTTCTGTCACAATCATCCTCTACAATAAAAAGACACAGTTTGAATGGGCAAAAGCTGGTTCTCGCACTAGATCATCTTGGCTTGCGTGTCTTAAATGGTAGAACAAAAGATGACACTCCTCCACGATGGACTTATCAGGGTGCCCATGCTCAGTCATTTTTAGATTATACAATTATAACGCTTCCATTACTCGCCCGTGTGGTGAAATATACTATCAAGTACTCAACCCGAAGTGACCATTCTTATCAGGTACTTGAACTGGAAACAGGCTATCTAAAACATCGCCCTGCTCCCACTGAGGTGGGTCAACTGACCACAACTAATCTGAAATGTATTCGATGGTCAGTAGAAACTCTGCCAGAACTAATATCGTTAGCAAAAGAAATAATTGAAACACATATCACTTCCGGCAAAAACCCAGTAGAGAACTGGTTCACCTTCACAAATAGATTATTAATTCAAGCACCTAAAATTAATTACAAACAGAAAATAAGGTTTAAGCCCAATGCAAATATTTCCAGCAAGGCCTACTCACTAAGAAAAGAACCGAGAAAGGTGGTGAGGAAAAACAATACACAGAAAGTCCAAAATCACGCCTGGGAGAAAATAAAGAATATCAAGAAGCAGTGCAAAAATCAAATCTGAAAGGACCAGAAAGCACAACAGGAGATATTCTGGACAAAGTTACTTTCTTGTGCTAAACAAACAAATAACAGGCTCTTCTGTGAATTAGTGAAGGGCACAACAAGATCAAAAGAAATAATAAATTATGCCTCTGTAACAGAGACTGGTTGGGTAGTTCATCTAAGTAAAATATTTGAAGACCTCACAACATACCTTAAAAGTGTAACAAACAGTAACAGCAAATCTCTGGACCCTAAACTCTCTGGGAAGAATCATACTGGACCACAAGACCTCAGTACCATTCGAGCCCCACCACCAGCCCTGGAAAGTCAACATTACACAGCAGCAGAAATCTCCAGAATATTAAAACAGGGTCGCAACAATGGGGCCCCAGGCCCAAATGGCATCCCGCAGGCCATCTTCAGGGGTGATCCCGACTATTGGGCAAAATTAAAAGGTCTCTATAACAAAATCGGTCTAACAAATATAATCCACATTTATAAAGAGCAAACAATCACCCGTAAGGGTCTCTAGGCGCTGGGGGCCGTCGGGAAGATTAAGCAAGCTATTGCACAGAGTCACATGGTGCTGAGCTAATCTGCCGCCGGAGCCGGGGATCCAACCGTGATCCCCAAATACCCTTCCTCCGAGCTGGAAAGGGCCAATCATTAACTCGATCTTCAAGGGAGGTGAAAGGGCAGCCCCAGCAAACTACAGGCTAATCGCGTTTATTGATGTTGAAGCAAAATATTTTGCTTCATTAATCCTGGAGGACTTGGTAGAATGGTTCAACATAAAAGGGCTGATTCCATTCAACCAAACAGGGTTTCGCAAAGGATGTGGCACAACAACAAATATTTTAGCCCTTGCCACAAGACAAGTGCAAACGCCTGCAAAGACCATTACAACTGTGTTTTATACACTTTAAAGCTGCGTTCGACCGTGTGAACCGCGGTCTGGTATGGAGTAAACTACAGAACCTGGGTCTCCCGGAAACAATGTTACGACCCATAATACAATTTCATACGTGTACATGGGTCCGTGAGAAAATAGCAAATGACACAAAAATGTCCAGGAAGATACAAACCGAGATCGGACTGAAACAAGGCTGTGTACAAGCCCCCCCATGTATTTAACCTTTTTATGGCAGTTCTCTCACCCCGATTGGATCAGGCAAATACACATCTCCGTGCCTGGCAACATTGCCCATAACGTGCTCTTATATGCAGACGATATAGTCTTGCTTAGTCTAACTAGAATAGGCCTGCAGAGAGCACTTAATGGGCTATTAATGCTTGCTAACACCAAAGCCTTGGAAATTAACATCACCAAAACAAAAACTATGTCACTCACGTATTGTACGCGACATCAGTATCAATTCAAGCTGGGAGAGACTAGCCTTTTAATAGTTAGTACTTATAAGTATCTGGGGGTATATATAGACACTAGATTACATTTCCAATTTCAGAAACAATATCTGGAAAAAAAGGAAACTGCCTTATTTATGCATTTTGTGCTCTTGCAAAAAAACTATATGGTCCTTCTTTTACGCCACTAACAGCAGAGATGGCCGCTAAACTACTACCTGCAGTAACCTATGCAAGCATAGTGTTAAATGGCAAAGACGGAAAACTCCTAGACTCTCTGCAAACAAAGGCCTACAAAAATGTCTTTAGTCTACCTCAGAACGCATCCCCGGCTCAGGTCCGACTGGAATTCAGCCTCATCAAACAGGAGGTAGGGAGAAAATACACAGCGATTAAAATTTGGTACAAACTCTGGCAGAACCGATCCAATATCATAAATGACGCCTTGTGGCGAGCCTAGGAGGACGATCCAAGTTACGGTAAATTCCTGAAAATGGCACTGAAGGAAACCGAGAAAACTGAATTTTTGGCGCAGAATCCTTCCTTCCAAGTCTTCTGTAGCATAACAAACAAAGCGGCTAAGCGGCTAAGCTACAATCATCATTAGAAGACAAATGCACCTTAGTCAAAAGATCCCATGCCTGGATGGTTGTCCAATCCTATACATCACTCGGACCGGCAGAATACCTCGGTACAACATATTCGCCCCACTTGAAACGAAAGTTAATGGCAATCAGATTAGGGGTATTACCAAGCCTGGCTGATCAACCTGCATGGAAGTATAAAGGCGTAAAAACATGTAGCTTATGTGGTGCAGCATGGCAAGCGTTTATCCATCTCATGTGTGTCTGCCCCAGCTTAAAATCGAATAGCGTATTTCTCCTGAAAAAGTCTTTTATTGACAGAGGCATCCGAACTTGTAGATCGGCCATCATTAGAGGACTTGGTACAACAGACCCTCAGTTGACCCGTAAAATTATGAAATTTGGATTACTTTATGGAAAAAAACTATATGACTGATGGAAGCTGGCACTGCCAACCCAGTAATGTTTAGTAACTCTATTGCAATTTTAAAATGTTAAAAAGCTTTTAATGTTAATATCTGATGAAACTGTAATCCTGACAACAATTTTATGATACAGAATCATGTATTAATTTTAACTGGTTTCAGGATGGTGGTATTACTTCCAGCTTTTAGGACATATATATTTTAAAGCATTTATATGTTGCTAAACTGTTGATACCTTATTTGCATTATGATATTGTTATGGTTTTAATTAAATTAAACAATAAAGTATTGATTGATATATAGGAGGGGGTGCCGCAGACTCCACTCATAAGGCTCTTAGGAGCTCCTGGGACCACCACCTCCCCTGGGACAGAATTTAAAATAAAGGGGGAGGGAGGACAGTCCGTCCTCCTCCCAGGCTGTATTCAGCCCTAGGGCAGCGGCTGCAAATTGAAAGGCTCCCTCCTGGAGCCATTAATTGCCCTTGGGACCACCACCCCCCTTTGACCAGCTCCTTATGTCCTGAGGTGCCCACTCTCGGGACATAATAGTTTGCTGTCACTTGACTGAAGCTATGACAGTTCCTGCTAAGTGAGAACTAACTGTAAGTTGGCTCAAAGTGGGCCAGGGCAAGAAAACTGCTACTGCTTACTGGGAGCTGACTTTTCATCTGTTTTCTTGCCCATTGCAAATCTATAAAGGAGGTGAAGGCATTTATTATGCATTGGAGCGCAATCTGATCTGTAGTGACTGTGACAAGTGGTTTCTTCCTTGTTGCTTCCTGGTGAAAGCAGAGTCGATGGTTCTCCTTTTTAATGACCCTGTGTATGCAAATGCCCAAAATTATCTGCAAGGTCTGGCCTTTTGCCTGTCCTATTTTCCTTAGTAGTATGTCAAGGTCTTCCTGTCTTTTCCCACGTTGATGGACACCTTACTAAAAGGCCCGCCAACAAGTTTCCTGCCGATTTTGATGATGCATTCTTCATGCAGAGCAATACGAGGTAATCTCCACCAAACAAATAAGCACTTACATCATAAAGTTGAGAGGAAGTAGCCTTGTTTGGTGAAGATTCCCGTCTTTTTAATCTTGTTGCCTTCTCGCAAATATTCATGTTATCACAAATTTGTGGATGAAGACCGCAAGGAACAATCACATTTCCGAAATTACATGCACACAAGGGCACTGGAGACATTTCCTCATGGTCCATTATGCAGCTGTTGTGTAGATTATGCACTAGACATTTACCCAACAAGGTAGCACTTATTAATTAGCCAAAGCAAAGTTCTCCAGTTCCGTAGACATTTTGTGCAAAACTGTGGACTCTTGTTGGATGAAGGGGCAGGTGACAATTTGTTCTGGTCCATTCACTCACACAGCTACTGGCACACCCACACTCCCACACAGACACTCAAACACCCTCTCACACACCCATTCTGCCACTCTCACATGCAAGATATTTAGGGAGTTCAATTCAAAGATTGCCTAAGTAGTTGAGTTTAGAGTTTCCTCCACCACACAGCTGCGGCCCGTGCAGGTAAGGACGGTGGGACTGGGTTGGGGGTGATTCGACAGACGACCACGACGAAAAGTTAAATAAATAATTCATTTTCCGTCTTCTGTCGAAATCCCCCCCACCCGACCTCACAGGCCACTGCTCTTACCTGCACAGGCCGCTGCTGCAACCACCTATGATTGGGTTCAGCTCTTAAGGTAGGGTTGACTGTGTTTCAGGTTTTGGGACCATATACTACCAGACATCTGACTCCATATTGTCATCCTCTTGAATGATGGTTATATTGGCCAAATGCTTGGACGTGGAATGGAGCATACAGGTTGGGGTGTAATGTGTTGCCAGTTTTTGCATATACTTTGGGCCTTTCCAATAATATGCTTTATGGTCAGTGTAGATTGGAGATGTGAACCTCACCCATTGGTCAATATGGAGTAGTGGAATACTTGATCACTATGTTGGTGTGTGGAACAACCAAAAGCTCATGGTTTAAACATATCTTTAGGTTTGTAGTTTCGGTTTGTTGATGTTCAGAATCTAGTGCCTTTGAGGCAGTCAAACAGCGAAGTTTTTCCCCTTACAAGAATCTATGTGTTGCTTGTATGCATGGCGCTGAAACTATTCTTCACGCACTGGAGCTAATGATGCAAGAAAGAAGTACTGTTGATTGGATTATTTTGTCTGTTTTCTATCAGGAAGTGGATTTATGTGTCATCTGTGTAAATATGAAAGTTAATATGGTACTTCTCAAGTAAATGTGTCAGGGGGCATGTGTAGATATTGAACAGCAGAGAAGGAAGATATGATCACGTCATGACCAGGCATGTAGGTAACTCAGCTGACCTCATCATGACTTTTTTGGCTGCAGTTAATGAGAAAAGATTGCAAACAAGATAGATCAGCCTCTGGTATTACTGCCCATTGCTCCAGCCTTTCTGGCAATATTGGATGGTCAACAGTACCATAGGCACAAATAGATCAAAGAGCATAATGCCTCTTTCTAGTTCTTTTTCACCAAAAGGTCTCCCCTTAAATTGTGACTATATACTCGCCTCAGTGGATTTTGTGAAATATTTGCGTCTAAATCTGGATTACTGGTCACGGAGGAGATGATTTGGATCCAAATGCCTACTGTATTTTTCATACCATTAAGTCTTCTGTGTGAGAGGGAGTATATTTATGCTTTAATAAGGTCTACCAGAATCTTCCTCAGCATTCAGGCCTCTATTAGTGCCAAGTACTACATTACCTCCTCACTGTCTTCCTTATCCCAGTCCATACATATTTGAGGCATGTCACTGTACAAAACAGGCAACCCGCTTACCTACTGTTTCTTTAAATAAGCTGTATGGCAAGTTCCTCTCCATTATATGCTAGTACCATAAACGGCTATGGCTATCTCCCTTCCTTCTGATTTTGTCTTTATCTCTCTAGTACAGGGTAGCATTGATCTGGAAAGAGCACACATTTGGATATGTTTGTGTTCTTAGAAAAGGGTGCTGCAGGTGTACAGATATTGAAGTTTGGAGTTCTAGATTACCCTGTAGATAATCTAGGGAGGGCCATGAAGGAGAAATATTAATTTGCCTTGTCCTTGGAATTATTTAAGGACCAGGAAGTGGGGGAAGTGGAGGAAAGTATTTTCTAGGACATATGTTTCATCTATCAATAAACTGAGGGTTTTGGTTGATGTCACACCAGACGGATGGAGGTGCAGCTCATTAGAAACTATTTAAATTGACCCTTCAGTGGGAAGAGCAAAGACGCTGTAGTATGAAATGTGCATGAATTTCAGTCTTCTTTGTGGGTAGTATTAGTTGGAGTACTGTGTGTCAATCATGAGTTGCCATTGAAACCTGGCATACTCTTTCTGTCAGGCGCACAGAGGCTATTTTAGTTCAGTAGCAGCTGTCTCTACCGTAGGGTAGTGTCTGTAGATTGTGACAAAAAGTTAAAAAAATCTTTTGTTCGCTCCATCTCACTTTCACAGTTACTCTAAGTGTGGTGGTGCATACTTAAGGAAATCCTACAGTAAGGATAAGTAATTAACACTTAACTGCAAGTTGTGTCTCTCACTGATATAAAATTATACAAAGCCTAGTAGGAGGAGGTAGTCATGTCCCCTTGAACAAAATGCATCCTAGGACCGGTTTCTGGCTATCAGCCGTCTTCAGCCAGGATAGCTTGACTCCAGTGGTGTGGAGAGCATGGGACTCACGTCTGAGAATAACCCATCCCACTCGGGGTGACAAATGCAAAAACAACAGTTGATGGACAGAATTCAGAACAATGTCATACATTCACCTCAGTACAGAGATCTGGGCCTAAATCCATCAAGGCTGATTTGCATATGGCCATGTCTGAACTGGGGTGGTGTGGATTGCAAAAAAACGATGGATTTAGGCCCAGATCTCAGTACGGGGTGAATATATGACATTGTTCTGCATTCTGTCCATCAACTGTGGTTTTTTCATTTGTCAACCCGAGCAAGATGGGTATGCTCAGACGTGAGTCCCATGCTCTCCACACCACTGGAGTCAAGCTATCCTGGCTGAAGACGGCTGATAACCAGAAACCGGTCCTAGGATACCTGATTCCGGTCCAGGAAAGACATGGCTTGGCAGTTCTGGCTGGACTGTTCCCATGAGGCACCTGGTCAAGGCTGATTTGCATATGGCCATGTCTGAACTGGGGTGGTGTGGAGTACAAAAAAACGATGGATTTAGGCCCAGATCCCTGTACTGGGGTGAATGTATGACATTGTTCTGCATTCTGTCCATCAACTGTGGTTTTTGCAGTTTCATACTTAGACATTGCCTAGGGTTTGTACCGAAGGTAGTCTCTTCATTCCACATTACACTTGTAGCAGGAGATTTCCCGCTTTCATCTCCAATACACTCATACACCAATCTTTCATCCATTAGTATGTCAGATTCTGGAGATTTTCTTTCTTTATCTACCTGCAAATCTATTAAGAGACAAGTTATGGAGACGGTTGTGGTCTGTGTCTGAAAGCTGAGACATTCTTTTGTGTCTGCTTTGGAGAAGTTGGCTATTTCATGGTAGATCTCACTTTCCAAATTCGTATCCCATATGGAATATGAAAGGTAGTGGTGCGCCGGCAGGTAAAACTACCAGTGACATTTGTGCTGTCCTAAATTGAGTCCGCTTTTAAATCTTTTTGTTTTTAAGATTATTTGATGCAGTGCTATTTGCAATTTTTCCTGATGCAGGGGTTTTAAACTGAGGGGCTTACTTTGTTTTAACTATTCAGCACTTATCCGGTCACGAGTCCCTGGTCCGTCACAGCTTGAATTGTGCCGATTGCACAGAGGGACGTGACCCCGCCCTCTTCTCACTCACTTCCGGGGCTGGCATCACTATTCTTCACACATGGGTGCCTGTCTGCGCCTGTCCGCGGCTGTAACTCTGCCAGCCATGCTGCCCGACTGTCTAATAGGCGATGGGTGGTGTGTCTAGGGAGGTGCTGTTGTCCTACAAAGAGAAGACATGCCGAAAATGCACACCATCAACCTAGCCTCCACGTCACTCCCACATACATGCACTGATTGCTCCTGGTAACTGATGGAGCACACAGGGTGCATGAGGAGCAATTATAGAGATCATGCCACCAGGGGGCAGGCGGGGCACGCTGGTAGGGTCAAAGCCAGCCTAGTAAACTGTAGATCCCTGCCCAAGCATGCTGAGGAGTTATGAATGGTTTTATCAGGAAATACGTGGGACGTCATGTTTCTGACAGAAACATAGCTGAACACGGACTCCATCTCTACAGTGGCCTTAGCCATCTCTCCTGGTTTTAAAATGTGCTGTGCTAACAGGGAAAATGGCAAAAGAGGTGGCGGGGTAGCTATTATTTTTAAAGAGTCATGGGTTTTAGCTTAATCAACTCCTCTCAATATTGAGGGGATAGAGGGTCTCAACTTTTGCTTTCAACTGGACCCTTCAACCTCTTGCTCGGGCATCATTATTTACAGGCCACGAAATTGTGCCCCTAATTTAAATCATGAATTTTGCAACTACATTGTCCAGAAATCCTTACTTTATTCTAATTTGACTGTACTTGGTGATTTTAACCATCATGTGAATGACCCTTCCTGCTCACAGGCAACCCAGTTAGTGCTATCCCTAGCGGGGGGCAATTTAATACAGTATGTTAGCTCCCCCACCCACAAGGCAGGACACATTCTCGATCTGGTGTTCTCTAACTTGGAGTCTCTTCGCATAGAGGCCCCCATGGTTCTGGTCTGACCACTATCTGGTCCCTTTCTCCTTCAGTCTGGAGAAACCTGGCTACAATAGAGGCAGCGAACATTTTATTAAAAGAAGTTGGAAAAACTTGTCAGAAGCATCCTTTGCCCCCATCTTACTATCCAGTCAACCTACTCTCTCGACCGATCCTAATGAGGATTCTCGGGCCCTTCATCATTGGATTTCTACCGCTGTTGAATCCGTCGCCCCGGCTAGAGTTGCGAGGTCAGCGAGGCTCTCCCTTTCTACTCCCTGGTTCTCTGACTCCCTTAGAGCGGCCAAGAGTAGTTGTAAATGCCTCGAACGGCAGTGGAAGGCAAACTACTTTGTGGCAGCCAAAACTATCTATAAAAACGCATTGAAAGATCTGCATAAATTAATCAGGGCAGCCAGGAGTGAATACATAGCTAGCTGTATACTTAAAGCTGAAAACTCTACTCAAGAGATATTTAAGGTGGTTAATTCTTTGTTTAAGCCAAAAGCACTAGAGACCGGTGAAAACATCTTTGACAACAAAATCAAGGTCTACCAGACTTTCTCCGAGATTCGTGAAACAGTAAATTCAGACAGTAAGGAGGGAGGTGCACTTGATCCCTCATTTACGAATGTTAGCCCGATTCCAATGCAGGAAGTGGAGGCAGAAAACCCGGGGTGTAAGTCAGGGGCTCCAGATGGCCCGTGCCCCCCAAAACTATAGAAAGCCATGACACACTCTGTTAAGCATGTGCCATTGCACATTTGGAATTTTACCCTGACGTCAGGCATTTTTCCCGACACATGGAAACACGCCACACTCCTCCCCCTGAGGAAAAAAACCAAATTGAGATCCTGGGGATCTAAACAACATTAGGCCTATTTCATTGCTATCTGCTCCAGGTAAGATGCTGGAAAAACTGGTGCAGCAGCAACTGACTAATTTCATTGAGAACAAAGGAAGTTTACATGATACCCAATCAGGCTTTGGATCAGGTTTTAGTACTGATTCGGCACTCCTGAAGGTGGCTGAGTCGATGAGACTGGCGGTGGATTCAGGGGCATCCACTATGTTGGTGCTCCTGGATCTATCAGCAGCATTCAACACTGTTGACCATACCTTGATGTCTCAGAGACTGCAGGAGCTGGGCATAGGGGGTACGGTACTAGCTTGGCTGAACTCCTACTTAAGCAATCACTCCCAGAAGGTCTCACTACAGTCATTTGTGTCAAAGCCAAAACCACTATGGTGTGGAGTCCCTCAGGGGTCAGCGTTGAGCCCTCTCCTGTTTAACCTATACCTGGCTGTTCTCTTTGGTAGCCAGTTGGGGGGTATAAGCAATATCATACGCTGACAACACCCTGCTGGTCTTCTCTTTTAAAGAACAGTCTGAGGACTCCTTTAGGAGTTTCAAAGGCTGTCTAAGAGATATTGCGTTGTGGATGAACAACAAACTGAAGCTCAATGCAGTAAAGATGGAGGTGATGTTTATTGGGAACGAGTCACCTCCAGCACCGGATCTCTGGTGGCCTGAGGAAATGGGCCCACCTCCGTCACCTGCAGATAGTATAAAAAATCTTAGGGTGAAGTGGGAGTCTGATTTTTCATTTTTGACCCAGATACGGCAGGTGACGGCTACCTGCTTCAGTAAACTCAGACATTTGCGCAAATTTCTACATTTACTGCGAGAAGCATGCCGAAAAATTACGGTCCATGCAATGGTTACTTCTAGGCTGGACCATGCCAACAGCCTCTATATAGGCCTACCAAAATATCTAATCAGGTGCCTGCATAGGGTGCAGAATGCAGCTGCGAGACTGATAAGGCGGGTCACTTTCCAACATCATGTCTCTCCGCATTTAAAAGAACTTCACTGGTTACCTGTTGCTAACAGGATCGAATTCAAGGCGTTGACATTGGCATTCCGAGCTACCCTTGGCAACTGCCCCAGTTACCTGAAGCTAAGACTACGTGGTTATAAGCTGACAAGATCGCTAACGTCTAATTCAAAAAGCCTCCTCTGCATACCCCCTTATAACAAGGCCCGCCTAGGAGGTCGATACTTCACGTTTGGGACAGCAAAATTGTGTAACTCCCTTCCAGACGACTTGCGCAACATTGAACCAGAGCCCCTTTTCAGGAAAAATGTTAAGACCTGGCTCTTTAGGGCAGAATAATGGATCTGTGGCAGTGCTCACTGGTTTTCCATCTGCATACTGTCGATCACATTGCGCCGGGACACCTCTGTTTGAGGTAGCTGTTGTGCTTTACAAGTGCCTCTATTATTAGTGGGAACCTGCAGCCTAAATCTCATGGTAGGCCACACTCTAGCTGTCTCAGGCGCAATCTGGTTTCCAGAAATGTCTTTGTACAGAAAGTCTCCTGGCAAAAGTAATACATGATATAAGAAACATTAGATACAAGGGTGGAGTGGCAGCCCTGATTTTATTAGCTCTATCAGCAAATTTGTTACTCTATCACACTCCATCCGTCTACGTTGTCTAACTGAGGTTGGGCTCAAAGTCAAAGCCTATGACTGTTTTTTTATCTTTTCTGCAGGACTGGACCCAAGTAGTGGCCTTGGGGGAATTTTAGCTCTTCCACTAAGGTGAGGAAGACTGGACAGCCTCAGGACTCAACGTAGAGCCCTATATGTATTTACTTATATGTAGCCCCTCTTGTCTCATTCATTGAATCTTTCTGCATTTCCTTCCATACTTGTACCAATGACGCACAAGTTGGGATTGTCTGACTTGAGGGTGATAATTCGGAAGCTACTGGTAACCTTAGAAATTTTCTTCCAGAAGTTGTGGAATGGCTGGGTTTAAATTCCATGTTGCAAACTGTGACAAGACTGAAATCATAATATTCAAGCTGAAACTGCATGGGCATCCAAGTAGTAGCCGGAGACTTTAGGGACTCTACCCTTTTCCTCATGCCACATGCATAATCTGGGTGTAATGATTGAGAAGGACTTCACTTTTACTGAACATCTCAAATCTATTTGTACCAATAGCTTATTTCTTGTATTTATAATGAAGAAGATTCTCCCATTCTTTAAATGCAACTTATAGTAAGAATCTGATTCAGCACTCATCATGTTCAGAATGAACTTCTGTTATGCCTTACTGGTTGGCTTACCTGAATATCTCAAACAAAGAATACAGCTTTTTTTAAATGCAGCTCATTAGAGATGTCTAAATATGTCTCCTCCTTCACCTCTGTCTATAGGGCTACAAAATCCATAGGTCATGTTTTGGCTCGGCTAGCGGCTGCTGGTGCCATTTTCAAACATGAACGCTGCTTTGGAATCAACTGTCCAGGTGGAAGCAGTTCTACCATCTCAATTCTATCCAGGATTCTTCAACAAAAGAGGCGCTGTTAGATGTCAAAGATGCAGAGCTGCTCACACATAGGGGACCACAAGGGAGCACTTAAAAACCCAAAATGTGCAACCCCCAAAAATAACATAACACAATAAATACACAGTGGGTCTTTATGAGGCTATACTTTATAAGGACACCTTAATCATCTATAGGCCTCTGAAACATAAAGATACAAAAACAATAAAGAAACCACAGAAAAATCTCTGTTTTTAGGACAAAAACTCTCACCCACCCAAAGATGGCATGCTTCATCATCAGATTCATCCTCATACCATTAACAGAGTGGTGTGGGCTACTACTCTCACTAATTTTGACAGGAGCTCTTAGGTGGTAACTAAAGGGATATCCAAATGTGAGCTTTATGGTGTAGATAGTGGTTAGTGGAGTGTAGTGAAAAAAGTAACAAACGTGAATTAAAAATGCTTCACAGTGGACGATATTCAAATTTTAATAACTGTCCCTGACAGGCATAAATAAAGAAACAGAGCCTGTGGCACCACAGCGCACTTGTTTTTGTTGTTTTACTGTTTTGTTTTAACTGACAACATTCTCTGTAACCCCCACCCCTATGGGGGGGCGGGGGGGATTGGTATGCCCTTAAAGATTTGCACACAACAATACTTGATGTATACTCTTGGAATGGGGACGTTTCAGAGCCATAGAACTTGGGACAAAGATGACACTCCTTGGTCTTCCCCTATACTTGCTCTGTTTGTATGTAGTGTGCATGATGCTCGTCTATGGTCATATTAAAAACAAACAGACAGATTTTGATTTTTTTCTAAAAACAGAGCCTGAAGATGTGACTTCACCCTTGCAGTGATAATGGGGTCAACATATTTCTGCCATTCCTAATAACCCTACAACCAGGTGTATGGCATTCCCCAGGACCTATATTAAAAACTTTGTCAATCTGCAAACAATAACTAAGGGATAGTTACAAACGCTTCATCCACGATGACTTGGCAAGGTAGCCAACATCGGAAAGAAACAGAGAACAAAAAATCATAATAAGGACTCATCCTGAAAATCAATCAGGCAAGATTTTTTTCAAACAATATATCATAGACAACATTTGTGCCACCACACAGCCCAAAATAGTGAAGCGAGAACCGGCAGCACCCCATTTTGAAATGTAAACAGAATCCAAAACTCACCTGCAGCACACAGATATATCAGTCTTAACTTGCCTTCATATATAGACTGATATGGGCTGAGCTAAAAAACATAAAGCCCCGGGTAAGTGCATGTTGATTTCAATAAACAGGCATACATAGTGCAAAAAAACCTACACACATACGTGCGACCTGATAATTGTATGGAAACTTTGCTTGCCTGTGATAAATATAACATCTACAAAACAAATTGGTTTCTGTCAACATTTCAAGATGGAGAACCTCCATCTTCTCAGATAAACCCTTATTGCCAAGTTTGAAGAGCAAACTAAATTCTAAAACCCACATCTTTCTCAATCCCAGTCTGCAGGGAGTATAAGACGTTTCAGTTGGTTGGCAGTTAATTTCTCTTCACTTTGGTCTTTCTTTACCCTGTGCAGTTCTTGCTCTATTGCAACAACATTCTCCTGAAGAGACAGAGATGCATTTTGCTACAGGAGCAGCTTCATTACCTTGTATATCTCCTTTATTGCTTCTACTTAATCTTGAATAATGTAACTTTTCTACTCTAATTTCCCACAGAGACCTATGCCAAATGTCAGAACAGAAAATCGTATTTTCAAGAGAACTTTCTTCAGTTCTGGGTCTCTTGATGTTAGCCAGACAAGCAATCTTTGTAGGCTTCTTCCAAAACTGAGCCCTACGGGGTTGGAGGATTATTTGCTTGAGTGAGGGCTACAGCTATTCAAATTTAATTCATCTAGTCTGTAATCCTCAAATTCCAATGGTGGTTGAATTGCCTAAAAGCCTGAAGTGGCAAGCTGTCTTCTATTTCCATTCAGACGTGGTCTTGGAAATAAATGCGAACAAGGTAAGCAGGGGTGCCAACCTGGAAAGTTCCACTATGGATGGAGTCTGGTCTCTAAAGTCTTCTATGCATATCAGTTACCATGTGCTTTTAGCCAGGGATTTTTGGATTTACTAATTTGTTAACGTTCCCCAGTTTAGGTAGTGCTCCTACTAGACTTCTCATTTAATGGAGTACTGAGTGTCACTCAAAAAAGTTTGTGGACTCTAGCAACTAGAAGTTAGACCCCAGAGTCGTTGGGGTACTCTAGAAATGCACTTCTTCATTTACTACCTCAATCATCAGCTTTCCTGTTATTTATGCTATTGTCTGGACCTGGAAACCTTAATTCAAACTGGAACTCTTTTGGAAGAGGTATCTTTTCTCTGTTCTTGGTGATTGCTAAAGGTATGTTCCACATTCATTGCTGGCTGACTCACAAGGTTCTGGTGGCCCCCTCGTACCCTTTCAGTCTTGCTAACCAGCTCTCCTGGAGTTTGTAATGAGAATTGATGTCTGCTGCCTCCTTATCTGGCCATAGTGTGGGTAGGTCAGTTTTCTCTACTAGCCTGGTTTGTTTTGAAAGTGAGACTGACTCTCAAACCTTTCATTAGAAGTTTCAAAACTGGTATCCAAAACATGGGCACCAGGTACTGAAAGAGAGTATACAGCAGCATGATCAGGCTGGGGGACTAGTACAGGGAAAGATGTGTGAAATATTTTGGGTTAACTTTCTCTCAGGTAGCAAACTACTTAGCACCCCTTATTAACAGGGTTTCAGCTATTTCCTCTGGTTATCTCATTCTACATTTCATTGGTTGATGAGGGAAATTTGCCTCTAAAGGACTCCTAGTACAAGATATTTTTTGATTTGTGGCATCAATTTAGTTATATATTTGGCTACATTCTGCTATCTCATTTAAATAACTCTCTGGCAAGCTGGACACACAATTAAGTCTTGTTTATGTTTAAGAGTAATTTCTATAACTTTATATGGGAAAGTAATGCAATTGCAATTTGAAAAATGTTTCCATGATAAAAGTAGATTTTTTATATTTTCAGTGGAAAAGCAACTTTTAAAAAGTGATCTTTGTGCAGCATGAGCACATACTGGTTTAAAAACTTTTGTTTAGTATTCTGCCCAGACATTGTAATGTGCGTACCAGAATATCACTTAATGACTGGTCTTCTGTAAGACAACTGTCTGTTTCTGGGAGTAGGAACGCGGAGCCAGCCTTAGCACCTGTTTCTTATGAAGTGGAGATACTAAATAGTGGGTGGGGAGTCTGAGGAACTGAAACTATTCTTGCCATGAGTCACCCTAGTTTTCTGAACATCCAGGAGGAGAGAAACAATGTCCTACTCTTGGAGAAGGGAGGGTACCCATCTTCATGTGGAAGTTGCTAGAAGAAAGATCAAGACTCCAAACGATGGAGGAAGGCTAGGACCATTGTGGATTCGGGTTTCTGAGAAAGTGTGCAGTACACTGTGAAGAAAGTGGTGAAAAAGGAGGTAGGTTTTGGCTGTAAGGTTGCCAGGATTGGGTGTGGAGAATTCTCTAACTACTGTCAATAGCAGCCGCAGCCCGTGGAGGGAGTTGCGGTGGGGCAGACAGGCGGAGCGGGGGAGGGGACACAAATTTAGGAAATGCAACTAAGAAAACCACTTTCTGAGTGTCTGCATGGGCGGACAGTTCAAAACAGAGAGAGGACAACCTGCCAAACCACATACAATGTCAAGCAGATATGCACAGCACATAACACATAACAGCAGCTGACTCTGATGGCGCAAATGCATGTGAGATGATGGAACCCTATACCTAATGTCAGATGCCCCAGCACAAGATCGCATGCCCAGATAGATTCTGCTCATGGACAAACAACAGATAAAAAAGACAGCGACCATAGACATTGAGGTTGGAAGTCACAGATCGAGATTTGTACTAAACAGTGGTGTCACATGCAACATCATATGCATATCAGAATATGAGAAGATGTATAACAAGCCTCCATTGTCACCATCCACTATCAATGTTTTCACAGGGATTGCGTTGAAACCAGTGGTGAGCAAAGGGAATTTGTAGAGACACTAACATACAAGGAAACATCTGTAAAAGAAGTGCATGTCCTACGTGGATACATACCAGTGCCATGTCTACTAAGCAATATCATTTCTCAGGTGATGGGCCTCCTAGACATGACATATCACATGTCAGAGTATCACAACATTCTGAGAGAGTGCCCTAAAATCTGAAAAGGGCTAGGGAAGCTGAAAGACATGTAAATAACACTGCATATCAACAAAGCATTCAAGCCAGTGGCTCAACATCATAGAGGAGTGCCCGCACACTTACAACCGCAGGTGGAGGAAGAATTAAAGAGCCTACTAATACACGATATCATAGATCCGTCAGATGGACCAATGCCATGGGTATCTCCAATAGTGCCGGTACCGACGGAAAACACAACAAAAATATGCATTTGTTTCGTCATGAGCATACCAAACACAGCAATTGAAAGAGAAAGACACCAAGGCCCTCATTTGAAAAATATGATCAGCTGCCTCACTGGAGCCTGCATATTTTTAAAACTAGATCTGCTCGAAGGTTACCCTCAACTGGAGCTTGCTACATCACAACGTTCTCCACCCACCTGGGTCTTTTTTGCTAGATGTGATTAACACCTTGACTCTTGCAGCAAATCCCGCTTGGTGCTGTACTTTTCAGATTTCCATTGTTCATGAGCTCAGCTCGTCATAAGCACACGACCAGTGTACTGCATGACGAGCTGAGCTCGTCATGAGCATGGAAGGGGTTAAGTTTCAGAATATCATCAGCAGTGAACATTTTTCAAGAGATGGTGAAGTGGGAGAGCAGGCCAATCAAAAACAGTCTAAATTACTGTGACAACATCTTGGTATTTCGTCGCTCAAATGAAGAGCACACAAGGCACTACGAGAAGTCTGCAGCCAGCTAGAAATTGCTGGCCTGACTCTAAATGAAGACAGATGTGAGCTGGGCAAGGAAGAACTAGTGTTCTTTGGCCACATCTTCTCACAAAAAGGTATGAGACCAGATCCCAGCAAATTAGAAACGCTGCACAAACAAAGCCCTGAGCAGAGGTGAGTCATTTCTTGATCTGGCAAGCTTCTGTGCTGCCTACATCAAGGATTTTGCCACAGTAAGCACTCCACTTTGTGAACTGACATAACAGGATCAGTCATTCCTCTTGACCAAGGAGTGTGACAGGACGTTTGAAGACATCAGGCATGCAGTTACAGCGGTGACCCACCTTGCCTACTTCAACGCATCCCTATGCACTGAGCTCACCGTTGACTCCAGCCCTGTGGAGCTAGAAGCAATTCTCACACAAAACATGCCATGAAGAGACTCGCTCAGACAGGTTGTTGCATATGCAAGTAGGAGCCTTTCAGATATAGAAAGGTATACTTGCAACCAGAGAAAGAGAGCACAGCAGTAGTGTAGGCATGTGAACACTACCACATGCTCATCTACGGGAAGCCATTCACCATCGTGACAGACCACCAAGCACTAGTGATGATATATGGAAATCCAAACGTAGACATTCCACTGTGCATTGAAAGATGAGGGATACACCTCATGGACTATGATTTCAAAATAGTGCACAAACCAGAAAAAGAGCATAACCCTGCTGATTACATGTCACTGTATCCCTACCATATGCACTAGAGACCACGTCCATGGCTGAGGAGTAGCTCAACTTTGTGCTGCAACAAAACACACCTGCCCCAATAATAACTGGTGCAGGAAACAATGGATGATACCATGTTACAAGCAGTCAAAAGCACAACACAGCAACAGAGGTGGAAAAATGTAACTAAAAGCAGTAAAATGAGTGAAGGAGTCAGAACAGAAGAAATGCTGATATTCAAACAAATACAAGAGAAACTGTCTGAAACGGAATGAGGAATTCTGCTACAAGGAACAAGGATAGTGGTACCAAAAACACTACAGCGTCTGACCGTAAGCCTGACCCATGATTCTCAGAGCAGCATAGTGGCAACCAAAAAATTGCTAAAGGAAAAGGTATGGTTCCCAGGACTTGATTACTTGGTGGAAGACATGATCATGAACTCTCACCTATGCCAGATAATGGGAAGGCAGGCAAAGCCAGAACAAGTACACATGTCTGACCTACAGTGTGGACGACAATGCCCACCTACTTCTATGGGCCGCAGGACACCAGAGGCTACCTGCTAATACTCAATGACAAATACTCCCGGCTCCCCATAGTATGACAAGTTTCATCAACATCAGCAACGGCCACGCTACCGATGATAGATGACATATGTGCAGCATTGAGCGCCCTGCAGACACTAAAGACAGACATTAGACCACCATTTTCAGGAGAAGAATTTCGTTTGTGACGTACCTGGGAATACATCACAGGAAAATAACACCTCTGTGGCCGCAAACAAATGACATAGTAGAAAGGGTAATGGGCAACATCAAAAAGGCTGTCCAACGTGCCAAACTTGCGCAGATCTCAGTGGGCCAAGCAATGCGCCAAATATTGCGAGACTACTGCAACACCCACACAGCTCCACAAGAAGATGCCCGGCAGAACTAGAGCTGGGAAGAACGAGCAGCACATGGTTGCCTTAACTGGAAGCAAAAGCACCACCTCAACACAGCAACATTGCTGAATGAGATCAAGAAGCAAAGACGAAGATGAAACAATAGGAAGACACACGGCGTCATGCCCCCGCATCTGAATTGAAATAAGGTGATCTAGTACTAGTGCACCAACGGCAAACAATGAAGTCAGACAGCCCTTTCTCGAGTGAACCACTAACTATAACAAACGTGAAAGAGCACATGATAACGGCAGCGTCAGGACCTTACCGCATCACCAGAAATGGCTCACACTTCGAAGGATTCAAAACCTCAGACAACAATGAAGGACAGACAGCGCCAAGGAACAAAGCAAAGATAATAAAAGACAAAGCTGAGGAAGGCATGGAAGGAGCACCTCACAGCAGAGAAGGACTGGCCAGAGCTGGAACAACAGGGGAGATACAAAGTGAGGAAACAGAAATGTCCTGCTCAAAGAGAGTGAGCAGAAGACCAAAAAGGCTCATTGAGAGCTATAATGGTGGAACTGAAGTTCAGCAACATGAGAGACAAACGGACGAATGGTCACCGCTGTTTTCATGACTGTGTGTAGGTGTGTTTTATTCCTTATTGTGTTTTTCTCTTCTTTTCTCTCCTTTTCTTTCCCCTTCTTTTCTTGTTTTTTTTCTGGTCGTTTCGTTCTCAGTTTTATTTTCTGTTTGTGTTTTACTTTTATTTTCCACAAAAGGGGCAGATATCGGAGTGAAGTGCAGGTGGGCAATAGGACCCTGCACTGGACATGAGCGGAGGGAACTAGCCACTGGACACCACTTCCGGTCAGGGAGAGGTGACAGGGCATTATCGATAGACCTCACAAGGAGGAAGGAAGTGCCTGCATGCACTGCGCGGAGAGAGAACAGTAAAAGAAACAATAATCCACATACAGGTCTCGTGTGTGCTTCTTGTGGATGGGGACCAAGCAGGACATGACAGTACTCAAGGCATACAGGGGCAGCCATGACAAGATGCCTGTGCTGGCGGGAAACATCACTTACAACGCAACTTTTACAACGAGATACCATTACAACGCAACTTTTACATCGCAAAAACTTTTACAACGCATGTATTTACAACGAATGTTTCTACAACGCAGGTACCTTTACAACGCATACCATTACAACGTAAGTATTGGTAAGTATATAAGTATATTTTAAATGTTATATGTTTGGGGTAAAGGGGTATTTTTAGGGTTCAGGGTCAGTTTTTAGTTTTTGGGTAAAGGGGTATTTTTGGGGTTCAGGGTCAGTTTTTAGTTTTTGGGTAAAGGGGTATTTTTGGGGTTCAGGGTCAGTTTTTAGTTTTTGGGTAAAGGGGTATTTTTGGGGTTCAGGGTCAGTTTTTAGTTTTTGGGTAAAGGGGTATTTTTGGGGTTCAGGGTCAGTTTTGGGTTTTGGGGGTACAGGGGTTCAGGGTAAAAATAAATTAAAATTAAATTTAAATTAAATTACATTAAATTATATTTTTTTAAATTAATTTACGATTATAAAATTAATATATATTTAACAATACTTACGTTGTAATGGTATGCGTTGTAAAGGTACCTGCGTTGTAAAAACATTTGTTGTAAATACATGCGTTGTAAAAGTTTTTGCGTTGTAAAAAATGCGATGTAAAAGCATGCGTTGTATCGACATAGATCCGTGCTGGCACACTTGGGGTAGTTGGCATCCATGAACGTTTTGAATCAAATGAGGTCAACTCCCAGGAGCTTCAAGATTGAATATATAGTCATTCTTCACCGGGCAGCATTATTGTTTGTACATTGGCTAGATTTTTGGTCCACTTGTTCATTCTTGACAGCATAGCCATCTATTTATCTTTCTTTTGATAAATTAGTACATTAAACAAAATAATTCAACGTAAGATTTGGGCATACAGAAAGGTTTTTATTTGCTGTTTTTGACATTAATCGTTTCTGGCTTATTTCAGCTATCCAATGGTTGTGATGTATTACACAAGAACATGCCATTTACAGCAGGCAACTTGAAATGGTCACAGGAGTTAAGAGATCGAATACTGGTCCACAGGACATCCTTTAAGCACGTCAATCATCAGTAAGTGCTGTGTTTCGTTAGCGTTGATACAGGGCTGCAGAAAAGTTTTAGTTCTGGGGTATTTTATAGCATAATTTTGTTGTTGAGCGTAACGTGATACTTTAGGGATGGCAGAAGTCATTCTCATTTTCGGGTCTTCTGTGTCTCGACTGCTCTCTAGATATGTCTCACTTTCGGACTTTTGACCTGGTGTATTCTATTATAGTCACCGTTTCAATAGATTCTTCTGTAGTTCTCTCCGTGTCTCTGTCAGTCCATTTATATTTGTATTTCTGTGTCTCCTCGTGTCCTCATTTCTGAAAGTTTATCGGTTGGACTCTGTATCTCACACCATGTTGATTGTTCGTTTCTCACTCCTTTTCTGTTTGAATATATGTCTTTCTGTCAAAATGTGTTTCCGTGCATCCGTTTGTTAGGTTTGCTCGCCGTGGGGTTCTCTGTTTCTCCGTCAGCCTACCTCTGAGAGAGAGTGGAAGAGAGACTATCACTTATTCCCTCTCTCATTCATCTTCTCAAGCTTTGTCTGAACATACAATTCTTAAATCAACTTATTATATCTCATTCTGTACATTTATCTTTATTCCCTTCTTTCTTATTTTCCATTTGTCTCCCCACTTTTCACTATATACTTTCTCTCTATCCTTAGATCTTTGTATCTGTCCCTGAATATGTCGACGACCTCCAGGGTCTGTTTCTCTATGACTGTCTTAGAGTTAGTCATTTTGCATCAGTGCATCAGTCTGTGGGTGTTTCTATTTCTGTTGCTGTTTCTGTGTGAATATACATTTTGTCCATGTGTTTTCAGTTTTTGACTCCGACTGTGCAAAGAAAAACCTTGGTATGTGAGGGTGGGGGTTCACGGCCAGCTACTAGCACAATATGGAAATCCATTTTCTTACATGCATTAAGTGGGCCTGGGAGGCGTTCAGTGCTTGGAGGTGGCTTTTATGTCTTTGCATCCTCACATGCTACCTCTTAGCAGGTTTCTGTGAGTCAGACAACCTCTCCTTTAAGTTCCTTTGTGTGACTTCAGTCTCAACCCATTTGCTTTTGCAAAGCAGAAAGAGAAATATGGCCTCATACTGAAATTCTACAGCACAAAACATAGCTCAGGAAACACAAATCAAGAATATTTGAACCACTGGAAATTACATAAAGTAGAATTCCACCCATTTACATATTTTTATTTAATGTGTCTATGTTTCCAGATCCCACTTTTTTTTATTCTTGACATCTGTCTGGTGTTCAACCATTTGCACCAGCGAGCATTTTCAGTAACCACTCGTTGATGCCAGATCTCCTTGCCACAGCTGAGTCACCGATTGATTCGTTTTAATTATCAGCACTAGAATGCAGATCCTCAAGTTGTTCAGTCAAAGGCATAAAAACTGATGCCGTCATGGTACAGTTTCGGGCTCCGACCTATGACCTACTGCTCACAGTTCTCCTATATGTTCACGATTTAGGGGTTGTCTAGGCTTGTATATGGTTATATATCTTTTGTCTGCTTTACAGCAATATAAAAGGAGAGAAATAATATTATATGAGACATCCATCTCAGAGCTGTACATTGCAAGTTTACATTATTCTCAGTAAAACATGAATCTCATTCATAACTCGGCATACACAGGCTAATCCTGAATGAATGCTAATTTCAATACTTAAATCGTTTCATTTTACAGAGCTCTGCAGACAGATGAAGCCAGACTTGTTTTCCAGAAATGTCATCTGCTATTGGAATTGTTAGACAAGCATGACAATGAAATCTACACTGCCTGGGCAAATAATCTACATTTTATTTGTGAATCACACTTAAACCAACCAATTCTAAGGGGCGATGAACATGGATTCTTTGAAGTAAACTTTGACCAACAGGTAACATAGTTTTGTAGTTTGACTTATGCTTAGTGTTTCAGAATCAAAACATTTTGTGCTAGATTTAGAATGCTGTTTATTAGGTATTATATGTCAATTCCTATGCGCAAAATTTGCTTTTTAACAAGTCCATTCTTCAATATCATAATGGATATCTTGACATATGAGAAAAACATAAATCGAAAAAAGGTTTTCATACTATCCCCTCACACCACCAGGAGAGTAAACATTGCTAGGCCATAATGCAGCTTAGAGTGTTAGCAAATGCATCCTTTATTAATATACTAGCAGCCCGTCCAGACGTTGTCCGGGTATGAATTGCTGCCGGCCAGTAGTATATTGTTTTGTAGGATTTCGTTTTAATAGCATTTCTTATCTGTGACAGGCCTGTGAAACGCTCCGATTCACATTGCACTGCTGATGCACATAAGAGTGCGCGTTCAGTAGTGTGCGAACTCGAGTTTCCCTACTTTCTTTTTCCTTGCAATATTAAATAGCGCGAACTCGACAACATGGCATGAGCACAATTTACATTACAGAAGAACACATTCATTTGTGGTTGGCACGGGGAGACAAAGCGATTTGCCTGGAATCACAGGATGTTGAGCTGATGCTGAGATTCGAACGTAGCTCCCCAGCTCTAAAGTTCGCAATTCTAGAACTTGGGACGGGAGGTGTGTGTAAAAGTGTATGTCGGTGCTGGCCATCAATGAGAGAGACCTGTGCATTTTTCAAATAGGTGGTGAAAAAATATGAGTATGTTGCTGGAGATGTGGGCCGCGGTGCCACCAATGTACTTACCGGGGAAGGGTAAACACCCATTATTCAGCAACTTTCTTTCCGCATACCCTCACTCCGCATACTTTCATTACGACAGTACCATGACTCCGCATTGCCATTATAACGCATAGCATTACATTTTATATACTTTTACCACGCATACATTTACAACGAAATTCGTTGCAAATGCATGAATGGTAAAAGCATGTTTTTTTTAAATGTTTGGATAAGGTAAGTATGGGTATAGGGGTATATGTTTTGGGGTACTGAAGTATATGTTTTGGGGTGTTTGGGTATTTTAAGGGTTCAATATAGTTTTGGGTTATGGGGCACGGGGGTAGTTTTAGAGTTTAGGGATAGGTATGGGTTTTGGGGTACAGGGGTATTTTTAGGGTTCAGGGCTAGGTTTGGGTTTTGGGGTATAGGGGTATTTTTAGGGTTCAGGGCTAGGTTTGGGTTTTGGGTTACAGGGGTATTTTAGGGTTCAGGGGTAGGTTTGGGCTTTGGGGTACTGGGTTATTTTTAGGGTGCAGGGCTAGGTTTGGGTTTTGGGGTACAGGGGTATTTTAAGGGTTCAGGGCTAGGTTTGGGTTTTGGGGTACAGGGGTATTTTAGGGTTCAGGGGTAGGTTTGGGCTTTGGGTTACTGGGTTATTTTTAGGGTGCAGGTCTAGGTTTGGGTTTTGGGGTACAGGGGTATTTTTAGGGTTCAGGGGTAGGTTTGGGTTTTTGGGTACAGGGGTATTTTAAGGGTTCAGGACTAGGTTTGGGTTTTGGGGTTCAGGGGTATTTTAGGGTTCAGGGGTAGGTTTGGGGGTACAGTGTTAATCTTTGGGGTTCAGGGCTAGGTGTGGGTTTTGGGGTACAGGGGTATTTTTAGGGTTCAGGGGTAGGTTTGGGTTTTGAGGTACAGGGGTATTTATAGGGTTCAGGGCTAGGTTTGTGTTTTGGGATACAGTGGTATTTTTAGGGTTTAGGGATGGGTTTGGGTTTAGGCGTACAGGGTATATTTATAGGGTTAAGATGGGTTAGTGTTTAAGGGTGTTGGTGTATTTTAAGGAGTAAGGGTGGGTTATGATTATGGGGTGCAGGGGTATTTAAAGGGAGCAGGGTGGGATTAGCACACGATATGAGACATGGCATGAAGGGCGGAACGTACAACACGCCCCCAGCGTTTGTTACACCCCCAGCACATGCCCACAGCACAACGCAGACACTCCCACAAGGGACTACTTTGCTGGCACTGTTCTTTTACCTTTTAAATGTATATGGTGGGCGTCTGCATAGCCTACGTCCTTCTGCTGCAACTGCCCTTTCCAACGCTGTATTGGGTGTTGTGATTGGTGCTGTGGTTCCTGAGATTACCCGCCTCAAATTTATTATATATTATTATTATATTAGTATGGATACACACTAGCATCCACATCTCAATGTAAGCAACTTCAATACTATTTCTTGGGGAAAATCAGCTGCCGAGAAACTATTCATATCAGAAAGGGACTATAAATGTCAGTATGCTTGCTATCTCATCACAAATTGCAGAAATTCTATGTTTTATCAACTTACTTGACAAGAGAAAGTACAATACTCACATTCTCTAAGCCCAATTGTATCTTTTGTCCTAAGGAAATCCAGTCTACTATTGTCCAAGAGAAATTGTGCATTTACACAACACTCAATGCCTGCTTAATTTTCCATTGTCTAAAGTAGTAGATTGATCCCACTGCACCTGAAAGTTATTGTCTAACTTATGTGGCAAAATGGCAATCTGTCACTGTCAGAATGTAATATTTTGGTTAGTATCTGGCTGGTCAATATTTCCCCCAAGATATCTCACAAGAGAGAGGAGGCGTGGCCTCCCGGTGTGATTTTGTGGAAGCTACTTTGAAAGCAGGATTTGGTTGGCTTCTGTTCTTCAATGTGCTCTTGCATCCTGTTCGGTTTCAAGATGGAGGATTTTCAGCAACTGAAGGGAAGCCTGTGCTTCTGCCCACCACTGCAGGGGATTTCATCTGCTCAACCCGGAACACATTAACACAAATATCTCCCATGTAGTGAACTAGTTATGGTGCCAGTGCGTGTGGACAGGGAGGGAAACCTTCAGTAGCGAGACGCAACTCCTGGTCTCAGTGCTACTTCCAGTTGTCACCTACTGCTTCAATTTCCCAGTTGCACAATAAGCCAGTTATTGGTCAAAGATATAAACTTACCTATCCTGTTTTGGAAATACTTCATTCTTGGGAAAACCCTCCCTGGAGGAGTCCTTTTACGATATATTAAGGGCTCTCTGATCCTGGTTCTTGCCAAAAACTAACAGTGAATGCCTTCCTCCGATGATAATATTTTTCAATTATTTTTGGTGTTTTTCCATTTTTTATTAAACAGCAGGATAAGTGCATATGACGGCTACAATTCCATAAACAGGAGTAAAGTAATTGACATATGTAGGGAGTACTTAAACTGTACTTTGAGTACTTGGCAGAACTTCAGTGGGCTAAGGGACAGGTAAGTTAACATCAATGTAGAGCTATATCAATATTTAAAGAAACCAGCAGGGCCACAAAAAGGTATCTATGCTTGTGGACATAGAAAAATAGGATGAAAATCATAAGCAGCATCATAAAAGGGATGGTTTAAGGTAGAATAAAATCTACTCAATGATTTGTGAGTTTAGAATACTGAACTACATGATATAGGGACCAGCCAGAGTCAGGAATGAGTACGTAAATGGCCACTGGGATTTGTGGTAGATTGCTTCCAGGGTTGCGTTTAAGCTGAGGTCTCCTATACATTTGATAGTTCTTACGTTGAATTTGCAGCTACTGAACCTTTGCAGAAGTTTAGCACACCAACCACATTCAACTAATTTTTAGGACTCGCACTTCATTATCTGCTTGCAGATTAGCCTCAATGAAAGGTCTTAAAATTGTACACAGAACAATAAATGGAAGCATGCTACTTTTTCGTCATGTAGGGCCACTGCATGGTTGCTTTAATGTCCAATGAACAGAGGATCTAAGGCCTTTGCCTGAAATGAATGCAATTTTTTTGGCCAGTTGCTTACCTCCAGTGGATCTGTTTCAGTATGTACCTGTCAAAAAATGACATTAATAAACTATACTTTGCTTCTTGATTGCATTTCTATATCTGGGGAACTATTTGTACAGGGACTGTGACCCGGAGGAGTCAATGCTAAACATTAACATGTGATTACTGTTTGCATTCAGACATGTAACCAAAGCTTTTTTTAGTATTGCTCAAGAGAGTAGAGTTGCCACACGGTATCCATGCACTCTAGAATTGAAAAAGGGCTATCTATTTTAGTGTATCCAAAAATCTAAATGTTTTTCCTCTATGCTATTTCCAAAGATGTAACATTAGTGATAGCTCACCTTTCAGGCAGAGTAAGTATAAATAGACTAGAGAGTGTAAATGAAATGTTGAGTGGAGCTACATCAAGAATTTCTAAGAAAATTATGTGGAATCTTGGCATCCTACATATTAATCTTTTGACAGTCAAAAGAAATACGAAATGTGTGTTCTCCTACTGGTTGTCCCTGAGAAATACCACCTTGATAACTTGCTAGCAACACTTTCCAATGTTTTACCCTCTTCAAGGATTCTAAATGTCTCCCCAAAATTATGATAATCAAACACAACATGATCCTTGTACTTATCAGGGACAAAGTATAAGAGTTATTGTCCTATGGTGTAATTACCACGCTTCTACAATGCCCTTCCTGTTGAGAACCAAATTGCTACTATATTGATCATTGGGGATGACAGGTTAGTTTGACAATGGCAGATTGTCTGGCTGGTGATACATCTGGGGAGAAGATAGGTTGAAGAGACATTGAGAAAGAAGAGTTGTACACCAGCGAATTATTCTGAAATTAGTTACATTATGCAAGCATGGAGTTTGGGAGTGGGAACACTGCAGGAACTAAATTGGAGAGAACATAACTACAGAAATAACATACATGGACAGGAGTCTCAGACAAGAGCAAGATAGAGTCAAAAGGAATATCCTTACTGACTCTTTCAGGAGGAAAAACAATGACGAGCCACAGGACAACCAGGATACTGACCCCAACAGAGAAGACCCCGAATCAGTAATGTAGGAGAATAATGCAGGAGAAGTAAAGCCCTGAGACGAAAGCTACATGCAGAAAATTAAAAAGGTGAGGAAAGCATAAAAGGGTGCAAGTTCCACGGACGTCAAAGCTAATATTGTTAGAGGATTCAGTGCTGGTTATTGTCCTCACTTATTTTAATGTGGAAGGAGATGTTCAGGCACACTTCTTTTGATATAACTTGCGTGATGCCCCAACTGCCTTGCACCAGTCCTCTAACAGCACTATTTTATATACCAGGTACACGGCTGCTAGTAACATTATGTTGCCTACGTATTCCGGAATTACTTAATAGTAAGGTTTACCTGACAATTCTACCCATGTGGGTCACACAGATGTAGGCTCCCAACTCATTCAGCTGTTTTACGCCACACATAAATAGTGACTTGACTGAAAAGTAATTTGGTTTGATGGGAGGGTTTGGGTCTTACTATAGAATACACTTTGAGAAACTGCAGCTTCTGAACGCCCGAACAGCCACCAAGATATTTTATTTGCACTATAAGTACACAGACTCTGAAGTTGATAATGAAGCAAAATTGCATTTCACTAGGAAAACCTACACATCGTGGGCGTGGACAAGATGGTGTCTGAGTGAGGCCACTGCTTACCTCTCTCTTCTCTCAGTTGAAGTCTCCTGAATTACAGAGAGGGTCATGCGTTGGACTTGTGGTCGAATTAGAGATTTCTACGGGAGTATCCCTGCTGAGCGGCGAGTCGAGCACTGGGTGTGCTCTTGTTGCGGGAGGATTGGATCCAGCTGCAGTCGCTGGGAGGCTCTCACACGGCTGTTACTGACGGCAGCAGTGGAGACCACACACGGCTACTACTTCGGTTAGCCCTGGATGATTGCGGACTGCAACTGTGCACAGGGAGAAGGACAGATTGCTGGGATAAATGAGATAGCTACCTGTGGTAAGGGGAAATTACGGACGGCACCCGCTGTTTCCTCTACTCTTCCAACACGACGCAAAGGCACAAACTCTAAATCAGGCGGCAAGAAAGGAGAAGCTCATGCCTGTAAGGGGGACAAGCCGGGGTGGGGAGGGGGTGGTGTAAAAACAGAATCACACACAAAGACGATATCTCGGTGTATGCAGGCGTCTGGGGGGTCGCAACCTTCTTTTCTGAGCATTTTCTCACCCCAAGAGTCTGGGAAAAAGGAAAAGGATGGGTAGAAGGATTCTAAAAGGGGAGGCAATGGAAAGGTGGACGATCTTGTCCATACTACTATACCTAGAGACCAAGGGGAGGAATCTGAGAATGAATTGGCTAAAAATATAAGACCCTAGTAGGTAAATAGAGACAATACCATCCTAGAGGCACCCCTATATACCAGTTTGGTGGTGGAAATAGCGACTAGGGTTTGCTGCTCTGCCAATGTGCTCCTTGATATGCCAAGCGATAAGAAGGCTGATTTGACACCGGATATAACAATTGATGACTGACCCTGTGCATCTAGGGGGGTCGAAACTAAAAAGAAAACCACTGACGCGGGATGTTTGTCCCCGGACCCTATGGTGAAAAATTATTCTCCTTGACCGAGGATTCCGAGGTATCTGACACAAGCATATCAGCTATAAGTGATGGCAGGACCTCTTCTTCAAGTAATTGTAGCTTTCAAGAGAAGGTAGTCATCTCCAAGAAGCCTAAATAGTCATCTAGGAAAAAAGTTTGTAAGAAGAGCCTAGGTGGAATGGAGACTTACGGCAACAAGACTTTGGAGGAACTGGAATGGGATTATTTAGCTACACAATAGCTACCCCCAGAAACCACAAATGAAAAAGAAAAGCTTTCAACTGGGAACTTGGTGGGAGATTCGGAACCATCAAATGATGGAAAATTGGCTGTCTTTAATTCTACAATCCCTGTGATCATTTCAGGATGATGTTAGGAATCGACAGGGACGGCTGGCTTAAAAAACTCCAAGGGTCAGGACGGAAGGTAGGGAAAATCTGGGGGGCGTGGCTTCGGCGCGTAGCGGAATGGCTGCCTGCTAAAGGAGCTCCACGTGCCGGAACCTTTACCTGGCTAATACCATCCTTTTAAAACCCGCTGCGTGCTGCGGGATCCCCTCGGGACATAGTTCGGAGGCTGTGGAACATATCGGTGGGGTCGGAAGTCTTCTGCTCCGTGCACTGCTCTTGAGTCGGTCGAGGCTGCCGCCGCGGATCGAGCGGAACATGGCGCCGAGCTAGTGAGCGGTCTGAAGAGTCTAAGATTGACGTCGAATGTGGCGATCCTGATATCAGCTGGCAGAATCTTTATGGCAACATATGGCTGACGGTGGGAAGAGCAAAGTAATATAAATCGGCGCCGGACGAGAGCGCAAATGTGAGGCGGTGAGATCCGAGGGACGGGCGGAGCCCTTAAAAGGTGGACAGCCTTGGACCGGAGTGCGCGGTGGCCTCCCCCTGAATCGGCGGACTGGCTGTGAATTGCTGCGCTGGCCAGCCTGTGGTGCGAACTTTCATGAAGCCCGGAGCGGCGCTGCCCTGCGAGGCATCGCTGGTGCTCACGAGACAGCAGCAGCGAAGAGAAGCCGACCTGGCAGGGCGAGTGAGGCGCTAAGGTGGGATGGGCCTGGTTGGTTTGGGCGGCGCAGCCTTCACGGGGTGCGGTGACCCAGTGTGTGTTGGCGCCTTGTGGGGACTGCGCTGCGTGGTCACGAGAGGTCGCAGCTTGCCTGGTGCTTCTAGATTGTTCTGGCTGGCTACTGGGCTACCCCTTGGTGCCTGGGGTGTGCTGCCTGGAGGTCTCCTCAGCCTTTCGCTGGTCTGGGTAACGAGCAGGCGTGGTTGGGGGTCCACGGAGGGCCTCTCGGTTGCGGGGGGTAGTGGGAGTACCGACCCTAACGTGAGGCTGCTGTCACAGGGCGCTATATCGCTGGGCTGTGAAGTGCCGATCAATCCTGAAGATCCCTAAGAATATTTTACAAGGCAGACTGGTGAAGGAGCCTTGCTGGCTGAAGTGGTGACACAGGAGGACAGATAGTGAGGCCTGTACTCTGGTGGTGGCCCGCAGCCCAGACTAATCCCTGGGAGCAGACATCTGCGAGTGGGGAGCAGAGGTGGTGCAGATGCGCTGGATATTGCCGAGGCTGAAGTGGCAGGTGGTGGGCTGCAGTCCCATTGTGGACAGGACTAAATTGCATATTACTGGTTCGGTTGATGAGCGGACCTGCTGGGTCACCTGGAATCAGTGTCTTCAAGTAAATCGGAGCCTAAGCAGGCCAAACTCCAATTTGAAAACAAACGGTTAACTCGTGCTACTGACAGTATGGGTGAGCAGAGTGAATCGCGCAGCGCCACAGGGCTCACAGAAGGCGCGGAGGATGATACCAGGTCCATATTGGTGGAATTGCGTGCTGGGATGAAGACAATAGATAGCAAGATTGATGCTTTGGCTACTGGACTTGACATGGTCAAAAAGAAAGTGGACAAGCACGAGCACAGATTAGATATTCTGGAAAAGCGTGTGTCTGACGAGCATGACGCACAAGCTGAATCACGCACGCAGCTTCCTCAGATGGAAAAGGTACTGAAGGTGATAAGTGCGAAGAATGAAGATTTGGAAGCGCGCTCAAGGCGTAACAATATTCCCATTATTGGTTTATAGGAAATCACGCCCATATCCAAGATGGAGACTTTTATAGATAGTATGCTGCGTGAACTCTTCTGACCCGTCCTTTCTACTGTGATGATAGTGGAACAAGCACACCGTTCATTGGGACCGCGGCCTAAACCGGGTGCGCCACCGCGCCCGATTATTGCACGTCTCCTAAATTAAGCTGACAGGGACGCCATATTGAGAGAAACTAGGGGTAAGGATCCAGTTGTTTATAAAGGGGACAAACTCTAATTTTTTTCGGATTACACTCCTGCAGTGCAGGTGGAGAGAAAGGAGTTTGTACCAGTGAATAAATTGCCGAGAGAAGCATCAGTGCCGTGCGCCATGTTATACCCGGCCAAGTTGAAAATAACTCATGAGGAACAATCACATTTTTTCACAGATGCGAAATCAGCGCTGAAGTTCACCAAACATATTTGTAAGACGAATCATCGACAGACTCTGGTGAAAGCTACAATTATGGAGTCGGGACTAGAAGATGCAGATTAGTGTTAGGATAACTGCCTCACGAATGTAGTATACTACTATGGAGGCCTGCTCTGATCTTGGATCCGGACTGTTTGCGAGGTATGGCCGGTTCACTGTTCGGGAGGGCGGGGTGGGAGACGAAATCTCACCGAAACTCCATATTGATAGTCCTGAGCGAGGCGGATAGTTAATGCTACTTGATGCGAGTTACAGAGGGCACGCAGGGGGGTTGGATAAAAATGTTCCGGCAACCGCACTTCGGTGCGAGTACTCGTTGCTGAGCCTCTTCCCCAAGAGGGTGTTCCCCATATGGTACAATGGGCAGTTGGGAGTGTTGTATTGAGGGAGGGTGGGGGGAATGGTCTCGACCTGATTGGGAGGTTGGAGTGGTAGGGGGGAGGGAACTGGGAGAGGGATGTTCTTGTTTGCTTTGTTTCGTATCATGTCTATCAAACTGTACACAGCAGCATGCTACATGTTCGATTGGGTTGGGTTGTGCTATAGCGACATAGCTAGAGAGCAACTGCTTATAGAATTGCAATAACTGATGGGAGGTAAATGCAGGATGTTAACCTGGAATGTTCGCGGACTCAATTCATCTAAAAAAGTAAGACAGGTCCTTTCTCTCCACCTGCACTGCAGGAGTGTAATCCAGAAAATATTGGAGTCACATGATACAAAGTGCCTTAATACAGGAAACGCATTTGACTAACTATACTGAGCGGGTTGTAGCGGGTAGGTTGGCAGGTTTTCAACTGCCCGCTTCCTACTCTTCCTATCCGAGAGGTGTGGCAATTTTGGTTAAGAAAGGTGTGGAGTTCCAGCCCATACACACATACACAGATGAGGATGGTAGGTGTGCAATGGTGTGTGGTAAGATGCATGGCAAACTGATTACCATTGTTAATATGTACAGGCCGATTATGGACGATCCGTCCTGTGTAGACCGCATATGTGGAATATTGAGGGGTTGGCCTGATGCTCCTCTAATTTGGGGGGGAGATCTCAATACATATTTGAATGTGATATTGGACAAATCTAACCCCATATCTCACCGAACCCCTAGGGTTGCCAAAAGTGTTGTGCCGGCCATGGAGGAATTTGGGTTGTATGATGCTTGGCGATTGCGTCACCCACAGTTGCGGGAAGGTACACATTCGACGCTGATGCATGGGAGTTGGTCGCGTCTGGATTATTGGCTGGTAGGAGTAGAGTTGATGGAATGGGTTGAAGAGGTGACCTCTTGCTAGAACATTGTCGGATCATAACCCGGTGAGACTGGAAGTGATGTTCCCGAGGGCTGTGAGACGCCCCTTTACGTGGCGATTGCGTTCTAGCGCTGCTTGACCCCATATATGAGACAACGGTGCAGGAGGCCATTGTGCAATAATTCACACTAAATAAGGGCACTGTAGATGAAGGTTCAACACTGTGGGAGGCTTTTAAGGTCACCATTAGAGGGGTATGTATTGGTACGGCAGCGGGTATACTAAAAGACATAAGAACTCAACTTCAAAACACAGAGAATGCGCTCTGTGACTTGGAAAAAGAGTATGTGACTAAGCCGGAGGCGCAAACACTAGCCCATATACAACAGTTGATTAAGGAGTATGATGAGCTTGCTGATACAGAGGTTAAATATTTGTCCCGTAGACATACAGCGAGACGATATGGGGAGGCAGGTAGACCGGGACGCACGTTGGCGTTTAAAATTAAGGAGCGGCTCGAGCAACCTCGTGTAGATAGAATAGTAGATGAACAGGGAGACAAACATTATAATCCAGAGGACATCACGGAACAATTCCGCGGTTTTTACACTGATCTATAGAAATCGCACGGTACGGCATCGGAGTTAGATTTTGAGGAATACTTAGAAAATATAGCCTGTGCCTGGCTATCGGACGCGCAGAGGAAGTATCTTTGCTCACCTATAGATGAGCAGGATGTCAAGCTGGCGATTGCAGCAATGTCTAGTGGCAAGGCACCTGGCCCCGAAGGGCTTACAGTAGAGTTTTATAAGAAATACTAGCTTACCCGTCACACGTTGCTGCGATCTCAGAAGAAAGGAAATTTAAGGAAACTTGTTAGGATAACATTCAATTTACATTGTGTCACTTTTATTGAAACTAATTCATTTTAATATGGAAAACATTTTAAAGTGTTGTTTTAATTCTGTTTATTTATTCGAGTGCTTGTGGATACACGGTATTTTGTGTTTTTCCGTCTGGTGCATACACGAATAAATCAAAAGGTTTTCCGACGCGTGAGCTGGCCACATACAGGTGTCCATGTGAGAAGCATGGATTCTCCAAATATAGTCCATACACTTGCAGCGATTGTCCTTGTGCTTTGTTGATGGTCATTGCAAAAGCGAGTTGCACCGGAAACTGTAAATGTTAAGTATTGGAAATATTATGAGGGCCCTGGGAGGCTGGGGGGCCGGGGGGCCGATATTTAACACTTTATTTTTTTGCCAGAAACCTTCGCGCAAGTGTACTCAACAACTTCCCAAAGTTTCATGCCGATCGGAAGTATGGTGTAGTAATGCATAAAGGACAAACTGTCATACTTTCGTTTTTTTATATAAGATGCAGGGATACTGCCACCATCTTTAAGAGAAGACTTGATCATTACTATGCTTAAGAAAGACAGACCACCGGAAAGATGCGACTCTTACCGCCCGTTGTCGCTAATCAATATAGACTCCAAGATTCTGGCAAAAATGTTGGCAACCAGATTACAACCCCTGCTGCAGGGCCTGATACTACCGGATCAATCGGGATTCATACCTGAAAGATCCACCTCACACAACCTCTGTACAATTTTTTCCATGTTTCATGTTCCTGAGCTAGGAAAATGTTATAAGAAGTTATGGGTAGACTTAGAGTGGTCACTATTAACATCTGTGGAATCAATGATGCTAAGAAAAGGCAGAAGGTTGCGGCTGGGCTACAAATGTTTGGTTCAAATATTATCTGCCTGAAGGAAAGACACACTGAAGGGACACAATTGCATCCAATAAAATCATTGGGGTATGGGTTCCAGGGTCTGGGGCATAGCCATACTGGCCAAAGGGAGCTGGATCCAATTTACATGGTCATGCTTGGACAAGTTTGGGTGGTGGGTTATCAGGGGGTGCCAACTTAGGAGTCCGGTACCGTCTGCCACAAGGGCGGAGGAACTGTGCCCCCAATTAAGATGCACCCGCCACAGTGGTGGGTGCATCCCGCATTTTTCACATTGCGGCGGACAGTGCTTAAAGCACCGGCCGCCGCAATGTGAAAAATGCTTGTTGTGCGAATGAAATAAAACAGGTATGAATAAAGTGTACCTTACAAACTCAATAGATATCGGTTTGTAGTGCTCAAACCTGAGATACAAAAGAAATGTGCAGATGGTAATGTTGTGTTTAAGCATTTAATAATGGTCCAACCAACTGCATGTCCCAGGACCTAACTCCCCATATAGAAAAAGTGTTGTGCGTTTCACAGCACAACATGACGGGCACCGCGCGGTGCCTGCCATGTTGTGCTGTGAAACGCAGGGGGGTACCATAGGTACCCCCCATGTGCACCCCCAACCCCCCTTCACCCTGGGGCCCCGCAACGGGCCCCCAAAGCAGGAACAGTATGCCTTTTCGTGGCGGCATTGCCGCCACGGAAAGACATTCCTCCCAGGCCATACTAATCTGGCTGGCGGTGTCTGATAGACACCCCCTCCATATCAGGCGTTTTCCGCCGCGGTCGCAAGGCGACCGCGGTGGAAAAGCGGCAGACGGTCTTCCCCTCCGCCAGGTGGCGGACGGGCAAGAATGGCGGATGGATCGCCACCGCCTGCATGGCGGTGGAGTTCCGTCCGCCATCCTAATGGACCCATAAGTTTGGGAGAGAAACTGACATCATGTACAATATATTGGAGTAATAGTGATGATTACTGTGTGCTTGACACCATCTCTAGTGAACTTGCCCATTGGCCACTCCCACTTATCCTATGTGAGGATTGCAATATCAATTTACCATGTGATTGGTCTCTGGAGGCAGGGTGGGGGTATATGGGCAGGAAACCAAAGGTGTTTAAGGCTTTGAAAAATGTATGTCAGACTCATTGTTTTGTTAATTGTTTGCATATGCTAAAACCGAATGATTCAGGATTTACTTATTTTTCTAATCCACAGATTACCCATGCTAGACTCGATTACATGTTTTTGTCGAATACATTAAGCTCGAAATTACGGATAGAGAAGCAACAACCTGTTTTATCAGACCACAGCCCGCTTGTCTTTGATTTAGAGGTGGATATATTTAACACTAAATCAAGATTATGGATGTTCGGGAGAACACTATTATCAAATGAAGAATATTGTACACATGAGGCAATGGATCCCTATGTTTCTGGGGGATAATTTGGGAAATACATCAATTGAGATGATGTGGGACGCCATGAAAGAAGGTATCCGGGGGGAAACATTTAAATACTCCTTAAATTATAACAAACACGCCAAACAAACAATGAAGTATCTACAGTATAGTTTAGTGGCAGCTGAAGAGAGGTTAGTAAGGGCTTTTCATGGGGGGAGGAATTTGGAGTTAGAGCAACGACGGGTGGTGATAGCCAAAGCCGCTATTGTTGACATCTTGGTGGATAAGGTAATGAGTAAATTAACAACTCAAAAAGAAGCAGTGTATGAGCTTAGCAAACAGATCGGTCATCATCTGGCAGTATGGACTAGGCAACAAATAACATCTAACCTAATCTGAGAAATTAAAGATCATGATTTAGGGCAGATTGCTGATCCAGACCTGATTAGGGCTGCATTGAGGGGGTACTACTAAACCTTATATACGTCAAGCATCGGCATTGAACAGAATACCATTATGGAATATCATTATGGAAAAGTCAACACCGTCTCGTCATCCTGTTTCAACACCCTGCGCAGGCTCTGAAAGATCTTCCGGTGGAGCCCCACCGAAACCAGGAAGATGGTCACCCAGGTCCTCGTCACCAGCCGACAGGTCTACGGGAACACCCTCTACGCTGGCACCACGGCCAAACTCCAGAAAAGACTCCAATGAATTCAGAACGCCTCTGCACGCCTCATTGTGGACATCCCCCGTCACAGCCACATCTCTGCCCATCTGAGAGACCTGCACTGGCTCCCCGTCAGCAAAAGAATCACGTTCAGACTCCTCACCCACGCACACAAGGCTCTCCCCGACATGGGCCCCAAATACCTCAACAGCCGCCTGACATTCTACACACCCACCCGCCAGCTCCGCTCCACCAGCCTCGCCCTCGCCACCGTCCCACGAATTCGCAGAAACACCGCCGGAGGAAGATCCTTCTCCTACCTGGCGGTCAAGACATGGAACTCCCACCCCACCCACCTACGGCGGACCCAAGACCATCTCTCCTTCAGGAAGTAACTCAAGACCTGGCTGTTCGAGCAGTAGCAACTCCCCCCCCCCCCCCCCCTCCAGCGCCTTGAGACCCTAGCGGTTGAGTAGCGCGCTATACAAATTCGCTGATTGATTGATTGATTGATTGATTGAATATCTCAACTCGGTTCCATATTCAAATTTTTCCAAGGAGGACCAGGAACGTGCAGATAACTCTCCCCAATGGGTTGAGAATTGATGGTCTATGAATAGCCTAGCAAGGGAGAAAGCAGCCGGGACAGACGGCATCCCGACTGAATTTTACCTCACTTTTTCCCCTAAGTTAAGAGAAATCATAAATTAATTATTCTTACATATTTTTAATGGTGGACTGACCCTAGGCTCATGGTCCTCAGTTACAATCGTGTTTTTAAAAAAGAAACAATAAATCTTCTCTGGAATTGGGTTCTTACCGCCCGATAACCCTGATAAATGGTGACTCAAAAATGTATTCAAAGCTGTTGGCTATGCGACTCGCACCAATAATCTATAAATCTTAGTGAGCTAACACAGGTTTATTCCCAGAAGGTCTACAATAGATCATATCTGGAGAGTTATATCACTATTTGATGTTACCAATGCTGCTGTAGACCCTATGGCTCTTATCCTACTAGATGCCTTTGATAGAGTATCCTGGCAATATCTCTGGATTGCAATGTCTAGAATTGGTATTTGGGAAGACTTTTTTTAAGCGGTTAAAATGTTATATGTTGAACCAACGGCTGCAGTACTGGTGAATGGTGCTCTCCCTGAAGATTTCTTAATCTCTTGTGGAACCAGGCAGGTTTGTCCATGCTCCCCACTATTATTTGCGGTCTTTATTGATCCATGTATCCGTAGGTTAGAAAGTAATAATCAAGTTCCGGCAATATGGTTGAAATTGGGCAACTAAGCCCTTGGCCTATGCGTACGATATTGCTCTTCTAACACAGGACCGAAGTTCCACCATAGTGGCAATCGAGGATGAGGCTGACTGTTTCGGGCGTTTTCAGATATGCTCTGAATAGATATAAGACACAGATTGTTCTTAACGATAAAATTGGAGATGATAGATAGCCGGGTAGTTCAAAAGACCATATATCTTGGTATTAGTTTGTCTGCAATACTAGACAATGTGGTTAGGGATAATATGGAGCCCCTCATTGAAAAAAACAAAAAAGATCCTGCAAGGTTAAACAATTTACATTTATTTATAGGTGGCAGGTGTAATGTAATAAAGATGCTCTTTTTTGTGAAAATTCTATATCTTTTTAGAGCCATATGTCTTGAATTTACTTCCCAAAGGTTTAAAATAATGGAAAGTATACTCTCCCGATTTATGTGGGCTTACTCTCGGCTTCGATGAGCCCTTAGGTTTCTCTCCCTACCAAGAGAGAGGGGGGGGATTGGCTCTCCCGAATTTGAAACTATACTTTTGGGCTACCACCCTGATTTATAGCAGTGAGTTGTTAATGGTGAATCTTGATAACATACGAACGGACAAGGTTCAATTTCCTTTTGAACTCATGATGGGGAAAGAGGCCAGAGGATGCCTTTGGCGACAACTACATGAGAGCTATGAGACTCTCTTTAGTGTTTTTAAAGTGTGTAGTGCTGTACGTAGAATTCTGGGAATTAGTAGACTATACTTTTATACAACCATATCTAACAATCAACCTGAGATTTTCAGAGATTACTAAATGGAAAAACGGACTAGGGTAGGAATTGACCAGATTGGTTGTTTTTTCTCCCCCTCAAGGTTTCACTTCTTTGATGAGATGAAAAAGGAAAACAATCTTGAATGGAGGGATTTTTGAATGTTTCTTCAAGTCAGGGATTTTCTTTTACGGAAAGGAAGTGGGCTGGCTAAGTTTGAGAGAGGGAAAACCATTGAGAGAATAGTAAAAGATGAAGCAATCTCTTTTGGGGAAATTTATGGTTATCTTAATTTAGTTATGCCCGATGATATGGATAAATGCTCCCAAAAATGGCAGATGTGAAAGTGGGGGTTGCAGATAATACATTTATGTATGCATATAAGTGGGCACAATCTATTTTAATGTCAACTAGGCTACAAACACAGTTTACCATATTCTATGGGATAATTGGTGGAAACACTGACATATATGAACTGTATTACAATCATACGTGTGCTAGGGAGTGTAAAAGGAATAGTGGTTCCTTTTACCCTATAGCACTGTCTAATAAATTAGCACTAATCATATTGTGTTACCTTCTAAGAGGCGCCAATTAACCTATACCAAACCACTGCCCAGTCCGGTTACCATATTCTATGGGAATGCCCTGAGATAGTGCCCTTCTGGACCAAAGTAGCACACACAATAGCAACAGTAGTGGGATCGCCGGTCCCGGTGGAGCCCAGGTGGCTATTACTTATAATCATAAGTAATACAGGAGCCACGCACTGGTCCATGTATAATGAGATCAGGTTGGCAATGACAGCCGGGGTTGCGAAATGCAACATAGTTAGTTGCTGGGGGGCGCAGGCGCCCCCACAACGGGACCAATGGCTATGAGACCTGGACTGGTGTCAGAGGGCAGAGGAAACTATCTACAAGTCCAGGGGCTGGGGCAAGAAATTGAAGAAAGAATGGGTGCCTTGGCGGAAGTATCGAGCCACACAGGGTGGGGTTGGGTATAAATGTAATTTGTCCAATGTTCTGCCATGTTTGCCTTCGATTTTATGATGAACTGTTGTTCTCCTTCTTGCCACTTGAACACTACTGTATATTGAATGAGATTATGAGCAAAGTTAACAAAGATTAAAAAAAATAAACTGGTCAGGTAGACAATTAAACATCTCTCGTGGATCAAGGACAAGGCATCCCTCAATAAAAAGTCACATGGCTGGATGACCATGAGCTCGTATTCCATACCAGCACCACAGAACTACCTTGATTTGGGCTACGCTAAAACTACTAAATTGAAGTTTTTAAAGTACAGATTGGGCTTGTAACCTTGTATTCAGCATTTCCCGCATTGGCTAATGGATAAGGCAGGCTCCTCCTGCCGACTATCTGCTGCATTTGTTATGTTCCTGCAATGAACTTTTGAATGAATGAAAGCAACTGTTAAAATGCCATTTCAATCAGCGTGGGATACGCTCGCAAAGGCAAGCAATTCTCGCCTGCTTTGCATCTAATGACCCACAGCTGAATTGTAGTCTGATGAAGTTTGTGAGCGTGGTGGAATAGAAAATGCGAAAACCAGATTAATAGTTTATCGTAACACAAACAGCACTTCTATTTTATGGATGTCTAAAAATATAAATTTTAGAGTTGATTTTAAAAAAGATAAAAGATGCAAATTATGGAATAATATTTTTTTAACATTGTCCGCAGAATTGCTGTTAAAGTTTGATGTTTTGTTTGCAATAGTTTTTATTAACTATGCTAAACTACTAATTTATGACCCTTCCTCCTCAAATTTTACTACGATATCCCTAACAAAATTACATAATTAGATAATGTTACTTATATTTTAAAAACCGCTGATAAAAATGTTGATACATCCTTAATTAGGTTTTGCAAAACATTACAAGACGCAAAAATGTGAATAATGTCTGCACTATATAGAGCACAACGTGGGCAGAATGTTTCCTTTCCAACCCCCCATTTTGCTATCTTGTCCGGAGTGTAATATAAAAAAAAGCCCCTGACATCCCCTCACACAAAGGGGGATAGGCTTGTTCCCCATTAAAACAGGTGGGTTTGTGGGTAGAACGCCCGATGCAAGATTTTTAATTGCAGGAGACGGAACCTAGTCCGGATTGCGATTTCGCACGGGCTTTGCAGGGCATCCTGCCAATCCTCATCTTCCAGGCCCCGACATACCCCTTCCCATCTCTCCCGCAGGGACACCAATGGGCCAAGCATGTTATTTATGAGCTTGCAGTAGATAGTGGACGTGGGTTTCTTCAGAATGGGATCGAGGAGGAGCCTGTCTTCCATAGGAGAATATTCCGGGATCGAAGTGTCTGTTTGTATGTAAGAATGCTGGTCATGTGTAGGGCGCAGATAGTGATAGTGTTGGGAGTCATGTAGTTGGTATTCTTTTGTAAGATAGTCAAAGCGTCTAGGGGCATTCCCTTTCCATACATTGCCCAATTCCTGACCAGTTTTTTAAGCGTTGAGTGATTTGTAGAAGTATCCCAGAGTTGGTTTAAGCCAGTATTGGCCAGATTGCTTTTGATGTACTTGGCAGCTGATGAGGCTGAGTGTTACTCTAGCTCCTTCCATAGGTATTCGTTTAAAGTTCCTTGGTTGGATTTCCGCACTTTGGCCCAGGTAGTTATGTACGCCCCCTGTCTTGCCAAGAATTGTTTCTGAGCGCCAAACTCTAGCCTGATTTGAGCTGGTGAAGTATGTATGGGCAAATCAAGAATAATTCTATATGCAGCTATGACTGTATTATCAAGAGTTTTTGCATCTCTGCCTCTCTGCACTTACCCCAGTATTGGAACTTTCATAGATTCCCATGCTTTGTATCATTCCCCGTCGTCGGAATGGGAGTCTCGGTAACAAAAATACTATAGCTGTAGGTACAAAAGACAATGGAAAAAGGCCTAGGCCTCATTCCCTTTTGTAGCATATCACCCTCTTTGTGTAAAAGAGACCAAACGTAGGCATCAGCCAATCAGAAGTGCCTCACCCCTTAGAACCTTCCTGAAGGAACCTCAGAGCCTTAGATTTTCTACCGCACTTTGTGCTTAGGGAGTCTCCTGTGAGCTCTGCTCAACTTCTACTTTTCTAAGGAATTATTTTGGATATTTTCTTCAGAATCTTTTAGATTCTCTTCAGGATTACTAACTGCCTTCCAGGATGAGTGAAATTGAGAAGGAAAAAGCCCTTTTCACGCTTTGTTCCACCTGTGGCAAGAAAAGGCTTTTTGTGGAGGATAAGCACAAAGTCTGCATCTATTGCCTCTATTCTGACCACCAGGCTGCTTACTGCAAGATCTGTCGCACCTTTTCCACCATGACCCTCCGGAACCGTGAGGGTAGACTCTTGACATGGCTCCGGAAGCTGAAGTCCAGGAAGGATACTGTCTCTAGTGACAGTGAAGAAGGTCAGTGAAGAGGGGTAGGGGTTCGCCTTCCCCTTCTGTGGAAAGACCTTCTAAGGCCTCTAAAAAGACCCCCAGTGAGTCTGAGAGCCTAGGTCCAGCAAATCTCCTCACAGAAGTGACAAGGAGAAAGTAGGACCTGTTACACCTTCAAAAGGAGAGAAGACTGCCTTAGCCTTCAAAAAACCTTCTTCACAATCTTCTGAGAGGAGCTCTAAGTCCTCGCCGACGAAGACGTCGACGACGGAGGTTCCGTCGACGAAAAAATCTGCTTTGAAGTTGATATAATCGACTGTGGCGTCGACAGGAGTTTCGGCGACGAAGGTACCGTCGGCGGCAGGTACGTCTGTGTCGACAGAGAAGGCGCCGACGACGAAGATGGCGTCGATGACGAAGATTGCGCCGACGACAAAGACTCTGCCGACGAAGGCGTCGACGACGAAGACGCCATTGACGAAGGCGCCGTCGACGAAGGTCACAGTGTCACTGACGACAATGGTGACGACGTTGACGGTAATGGCGACGACGACGGTCTCGTCGACGAGGGCAACAACGACGACGCCTCTGACGATAATGACGGCTGGTGCCCACAGTTTCCTCGTCGACAACTTCGACAACCCCGATCTCGTCGACGCATGTACAGCCGTCGATGATGGAACCGTTGACGATATTATCCTCTGACAAAAGGATTACCATTTCTGTGACGAGAATCATGCCGGAGATGACTTCTCCGAGGAGTGTGTCTCCCCTACCACCAACTATGCTGTTTCAAGAAGGGTAGTCAGAGGATGAGGACCAGGACGCTTACAGCTATGCCAATAGTCCCTCCCAACTTTTCGTCAAGTGCCAGGAAACGGACTCTGAGGGTGAAAACGTCCAAGAGGAGAGTGGTCATCTTCAAACGGCCCAGTCGCAACATCAATTGGGGCCAAGATATGGTGACGGTGCCATCTTCTTTTCTCCAAAATCTGCATAATATGCTGCAGGACTACAAGTCTAGGGCGAATAGGCCGCTTCATGTCCCGGCGGCATCTGCTACACCTGCAGTACTTTCACCAGTGACGCCAACTTTACAGGCTTCATTTTCCCTCAACCTCAGACATGCTTCCAAAAAGATTCCTCCGGGCTGCAAGAGGTCCATGATGATTCCTTGGATGGGGACCAGCAGTCGGATCATGACTCTATTCCGAATACAGAATATGATGAATATGTCATTGCGGATCCCGCTTCACCAGTCCCAGATCCGGCGGATTCCCCGCCAGTGGACATCGGGGGTTTTCATCAGTTGATGGAGAGAGCAGAGGGCAGATTCAAATTGGCCATGTCTAAGGTTACTACTGATTGTTTTTTATACGATTTCAAGGAGCCTTTTAGGAAATTGACAAGATCCATCCCTATTGTGGATCATTTGTGTAAGGAGGGCCTTAAGGCCATGAAGAACCCGGCGATGGTGGTCCCTTTGCCACCGCGTCTGGACAGGAAATACAAGGCGCCCGATGACGGTCCCGCAGCCTTGACGGGTCATCCAAGACCAGATTCCGTTATCTCGCAGGCAGCGCAGAGAAAATCCCGTAACCCCTCTGCTCCCCTATCAGCTCCACCGGACAAAGAGGGGCAGAGATTGGACAATGCGGGGAAGAGGTTCTCTTCAATGACGAGTTTACTAGTACGGGCCGCTAATGCCCTGGCGATCTTGGGGAGATATGACCGCCAGCTTTGGTGCGATATCGCCCCGTACATTGACCAGCTGCCTCAAGAGTCTACATCTGAAGCAAAAAAGATCCTGCAGGAGGGGGAAGCGACTTCAATGGAAATCATTGACTGTGCAATGGACATTGCAACCACATCGTTTCGATCCCTGGCTGGGGCGGCAGTTCTCCGTCGCCAAGGATGGCTCAAAGCGACTTGATTCCGGCCTGAGATCCAGAACAAAGTCCTTGATCTTCCTTTTGATGGTGAGGCTTTGTTTGGGAAACTCATCGATGATACCCTTCAAGAAATAAGGAAGGATACGGAGACTGCCAGGTCCTTGGGGACCCTTCAATACAGCAAGTATCCTTTTAAGGGAGCCAGAGGCAGAGGTGGTACCTATAGAGGGTCCTTCCAACAACAGCGCTACTCCTCCACAGGTTCAGGTTCCCAGCAATACCGTCAGTCCTATCAACAGCGCCAGGGCAGTCGACAAACTACTCCAGGCCTTATAATAATGGAAAACGGGCTGGACGAGGACGGGACTCGTCAAAGTGCCAATAGCGGCCTCCTGGCTTTTCCTACTGGACCCTACTCCAAGAAATCATCAGTTGTAGGCAGGGTCACCAAATACCTTTATAACTGGTCCAAAATAACATCGGACCGTTGGGTGCTCAACATCATTTGGAAAGGGCATACTTTGGAATTCACGCAAGTCCCTCCACCCAAGCCCCCAGCAGCCATTCCATCGAAACATCAGCGTCTCCTGTGGCTCGAGGTCCAACAGATACTCCGGTAGGGAGCGATAGAGCCGGTTCCCTCAAACCAAAGGGGACAAGGATTTAAGTCCAGGTTCTTCCTAGTGAGGAAAACGCTAGAAAAATGGCGCCCCATTTTAGACCTCAGGGAGCTCTACACCTATCTCATCTTCCTATCCTTCCGGATGGTCCTCTCCAGGACATCTTGAAGCTCATCAATCCGGGAGATTTCATGGTCACGCTCGATCTCGAGGATGCGTATTTCCATGTTCCGATCCACCCAGCACACAGAACGTTTCTGTGATTCACAGTAGCCAAGAGCCATTTTCAATTCAGGGTTTTACCCTTTGGACTCCGCTCAGCCCCGAGAATTTTTACAAAGGTGCTGGCGCCAGTTGCAGCTTTCCAGCGAAAAAAGCATTTCCAAGTCTTCCCCTACCTGGACGACTGGATGCTGAAAGCTCCATCCAGGGAGGCAGCGCTAGAGGCTGTTCACATCTGTACGAATCTATTCCAGAATCTAGGCCTCACTCTGAACAACGAGAAGTCCTCTCTAGTCCGGTCAAAAAAGGCTCGCTTCCTGGGGGCCCTCTTGGATTCAAACCTCTCAAGAGCCTTCCCTACTCGGGAAAGGAGGGAAAAGTTACAGACCTCGGCTCGGAACTTACGGGCAAGAAGGTGTCTTTCTGTATGCCAATACAAATCCCTACTGGGGGTGATTTCATTGTGTATTCCACTGATTCTCCATTGCAGACTCAGAATGCGTCCTCTGCAGGAGGAACTGGACAACCAGTGGCAACAGGTCCACGGTTCGTTCGAGGACATGGTGACGGTCACTCCAAGGATGAAAGACGCAACCTTATGGTGGATAGATCAAAACAACTTGTCCCAAGGTCTATCCTTTGTAAGCGACCCATCCCCACATGTGGTGACAACGGACGTGTCGTTGGAGGGTTGGGGAGCAGTGATGCAAGACCTACATGTCAACGGGCATTGGTCGCCTCAGGAGAAAGGTCTCCACATCAACCTTTTAGAACTAAGGGCGATAAGACTAGCTCTGCAAGCTTTTTTCCTCGCCTAGAAGGTTCGCAAGTTCTTATCAGGACGGACAACACCACGGCCATGCATTATGTGAACAAGGAAGGAGGAACCAGATCTCGTCCTTTGTCGCAAGAAGCTCAACAGATCTGGGAATGGGCGATCCTTCAGAGAATATCACTGAAGGCAGAACACTTACCAGGGATCCTAAACAAAAACGCCGACAGGCTGAGCAGGTCATCTTCAGTCAGCCACGAGTGGGTATGGAATCAGACAGTTTTGGAAGAGATCTTCAGCCGGTGGGGAAGACCGGAGATCGATCTCTTTGCCACTCCGACCAACAAAAAATGCCGGTCTTACCCAAGCAGGCTTCACCATCAAGGTTCACTGGGGAGTGCGCTTTCGATAGCATGGTCGAGGACATTTGTCTACGCTTTTCCTCCCATTCCTCTGATCCCTCGACTTATCAGGAAAATCAAGGTGGAGCCGTGCAGGATGATCCTGATAGCCCCGGCTTGGCCGAGGCAGTTCTGGTACACGGGGGTACATCTGTTGTCGATAGCTCCTTCCCTTCCGTTGAGGATTCTGCCGGATCTTCTCACAATGTCTGACGGACAAATTTGGCACCCATATCCACAGTTGTTACACCTGATTGCATGGCTCCTGAGCAGCGAGAGTTTATGAACCTGCCCTTATCAAGAGAGATTAAGGAGGTTCTGTCCCAGGCAAGAGCCCCTTCAACGAACAGGACTTACCGCCTTATGTGGAAAAGATTTTGTTGCTGGTGTAAGAAAGAAAGCATTGATCCTTTCAATTCCAGGCCTCATCAGATCCTACCTTATATGCTGTCCTTGGCTAAGTCGGGACTAGCCCATTCATCAATTAAGGTCCATTTGGCTGCTTTGTCAAGGTTCAGAAGGACAGGATCCGGTCCTTCCTTGTGGTCTTCCAGGATTATCAAGCAATTTCTTAAGGGCTTGTTCAGGGTCTATCCACCGGTGAGACCGCCCCCTCCAACATGGCATTTAAATCTAGTCCTTTCTCAACTCATGAAAGGTCCATTTGAACCAATCCATCGTTCTGACATGAAATATCTTTCGTGGAAATTGGCTCTCCTCCTTGCTCTCACGTCGGCTAGGCGTGTTGGAGAATTACAGGCTTTGACCATACAAGAACCTTTCCTTCAATTCAAGAGAAACACTGTGATCATGAGAACTAATCCTAGGTTCATGCCTAAGGTTCCCTCGGATTTCCACTTGAATGAACCGGTCATTCTGAAGGCGTTCTTCCCTCAACCTACTACGCCAGCAGAAAGAGCATTGCATTCGTTGGATGTGCAACGGTGCTTGAAATTCTATTTAGAACGTACTAAAGGTTTTCAAAGATCTTCACAGCTATTTGTTGCCTTCGGAGGTCCAAGTAAGGGCCTTCCTCTATCCAAACAGGGCGTTTCAAGATGGATCACGAGTGCCATTCTGCATTGTCACAAGGCTGCAGGAAAACCTCTAACTGGAAAGATCCGAGCACATTCCACAAGATCTGTGGCTTCTTCAACAGCCCTCTTCGCGGGGGTGCAGATTAAAGACATTTGCAGAGCTGCTACGTGGAGCAGCGTTCACACCTTTACCTAGCATTACTGCTTGGAATCTCTGCAACAAGATGATGCGGCAGTAGGACAGGCTGTCCTGAGGAACCTCTTCCACTGATGGTGAGCTTTCCTTTCTTTCCTACCTTCCGTCGTTCACATTTTGTATCTTATGTCATGTTGCTTTTTGTTATAATTTATGATGCAAAATGTGATTTTCTTGCTAACTGCTTGCTACTCTGATACAAAGCATGGGAATCTATGAAGTTCCAATACTGGGGTAAGAAAACAAGTTACTTACCTGTAACTTTAGTTCCCTAGTATTGGTAACTTTCATAGATTCCCATGCGCCCACCCGCCTCCCCGAGGAAAACTCAGCCTACAACAGATATGGTGTCTAAATACACAACGGCTACGAAAATCTGAGGCTCTGAGGTTCCTTCAGGAAGGTTCTAAGGGGTGAGGCACTTCTGATTGGCTGATGCCTAAGTTTGGTCTCTTTTACACAAAGAGGGTGATATGCTAAAAAAGGGAATGAGGCCTAGGCCTTTTTCCATTGTCTTTTGTACCTTCAGCTATGGTATTTTTGTTACCGAGACTCCCATTCCGACGACGGGGAATGATACAAAGCATGGGAATCTATGAAAGTTACCAATACTGGGGAACTAAAGTTACAGGTAAGTAACTTGTTTTCTTCACTACCATAAGCAATGGTTGCCAGGAGTTTGGCTCGTATCACTTGAGCCAGTGTAGGAGCAACGGACTGGTTAATTTACTGTTTAGTGTTTTTAAAGAGATTGCTAAGGTGAGGCCTTTGCCTCTAATGCTGGTTTTCTGTACAGCTTCAAATGATGCAGCATCTTCAGCATGTGCACCGAACAACAACAACTGACACGAGATAGACACGAGTCACATCTCGTGCTATCTCGTGTTATACATCGTGTTATAGAACAGTCACCTTTATTAATTTTTACTCCTACATATTTGTTACTGATGTATCCTCAATACAAGTATTGTCCCAAAACCAGGTAAACAATTTTTTCCTATTTTTGCTGATCTTCATTGTCTGCGTTTTCTCAAGATTTATGGTCAGTTCATTTGCCTCAGAATAAGCCTGTGTACCGTTCACAAGATGTTACAAACCTACTTGAGTATGGCTGATTAGGACTATATTGTCTGCTTAGAGGAGACACAGTAGTGATAGCCCACCTAATCTGAGAGCGTGAGAGTTGCAGCTATTTAATATCGGGACGAGATCCGCTAAAAACAAGTTGAATTATGTGGGGGCTAAGACACAACCCTGTTTGAGCCCTTTGTTGGCTAGTATGTGCCTTGACAGTAGTAACCCATCATCCAGCTTTATCTGGACCCATGTGTCCGTGTGAAGGTTGATCAGCAAGTCTAACAGAAACCTTGGTATCCCCCAGCTGCTCAATTTAGACTGTAAGATGTTCCGATTTATATGGTCAAAGGCAGCCTTGTAATCTATAAAGCAGAAATGAATGGGCATTTTAGTTGATTCTGCCTTATCTATAAGCATTCACATGGTTAGGATATTTGTAGTTGTTCCAACAGATTTAGCAAAACCAGTCTGATTTGCAGGAATTAAAGAATTTTCCGTGGCCCAAGCCTGCAGCTCCTCCAAGAGTGTACCTGTAAAATACATTGCCTCGTTGTCCATAAGGGCCACTAAGCGATAATTCTGTGGGAGTGATTTGGCACCTGACTTGAAAATTGGAGAAATAATTGATCCCTTCCAGGAGCCAGGCAATCTGTTAAAATATCTTATTTCCAAAAACAGTGGTTCAAGTGCTGCTGTCCATTCATTCTCGTCTTGTTTATAAAGGATGGGCGGAATTCCGTTCGGGCCTGGCACCCCCTCTCTCCTTCCTTTTCTAATTTGGAGCTAAATTATGTTTTGTATGCTCGTCAGACCATCATTTGTTGATAATATATGACCCTCAGGTTTGCCGGTGCACCTGTGGACTGTCTGTGCTTTATTTTTTAATATTGCTTTTTGTCGCATGGTCAGTTGTTGTCTCAAAATTAATATAATCCATATCTTGGTTAAAGTGGTTCCTCAGGTAGCTTGCCAATACTTCTTCTGTAATATTAGAGGAAACTCTGTCATGCAACAGTCCTATGAATTGGTTTATGGTTGTCCAAAATCTTGCACTATTATTCTGTTTGGTGTCAGCATGTAGTTTTGCCCAAAGATTGTTCTCCGCAGATCTGTTGGATTCCCATTTTTGTTTTCTCAGCATTGCCTTTAGTTTCCGTAATAGATCAAGTTTCACTGCATCTGTTGGATTAAGCAGAAGTTGTCTCATCGTTTGATAGATTGATTTTTTTGTGCGCCCGATTTTCTCTTTATATTCTTGTGGGACATACTTCATGCTACTATGGCCCGGTTGGACCCGTAAATTAGTTCTTGTAGCATAAACTGCTATAGATGTTGTAAATTGCTCCCATTTCTCGACTTCGCTTGATCCGGTTGTAGCATAGTAACGTTGGTTGCTGCTGCAAACTTAATTCTCTTAAGATTGATAGTATAAGCCGATTCTTTAGGAGCCAAAGATCGTTCAAATTTGGGCTTGCTTACTTTAAGCACAATTTCTTGAGGATGTGATCACTGTCAGCTTTATCACCCATCTGAAATGAAATCATGTGTTGAAATAGAGGCAGTGAAATGAAAGTGTAATCTAGTATTGTATTATTTTTGTTGAATAATGTGTTGTAGCTGCAGGGTTATCTCAGGCAAATCTTCCATTTACTGCTCTGATATTAAAATTTTCGAAATCCTCTAATACCTGTTTCCCTATTTTTGTTTATGTGAATATTCGCAGCTTTCCTTATAATGGGATATCCCAAGTTGAATTTTGCAATAGGATGCTTTCATCTGATGTAGTTCCCATAAGATTAAGGTTAAAGTTCCCTGAAAGTCTGTTGTATATTATTCCCCTAGGCACACCTCCAGAAAACTGCATAGTTCCTTTGCTGCGTTTGTTTTACTTTTTAGATGCACGTAGGCATTGATGAAAGTAAGATCTAATGTTAGTTGCGAGGTGAGAAGGTTTACTGCCATTGTCGCTGAAGAATTTGGTCCAACTACCTTAGCTATCTGTACACTTGTGACTGAGTCGTAGGTTACTAGTCCGCTTTTGAGGTGACCATATTTTGCCCTCCTAACTGCATAAGTAAAGAAACACAAAAATCCCTGAAGGGCCGGAGGGTCTATTTGCCATGTTTCTTGCAATGCCACAATGTTGAAAGATATTATGTAGCAAACAAAATCTAGGACAGTCATTTTGTTTGCTAAACCATTTACATTCCATGAACATATTCGTAAATGATCTGAACTGATTTTCATCTCAATGGTGGTCTTAAGGCTGTGTATCGCTTCTGTCTGGCAGGACTCTAGACCTCCAGCATTTCAGCGATGGCTGGCCAGGCTTCTAGCAATGTATAATTTGGAAATAGCCATATATAAGCGGAAAGGGAGCATCTCACGCCGTAAAGGCATGAGAATATGGGATCCCCTGATTGAGTGGTTCAAGGCAAAGGCAGAGCAGGATAGATTTTACGTTTTATTTTCCCTTGTTGTTTCCGGGTGAAGTATGGTTTTTGAATAGTATTGAGGAAGTTTGCACTTGTCACTTAAGGATTTTGATGGAGCCATATAGGATTTGTCTTAGTGTGGGTTGTACTGTGTTGACACTTTTTTGGGATTTGTATTTATATAATCATGAAATGATGTAATGCAATGTATTTGATTATTTATTTTGATGAATTGAAGTTTTAACCTGTCTGAGGGGGTGGTGAAAGGAATGGGGACTGGGGTGGATTTTTATGGAATTAAAATTAATAAAGATTTTTTTTTTAAAGGAAAAGCTACACATCTTGCTATATCCATGTAGGGAAATATACAATTTTAAATTGTTTGTATTTGGATCGCACCAATGAGATAAAATCCTCATATCTGGATATGAAGCTGCCTGATCTTACCTTTACATCTTGAAATTATGAATAGCAAAGCTCCTCGATAGGCATACTTTTACATTCATTGCTGCTTATAGTGGAAGGCCTAAGCAGTGCTTGGATTTAAGTATTGAGTCATTTAAACATTCATGCACAAGTTAACCCGTCATGTAATTTAGTGATGTTATTGTTGAGTTGCTCGGCAATTTTAAACATTGCTCGAATAATTTATGCTATTGCACCCCTACTTTTGGTTTGTCTATTTTTCCAGAGAGTTTATGATTAGGTGTCTAGTTTGATAGCTAGTTAGGTGCCTTCGGTGCACCTTCCCCATTCTAACCTATGTGCTCGATCCAAGGTTCAGGTTTTCCTCTTTGAATTCATAAGAATTAAGTAAATGTTGGTGACTACTGAGCAAGCATTCAGTAACTCACTCGCTCACATTGGGGTCATGCTAGACCCTTTCACAAATTACAATATTGGTAAATCTGGTGGAACTGGAGTTTCACATTGCCTGTATTAGGCGAGCCAATCAAAAGATGGGTACCTCTACAGACTGCCAACTGCAATACAGGATATGTCAACTTCTGCCACATGACATACGTACTTGGTCAAAATAGCAGAGTAGAGTAGCAGCTGAATTGGGTCTTCGTATTGATTTCTTCTCGATGGAAATGGTGGTTGATAAGTAACAATTTGAGGACCTTTAACCTAGGGAAATAATTAGGTGATTGACTGCTAAAATTCAGTCAATGAGATTGGCATCATAGCTAATCACATTTTAACAACTAAATATGCAATGCTGCACATATGCAACAAGTATGTAATTATTTCATTGGGACATCATCAGACCTGATACTGTCTGGTATCAGGGTCATTTGTGGATCTTTCGTGTGGTGTAAGGTACAAACTCCTCACACTTAATTTTCAGAGCTCCTCATGTTGAATATTGACAAATCATGAAATTGATAAAAGTAGGCAATTAAACAGTAATCAATCAACCTTCCCCTCTGTCCTTTCTCTCCTTTCTCTCTGCGTTGGTTGGCCTTTCAGGTCCTCATTCCCACCCTCCTAGGCTAGAAAACAGCAGATCCCCAGTCAAAGGACCTGCACATAATCCCTGCACACTCATGATAAAAATGCATTAAAGCAAAGACAGCATTTGTACTGGCCTGCTATAGAGCACTGCAGATGATCTTCAGCTAATTAGGGATTGCCCCCCCTTGTTTTACAGCTGCTTCTGCACGGTCCAACATGTAATAACATTGTGTTCATTGCAACCACAAAAATGCGTTCCTTCCAAAGAAAAATAAATGGCCGGTGCACCTTGATTACAAATTGATCCTGAAACAGCGTGGATTTATTTTTCTACTTATTAAGGCACCATTCACTGATGTAACCAACCCTCATAATCTTGGAAAAAATTCTTGTGATGTGTTCTTTCTATATTTAAATAAAAAGAAAATACACAGTTGTATATTAATCTCACATCTTATGAGACAAGTAGTTGTTCACTGTGCTTGGAAAGAGTATTTTGTCGTACAGTCTTTGAGCGATTTATGTTCTGGTTGACAAACATTTGAAAGGAACACATATTCCATTATTTTCCATTGAGCATGAATGAATGTCTTTGTACTTAATTCCCTTTTACTAATAAGTCAGAGAGCAAAAAATTAATGTTGAAAATGTATTAATAATATCGTTCTAGCTGTCAGCTGTCCTTCGTGAAGTGAAATACCTGGAGATGTTAAAACATACTGAAATACCGGAGGTTGCCATGGTGTTATATTCCAAACGTGAAATGCTTCACAAGGTAAGATGATAGTAAATAATGGAATGTGCCTTATTCTGCAAGTTATTTTGCATATCTGGTTAAGAAACTCCTTGATCATATTTACATTATGAAAGTAATTCCAACTTCTGTGTGTATGAGATCACATTTTTGTCCAAAGATAAAAGTGAATATGTTTTAACTTTTTTCCTTTTTATATTTTGAAATGATAATAAGTTACTAAGTCTTGTACAAAGTTGTTATTTGTTTATTGAGCAATGGTCATGTATGTAAGAATAAGTATCTCAATAGCACAGTATTAGCTGAAGAGTAGCATAACATTGTAATAACCAATGTTAAACTATGCTGAGGGATGCAAAGAAAAGATTAATAATTTAATGAAATAGCAAGAGCAAGTGAGCGAGAGAAGCGTGCTTCTATTGCTTGGCCAGTAGCAGAAAAACTTATAGGATCCTTATCAAAGGTCTGTGAGATCCTCCTTGAACAGGTGTTTCATTAAGCTTGTTCGGTCTGGACTATTCCATTGGCTTTCAAACGTCCCTTCCTAAGCCCAGCATCAGCCACTTACAAGTGAAAAGATCCATGCAGCATGTGTCAGTTTCATATAGCCTAAAATCCATTACACCTGGCATGGAATCAAATTCTTCACTGGTTTGCATTTAGAGAATGCTTCAAAATTGAAAACCATGAGAAAGAAGGGGGGGCGTGGCTACAACACCGGGCAAGATGGCCGCTTAGTCTTTAAGCTCCGAGGACAACATTGCCCTTTTCATTAATCCGTTCACATATCCGTGCCTTTTCGATGCTCCGAAGGCTGTAGCCTACGTTGGAACCCAAGCGGCATCGTCCGGAGGAACTCCGGTGAAAATCGGGCGCTGCCTTCCGCTTGAATTGCCGCCTGAGAGAGAGCGGCCTGCGAGGAACGAACAGACCGGGGACTATAGTGGCTGGTCCCGTCCGGGAAGGACCCGACCGCATCGTGGAGTTGTTCACCGCTACAATCTGGGGGTGAGACGGCGCCACCCTCCCCTCTTTCCTACACCGTAGGAAGGACCGTGCACGCTCCTCCCCTGAATTGGCTCAGCTGTGTGTGCTTTTTACAGTGTGTGGAGGCTGGTACCCTGCAACGTGGCTGACTGTTTATGTCGACCTGGAGGTCCACTGCCGATCACGAGAGAGGGTACAACACACCAGTGGCTGATGCTGCGGTGGCGCGTCCAAGGCCTTATCTGCCCACCATTACAGGTCTGATGATTGCTGCTGGCGGCGCGATCATAGCGCCCACACTGCTCCACGCTGCGGCATAGCCCCTCGGAGGGACACCCTGAGCCCGACTCGGAAATCCTGACGCTTGATGAAACTTTTTGCGGCGCCCAATTTGGAACGGCTGTGGCGTGGGGGCCTGGGGGTGCACCCTGGTGAGAAGTTGGCATCATAGGCTACAGCATAACTCACGCTGCATCTCATTGGCTAAGGTAAGGACCGCTGTTGCCCCGCAGATTTAAGGAGGGATTCGCTATTTCACCCACTCCTGAAGAAATAAGAACTGTACATTTCCCCCCCCCCCACCCTTTTGTGCCCCTCGGTCGCCGCGGAACCCGCCCTACCAGCGGTGAATCTCGGAGTGCTGCCCAGCGGGGTAGAGTCACTTAAGCCCACCTGTTGGACTGCTGCCACCTGAGAACGTGAGTCTGTCTGGTTTTAAACATTGTGTGCTTAACAAGTTGCGAGGACATGGCGGGCAGAGGGTCGAAACCCCACAATACGCAGGCAAAACTGGATAAGTTTGCATATGGTAAGGGATCATCTCCAGTGCCCTCCCAAGGTAAAACACAGGACAGCGAAGGAACAAATAAGGTCACTCTCGAAGACATCATGAAGGCTCTGGCGAGTGTACAGACCACGGTAGGCACAATCTCCACAGATGTTTCTTTGTTGCGGCTGACCTCCACAAGATGGCGGACAGAGTGAAAGAAGTGGAGATAGTTGCTAAATCTTTAGTTACGGACACTTCAGAACGGCAGACTTCCGTCGCCCAGCTACAAAAGGAGAACAAGTTACTTGCAGAGAAGCTTGATGACCAGGAAGGGCGCGCAAGACGTAACAACGTAAGAATTATTGGTATTCCAGAGACTGAAGGTGCCCAAGCAATGGACTTGTACGTGGAAGAATTGATTAAAACTAAGCTGCAACCTAAGGGGCTCTCCCATTTCTTTTCAGTGGAACGTGCCCACAGGGTACCTGGTGGTAACCCTAAGCCGGGAGCGCCCTTGCGACCAATGCTCACCAGACTGTTCAACTTCAGGGACAGGGACGCAATTTTACAAGCAGCAAGGGTCTCCCCTCCATCCGTATTTTAAATTCCACTATAACCTTCTTCCCGGATTACACGGCAGCTGTATCTCGATGGCGGCGAAGCTTCTTTGAGGTTGAAAAGTTACTCCGGGCACAGGAACTACCATACTCTATGCTCTTCCCCGCAAAACTCTGAGTAGTGGCGGACGGCCGTAATTGGTTCTTCGATACGCCTCAAGCGGCACATGACTGGCTGGAGGGATGGCGCACTGCGGACCGTTCAGATCGTAGACTCAGACCTCACCGTCACCGAGATGGGGAAGATGTTTCAGGTACTTTGAGCCCCAGAAGCCTAGAGGCGAACCAAGACCTACTTCAAGAAGTGGAAAGAGCACCGCCAGGACAATATTGATTCCTAATGCCTAGAACGGTCCTATTGACGACTGCGCTTTCGCCGTTCTGCGGTTCTGGAGTGAGGCAGGCCTGGGGGGTTCTAAAGGGCTGGAGCCTTGCTGAAGTTTTTACCCCCGACAAGCAAGTATCGTAGTTATGGGAGGGGAAAAGCGCTCTGCTGAGTTGGGGTGGCGGGCAGTTGAAAGTTCGCCGAGCAGGGAGGCAGGGAGGGTGGGTGAGACCCCGGGTGGGGGGGTAACTGTGTTGTTTCATTTCATTTATTTTGTTGTTTGTATGATTGTCAGGGCGATACACTGTTTTAGTAAAGGCGCATTGCAGGTCAAGTTTATCTCTGATTGCACAACACTACTCTTCACCACAGATGGCTACACACAACACGTGAACTCGAGACTCCTCAAGCACAACTTCCCCACCAGTCAGACTTAACCGTCTTGACATGGAACGTCCGGGGATTGGGAGACAAGGTGAAGCGAGGCCTGGCCCTGAAATATTTAAAACGATGTCGTCCTGCTGTAGTAGTATTGCAGGAAACACACTTATTGGGCTCTTCTACAAAAGCAATGGATAGGTGGGGGTATACTATGGTGGCGCATGCAGAGTTCTCCTCGGGCTCTAGGGGTACAGGGATCCTTGTCAGGAAAAATTTCCCACTGGTGCTCCAGCAGACACGAGTTGATGATCAAGGCCGCTTTGCGGCAATTACATGCCAATGGGAAGGTCGATTGTTTAATTTTGTTTCTGTATACATCCCTCCTGCCCTGCACGCCACGGCGCACTCTGCATTCTCGGCATTCCTCCTGACTCTGCCTGTCGCGACGTTGGTGATAGGAGGTGACTTTAATGATATCCTTGATGATGAGATAGACAGATACCCTGCCAGACCTATGGTGCGTGTGGGGGCGACTGCTTTGACTTTTGGATGCCCTGGGGCTCACAGACTGCTGGAGGTATAAGCACCCCAGCGAAAGACAATATACTTTCTTTTCAGCAGTCCATAATTCTCTCACACAGATTGATTACATTCTGATGTCGGCAGATGGCCTAATTGGAATAGAAGAGGCAGATATTCGTCCTAGGGGTATTTCCGATCACTCCCCACTGTTATTAAAGTATACGCACCACCGAACTCATAGACGGCGCATGTTCCCTGTTCATGCTGGTTACTTACAAGTTGCTCCCCTTATGACAGACCTTGCCAGAACCTCCAAGCACTTTTTCCAAGAAAATACTGGCTCAATGGACTCCCCCCGTACTCTTTGGGAGGCCTACAAGGCAGGCGATGGCCTCAATTACCGGCCATAGGCGACCACAGCGAACGGAACTGGACGGCCTTGAGGCAGACCTAGCCGCAGCAATAACGGAGCAAGAGATTCACCTTTCGCCGGGGACCGCCCAGGAGGTTCGCCTTAAGCAAACTACATATTTAACATACCAGAGGGAAATGGCAAAAATCACACTCCAAACGACCCGATATAGAGTTTATGGGATGGGGGACAAAGCAGGGAAGATGTTAGCTTGGCTGGACAGAAGGGAGAAAGCGTATAGAGCAGGGGTCTCCAACCTTTTCTGTAGTGAGAGCTACTTCTACTCAAGGAAAGTCTTCCTGAGCTACTAGCAAACTGTATAACTGTAAAATAGTGACTACGCTATGACCACCCTAAGCAGGATTATCAGTGGTTACCACCCAAGTATTCCTGGTGCGGTTACCATCAGAAATGCCTGGAAAACATTAATCAATATAAATCGCCTCCACCTGACTTATGAAGTAACATTCAAATCTAGACATGCCCTATGGCACAAAAGTATATAAATACAGCAGTAGGACTCCCCTGCTCAGCTTGAATTATTATTCATCCATTTCTGAAAGGGCTCTTCTTTCTATCAAATACCACTTTCCACTGTGGGCAAACAAACTCAATCATCAGCTTTTCATTTTCATCAAGTACTCCTATGTACAAATGCTTCATATGGACAGACTACTTTGAATACCCAGGTATTACAGTCAAGTGATCTGGATTAACTCTATTGTTCTTTTGCTCACCATCCCAGCCCAGTTTAGACCCAGCCATATGCAAATCAGTCTTGACCCTGTGCCTCATGGAACAGTCCAGACTGAACTGCCTAGCCAGGTCCTCCGTGGACCAGAAACACAGATGTCTGTATTATGCCAATAATGCCCACCATTATACTAGGGCCACAGTTGGGCCAAGTCTTGAAACCATAAGGGTCAAGGCAGAGACCATATATCATTCATGACTCGTATTACGCCAGGAATACGTAAATGTAGGTCAGTCATTCTCTCAGTATGTAAATGATGGCTGCCAGTATACCACAACTAGACTAAAAATACCCCAAATAGTCAAGGATGACCGTTATTATGCCATTGGCACTATTTTGCTAGGAATGGGCACAATTATGTCAGAGATAACACCCTCATGATGGGGGCTAGCATAGACATTTGATGATCCTTGACACTAGGCGTAGCTTTCAAGAAGCAATATTGTTTATTAGGGACGCACATAAATGCTGATGGGTCTCTTCATTATCTCTGGTCTGAATCATGCCCTGTTCTCCTCAGGTCTTGAGCTGGTTATACACCCAACTGACACATTTTCACTCTGACACCTGCAGTCCCACACTTTGGTGGGTCATCACTCATTGCTGCTGAGGTACTACTGTCATACTTATTTTATGGTCCACTGGTCACACACATGTTGTGACTGATAAAGCAGGGATACAAGATGGTCAATCTTCTTGTGGCTTAGTTATATTGAGATTAGATACAGACTGTCAAGTGTCAGGTCCTATAGGACGATACTTTGTGTTTTTCAGTGTTTATTATAAATTACTGCCATAGGTTTGGCTGGCTGTCACTCATAGGATCTTGAGATCAGCGGTGCTGGCTTCTTAAATAGGTGCCTTCTCTCCGAATTTGATACTGGGCTTAGCTTCATCTTTGAGAGCTACTTTGAAGGTACTGGTGAGCTACCAGTAGCTCCCGAGCTACTCGTTGGAGACCCCTGGTATAGAGTCATTGCACAGCTTTCGTCCCCTGTGGGCTCTACGACCTCAGACCCCGCCGCTATAGTTGGCCTCCTGGCCGATCATTTTGAAAAAACGTATGCTCCCCAAGCGTCATACACTGTGGAGGAAGCATACGATTACATTAAAGATCTGATGATCCCTCACCTTTCCTCAGAAGCGTACTCCTACTAGAGGCGGACATCACCCCTGAAGAAATTCAAGAGGCGACTTACTCGCTCGCGTCTGGCAAGGCATTGGGTCCTAACGGGCTTCCGGTGGAATTCTATAGGAAAACGGTACAAACGACGGCCCTCTTCTTATTGAATATGCTCTGTGATAGTCTTGAAGTTGGGAAACTGCCTAGAGATCAACGCCTTGCCACGATTGTTGCTACCCAAAACCAGGCAGGCCTGCGGCGCATTGCATCTTCTATCGCCCGATATCCTTAATAAACGCAGAACCCAAGATCCTCGCCAAATTACTGGCGTTGCGCTTGACCCCCCACCTTGCCACCTTGGTACATCCAGATCAGTCTGGCTTTATGCCGCATCATAGTACGGCACTCAACCTACGCCGATTACATGCGGTCATGGCATGCAGAGCATACATACAGGAACCTGCTGTCCTCCTCTCCCTGGATGCCACTATTGCGTTCGATACAGTAGAATGGCCAATTTTGTTCAACACATGGGCTTAAATTCTGTGCCTGGGTCCGTCTGCTCTATACCAAACCCCTGGCTCACGTGGCTGCCAATGGGCACATCTCAAGGGATGTCCCGCTCGGCCACGGGACGAGGCAGGGATGTCCTTTGTCCCCCTTAGTATTTGCGTTGATTTTAGAGCCGTTAGCGATCTGGATTAGATGGGAACCCTCCATCAAAGGACTCTGTTGGTCTAACGTGTGGGATGATCACATATCCCTATATGCAGATGATATACTTCTTTATCTCACTTCCCCCTAAAAATCCATTCTTGAATTGCTAAATGTATTTGAAAAATTCGGAAGAGTGTCAGGTTACAGGATTAATTGGTCCAAATCTGTCCTCTTAGTTCTTGCTGGCCTCCCGCCTGTGCTTCCCACAAGCTGCCCCTTACGACCTACTACTACGGTGTTCAAATACTTGGGTATATATGTCACGTCGGACCCAGATGAATTCTATACTTTGAATCTGAGGCCACCACTAGACCGTTTCAAACGCGACGTGAAGGTGTGGCGGGCTCTCCCCCTCACGCTCCCAGGTGAGGAGGCCCTATATAAAATGATGTCACTCCCACGCTTCCTGTACCTCCTAGAAAATAAACCATTTGTGGTCCAAGCATCTTATTTTAAAGCGATAGCTGCGATGGTCTCCGGCCTATTGTGGGATTGAAAACCAGCTCGCATTGCACAAGACAAATTGGTAAAAGACTGGTATGACGGAGGCATAGCACTCCCAAATATCAAACTGTACTATTGGGTGGCCCACCTTAAGCAAATAAATTACTGGCCTCATACTCCTCAGACTGAGCCGGCATACTTTGCAGACAGACAGTGCTTGGAGTCTAGAGGTCTGATGGGCAATCTCTACAGCCGCCGGACGCCGTCGGACTTTATACACCCCCACCCATGTAGCCGGACACTTGCTCGACCCTATCTTCACCTCCAGCAAGCACATTTCCTTCGACCGTACCACAGCCCTCCATTGGACGGACCATAGCTGTGTTCACTTCAGCTACAAAACCACCTTGACCCACAACCGCCCACAACCTATTCCTCGGAGAAACTGGAACAAAATCACCTCTGACCAACTCCTCACATCACTCAACCAAAACCCTCCCACCCCCTCATTGGACCCAAACCAAGCGGCCACCAACCTCAAGCAATGGATCACCCACAGCGCTGACAAATTAGCACTCCTGAAAAAGCACCAGATCAATTCTGGCAGCAAAAGGCTCCCTGGTTCAATGATGACCTTAAAAAATCCAAGAAGCTATGCCGCACCCTAGAAAAAACATGGCTAAAAAACCCAAACACCGTCAACATTGCACCCTCAAGGCAGCCACCCGCAAACACCACCAACTGATTAGATCCACCAAGAGATCAGCATTCAAGGATCGTCTCGACAACAACGCCCACAACAGCAAGGAACTCTTCAACATCGTAAAAGAATTCACCAACCCCGCCGCAGCATCTAACGACATCACTCCCTCCCAAGACCTCTGCGATGCGTTATCCTCCTTCTTCTACAACAAAATTGCCGACATTCACAACAGCTTCGAGAACACTCCCTGCGAACAACCCTCCCCACACCCCTCTGATCCCACACCTCCAACTAACAACCTCAGCGCCTGGAACCCAATCACCACCGATGACACCATCCGCCTAATGAACTCAATCCACTCTGGCTCGCCAACCGACCCCTGCCCCCACCACATTTTCAACAAAGCTGACTCCATCATCGCACCCCATCTCCATGATGTCATCAACTGCTCGTTCAACTCTGCCACCTTCCCAGAAAGCTGGAAACACGCCGAACTCAGCGCACTCTTGAAGAAACCCACAGCAGACCCCTCTGAACTTAAAAACTACCGACCCATATCCCTCCTCCCCTTCCCCGCCAAAGTCATTGAGAAAGCCGTCAACAGCCAGCTCGCCGCCTTCCTTGAATCCAACAACTCCCTCGAACCCTCTCAGTCCGGATTTTGAGCCAAACACAGCACCGAAACCGCCCTCATTGCAGCGACAGACGACATCCGAACACTACTGGATAACGGAGAAACAGTGGCCCTCATTCTACTCGACCTCTCCGCCGCCTTTGACACAGTCTGCCACAGCACCCTTATACAACGCCTCAGCAACATCGGCCTACAAGGAAAAGCCTTGGACTGGATCATCTCTTTTCTCGCTGGGAGAACTCAAAGAGTCCGACTTCCCCCATTCAACTCAGAGGCCACTGAAGTCATCTGTGGAGTACCACAAGGATCTTCACTCAGTCCCACCCTCTTCAACGTTTACATGAGTCCACTCGCCTCCATCGCGCGTCAACACAACCTTAACATCATCTCTTACGCCGATGACACCCAGTTGATCCTTTCCCTCACCAAAGACCCTAACACCGCCAAAACCAATCTTCACGAAGGCATGAAAGAAGTAGCCGAATGGATGAAACACAGCCACTTAAAACTCAACTCAGACAAAACGGAGGTGCTCATCCTAGGATCCTCCCCCTCTGCCTGGGACGACTCTTGGTGGCCCTCCGCCCTGGGCACAGCACCCACACCCACAGACCACGCACGCAACCTGGGCTTCATCCTAGACTCCTCTCTCTCGATGTCCAGACAAGTCAACGCAGTCTCATCCTCCTGCTTCAACGTACTTCGTATTCTCAAAAAGATCTTCCGCTGGATCCCCCTCGAAACAAGAAAGACTGTCACCCACGCACTGGTCACGAGTCGACTGGGTTATGGTAACACACTATACGCCGGAATCACAGCAAAACTACAGAAAAAACTCCAACGCATCCAAAACGCATCAGCGAGACTCATATTGGATATCCCTCGTCAAGATCACATCACCGGACACCTAAAAGACCTCCACTGGCTTCCCGTCAACAAGAGAATTACATTCCGTCTTCTCACCCACGCACACAAGGCCCTCTACAAACTAGGGCCCGAATGCCTCAACACTTGACTGTCCTTCTACACACCCACCCGCCAACTCAGATCGTCCAATCAAGCCCTCACCGCAATCCCGCGCATCCGAAAAGCCACCATGGGTGGCAGATCCTTCGCTTTGGCCGGAGTGGTCGCTCCCAGTGCTCCCTGGCGTGTACTGGTATCGTTGAAGCAGCGCTTTTGTGGATTTTGCCTCCTCTCTGTCTCATATAGCTCTGCCTGGCTGCCGCTTTGCTTATAACGCGCTTTGGCTTGTAATTTTACATTTCTGCTGCTGTGTTAGCGCGTTTCTCCCCAAGCGCTCTGTTGTGCTCCCCCCTCCTCCATTTTGTTGGTTGTTGTTGTCTTGGTCAGCCCGCCCCGCCTCCCAGCTGAGTCACCCTCCCACAGAATACAAACAGCGCCTCCCGACCTGGAAGCGCTGTGACTCGCTCTTCGCTTTGGCCGGAGTGGTCGCTCCCAGTGCTCCCTGGCGTGTACTGGTATCGTTGAAGCAGCGCTTTTGTGGATTTTGCCTCCTCTCTGTCTCATATAGCTCTGCCTGGCTGCCGCTTTGCTTATAACGCGCTTTGGCTTGTAATTTTACATTTCTGCTGCTGTGTTAGCGCGTTTCTCCCCAAGCGCTCTGTTGTGCTCCCCCCTCCTCCATTTTGTTGGTTGTTGTTGTCTTGGTCAGCCCGCCCCGCCTCCCAGCTGAGTCGCCCTCCCACAGAATACAAACAGCGCCTCCCTACCTGGAAGCGCTGTGACTCGCTCTTCGCTTTGGCCGGAGTGGTCGCTCCCAGTGCTCCCTGGCGTGTACTGGTATCGTTGAAGCAGCGCTTTTGTGGATTTTGCCTCCTCTCTGTCTCATATAGCTCTGCCTGGCTGCCGCTTTGCTTATAACGCGCTTTGGCTTGTAATTTTACATTTCTGCTGCTGTGTTAGCGCGTTTCTCCCCAAGCGCTCTGTTGTGCTCCCCCCTCCTCCATTTTGTTGGTTGTTGTTGTCTTGGTCAGCCCGCCCCGCCTCCCAGCTGAGTCGCCCTCGCCCCTCCCCCTCCACTATCCATATATGACAGTAGTTCCCGCGCGCAGCGACCGCGCCCAATCCGCGCCGAAGGTGCGCCAAAGGTAAGCCCGTCTACGCCCGTCCGCGCCTGGACCGCGCCTAGCGCCAGACCCCCTGGCCCCCCTCCCTCCCACCCCGCCCGCATTACCTACGATGCCACCACGCTCCTAGCCCTTAACCCCGGTCGCGCCCCCAACTGCGTCCAAGCCGCTCCCGGACACACTCATGGACCTTTCTCCTGCTACTCCTGCAAATTCAGCGGCACCGACAACATCTCCGCTACGACCACACCACAGACTCCCGACCCCAACCACCTACAATGCATCCTTCTCAACACCCGCTCGGTCCACAGACACGCCATTGACCTATGGAATCTACTAGACACCATCTCTCCAGACGTCTACAAGTACAGAATGCCAACGGTGGACTCTAGATGCCGCACCAACTCCTGATTATTTCCGCAAGTGTCAAAAAAGTACTTATAAGCTGTTAGTGTGCAAACATAACTCCTGCACCCACCGTTGCGGGGTGCAACCCAAGGGGATGGGAAGAAAGTCACTGACGTTGATGGAGTTGTGCACTACCAGGATATCCAGGCGATAATAAAGAAGCTCAATCAGTTTCTTCGTTGCAAGAGTCTTTATTTAATATAATTCCAGAATAAAAAAGCAACAGCCAACGCGTTTCGTTCTTAGAACTTCGTCAGGGCAGTCAGTCAGTTGCATAAAGATCGTCTCAATCTGTCCTGCCTATAGAGTGTGGCAGTCCTTCAAGAACGTGTGCCACCTTGATAAGGGCCACGTTATAGAGCTGTCAGTAAGTCGTCTCCACGAGGTGCCAGATATCTCCTAGAACGTTCTAGGAGATATCTGGCACCTCGTGGAGACGACTTACTGACAGCTCTATAACGTGGCCCTTATCAAGGTGGCACACGTTCTTGAAGGACTGCCACACTCTATAGGCAGGACAGATTGAGACGATCTTTATGCAACTGACTGACTGCCCTGACGAAGTTCTAAGAACGAAACGCGTTGGCTGTTGCTTTTTTATTCTGGAATTATATTAAATAAAGACTCTTGCAACGAAGAAACTGATTGAGCTTCTTTATTATCGCCTGGATATCCTGGTAGTGCACAACTCCATCAACGTCAGTATCTCTCCAGACGTCGCCTTCCTAACGGAAACTTGGATGAACGCCTCCTCCGCCCCTGACATCACCATTGCCATCCCTGAAGACTATAAGATCACTCGCAAGGACCGTACCGGCCACACAGGAGGAGGAATCGTTATCGTCCATAAGAAATCAATCCGCATCTCAACCAGCTCTGACGCCAACCTCGCCAACTCCGAACACCTTCACTTCCAGATCCACATCGACCCCAAGACCACACTCAGAGGCACCCTCCTCTACAGACCACCAGGACCCGCGCAAAATTCAGTGAAGACATCACAGACTTCATCACTCCACACGCGCTCCCCTCCAAAGACTACATCCTTCTGGGAGACCTCAACTTCCACCTTGAAAAGATCAACGACCGCAACACCACCACCCTCTTGGACAACCTCGCCAACCTCGGACTTAAACAACTGGTCACTTCCCACACCCACATCGCAGGTCACACACTCGACCCCATCTTCACCTCCAGCAATCATGTCTCCTTCAGCCACACTACGGATCTCCTCTGGACTGACCACAGCTGCGTTCACTTCACCTTCAACAAGCCAAAACCCATCAACCACCTCCAACCAACTCTGCAAAGAAACTGGAACAAAATCACCATCGACCAGATCTCCTCATCGCTCCTTCTAAACACCCCAGCCCACTCTTCTAACCCAGACCAAGCCGCCGCTAACTTCACCCTATGGTTATCCAACACCGCCGACACCTTAGCACCACTGAAAAAACGTCAAAGCAAACCTGGCAACAAGAAGGCCTCATGGTTCAACGATGATCTTAAGAAGTCCAAGAAACTCTGCCGCTCCCTTGAAAAGGCCTGGAAAAAAGACCCAACCACTAGCACCAAGGACGCCTTCAAAAACGCCACCCGCACACACCACCAACTAATCCGAAAGGCCAAGAAAACAGCATTCAAGGATCGACTTGACAACAACGCCCACAACAGCAAGGAACTTTTCAACATCGTCAAGGAATTTTCCAATCCCTCGGCCAACTCCAATGACATCACCCCCTCTCAAGCCCTCTGCGACTCCCTAGCCTCATTCTTCCACAACAAGATTGCAGACATCCACAACAGCTTCGACAACCAACCCGGAGACCAACCCGCCCAACCATATGCCGAACATTCTCCCCCCGTGAACACCCTTAACGACTGGAACCCAATCTCTACTGAGGACACCATCCGCCTGATGAACTCCATCCACTCAGGATCCCCCACAGACCCATGTCCTCACCACATCTTCAACAAAGCAGACTCCGTCATAGCACCGCACCTCCGAGACGTCATCAACTGCTCCTTCAACTCCGCAACCTTCCCTGAGAGCTGGAAACCCGCTGAACTCACCGCCCTTCTGAAAAAACCCACAGCGGACCCCACCGAACTCAAAAATTACCGCCCCATCTCGCTCCTTCCATTCCCGGCAAAAGTAATCGAGAAAGCTGTCAACAGCCAGCTCGCCGCTTTCCTCGAAGCCAACAAATCCCTCGACTCCTCACAATCTGGCTTCCGAGCTAAACACTGCACTGAGACCGCCCTCATCGCAGCAACAGACGACATTCGAACTCTACTGGACAATGGAGACACAGTCGCCCTCATCCTCCTCGACCTCTCTGCAGCCTTCGACACAGTCTGCCACAGCACCCTTTTACAATGCCTCAGTAACATCGGAATACAAGGAAAAGCACTTGAATGGATCACCTCGTTCCTCTCCGGAAGAACCAAGAGAGTCCGCCTTCCACCATTCAAGTCCGAGGCCACTGAAGTCATCTGTGGCGTACCACAAGGATCCTCACTCAGCCCCACCCTCTTCAACGTATACATGAGCCCCCTCGCGACCATCGCCCGCCAACACAACCTCAACATCATCTCTTACGCGGATGACACTCAACTAATCCTTTCTCTCACCAATGACCCCAGCACCGCCAAAACTAACCTACACGAAGGACTGAAAGAAGTTGCCGAATGGATGAAACACAGCCGTCTGAAACTGAACTCAGATAAAACAGAAGTCCTCATATTAGGTACATCCCCCTCTGCATGGGACGACTCTTGGTGGCCGGAAGCCCTTGGAAAAGCACCCATCCCGACAGACCACGCACGGAACCTAGGCGTCATCCTGGACTCTTCACTCTCAATGAACAGACAAGTCAGCGCCGTATCCTCATCCTGCTTCAACATTCTTCGCATGCTCAAAAAAACATTTCGCTGGATCCCCACCGAAACCAGGAAAACAGTCACCCATGCTCTGGTAACGAGCCGACTGGACTACGGAAACACCCTCTACGCAGGTACTACCGCTAAACTCCAGAAGAAACTCCAACGAATCCAAAACGCCTCAGCCAGAATCATATTAGACATCCCGCGCAACTGGCTACCCGTCAATAAGAGAATCACTTTCCGACTGCTAACCCACGCACACAAATCACTCTACGACATCGAACCAGAATGCCTCAACTCACGACTGTCCTTCTACACCCCCTCCCGCCAACTACGTTCTTCCAGCCAAGCCCTCGCCACCGTACCTCGCATCAACAAGACCACCATGGGAGGCAGATCCTTCTCATACCTGGCTGCTAAAACATGGAACTCACTCCCTACTTACCTTCGCCTTACCCAGAACCACCTAGCATTCAGAAAGCAACTTAAAACGTGGATATTTGACAAATAATCCTCCTCCCCTTCCTAAGCGCCTTGAGACCCTCTGGGTATGTAGTGCGCTATATAAATTCTTTGACTTGACTTGACTTGACCTTCCTGGAGGCCAAGACCTGGAACTCACTCCCCACTCACCTCCGCCTTACTCAAAACCACATTTCCTTCAGAAAAGAACTCAAAACCTGGCTATTCGACAAAAATGTAACCCCCTTCCGCTAGCGCCTTGAGACCCTCTGGGTGAGTAGTGCGCTATATAAATTCATGAACGTGAACTTGAACTAGACTCTGGCTGTTTCCCTTTTGCCTGATCCCGACGCTGTTTACTGAATGTATGGGAGCCTAATGACTTAACACACCGCCAACAGGATTGGGCCATGTTAGGTATGATGGTGGCGAACGCAATATCGCCAAGCTGTGGGGCTCAGATGTGCTGCCTACGCTCAGGAACTGGTGTAGGGACATGGATAATGCAATGGTGCGGAAAAAGTGGTGTTTGTCCACCGTGGATGCCCTGGGAAATGGGAGAAAATATGGGGTGCCTGGAATAAGTTCCGAGGTTATATATGCGACCCACCACGACTAGTTAAGGATGAGATCACCTCGGAATGAGTGTTGCTACTGTTCTTGTATGAGATACTGTACTGTTGTGTCCGCTTCAGATTGTGTCCTAATATTATGTAACTGGAATACTAGATTAGCTTGATTATACCTGCAATGTATATGTTTCATGATGTCACAAATGTATGCTTTTTCGTCCTACCTGTTCATTTAATAAAAAGAAACTTTAAAAAAAAAAAAAAAGAAGGATTGAGAGAAGGAAAGGGGATTCACAGTATAAATAATTGGATACTAAACCCCAAATTACACCCCATTTATGTTTAAATAAAATTGTTACAAGTTGAAAAAAAAATTGAAAACCATATGCCTGAATCAAAAACATCTAGATGTCAGTACCCAACAGCCTTAAGAATAAATGTTGCTTATAATACTTCAACTGCTCTTGGAACCTGGGAAACCAATGATGCATCACCATTCTTCTAAAAATGAATGTACTTCCATTGTAGACCTGCAATGTGTCTTGCATAACTCATTTGGGCAAAGATCCCCCCAAAATAGTCTGAGCCCTGCATGTCTTGTTCCCTTTTGGTACACCTCTCAGTTCACTAGATTGTTTCCAGTACCTCCCTTAGCCTTGATCATCTTACAAATTCCCCCATTAGGTCTTTGTTTACTTATTGGGGATCGTTCTGAGGTTCTTTCATTAAAGATGCCTGTACCATTCTCTTCAGACTTCCTTCTAATATGGTAGAAACTGCTTATTGTGCCATTTGTTTCAAGAGCTTGTTCTTTCTGACCACTATTCCTAAAACTATTTATTCTAGCAGGGAACACAGGTGGTACCTTGGGGGTAGAAGCCCACTTTAGTCTTGAATCACTCAAGAGGCAAGGTGACCTCAACCCGAACCAGCAGTATACCAAGAGGCATGTTTGCAGAGTGGTGGAGCAATTGGGCATGGCCTCCAACCACCTCTCAGGAATCACACTGTGTGGAGCTTACTGGAGGTAATAGGAGTCCTCATTTGCCCCTAAGGACGCACAGCAGCCAAGGGGACTTCATCCCCCACCCAGCAGCGTGCAAGGAAGCGCATTTGCAGAATGGTGGAGAAAGGGGGTGGGACCTCTGGCGAGTTGCCTGTATTTGTTGTATTTTTATTTTTTTTATTTTCCAGGAAGTGGGCCACGTGGCCCCCTCTTTTGTGAACCATTTTGGGCCCCGGGGACCCCACCCCCCCTAAGGCATGGCCCTATGGTTTTTCTTTAAAAAAAGGGCAGGGGTGTGCCGCACCCCTCCTCTTCAGCCGATTTTGGCCCCAGGGACCCTATCCCCCGGGGCTTGGCCCCTTCTAAAAAATAAAAAAATGGGACAGCCATTTTCAGCCCCAGGGACACAATCACCCGGGCCTGCCCCCTTTAAAAAAAAATTACAAAAAAGGCAGGGTCAATTTTGGTCCCGGGATCCCATCCCCCGCGGCCTGGCCTGTAGTGTGGGTGCCCTGGTCCCACCCAGGGCACCCACATTTAAAATGTTAGGGATGGTGGGGGGAGCCTGAAGGCTCCCTCGGTCCCTGCTGGCTCCCCGCCTCCTTCAGGAGCCGGAATTGCCTTGGGATGCAGAGAGCTGATGACATGCAGCTCCCTGGATCCCAAAGCAATGTCTGTTTCCCTGCTCATTTCACAGTGGGGAGGGAAACAGACCTGCTCTGCTTTCAACAAGCGAGAGCATTTTTGATCTGGAGCTGGTTTTTCATGGCTTGGTGGGAGCAATGCTCCCACCAAGCCATAGCAAACTGCAATGTCCCAGGGGTGGGGACCCCAGGACATTTCTGGTGCCGACCCTCAGGGGTGGTGGTCCCCAGGGGCATCTAGGGCTCCAGGAGGACTCCCCCCTCCTTTGTTTAAGTTTGCCCCTAAAAGGTGGTGTTCCCTGGGGCCTACAATGGATCCCCCTTAATGATTGTATTTTAGCCCCAGGCCGTGGCAGGGGGGTCCGTGAGGCCACCACATAAATGTAATAAGCCCCAGTTAGGTGGCGGTCCCTGGGGTGGGGGCAGCGAGGCCCCCCACATAAATGCAATTAGCACTGGGGCTGCTGGCGGGCCCAACGGATCGGCCCACATACATCATTTAAAGTGCCCTGGGAAGGTGGAGGTGTCGGGACTTTGTTAAGATCAAAGAGGGCGGCCCTGTGCACTCCCCTCCTATATTTATCACATGTCCCCGGAATTTCCCAACCTTGCTTGCTTTTTATTTTTATTTTTTGCAGCAAATTCTCGATTATCACGAATTTTCAGCAATTTAAAAAGTAAAAAGGCTTTTATGTCTCGGCGGGGTCCCAGGGGGACCCAACACCATGCCTTGGGGCTAGGGTATTCCTACCCTGCCCCCTTTTCTTAATTTTCACCTTTTTGGGAAAGCTGAGTCCCAAGATGGCTGCCAACACTTCCTAGCCGAAGTTTTGGCAGCCAATCAGAGATGTGCATTTATCTGCACAAGCTTGTCTTTTTTCACAAAGGCTTTGTGTCCAAAGATATATCTATCTTTTCTTCTTAATTTTCTCAAAAACAATTGAACAGATTTGCACCAAATAGCAACAAGCATTGGCATAGCCAATAAGTCTCGCCTTTGGGACCTTATAAGTGGTTAGCCAGAGGTTTTGGTTTTGCCTTTGTTTCTAAGCTATGTTGTAGAGAAGTGTGGCTGATGTGTAGCATGTTGAAAAATGACAACAAAGAAGACTGACTACATTATTGTCTAGGCACGTGCATACATTACCATGTGAAATGTATTTTTATTTTTTTTGCAGATTTATATAGTGCAAACGCAACCCGAAGGTATTGGAGCGTTTTACATGCAATAGGTCTCGCATTTACTAAAGTTTGAGCTACTGGCATTGTAGATTACAATGCCTTTTATTAATGTGTTGGTTTAAAAAAAAAAAAAAAAAAGGCCTTGTCATTTACAATGCCAATAGCATAAACTCTCGCAAGTGCGAGACCTATAGCATTGTAAATGCTTGTTTAATTTGAAAGGGAGAGTAGCGCCATTCTCAAGGGAGATGTAATACTTTTAATTGGAGAGTACTGGCACTTCTCAGAAACAAGCAGGTACTCTGGTTCAGAGTACATGCTCTTCTATTTTTCCATTTCAAGTACTGGGTAAAGACTCTTAAGATTAGGTATCACAATTAAACCAGAAGTTCAAACTCTAAAACGAGGGCCTAGGTTGAGACTGAGTGAACTCATCCAACGCAGAAGCACCAGCCAAAATTGGTCACTCCCTGCATCACGAACAAATGGTCTTTGAAAACGCTGCATGTTGCGCTATATAAAACTTGAGACATTGTGTTAACACTAATATGTGACTCAAATGACTAGCGCTAAAATAAGGCACTGCTGATTTAGGCAAATGTCCTTGTAGTGAGTGATCAGAATAAAAGACTGCCTGACACAAAGCTCTCTGACACCAGCGCAATGTATGTGATCCACCTACGGTATTTCGGTGTCCATTGTTGGCTTTAGTTGTGGACAGCGGGCGCAGCGTGCATTACTGAAGGCAAAAGGGCCAATCTCTGTAGCCTTGTGACCTTCTGAAGTCACCCAGCCACCTACCTCTATATGGTCACGAAGCTACTTTGATTACTTGCAATTTCATAACAATGCACGCATGGGGGCTTTTCCCAAATACTCCGCAGGTTGGTGCTGGCACCAAAGTAGTAAGTGCTAGAATGATGCTGCTTTAGAACGATCCCTGTAAGACGACAATAGACAATACCTTGACTCAGCAGGGCTTGAGGCTGCAACGCGACTCTCAAATGCCAAAGTTGACGCATTTCATTTCTAACCTGCCACTCTTCGATGGCTGGCTGGTTGCCAAGGCCCAGGCTATGTGCCGATGGCTGCATTGTCCTTCCCTTGAGGATGGTGCCGAGGCAGGCAGGAGGTTATCCTTCCTCCATCGAAGGAAGCCTCTGTTTCCATTCACTTCAAGGGTCTCTGCGTGGACAGAAAAGCAGCAGTCCTGCCAGGGATCACAGCTATTCACGACGGAGCACTCAATACAAACACTGATTCCTGGACCAGGCAGCTGCGTGGGACCAACGACCTCTCTGGTTCAAAATCCAGACTGAATGAAATATTAACTCTGCTGGACTCGGCCGAGGCATGTACTCACTCTTGCTGAAAAGAGGCTACTGCAAGAAGTTGGAAAAAACAGAAGTGCACAAGAGGAACGTCGGGGGTTCTCTGAATTTACCACGTGTATGTTCCCCGGATTTGTGACTTTTGAACTTGAGAGGGTTCTTCTTGGCGCGTGGTGCGCTTTTCTTTGGTGATGAGCGCCTAATGGGCAGGCTCATCCTGCAGCTCGTCTCGTGCTCCCCCGCCGGGCTCATGGCAAACTTGTAATGTTTCTCTCTTTTGGGAAGTATCATTTACAAATGTAGACGTATAAAATAGGTAAACTAGACATAGGAAGCACAGATCATGCATTAATTGAACTCTACTTAAAACAAGCGTGCACACCTCGTGCGGCAGCAGGGGGAGGGGAGAGAGGAGGGGGCCTGCGCGGGATTCCCTTGCAGGAGTGAGCAGCAAGGCACAATAATTGCTAACATATGACCGCGCTGCTCGCTCCCACAAGGGAATCGCCAAACATGCATGCGTTGCCATTGAAAGCAATGCAACACGTGCACGTTTTTGGTCTCAAACCGACTCGATGGCTAAAGGTCTTTTTCCTAAGTAGTACATGCGTTCTGCGTAGGCGAGACCTAAAAACCACAATCTGCTTAACAGCATCTACCTTTCTGCCACATTTAGTGTAATTCCTTCCAGCAATTCAGGCTGTAGGTTAGACAACACGTACCTATGGAAATTAACATTACAAATGCATCCTTATTTTGCACCTCCATTTCTCAGTCCCCAATGCTTTTCCTATAGAAACTAGGTCCAAGCTATAACTACCTACTGACAACTGCCAGTAGGTTTTATATATATATATATATGAATATATTACCTACTGGCGATAGCCAGTAGGTATATATAGTTAGGATTTTTTCTCTATGGAACTTTTGAAAATTCTATGTCTAATAACTTTGGCGTTTGTGGACGGAATCGGCTGAAATTTTCAGGAAAATGGCACATTTTGTTTCTGAGCAGCCCCTGAAAGTTTGGGGGGGGTTCCGTCAAGGAGGGGCCGAGAAAAAAGGGGGGTCCCAAAACGCGTTTTTCCCATTCATTTTTCCATAGGGCCTTTGGCCTCACTTTTAGCTCGAACAGCTGAATGGATTTACACGAAACTTGGCAAAATTATAGGGACTGTTAGCCCGATGTGCCTTTGCTGGGTCTCAATATATGTGCTCCAGTGGATTTTGAGAAATTAACGGATATATATCTGTGACAGCGTCCCAGATAGCGCTCCAGATCGCGTACTTTTCGCGTAACGGAGCTTTGCGTAGCGAAGCTGATTGGCTCTCCGGTGTCTGTCAACATTCTAAACAGTCCGGTGCGGCCACCATCTTGTCTCTCGGTAGGATCGAGAGACAAGAGGAGGAGAAAAACGAAGGGGGAATTTAATGAAAGGGGGCAAGGTAGACCCCTCTTGACCCCTCTAGGAATGATGTTGGGGTTATTAAAGGTCCTGTGGGGCAAATAATAAAAATTTGATTTTTCGCGGTAGAAGCGCTTCTCGGTTCGCGAACCGGGTCGCAAACTGTTAGCGAAACGTGAATTCGCCATTTTGTGTTTCGATTTAATTAAATTACTAGGTATAAGGGGGTACGGGAGACGTATCCTGACCCCTTATGTTTTCTGAGGGTGGCTGAGGAGGCTCATATATGTTGATACATGTCTTCCAGCGGTTGTGCATGAGCGTTTTTTTTTTTTGCTGCGTGACGTCTGTTAACCCAAAACCAGGCAGGCCTGCGGCGCATTGCATCTTCTATCGCCCGATATCCTTAATAAACGCAGAACCCAAGATCCTCGCCAAATTACTGGCGTTGCGCTTGACCCCCCACCTTGCCACCTTGGTACATCCAGATCAGTCTGGCTTTATGCCGCATCGTAGTACGGCACTCAACCTACGCCGATTACATGCGGTCATGGCACGCAGAGCATACATACAGGAACCTGCTGTCCTCCTCTCCCTGGATGCCACTATGGCGTTCGATACAGTAGAATGGCCAATTTTGTTCGCAGTGCTTCAACACATGGGCTTAAATTCTGTGCCTGGGTCCGTCTGCTCTATACCAAACCCCTGGCTCACGTGGCTGCCAATGGGCACATCTCAAGGGATGTCCCGCTCGGCCACGGGACGAGGCAGGGATGTCCTTTGTCCCCCTTAGTATTTGCGTTGATTTTAGAGCCGTTAGCGATCTGGATTAGATGGGAACCCTCCATCAAAGGACTCTGTTGGTCTAACGTGTGGGAGGATCGCATATCCCTATATGCAGATGATATACTTCTTTATCTCACTTCCCCCTAAAAATCCATTCTGGAATTGCTAAATGTATTTGAAAAATTCGGAAGAGTGTCAGGTTACAGGATTAATTGGTCCAAATCTGTCCTCTTAGTTCTTGCTGGCCTCCCGCCTGTGCTTCCCACATGCTGCCCCTTACGACCTACTACTACGGTGTTCAAATACTTGGGTATATATGTCACGTCGGACCCAGATGAATTCTATACTTTGAATCTGAGGCCACCACTAGACCGTTTCAAACGCGACGTGAAGGTGTGGCGGGCTCTTCCCCTCACGCTCCTAGGTGAGGAGGCCCTATATAAAATGATGTCACTCCCACGCTTCCTGTACCTCCTAGAAAATAAACCATTTGTGGTCCAGGCATCTTATTTTAAAGCGATAGCTGCGATGGTCTCCGGCCTATTGTGGGATTGAAAACCAGCTCGCATTGCACAAGACAAATTGGTAAAAGACTGGTATGACGGAGGCATAGCACTCCCAAATATCAAACTGTACTATTGGGTGGCCCACCTTAAGCAAATAAATTACTAGCCTCATACGCCTCAGACTGAGCCGGCATACTTTGCAGACAGACAGTGCTTGGAGTCTAGAGGTCTGATGGGCAATCTCTACAGCCGCCGGACGCCGTCGGACTTTATACACCCCCACCCATGTAGCCGGACACTTGCTCGACCCTATCTTCACCTCCAGCAAGCACATTTCCTTCGACCGTACCACAGCCCTCCATTGGACGGACCATAGCTGTGTTCACTTCAGCTACAAAACCACCTTGACCCACAACCGCCCACAACCTATTCCTCGGAGAAACTGGAACAAAATCACCTCTGACCAACTCCTCACATCACTCAACCAAAACCCTCCCACCCCCTCATTGGACCCAAACCAAGCGGCCACCAACCTCAAGCAATGGATCACCCACAGCGCTGACAAATTAGCACTCCTGAAAAAGCACCAGATCAATTCTGGCAGCAAAAGGCTCCCTGGTTCAATGATGACCTTAAAAAATCCAAGAAGCTATGCCGCACCCTAGAAAAAACATGGCTAAAAAACCCAACCACCGTCAACATGGCCACCCTCAAGGCAGCCACCCGCAAACACCACCAACTGATTAGATCCACCAAGAGATCAGCATTCAAGGATCGTCTCGACAACAACGCCCACAACAGCAAGGAACTCTTCAACATCGTAAAAGAATTCACCAACCCCGCCGCAGCATCTAACGACATCACTCCCTCCCAAGACCTCTGCGATGCGTTATCCTCCTTCTTCTACAACAAAATTGCCGACATTCACAACAGCTTCGAGAACACTCCCTGCGAACAACCCTCCCCACACCCCTCTGATCCCACACCTCCAACTAACAACCTCAGCGCCTGGAACCCAATCACCACCGATGACACCATCCGCCTAATGAACTCAATCCACTCTGGCTCGCCAACCGACCCCTGCCCCCACCACATTTTCAACAAAGCTGACTCCATCATCGCACCCCATCTCCGTGATGTCATCAACTGCTCGTTCAACTCTGCCACCTTCCCAGAAAGCTGGAAACACGCCGAACTCAGAGCACTCTTGAAGAAACCCACAGCAGACCCCTCTGAACTTAAAAACTACCGACCCATATCCCTCCTCCCCTTCCCCGCCAAAGTCATTGAGAAAGCCGTCAACAGCCAGCTCGCCGCCTTCCTTGAATCCAACAACTCCCTCAAACCCTCTCAGTCCGGATTTCGAGCCAAACACAGCACCGAAACCGCCCTCATTGCAGCGACAGACGACATCCGAACACTACTGGATAACGGAGAAACAGTGGCCCTCATTCTACTCGACCTCTCCGCCGCCTTTGACACAGTCTGCCACAGCACCCTTATACAACGCCTCAGCAACATCGGCCTACAAGGAAAAGCCTTGGACTGGATCATCTCTTTTCTCGCTGGGAGAACTCAAAGAGTCCGACTTCCCCCATTCAACTCAGAGGCCACTGAAGTCATCTGTGGAGTACCACAAGGATCTTCACTCAGTCCCACCCTCTTCAACGTTTACATGAGTCCACTCGCCTCCATCGCGCGTCAACACAACCTTAACATCATCTCTTACGCCGATGACACCCAGTTGATCCTTTCCCTCACCAAAGACCCTAACACCGCCAAAACCAATCTTCACGAAGGCATGAAAGAAGTAGCCAAATGGATGAAACACAGCCACTTAAAACTCAACTCAGACAAAACGGAGGTGCTCATCCTAGGATCCTCCCCCTCTGCCTGGGACGACTCTTGGTGGCCCTCCGCCCTGGGCACAGCACCCACACCCACAGACCACGCACGCAACCTGGGCTTCATCCTAGACTCCTCTCTCTCGATGTCCAGACAAGTCAACGCAGTCTCATCCTCCTGCTTCAACGTACTTCGTATTCTCAAAAAGATCTTCCGCTGGATCCCCCTCGAAACAAGAAAGACTGTCACCCACGCACTGGTCACGAGTCGACTGGGTTATGGTAACACACTATACGCCGGAATCACAGCAAAACTACAGAAAAAACTCCAACGCATCCAAAACGCATCAGCGAGACTCATATTGGATATCCCTCGTCAAGATCACATCACCGGACACCTAAAAGACCTCCACTGGCTTCCCGTCAACAAGAGAATTACATTCTGTCTTCTCACCCACGCACACAAGGCCCTCTACAAACTAGGGCCCGAATGCCTCAACACTTGACTGTCCTTCTACACACCCACCCGCCAACTCAGATCGTCCAATCAAGCCCTCACCGCAGTCCCGCGCATCCGAAAAGCCACCATGGGTGGCAGATCCTTCGCTTTGGCCAGAGTGGTCGCTCCCAGTGCTCCCTGGCGTGTACTGGTATCGTTGAAGCAGCGCTTTTGTGGATTTTGCCTCCTCTCTGTCTCATATAGCTCTGTCTAGAACGTTCTAGGAGATATCTGGCACCTCGTGGAGACGACTTACTGACAGCTCTATAACGTGGCCCTTATCAAGGTGGCACACGTTCTTGAAGGACTGCCACACTCTATAGGCAGGACAGATTGAGACGATCTTTATGCAACTGACTGACTGCCCTGACGAAGTTCTAAGAACGAAACGCGTTGGCTGTTGCTTTTTTATTCTGGAATTATATTAAATAAAGACTCTTGCAACGAAGAAACTGATTGAGCTTCTTTATTATCGCCTGGATATCCTGGTAGTGCACAACTCCATCAACGTCAGTATCTCTCCAGACGTCGCCTTCCTAACGGTAACTTGGATGAACGCCTCCTCCGCCCCTGACATCACCATTGCCATCCCTGAAGACTATAAGATCACTCGCAAGGACCGTACCGGCCACACAGGAGGAGGAATCGCTATCGTCCATAAGAAATCAATCCGCATCTCAACCAGCTCTGACGCCAACCTCGCCAACTCCGAACACCTTCACTTCCAGATCCACATCGACCCCAAGACCACACTCAGAGGCACCCTCCTCTACAGACCACCAGGACCCTGCGCAAAATTCAGTGAAGACATCACGGACTTCATCACTCCACACGCGCTCCCCTCCAAAGACTACATCCTTCTGGGAGACCTCAACTTCCACCTTGAAAAGATCAACGACCGCAACACCACCACCCTCTTGGACAACCTCGCCAACCTCGGACTTAAACAACTGGTCACTTCCCCCACCCACATCGCAGGTCACACACTCGACCCCATCTTCACCTCCAGCAATCATGTCTCCTTCAGCCACACTACGGATCTCCTCTGGACTGACCACAGCTGCGTTCACTTCACCTTCAACAAGCCAAAACCCATCAACCACCTCCAACCAACTCTGCAAAGAAACTGGAACAAAATCACCATCGACCAGATCTCCTCATCGCTCCTTCTAAACACCCCAGCCCACTCTTCTAACCCAGACCAAGCCGCCGCTAACTTCACCCTATGGTTATCCAACACCGCCGACACCTTAGCACCACTGAAAAAACGTCAAAGCAAACCTGGCAACAAGAAGGCCTCATGGTTCAACGATGATCTTAAGAAGTCCAAGAAACTCTGCCGCTCCCTTGAAAAGGCCTGGAAAAAAGACCCAACCACTAGCACCAAGGACGCCTTCAAAAACGCCACCCGCACACACCACCAACTAATCCGAAAGGCCAAGAAAACAGCATTCAAGGATCGACTTGACAACAACGCCCACAACAGCAAGGAACTTTTCAACATCGTCAAGAAATTTTCCAATCCCTCGGCCAACTCCAACGACATCACCCCCTCTCAAGCCCTCTGCGACTCCCTAGCCTCATTCTTCCACAACAAGATTGCAGACATCCACAACAGCTTCGACAACCAACCCGGAGACCAACCCGCCCAACCATATGCTGAACATTCTCCCCCCGTGAACACCCTTAACGACTGGAACCCAATCTCCACTGAGGACACCATCCGCCCGATGAACTCCATCCACTCAGGATCCCCCACAGACCCATGTCCTCACCACATCTTCAACAAAGCAGACTCCGTCATAGCACCGCACCTCCGAGACGTCATCAACTGCTCCTTCAACTCCGCAACCTTCCCTGAGAGCTGGAAACACGCTGAACTCACCGCCCTTCTGAAAAAACCCACAGCGGACCCCACCGAACTCAAAAATTACCGCCCCATCTCGCTCCTTCCATTCCCGGCAAAAGTAATCGAGAAAGCTGTCAACAGCCAGCTCGCCGCTTTCCTCGAAGCCAACAAATCCCTCGACTCCTCACAATCTGGCTTCCGAGCTAAACACAGCACTGAGACCGCCCTCATCGCAGCAACAGACGACATTCGAACTCTACTGGACAATGGAGACACAGTCGCCCTCATCCTCCTCGACCTCTCTGCAGCCTTCGACACAGTCTGCCACAGCACCCTTTTACAATGCCTCAGTAACATCGGAATACAAGGAAAAGCACTTGAATGGATCACCTCGTTCCTCTCCGGAAGAACCCAGAGATAATGTGTCCTTATATACCCGGCCGGGTATTTACAAGAAGCAACTTAGTTCAATGCGGTCATTAAGACCGAAAGGTTTGTATGATTGTAAACGGTAAATCCATGAGGTTTCTCTTTGGAGTAGAAACTTGTTGTTGTCTCTTCCTTCCTTTTTTTCATTGAACTAAGTTGCTTCTTGTAAATACCCGGCCGGGTATATAAGGACACATTCATGTTGTGCGAGTCTACTGAGATATTCATGTATTCATTGTTTTCATTTCAATATCACCCGCTTCTTGACATGTTTTTGTCACTCTTCTATAATATCATACTTTTCACCCCTTGATGATCTCATTAACCCACTTCACATCGCTTCCTCACTAATTTCACGTTCCGTTTAAACTCACCCCCTCATCACCCATTCCAACATGGCCCCCACCGTCAACATATGTTGGTCCCTCGTTGATTTTCATTACAGCCCATCCCGCCCTGTGTTTATATCGAGTCAGTTTCACCAATGAGCCGTCACTTCAACCCGGCGACTTCGAGTTGCAGTTAACCGACCTAGAGACTTTTACAGTCCCCCCACAGAATCCCGCATCGGTAAGCCCATGAGCCGCGTCTGCTAGCGAGCTTCCACTCACACCCGTACCCGCTCTTCGAGCGTTTCCCTAACCACTTTTTTTTTATATTTGTTCCGTTTAGCACCGCATTACAGCCCCGTCTACACGTGAGCATTTTTCACTTGTTTGTCCAAGCGTCTCTATCCATCGCCCGCTCACTGATTCCTTTTTCTTTTCTGGGTGCGCCAATTATTTCCTGACACTTCTGAGCCATCCCGGTATGGTCTACCCCATTTAACGGTTACCTCTGTATCTTTCTGCACAGACTTTTGTTCGTCTTGAATTCACTATTGGGATATGTTTGTTTTGCATGTTATTATTCGTCAATGCAACCTTGATACAAATGTAGATCGTTCTCATTTTTCAGAGCTCCTTGAGAAAGGGTAATCGACCCGAAATGCATTGGAGCGACGATGATTTTGTGTAGAGTTTAATGAATTGGATGCAAATAATCCACTGATGAAAAACTTTTGAAAAAAAATCAACTCTTATCAAATAAATTCCTGAAATTCAATGGAGTCTATCTATTTTTGAACCAGAGGGAGTGCCCAAATACTGGGATGTGCGCATTGTCAATGTTCACACATACTTAAGCGTACCACAAGGATCCTCACTCAGCCCCACCCTCTTCAACGTATACATGAGCCCCCTCGCGACCATCGCCCGCCAACACAACCTCAACATCATCTCTTACGCGGATGACACTCAACTAATCCTTTCTCTCACCAATGACCCCAGCACCGCCAAAACTAACCTACACGAAGGAATGAAAGAAGTTGCCGAATGGATGAAACACAGCCGTCTGAAACTGAACTCAGATAAAACAGAAGTCCTCATATTAGGTACATCCCCCTCTGCATGGGACGACTCTTGGTGGCCGGAAGCCCTTGGAAAAGCACCCATCCCGACAGACCACGCACGGAACCTAGGCGTCATCCTGGACTCTTCACTCTCAATGAACAGACAAGTCAGCGCCGTATCCTCATCCTGCTTCAACATTCTTCGCATGCTCAAAAAAACATTTCGCTGGATCCCCACCGAAACCAGGAAAACAGTCACCCATGCTCTGGTAACGAGCCGACTGGACTACGGAAACACCCTCTACGCAGGTACTACCGCTAAACTCCAGAAGAAACTCCAACGAATCCAAAACGCCTCAGCCAGAATCATATTAGACATCCCGCGCAACTGGCTACCCGTCAATAAGAGAATCACTTTCCGACTGCTAACCCACGCACACAAATCACTCTACGACATCGGACCAGAATGCCTCAACTCACGACTGTCCTTCTACACCCCCTCCCGCTAACTACGTTCTTCCAGCCAAGCCCTCGCCACCGTACCTCGCATCAACAAGACCACCATGGGTGGCAGATCCTTCTCATACCTGGCTGCTAAAACATGGAACTCACTCCCTACTTACCTTCGCCTTACCCAGAACCACCTAGCATTCAGAAAGCAACTTAAAACGTGGATATTTGACAAATAATCCTCCTCCCCTTCCTAAGCGCCTTGAGACCCTCTGGGTATGTAGTGCGCTATATAAATTCTTTGTCTTGACTTGACTTGACCTTCCTGGCGGCCAAGACCTGGAACTCACTCCCCACTCACCTCCGCCTTACTCAAAACCACATTTCCTTCAGAAAAGAACTCAAAACCTGGCTATTCGACAAAAATGTAACCCCCTTCCGCTAGCGCCTTGAGACCCTCTGGGTGAGTAGTGCGCTATATAAATTCATGAACGTGAACTTGAACTAGACTCTGGCTGTTTCCCTTTTGCCTGATCCCGACGCTGTTTACTGAATGTATGGGAGCCTAATGACTTAACACACCGCCAACAGGATTGGGCCATGTTAGGTATGATGGTGGCGAACGCAATATCGCCAAGCTGTGGGGCTCAGATGTGCTGCCTACGCTCAGGAACTGGTGTAGGGACATGGATAATGCAATGGTGCGGAAAAAGTGGTGTTTGTCCACCGTGGATGCCCTGGGAAATGGGAGAAAATATGGGGTGCCTGGAATAAGTTCCGATGTTATATATGCGACCCGGATCTATGACAGAATTTCGACTACAAAAATATCGACCTACAAGAATATCGAGTCAACAATATCGAGGGCAAAAATATCGACATCCTATCTACAACATGGTAAGTACAAAAATATCGAAAAAAAAATATCGATGTAAAAAATATCGATGTTAAAAATATCGTTTTTTTTTTTTAATATAGAAATGTAAAATTAAGTCTATAAGACTAATAAATAAAAGAAACATATTTAAAAGTATCTAATAATATTTAAAAGTAATAAATAATACATATATTAAGAATACATTAATTAAATATATACAGTAAATATGTAATATATATACACTGAGCAATAAGTATTAATAATTATTTTACGAATTTATAAATTAATGAAATATATTCTAATTTACTAACACATTTACAAACATAAAAGAGTAACATAAATAAAATGTAAGTAATATAAAAAATAAAATAAATATTTGATATTTTAACAATTAATTAAATAAAACGTTGGATGGTGTAAGGCTAAAAATTTCTATTCCTACTCCAGAGAGTACAACAGTAGGGAAAACTGACCCTGAACTCAAAAAACACCCCTTTACCCAAGAACTGAAACTGACCCTGAACCCTAAAAATACCCCTTTACCCAAAAACTGAAAACTGACGCTGAACCCTAAAAATACCCCTTTACCCAAGAACTGAAAACTGACCCTGAACCCAAAAAATACCCCCTTACCCAAGAACTGAAAACTGACCCTGAACCCAAAAAATACCCCTTTACCCAAGAACTGAAAACTGACCCTGAACTCAAAAAATACCCCCTTACCCAAAAACTGAAAACTGACCCTGAACCCTAAAAATACCCCTTTACCCAAGAACTGAAAACTGACCCAGAACCCTAAAAATACCCCTTTACCCAAGAACTGAAAACTGACCCAGAACCCAAAATACCCCTTTACCCAAAAACTGAAAACTGACCCTGAACCCAAAAAATACCCCTTTACCCAAGAACTGAAAACTGACCCTGAACCCTAAAAATACCCCTTTACCCAAAAACTGAAAACTGACCCTGAACACAAAAAATACCCCTTTACCCAAGAACTGAAAACTGACCCTGAACCAAAAAATACCCCCTTACCCAAAAACTGAAAACTGACCCTGAACCCTAAAAATACCCCTTTACCCATAAACTGAAAACTGACCCTGAAACCAAAAAATACCCCCTTACCCAAAAACTGAAAACTGACCCTGAACCCTAAAAATACCCCTTTACCCATAAACTGAAAACTGACCCTGAAACCAAAAAATACCCCCTTACCCAAAAACTGAAAACTGACCCTGAACCCTAAAAATACCCCTTTACCCATAAACTGAAAACTGACCCTGAAACCAAAAAATACCCCCTTACCCAAAAACTGAAAACTGACCCTGAACCCTAAAAATACCCCTTTACCCATAAACTGAAAACTGACCCTAAACCCTAAAATAAACCCTTTACCCAAAAACTCAAAACTGACCCTAAACACTAAAAATACTCCTTTACCCAAAATTAATTAATATTATTTCATTAGAAATTAATTATTAATAAACAATAACAAAAAAAGTAAATATATTAGCAAATTTGCTGTAATTATTATAATTTAATAATTAATATTATTTTTTCCCAATTAATTAATTAACAGTAATTAAAAATTATATATCAATAAATTACTCTAATTAATGTAACTAATTAATATTTAATTACCAATTAATTAATAATGTTAAATATGTACAAAATAATAATAATTAATTAACTAATTAATATTAATTATTTCCCAATAAATTAAATATAAATTTATAAAAACATATATTAATGAATTAATTATTATTAACTTACTCCCCACCCCATTCCCCTATAAACCCACATCCCACTACAGAAAATATATTTCAATTAATCAATTAATTATTTTCCCAATTCATCAATATTAATTAGCAATTAATTATAATTAATTATTTAATCCTACTAATTATTAATCAACTTACCATAATTAAATTACTTCCCACCCTATTCCCCTATAAACCCACAACCCGCTACAGAACATATATATATCAATTATTAAATTAATTAAAATTATTTTCCTATTATTTTCACATAATTACCAATTAATTATAATTAATTAATTAATCCTACTAATTACTAAACAATTTACCATAATTAAATTACTTCCCACCCTATTCCCCTATAAACCCACAACCCGCTCCGGTACAAAAACATAAAATTTACTTATAAAATTATTTATTATTATATAAAATTTATACACATATAATAGTAATTATTTTAAATACTTAAATTAAACATATAACACATACATAATAAAAAACGATACAATAATACAAATATCGATATTAGTGTCATCGAAATTAGTAACATCGATATATATGCTATCGATATTACTTACTTCGATATTACTTACATCGATATTAAGTATTTCGATATTACTTACCTTGGGTCGATATTCTGTCCTACGATATTCTTGCTTTCGATATTATGCACCTTCGATATTTCAGACTCGATATTATGGTAGGTCGATATTTACAACTCGATATTTTGACTGTGTACCATGCGACCCACCACGACTAGTTAAGGATGAGATCACCTCGGAATGAGTGTTGCTACTGTTCTTGTATGAGATACTGTACTGTTGTGTCCGCTTCAGATTGTGTCCTAATATTATGTAACTGGAATACTAGATTAGCTTGATTATACCTGCAATGTATATGTTTCATGATGTCACAAATGTATGCTTTTTCGTCCTACCTGTTCATTTAATAAAAAGAAACTTAAAAAAAAAAAAAAAGAAGGATTGAGAGAAGGAAAGGGGATTCACAGTATAAATAATTGGATACTAAACCCCAAATTACACCCCATTTATGTTTAAATAAAATTGTTACAAGTTGAAAAAAAAATTGCTCTTGGAACCTGGGAAACCAATGATGCATCACCATTCTGCTAAAAATGAATGTACTTCCATTGTAGACCTGCAATGTGTCTTGCATAACTCATTTGGGCAAAGATCCCCCCAAAATAGTCTGAGCCCTGCATGTCTTGTTCCCTTTTGGTACACCTCTCAGTTCACTAGATTGTTTCCAGTACCTCCCTTAGCCTTGATCATCTTACACATTCCCCCATTAGGTCTTTGTTTACTTATTGGGGATCGTTCTGAGGTTCTTTCATTAAAGATGCCTGTACCATTCTCTTCAGACTTCCTTCTAATATGGTAGAAACTGCTTATTGTGCCATTTGTTTCAAGAGCTTGTTCTTTCTGACCACTATTCCTAAAACTATTTATTCTAGCAGGGAACACAGGTGGTACCTTGGGGGTAGAAGCCCACTTTAGTCTTGATGCACTCAAGAGGCAAGGTGACCTCAACCCGAACCAGCAGTATACCAAGAGGCATGTTTGCAGAGTGGTGGAGCAATTGGGCATGGTCTCCAACCACCTCTCAGGAATCACACTGTGTGGAGCTTACTGGAGGTAATAGGAGTCCTCATTTGCCCCTAAGGACGCACAGCAGCCAAGGGGACTTCATCCCCCACCCAGCAGCGTGCAAGGAAGCGCATTTGCAGAATGGTGGAGAAAGGGGGTGGGACCTCTGGCGAGTTGCCTGTATTTGTTGTATTTTTATTTTTTCTATTTTCCAGGAAGTGGGCCACGTGGCCCCCTCTTTTGTGAACCATTTTGGGCCCCGGGGACCCCACCCCCCCTAAGGCATGGCCCTATGGTTTTTCTTTAAAAAAAGGGCAGGGGTGTGCCGCCCCCCTCCTCTTCAGCCGATTTTGGCCCCAGGGACCCTATCCCCCGGGGCTTGGCCCCTTCTAAAAAATAAAAAAATGGGACAGCCATTTTCAGCCCCAGGGACACAATCACCCGGGCCTGCCCCCTTTAAAAAAAAATTACAAAAAAGGCAGGGTCAATTTTGGTCCCGGGATCCCATCCCCCGCGGCCTGGCCTGTAGTGTGGGTGCCCTGGTCCCACCCAGGGCACCCACATTTAAAATGTTAGGGATGGTGGGGGGAGCCTGAAGGCTCCCTCGGTCCCTGCTGGCTCCCCGCCTCCTTCAGGAGCCGGAATTGCTTTGGGATGCAGAGAGCTGCTGACATGCAGCTCCCTGGATCCCAAAGCAATGTCTGTTTCCCTGCTCATTTCACAGTGGGGAGGGAAACAGACCTGCTCTGCTTTCAACAAGCGAGAGCATTTTTGATCTGGAGCTGGTTTTTCATGGCTTGGTGGGAGCAATGCTCCCACCAAGCCATAGCAAACTGCAATGTCCCAGGGGTGGGGACCCCAGGACATTTCTGGTGCCGACCCTCAGGGGTGGTGGTCCCCAGGGGCATCTAGGGCTCCAGGAGGACTCCCCCCTCCTTTGTTTAAGTTTGCCCCTAAAAGGTGGTGTTCCCTGGGGCCTGCAATGGATCCCCCTTAATGATTGTATTTTAGCCCCAGGCCGTGGCAGGGGGGTCCGTGAGGCCACCACATAAATGTAATTAGCCCCAGTTAGGTGGCGGTCCCTGGGGTGGGGGCAGCGAGGCCCCCCACATAAATGCAATTAGCACTGGGGCTGCTGGCGGGCCCAACGGATCGGCCCACATACATCATTTAAAGTGCCCTGGGAAGGTGGAGGTGTCGGGACTTTGTTAAGATCAAAGAGGGCGGCCCTGTGCACTCCCCTCCTATATTTATCACATGTCCCCGGAATTTCCCAACCTTGCTTGCTTTTTATTTTTATTTTTTGCAGCAAATTCTCGATTATCACGAATTTTCAGCAATTTAAAAAGTAAAAAGGCTTTTATGTCTCGGCGGGGTCCCAGGGGGACCCCAACACCATGCCTTGGGGCTAGGGTATTCCTACCCTGCCCCCTTTTCTTAATTTTCACCTTTTTGGGAAAGCTGAGTCCCAAGATGGCTGCCAACACTTCCTAGCTGAAGTTTTGGCAGCCAATCAGAGATGTGCATTTATCTGCACAAGCTTGTCTTTTTTCACAAAGGCTTTGTGTCCAAAGATATATCTATCTTTTTCTTCTTAATTTTCTCAAAAACAATTGAACAGATTTGCACCAAATAGCAACAAGCATTGGCATAGCCAATAAGTCTCGCCTTTGGGACCTTATAAGTGGTTAGCCAGAGGTTTTGGTTTTGCCTTTGTTTCTAAGCTATGTCGTAGAGAAGTGTGGCTGATGTGTAGCATGTTGAAAAATGACGACAAAGAAGACTGACTACATTATTGTATAGGCACGTGCATACATTACCATGTGAAATGTATTTTTATTTTTTTGCAGATTTATATAGTGCAAACGCAACCCGAAGGTATTGGAGCGTTTTACATGCAATAGGTCTCGCATTTACTAAAGTTTGAGCTACTGGCATTGTAGATTACAATGCCTTTTATTAATGTGTTGGTTTAAAAAAAAAAAAAAAAAAGGCCTTGTCATTTACAATGCCAATAGCATAAACTCTCGCAAGTGCGAGACCTATAGCATTGTAAATGCTTGTTTAATTTGAAAGGGAGAGTAGCGCCATTCTCAAGGGAGATGTAATACTTTTAATTGGAGAGTACTGGCACTTCTCAGAAACAAGCAGGTACTCTGGTTCAGAGTACCTGCTCTTCTATTTTTCCATTTCAAGTACTGGGTAAAGACTCTTAAGATTAGGTATCACAATTAAACCAGAAGTTCAAACTCTAAAACGAGGGCCTAGGTTGAGACTGAGTGAACTCATCCAATGCAGAAGCACCAGCCAAAATTGGTCACTCCCTGCATCACGAACAAATGGTCTTTGAAAACGCTGCATGTTGCCCTATATAAAACTTGAGACATTGTGTTAACACTAATATTTGACTCAAATGACTAGCGCTAAAATAAGGCACTGCTGATTTAGGCAAATGTCCTTGTAGTGAGTGGTCAGAATAAAAGACTGCCTGACACAAAGCTCTCTGACACCAGCGCAATGTATGTGATCCACCTACGGTATTTCGGTGTCCATTGTTGGCTTTAGTTGTGGATAGCGGGCGCAGCGTGCATTATTGAAGGCAAAAGGGCCAATCTCTGTAGCCTTGTGACCTTCTGAAGTCACCCAGCCACCTACCTCTATATGGTCACGAAGCTACTTTGATTACTTGCAATTTCATAACAATGCACGCATGGGGGCTTTTCCCAAATACTCCGCAGGTTGGTGCTGGCACCAAAGTAGTAAGTGCTAGAATGATGCTGCTTTAGAACGATCCCTGTAAGACGACAATAGACAATACCTTGACTCAGCAGGGCTTGAGGCTGCAACGCGACTCTCAAATGCCAAAGTTGACGCATTTCATTTCTAACCTGCCACTCTTTGATGGCTGGCTGGTTGCCAAGGCCCAGGCTATGTGCCGATGGCTGCATTGTCCTTCCCTTGAGGATGGTGCCGAGGCAGGCAGGAGGTTATCCTTCCTCCATCGAAGGAAGCCTCTGTTTCCATTCACTTCAAGGGTCTCTGCGGGGACAGAAAAGCAGCAGTCCTGCCAGGGATCACAGCTATTCACGACGGAGCACTCAATACAAACACTGATTCCTGGACCAGGCAGCTGCGTGGGACCAACGACCTCTCTGGTTCAAAATCCAGACTGAATGAAATATTAACTCTGCTGGACTCGGCCGAGGCATGTACTCACTCTTGCTGAAAAGAGGCTACTGCAGGAAGTTGGAAAAAACAGAAGTGCACAAGAGGAACGTCGGGGGTTCTCTGAATTTACCACGTGTATGTTCCCCGGATTTGTGACTTTTGAACTTGAGAGGGTTCTTCTTGGCGCGTGGTGCGCTTTCCTTTGGTGATGAGCGCCTAATGGGCAGGCTCATCCTGCAGCTCGTCTCGTGCTCCCCCGCCGGGCTCATGGCAAACTTGTAATGTTTCTCTCTTTTGGGAAGTATCATTTACAAATGTAGACGTATAAAATAGGTAAACTAGACATAGGAAGCACAGATCATGCATTAATTGAACTCTACTTAAAACAAGCGTGCACACCTCGTGCGGCAGCAGGGGGAGGGGAGAGAGGAGGGGGCCTGCGCGGGATTCCCTTGCAGGAGTGAGCAGCAAGGCACAATAATTGCTAACATATGACCGCGCTGCTCGCTCCCACAAGGGAATCACCAAACATGCACGCGTTGCCATTGAAAGCAATGCAACACGTGCACGTTTTTGGTCTCAAACCGACTCGATGGCTAAAGGTCTTTTTCCTATGTAGTGCATGCGTTCTGCGTAGGCGAGACCTAAAAACCACAATATGCCTAACAGCATCTACCTTTCTGCCACATTTAGTGTAATTCCTTCCAGCAATTCAGGCTGTAGGTTAGACAACACGTACCTATGGAAATTAACATTACAAATGCATCCTTATTTTGCACCTCCATTTCTCAGTCCCCAATGCTTTTCCTATAGAAACTAGGTCCAAGCTATAACTACCTACTGACAACTGCCAGTAGGTTTTATATATATATATATATGAATATATTACCTACTGGCGATAGCCAGTAGGTATATATAGTTAGGATTTTTTCTCCATGGAACTTTTGAAAATTCTATGTCTAATAACTTTGGCGTTTGTGGACGGAATCGGCTGAAATTTTCAGGAAAATGGCACATTTTGTTTCTGAGCAGCCCCTGAAAGTTTGGGGGGGTTCCGTCAAGGGGGGGCCGAGAAAAAAGGGGGGTCCCAAAACGCGTTTTTCCCATTCATTTTTCCATAGGGCCTTTGGCCTCACTTTTAGCTCGAACGGCTGAATGGATTTACATGAAACTTGGCAAAATTATAGGGACTGTTAGCCCGATGTGCCTTTGCTGGGTCTCAATATATGTGCTCCAGTGGATTTTGAGAAATTAACGTTTAAAAAAACAGATATATCTGTGACAGCGTCCCAGATAGCGCTCCAGATCGCGTACTTTTCGCGTAACGGAGCTTTGCGTAGCGAAGCTGATTGGCTCTCCGGTGTCTGTCAACATTCTAAACAGTCCGGTGCAGCCACCATCTTGTCTCTCGGTAGGATCGAGAGACAAGAGGAGGAGAAAAACGAAGGGGGAATTTAATGAAAGGGGGCAAGGTAGACCCCTCTTGACCCCTTTAGGAATGATGTTGGGGTTATTAAAGGGTCCCGTGGGGCAAATAATAAAAATTTGATTTTTCGTGGTAGAAGCGCTTCTCGGTTCGCGAACCGGGTCGCAAACTGTTAGCGAAACGTGAATTCTCCATTTTGTGTTTCGATTTAATTAAATTACTAGGTATAAGGGGGTACGGGAGACGTATCCTGACCCCTTATGTTTTCTGAGGGTGGCTGAGGAGGCTCATATATGTTGATACATGTCTTCCAGCGGCTGTGCATGAGCGTTTTTTTTTTTTTGCTGCGTGACGTCTGTTAACGTTCAATTCGAAGGAAATCAGGAAGTGTTGACCACCATTTTGTCACTGCGAGTAAATATATTGTTAAAAATAATTGTTAAAAATTAATTCGTATTGATAAACATTGTCTGCGCCATCTTGCTTTTTTGCAATGCCACACTTTTGTTGAGCACGGCAGCCATTTTAGATGCCTTGACCAGACCTACTCTCTGCACGCCGCCGATCCTCAGCATGGCTCCCCACCCTCGCAAGCATCTCCCCCACGCACTGGTCATCCCCGCTCTCTGTCTTATGCATGGGCCATAAACCTCCCCCCATCTGCGCTGTTCTTCTCTGAGAATCACACCCTGTGCCCGCCCGACACCTCCCTTTCACCCTATTCACTACCGCACCCTCTGACATTCCTCTTCCTTTGTGTCTGATTGTCCAGGCCGGTCCCAGGCTATCACGTAGCCCTGCGGATGTAGTTTATGGCCCCAGCTGTAGAGAATCACCCCTCTTCAAAGGAGTTACAGTAGATCAAGGCCCCCACCCGATGAGATCCGTCACACCACACGCGTTCCTACTATCTGATAACCATCCTCTATTGTGCTTGGGGAGGGGATTCTCACTGTGAGGGTGTGTGGGTCCGAGCCTGAAGCGGAAGATTCCAGGGATGCCTCTTTGTACATCAAAGTTTTTACAATTATGTGTCACATTATAAATATGTAGCACTCCAACAAAGTAGTAGGATTATAACCCTTTAATAACTTATAAATATATACAACGCAACAAAAACAGTAAATACATTTAAACATTTTTTTGAAAAAAGAAGCAACAATGGTCAGTAGCTGTGTTTTGTGCGAATAGTCCCAAGGCAGCACAACGTGCTGAGTTCTGGACGGCACCCAGGTGATGTTACCTGGGTGCCGCACTGGTTTTTGGTATCCTACAATGCAGCTCCGAAAAATGGCGTGGGGCGTCCCGGGGGGTGCGGGGGGAGGCCTCGTCAGTAGCGGTCTGTTGTGCGAATAGTCCCAAGGCAGCAGAACGCGCTGAGATGTGGATGGCACCCAGGTGATGTCCAGTAAGTTGCCGCACTGGTTTTGGCATCCTACAATGCTGCTCCGAAAAACGGCGTGGGGCGCCCCGGGGGGGGGGGGGGCGGCGTGAACGGGCCTCCCCAGGTAGAGGCTCGTCTGCTGTACTGGGGCGCCCCTTTACCGTTTCAGTTGCCATTCCGCCCGCTTTTGCTACACTGTGCCTCATCCTCCATTCAGCTGTTTATCGCCCGCTCTTGCGGCTACAGCGTCTCGCTCACCATGTAGTTGAGTTGCGCCCACTCTTGCGGTGCAGCGATAGGCGGCTGCCACAGGACTCTTAAAATGGCGGACGGCTCTTCGGATTTGGGCCTGGTCCACTAAAATGGCCATGGGACACCTTGGAACTCGGACGTCCCCTGAGCCTTGAAGATTTTACAAAAGTCTTGGGAGCCCCCGACTCCTGCAGGCTTCCGGTGGGGAGCGACTGCCATGATTGTTCGCGGAATGATCACGACGGAGCCACGAGATGGTGGTGCTCTCATGCTGACGCCAGCTTCAGTCTGAAACATCCAGAAACAAGGTGGGGCTTTCATCGTTTGGGAAAAAAAAAATTTTTAATCCAATGAAAAGTGTTATTTTTAGGTCATATGATCAAGCCTTCTATCATTAGGAAACCAAAAGTAAAATGAACCAATGAAAAGTTTTATAACGAAGTCACATGACCTGTTATGCTTACGTTACGCGCTGCTATAAAAAGCGTAGAAAATCCGTTGGCACGTGACGCGGCGTCAGTAGCGGACCGATGTGCGAATAGGCCGAAGGCAGCACAACGCGCCAAGATCCGGATGGCACCGAGGTGGTGTCCAGCAAGTTGCCGCACTGGTGTGGCCATCCTACAATGCTGCGCCGAAAGTCGGCGTGGGGTGCCCCGTTGGCCTGTGAGGTTGCGTCAGTCAGTGGGGGCTGTTTGAGTATCTGACTGCATTGGAAAGCAATGGGATGCTGTGCGTCGCCCCCAAGATGGAGGCTCCTCGGCTGCAGTGGGGCGCCCCTTGGTGTTTCACTCGCTATCCAGCTGAGTTGCGTCCGCACTTGCGGCTACAGTAGGCCGAAGGCAGCACAACGCGCCGAGATCCGGATGGCACCGAGGTGGTGACCAGCAAGTTGCCGCACTGGTGTGGCCATCCTACAATGCTGCGCCGAAAGACGGCGTGTCCAGCTGAGTTTCTCCCGCTCTTGCGGTACAGTGACTCGAACGCGCCGAGATCCGGATGGCACTTAGGTGGTGTCCAGCAAGTTGCCGCACTGGTGTGGCCATCTTACAATGCTGCGCCGAAAGACGGCGTGTCCAGCTGAGTTTCTCCCGCTCTTGCGGTACAGTGACTCGAACGCGCCGAGATTCGAATGGCACCGAGGTGGTGTCCAGCAAGTTGCCGCACTGGTGTGGCCATCCTACAATGCTGCGCCGAAAGACGGCGTGGGGTGCCCGGGCGGGGAGAGGCGGCGTAAACGGACCTCTTCCGCCTCCCTAGGTGAAGGCATCTCATCTGCAGTTTGATTTGGTGGATAATCCCCGACCTGCCAGTACATCCACCAATGAAGTGGCAGTGACAGAATCAGAGGCAAGGGAAACAGTTCTAAATCTTCAGAAGAACTTTGGACAAATGAAAATGACATGTTTAACTTGCGGCAAATTAATTTCATGTGGAGAGAGGAGTGTTATTCTAATCAATAGAGCTTATGAACATCATCATAGTTGCTGGTTGGTGGAGACATTTTGACTATATTCTGGACCTGTCCGGCCTCGTCCAAAATGGCGCCGGTATAAATGGGACTCGTAACTCCTTGTTGTGTACTGGTTGCCCAACCTTGATATCACGAGATACGTATGCAGTTTTGAAGCACATGGCGGGCGGGGACGAGTACTGATTGAACATTTGGACATCCCTATTGATATTAAGTTCTGATGTGTTATTGATTACTGTACTATTGAAAGTTCGATTTAACGTCACCCATGGTACTTGCCCGCAAATGTATATCTAGATAATTTTATTGTAACTGGCCCTGTCGTACTTTAATTATAAAATGTACGTCCACCGATTCCGCAAATGTTAGACACCTTAGTTCTTGCAACCTAATGGGTCGCCCGTTACGTTGTTCTACAGTGTAAATGTCCCCTCATCATATACGATTCCAGTTTGCTCCGTGGCCGGCCCACGTGGTTATAGGCCGTATTTGTATACTGACATTTTCACAATAAAGGTTTTAAAAACAAAACATGGTAGTAGTACTTACATTGGAAAAGTTTTGAACAATAGCCACTGTTTTCGAATCAGTAAAAGGCAAGTGAAATAAAGCAGTCCAATTACATGACGGTTAAAAGGTATAATACGCAGGAACGCAGTAAAGATAAATGGTCAAGGGCTGTTGTGTTTTCTACTCCTGCAACATAAAGTGATCGATAAGAATCTGATATTCAGGCCTATCGGCGACTAAGACAGCAGGCTGAGCCTCTTTTGCTCAACGGCTCCCTCATGGGACGAAGAAACGCCCTTTTTCTCGAAATAGGAATATTTTACTTGCAGGACAGTTGTAAAGTTCCCGGGAAAATACATTAGCCTGGAACATTATAACATATATGTTTAAGAAAAAAAAATGTTCGAAAGCAATGAAAAGCGTTATTATGACCAAGCCTTTCATCATTAGAATAACAAAAGTAAAATGAACCAGTGGAAAGTTTTATTAACAAGTCACATGACCTGTTATGCTTATGTTACGCGCTGTGCGCCGCGCTCTGGATCGCTTCCAGGAAGCTGCGCCTTGCGCACCGGAGTACTTCCGGGTGCGCTTAACGCGGCGCGTCATATGACGCATTACGCGACAACGCAGGTCCAGAATATAGTCAAAATGTCTCCACCAACCAGCGGTCGGAACACAACCCCTTTCAGTAGTCCAAAAAGTTCTGTTAAATGACAACAGAAGGGACAGGCTACAAGAACCTTCAGTCAAAGAGGGGAGGGCAAGTTCTTCTCTACCTGTTCACGTTGTGGCTCCACTGGAACTTATAGAATTTGGGCGGGGCCGAGCTGTCTTGCAGCCATCATGGCGTCGAGCTCAGTTCATCTCACTAGTTTCGTATTTCTTATGAGGGGTTGTTCCTAATGTTTCTATTTTAGCGAGGTCAAAAAGAGATCCCATTAGTGGCCTACTGGTTTTGCTCGATTCCATTTGTTTTTTTAAACGATTTTTCACTATCTGCAAAGACTAAACAGAGTATTGCGACTCTGTGCTTGTTTGTTATTAGAGAATGAAGCAAAGAGATCCAATTCTAAAACAGTAAATGCTTGGATAACAATCAATCAAATGGAGAGAGAAGCAGGCACGACGGATTACAACGGGGGCAAAGGCCTGCGTTACCTACCCTTCACTATCTGCAAAGAGAGAATACTCCTAAAAGAAAAAAAGGGGGGCAGCGTTCAAAGCACATCAGCGTGCATAGACACGAAAATGTTTTTACCTACCACGTACTTGACATTTTAAAGCTTTTCATATTTGCTATTAAAAAACCATTGAAATTCACTGAAAAAACCATAGGTTATAGACCATATATAGTTAGGAATTAGCATTTACAAAACCTTAATTTACTCGCACAAAACCATAGAAATTCGCATATATAGTTAGTTGCAATAATTATATATCGCGCACCCGCAATCCACTGCTGATGATGTCACATATTACATCATTCATGACATGGTCAGCTTTGCAAAGTTAGAACCAACGCGTTTCGCAACTAACTGTCGCTTGTTCACGGTCAGTGTAACAATGTTCAAACTCCTCCTATATTTCGAAAGACCCGCCAGAACTCACATTTTTAATGATCTCACTTCCTGTTTGCAACCAGGAAGTAAGATGGGAAATGTAGTTTCATTTATAAAGTTTGACACTTTCTACATTTAAAAACACAGTTCATCATGGCAAGCGGTAATTGCATTTCAACACTATTTCATCATGTGTCCTTAGCCCGCATTATTAATACATTGGACATACGTCCTCAATAATTTGTCATTCATTTATGATATATCGCCGTTTGGCATAGGAAAAATCTAGCCCTCTAGTGGGCATTTTTTAGAAAGCAGCCGCTTCACTTATTACCGTATAAAACAAAATTCACACATTAAAGCCCTCCAGTGGGCATGAGGTGAAAATATAAGGTTACACAGTATTATAGCAAAATCTACCTTGTTATCTATACCATCGCAGCTGTTGCATTTTTTTAGACCTTATGTAATGCCAATGCAACAACGACTGGAAACTTTTAAAAGTATATGCACTTGAATGTATATTGCCCCATGAGAGGGGGGGATCAGGAACGAAAACTTAGATGTAGAGAATCAAGACAAATCCTGACTTTCCGAACAATGACCCCGTGGGGCCTAAACCAGAGTGAAGAACTTTATGTACATTTATAAAATATTCTGGAAGGAGGTTTGTTTTGGACATATTGTTGTTCCCTGAAACTAGAAAAAGAGATACAGTAATATTAAAAAAATGTGTAAATGTAGATATAACAAGGAAAGACTACTGTTGGATAATATTTTAAACAGAAGGAAGACAGGTGGATCAGGTGGGTTAATTTACCAGCAAAAGCTTTTCATGCAGCAGTAGCCCATAACATATAGAAATTGACTAACAATATAACACAAGTGGCCCAATTGGCATCACATAAGGTCTAGAAAAATGCAACTGCTGCGATGGTATAGATAACAAGGTAGATTTTGCTATAATACTGTGTAACTTTATATTATCACCTCATGCCCACTGGAGGGCTTTAATGTGTGAATTTTGTTTTATACGGTAATAAGTGAAGTGTTGGTTCTAACTTTGAAAAGCTGGAGTAATGATAATGAAATAAAAGGATTGGGAAAAGAACCCTTTGTGAGTGCTGACTTTTTCCCTTCATGGAAGAAGGGAGTTGTGCAATATATATATATATATATATATATATATATATGTTACAACAAACGCCTTCGCGCTTCGATAAGGGCACATGACCGCACCCCTCCCATCCGGGCTGTAACCTCGTGCAGCTATCATGAATTGTTCCCTGCTGTATGGAATCAGCCGACGCGTTTCAAGGCTATGGCACCTCTTTTACCTGGGCTTCCCTGGAACAGCACTGAATCGTCACCTGACAACCGTTTTCCACATCCTTTTATTCAGCAGTTGCCAATCATGGTGTACCTAACGTTGCCCTGCATTGTGGGACTTGAAGTCTTGACAGGTGTCTATATTCGCTTTGAGTAAGCTCAGTGTCCATTCCTGGAAGAAGAGGCTTAAATAATATGGGCATAATTATCGTATTCCACCAAGGCTTTCAGATACTATTCTCGGTACTAATGAGCTAATGTTCTAAAGATATATAGAGCAAGAATAATCGATCCATTCTCACATACTAAGTCGTCATCTTCTAATTTCAATGTGGGTAAGCTGCAAAAAGATATATATATAGCTCATCAACACAGAACTCTCTCTCTGACATTAAAATTAAGATAAATTCACAAGCAAGTTTGCTCCTACCTTGCCGACGTCTAGTTACTTCATGTTCGGGGTCTCGCGTTCTACACAGGCGCCATCTTTGTGCAGTCTAATAAGCTCTATCCGATACGCGCGCCATCTCAAAGTGGTGTATACCACTGTGTTCTATGATATTTTAAATTCATTCTATAACTCCACATATCGTCATGAGTTTTAAATTTCCGATGAAGTTATCACTTCAAAAACTTGAAATCCTACCCTAAATCTAATGTATTAATGCAAACATATTTCAAAGCCAGCATATTGTGTTTACTGCTGCTGTGTTATCGAGTAATAATACATTATATTATTACTCAATTTCAAACATTCTCTTGATTCATTCTCACTTTTAATAGCATGTGGCCAATTATATATAGAAGTTTATTTGCAACAACGCAAAAAGTAAAAAAAAATTGTTTAAAAATTATATACTAGTCATGCCCAGTCTCAAACTCCCATCCTCCAATTCTTGAGACTAGAGCATCTATACTCTACTCTATTGGCTCAGTACTTCATCATGGTATCTCTACAAATGTCAGAATTCCTTCACTGAAATAGGATCCATGTTAAGAAAGCGAACTCATTTATTCAAAACCTAAGAAAAAACACAAAGGCCCCGATGTTATTCACATTACTCAGGGTTAAAAGAAAGTTTATGTAAGAGACCTAATATTACAAAAGTTCTGCTGAAAAGTTTATCTTTAATTTTCCGCAGAGTTTCTTGAGACCTACATCATTACTCAAACCTTTATGATTACATATAATACGATAGGACCGTTACACCAAATCTGGGTTAGTATGGAAAATGGTTAGTAAAGAAATAAAGTTCAATGACTATAGGTTGTAGTGCAACTTTAAGAGAAGTCCTAATGCGAAGTATATTCATATACAATGTCAGAAAGATCTGTGACTGTGAATGATGTGAAGATTCTAAAATTAAAATACACACAGAATTATCATTGTTAAATCACATACGGTTGACAATTCTCACCTAAGACATGAATACTTTCAAACTGTCTTGATCTGTGTTGTTGCTTCCTCACTCGTATTACTATGTAAGCAAGGGTTATATATATAAACAAACAGATGCATTTCCTATTTCAAAAGCAGATGCATCTCAAAATTACACTTGTACAAATGTTTCATTGACCCAAAAAGTACTGTAATTCGGAATCAAGGTTGAGACCCAGTTCCAAGGCCCTCAATTTCAGAATCCACATGGCCTCATTAACCTTAATTGTAATATGCGGTTCCCACCTCTTCTATCTGATTTAATGTGTTCAATACCATGAAAACTGAATTTATGGGCCTGACGTTCATCACAATTCTGTATCAGATGCGCTGCAATCGGATATCTTGTATCTCCATTCTTAAGGGCTCTAAAATACTCTGCCATCCGATCTTTCAGTCTACGGATGGTGCTCCTCACATAGATTTTAGAGCATGTGCATACAATTACATATATTACATAAGGGGTATCACAATTAATGAAAGATTTGAATCTATAAGTGCCCGTGTTACTGTAATTAAATTCTTCAATTTTTCTCACTGCCCACCTGCATGCACTGCATCTACCGCTGCTGAAAAAAACTGTCATTGTATTACATAGCCATGTGGTGTTAGTCACACTTTTTGGGTAGCTGGGACTCACTATGCTTGATAGGGTAACACCTTTCCTATAGGTGATACTCGTTTTTTCCGTTAGGTATGGTACAATATCAACATCACTCCTCAAAAGATGCCAATATTTTTGAAGTAATCTATAAAGCTCATGATTACCTTCACCATACTTTGTTACCAATCTAACAGTTTCTTGTTTATTTCTGATTATAGACGTTTTATTTCTGACACTAAGAGTTTCTTCTCTTTTAAGTCTATTTGCTCTAGTTCTTGCATTATAGATAACCTTATCTTGATATCCTCTAGATTTAAATCTCAATGTCATATCTTCAAGGTTGGTCTCGAAGTCCCTCTGTTCAGAACAATTCCTTCCTGCTCTAAACATTTCCCCAAATGGGATGGCATTAATCTGACTCCTAGGGTGGCAACTACTAGCATGTAGTAATGAATTACAACTTGTTTCCTTCCGAAACATTCTGCTGCATAATCAGCCCCCTTCCACAAATAGTTCAATATCCAAAAAGAAAAGATGTTCCATGTCAAATACTGTAGTAAATTTGACATTAATTGTATTACTATTCAGATATTCAAAGAATGGCTTGATCTCATCAATTGTCCCTCTCCATATGAGAAGGCAATCATCTATAAACCATCCCCAGTGATAGATATGGTCAATCCAATCCTTCCCCCTAGGATCCCAGATCCACTCTGCCTCAAACCACCCCCTAACGAGGTTGGCAAAAGACAGAGCGAATCTCGAGCCCATCGCAGTTCCAAGCTTTTGTTTGAACCATTTCTCATCAAAAAGGAAAATATTATTCTCCAATACTAATTTCGTCATCTCTAATATCATATTAGTGTGTCTGTAAAGTTCTGCTGGTCTCTTATTTAAAAAAACTTGCCAGTGCAATTAGTCCCTGGTTATGATCAATATTAGTATATAATGATACTACATCTAGTGTAGCTAATATCATACCAGGTTCCCATGTGATATCGTTCATCAGATTCAATACATGCTTGGTATCCTCTATATGAGAGGGCAGATTATTTACATATGGTCTTAAATATATGTCAATAAACTGTGAGATCTTCTCAGTAGGTCCCCCTATTCCAGAGATGATTGGTCTCCCTGGGGGGTTGTGTTTGTTTTTATGTATCTTTGGTGGACAACATAGGCAAGGTGAACGAGGAAACTCGACTCTTAGGTATAAATATTCTTCATGATCTAATAGGGATTCATCATACCATTCCTTTAGTTTGCAATTAATTTTATCCTTGACCACCTGTAAGGGATTGGTTGTGACTCTTTCACAGTATCTCTCATCATTAAGTTGAGAATAAACTTCTTGATTGTAATCAGTTTTATTCATTACAACGATGTTTCCACCCTTGTCTGCCATTTTAATAACTAAATCATTATTATTAGTCAATTCTCCGAGTGCTACCCTTTCTTTCCTGTTTAAATTGTCTCTGGTATGTGGTTCATGTCTATACTTTCCCCCTTTATCTATTAGTTTGTCAATCTCTAGATTTACCACCTTGTCTATCACATTACCTGATGATAGTTGTGGAGTCCATCTTGACTTATTTTTCAATCGCTACTCTCAGTGAATGTTTGATTAATCTCCAAATCTACTAGTAATTGAGACACATTTACTGGGTCCTCCTCACTTTCAGTTAGAGACATCAATAACTTTGTATCATATATTTCTTGTATTGTAAAGTCACTTAGTTCTGGGTTTTTAGTAAAAGGTTTAACCACACTCGATTGATTTGCAAAGTGTTTTTTTATTTCAAGCATTCTGGTAAATTTGTAGAGATCTACTTTCGTCATGTACCAATCCATCTTAGTTAGTCATAGGGCAAAAACTCAATCCTTTCTTCAAAACAGACAACATATCAGGTGACAATTCAAAAGAGGAAAGATTAACTTTTTCTATCTCCTTAGTATTCACTTTACTGAACCCTAATTCTTCAACAATCTTGTTTTCATCCCTTGTCTTGTTTTTGGATCTTCCTTTGCCTCTTGTTCCTCTCCTTGTCTTTGTCCACCTGTATCTCGGAATCTCACCCCTGCCTCTCGATTGCCAATTCTTATTCTTCTGACTTTCTGTAAAAAAGTATTCCCTGTAGCTGTCACTGACTGTACATCTGCTGATTCCTCATTCTCACTACTTGATACATTACTGGAAGAAGAGTACACATTTTCTAAACTGGATGTATCACTTTTCTTTAGACTCTGATCCTTATTCATCAAATAATCAAATCAGCGCGCAAAAGTAAATATACGGCCAGTTCTCTAATCAATCTCATCTCGTTTGAGTTTTCTTGCCTTTCGTCTTTTAATGTCTGTTTGTAAAGTCATCAATATATCATCTAGTATCAAATAATTTTTGACTGTTGCCTCAGGTAAATTCAATTGTTTAATCTCATCCTCACAAGTTTGTATCTCAATTAATAATTTCTTGATTTTCCTCTCCGCATTCCCTATCAGAATGTTAATAAGATTCCTCGAACTGTTAGTTAATTCCTTCTCCCATGTGTCAAATAGATCAGGTTCTAGATCTTCGTAAGTTGGCATTATTTGTGATCTCAGACCCCTTGGTATCCTGTTCAATGCTAGGTATTGTTTTAAGGTGGCTGCATCCCACCATTTATTCAATTAATTCTTCTTGAGACGTTCTAATTTCATAAATTTAGCTTTCAATCCTTCCTGCTTAGGTATCTTACTACTGCCTACGACTGTACCTATTGATGATCCAGCATAAAGGTTGCTAAACAAGTCCTGGGCTTCTTTATCCCTGTTCATTGTTAACCCCAAAGGCTGCCCACACCGGTTCAATAAAAGAATTCCAAAGCCCTGGCAATCAGGTTTAGAGTGGGCGCACTAGAAAAATGTGGGGTGATGTAAAAAGATGCTTTTATCTCAATTATGTGCATCAAAAAAGGGAAAAAAGGATCATTTACCAGACAACCCCAAACGCCCTCACTTATTGAGAACCTTCTCAGTGATACTATACTATTCCCCGAGCACACTATAATCTATCCTAAAGAATTATCTGAGTATTAACTTGTATACCATATTTCTTCTTAGTTACAGCATCTCAAACAATATTGAAATGATATCCTGTAAGCAATATTCATAAAAGTCCTGAGGTTGTTCATCCACTTCCTTCTTCAAATATTCAGTCCAACAACCGATCTTTGAAAAGTGTCTTTAATCCAGTTCCAGTAGCAGCCAAAAAACAATTATCTCCAAAACAGCCAAGCATCCAACACGTGTTTCGTCACACACTTAATGCGTGTATATATAGCCTTTGTCAGGGCTGCAACCCAAACAATAAAAGTCTGTTTTAACATACATAAGAACTTTCCTTCAAGTTAACAGTACATTAATAGTTTAAACAGCTAGTAATAGTCAAGTCAGAGGTAATGAAAAGTAAAAACCAAACAGGATACCACCGAAATTGTGTTAAAGTAGGTAGAGAAAGAGAAATGTCCAATGACCAAGAAATTAACGTCACCCTAGTGCGCTCACCACCATAAGAAAATCATGAGTATTAGTTATTTAGAAAATCACCTGGTTAACATTCCTTTCAAATAGAACTGGTATGCCAAATTGCAACAATCCAAATTGCCTTTTTTGATCTAAATCGGAAGCAATAAAAAGTGTTTCATTGAATATTACTATCTATCTGCAAAGTAAATCTCTCCCATTGCTAATTAGATTCAACTAACTTTCACATGGATTCTATACTATTTCAGAGTAAGTCATGTCCAAAAGTCATGATAAAATATCTTGTGATTGCCTCATTGCTATTATATCGCAAATACCTCAGTAGTATATGATATCCTATCGAAGGTACAAGTTAAAGTTAAAGATGAGTGGAAGCTCTCTAAAACTGTATGAATGGGAGCTCACCAAGTCCCAGAATGCGGCGCAACATTAGGTACGCCATGATTGGCAACTGCTGAATAAAAGGATGTGGAAAACCGTTGTCAGGTGATGAATCAGTGCTGTTCCACAGAAGCCCAGGAAGAAGAGGCGCCATAGCCTCGAAACGGGTCGGCTGATTCCATACAGCAGGGAACAATTCATGATAGAGGCACGAGGTTACAGCCCGGATGGGAGGGTGCGGTCGTGTGCCCTTATCTAAGCGCGAAGGCGTTTGTTGGAACATATATATATATATATATATATATATATATATATATATATATATATATATATATATATATATATATATATATATATATATATATATATATATATATATATATATATTACCTACTGGCGTCTCGCCAGTAGGTATATATAGTTAGGATTTTTTCCCTATGGGATTTTTGAAAATTCTATGTCTAATAACTTTGGCGTTTGTGGACGGGATCGGCTGAAATTTTCAGGAAAATGGCACATTTTGTTTCTGAGCAGCCCCTGAAAATTTGGTGGGGTTTCGTCAAGGGGGGCCGAGAAAAAAGGGGGGTCCCAAAACGCGTTTTTCCCATTCATTTTTCCATAGGGCGGTTGGACTCACTTTTAGCTCGAACGGCTGAATGGATTTGCACGAAACTTGGCAAAATTGTAGGGACTGTTAGCCCGATGTGCCTTTGCTAGGTCTCAATATATGTGCTTCAGTGGATTTTGAGAAATTAACGTTTAAATCAAGATATATATCTGTAACAGCGCTCCAGGCAGCGATCCGGTCCGCTTACTTTTCGCGTTTCGGAACTTTGCGCGCAGAAAGCTGATTGGCTCTCCGGTGTCTGTCAACATTCTAAACATTCCTGAGCGGCCGCCATCTTGTCTCTTGGTAGGATCGAGAGAGAAGAAGAGGTGAAAAACGAAGGGGGAATTTAATGAAAGGGGGCAAGGTATCCCCCTCTTGACCCCCTAGGAATGTTGTTGGGGTTATTAAAGGGTCCCGTGGGGAAAAGAAAAAAAAAAAGATTTTTCACGGTAGAAGCGCTTCACGGGCCGCGAACTGGGCCGCAAACTGGTAGCGAAACGGGAATTCGCCATTTTGTGCTTCGTTAATTAAATTACTAGGTATAAGGGGGTGCGGGAGACGTATCCTAATCCCCTATGTTTCCTGAGGGTGGCTGAGGAGGCTGATATATGTTGATACATCTCTTCCAGCGGCTGTGCGTGAGCTTTTTTTTTTTTTGCTGCGTGACAGTCCGGAGCGGCCGCCATCTTGTCTCTCGGTAGGATCGAGAGAGAAGAAGAAGTGAAAAACGAAGGGGGAATTTAATGAAAGGGGGCAAGGTATCACCCTCTTGACCCCCTAGGAATGTTGTTGGGGTTATTAAAGGGTCCCGTGGGGGAAAAAAAAAAAAATGATTTTTCACGGTAGAAGCGCTTCACGGGCCGCGAACTGGGCCGCAAACTGGTAGCGAAACGGGAATTCGCCATTTTGTGCTTCGTTAATTAAATTACTAGGTATAAGGGGGTGCGGGAGACGTATCCTAATCCCCTATGTTTCCTGAGGGTGGCTGAGGAGGCTGATATATGTTGATACATCTCTTCCAGCGGCTGCGCCATCTTGCCTTTTTTCCAATGCCACAATTTTGTCGTGCACGGCAGCCATTTTAGATGCCAGGCTGGTCCCAGGCTATCACCTACCCCTGCGGATGTAGTTTATGGCCCCAGCTGTAGAGAATTCAGACATGCCAACCCTCCCGATTCAGGCGTGTGACTACTGATTTCAGTGCTAGTCTCCCGCCTCCCGATTTCTGCAAGCAAAAACCCGGGGGCATATTACGAACAACTAGCGATAATTTTTGTCTCTAACTTGTTTAGAGACAAAAATTATCGCCGCACATCGGCGATTTTTATCGCAGATAAACCTTGCTATTATCGCAGAAAAGTCAGCGATATTCATGTATTATCGAGCAAATGCTCTTAGCCATGTTATCCACCTCCCATTGATAACATGGCTAAGAACTGCTCAGGGCAGGTGTTAGATTTTGGAGATATTCGCGCTTAGCGCGAATATCTCCAAAAGTTGGTAATAGGAGAAAGCGATGTTAGGGACTGTTTCCAGTCGCTAACATCTTGGCACGCCACTTTGCATGTTATTAGTGATAAGTATCACTGACATGCAAAGCGGGCCCAAGATGGTCGCTATCTCCTTTTAGCTGTCACTAACTGGTGTTAGCGACAGCTTGGTAATAGGGAGATAATTTTATCTCCGCTTTCATGGCTTTTAAAGCCAAAAAAGCGGAGATAAACCCCCTTGATAATATGCCCCACGATTCCTTGGGGGTTTCAGCTGACAGGGCTTGGTATTGTGTTACATGGTAATTTTTCCAGGAAACGTCAGAGGGTCGATGCAGGGGTTCTAGAAGAGGTGATAAACCATTTAAGCCTCATGAACAAGCGCATGGTCTTTTAAAGATTTGTGAAGTACTCGGGGCGGCGGTGTGTGTGTGCCCTCTTTCAGGAGCGGGCGGGGGGGGCACTGCCAGCAACTTGCCAGGTCAGGTAGTGTTCAACACGTGCATCACCCTTTCTCTGCCTGCTATTGCGCTCCATGCTTCGGAAAGGTAAGAAAAAGAACGTGCATTTGAGTTTGAAATGTCCGATCCTGCAGCAGCACACTTCCAAAGCCCACACATGACAATAACCCGATTCAAGGCCCTATTCACCCGTTTTAAAAAAAATAGATAACACTCCAACAAAGTAAGATTATAAAACTTTATTAACTTTTAACTATAATGAACGGAACAAAAACTAAAAACATTTAAACATTTTTCAACTCAAAAAGCAACAATGGTTAGAAGCTGTCTTTTGTGCGAATAGTCCCAAGGCAGCACAACGTGCAGAGTTCTGGACGGCACCCAGGTGATGTCGCCTGGGTGCCGCACTGGTTTTGGAATCCTACAATGCAGCACAGAAAAACAGCGTGGGGCGTCCCGGGTGGTGCGGGGGGAGGCCTCGTCAGTAGCGGTCTGTTGTGCGAATAGTGCCAAGGCAGCAGAACGCGTTGAGATGTTGATGGGACTGTGTCCAGTGTCCCATGGCTGACACAACATGTACGACAGGCACCCAGGTGATGTCCAGTAAACTGCCGCACTGGTTTTGGTATCCTACAATGCTGCTCTGAAAATTGGCATGCGGCGCCCCGGGGGGGGGGGGGGGCGTGGGGGAGGCGGCGTGAACGGGCCTCCCCAGGTGGCGGCCATCTAGCTGAGTTGCGCCCGCTCTTGCGGCTACAGCGTCTCGCTCACCATGTTGTTGAGTTGCTCCCACTCTTGCAGTGCAGCGATAGGCGGCTGCCACATGGCTCTTAAAATGGCGGACGGCTCCTCGGTTTTGGGCCTGGTCCACTGAAATGGCCCTGGGACACCTTGGAACTCGGACGCTTGCCTGCTAGGGCTTGGGCTCCATTCTCGAAAAGCGTCCCCTCAGCCGTGAAGATTCTACAAAAGTCTTGGGGGCCCCCGCAGGCTTCCGGTGGGGAGCGGCTGCCATGATTGCTCGCGGAATGACCACGACGGAGCCACGAGATGGTGGTGCTCTCATGCTGACGCCAGCTTCAGTCTGAATGATCCATAAACAAGGTGGGGCTTTCATCGTTTGGGAAAAAAAAATGTTCTAAACCAATGAAAAGTGTTATTTTTAGGTCATATGACCAAGCCTTCCATCTTTAGGAAACCAAAAGTAAAATGAACCAATGAAAAGTTTTATAAACAAGTCACATGACCTGTTATGCGGCATAGGGCTACAAAAAGCGTAGAAAATCCGTTGGCACGTGAGGCGGCGTCAGTAGCGGACCGATGTGCGAATAGGCCGAAGGCAGCACAACGCGCCGAGATTCGGATGGCACCGAGGTGGTGTCCAGCAAATTGCCGCACTGGTGTGGCCATCCTACAATGCTGCGCCGAAAGACGGCGTGTCCAGCTGAGTTTCTCCCGCTCTTGCGGTACAGTGACTCGAACGCGCCGAGATCCGGATGGCACCGAGGTGGTGTCCAGCAAATTGCCGCACTGGTGTGGCCATCCTACAATGCTGCGCCGAAAGACGGCGTGTCCAGCTGAGTTGCGGTCACTGTTGCGGTACAGTGACTCGAACGCGCCGAGATCCGGATGGCACCGAGGTAGTGTCCAGCAAATTGCCGCACTGGTGTGGCCATCCTACAATGCTGCGCCGAAAGATGGCGTGTCCAGCTGAGTTGCGGTCACTCTTGCGGTACAGTGAGTCGAACGCGCCGAGATCTGGATGGCCCCGATGTTGTGTCCAGCAAGTTGCCGCACTGGTGTGGCCATCCTACAATGCTGCGCCGAAAGTCGGCGTGGGGTGCCCCGTTGGCTTATGAGGTGATGTCAGTAGTGGACCGATGTGTGAATAGGTTGGAACCTGCACAAGGCGCCAAGATCCGAATGGCAAGTCCTGGATGTTGAGTGCCTCAGTTGAGAGTTCTGAGCAGTGCTTGTAAGACTGTCTGAAGCTTATTTGCACCTGCTGCAGCTTCACTATTGCCCTGGTGTGGCCAAAGGTGGCACATGACATAGGCGGCCGGCTCCCGAGGTCCGGCGGAACTTTTTTCCTTTTCCTTTCTGCTTCTTTTCCTACAATCCGTTTCATCTGAAGACACGACCAGGTCCCTGAATGTGTGCAGGGGGACGCTATTGATTGAATGAAAATGGCGGCTTGACACAAAGCTGACTCAAGCGTTACTGTTGATGCTATACAGACAAAAATTGGTTTTCAGTTTGTACATTCTTCAGGTTTTTTTTTTCCATCCAAGTCTGATTGAGAGTTTGTAGAAAAATGGCTCCAGATTTTGCACATACTACTCTTCAACATTCTTCCTAAATGTAACAATGTGAAACTCACTAGGAGAACGGCTGTTTCTGTTTCCTTTCAAAATGCTGCCAACAATATTTTCTGAATGGAAGACACCATCTTGTAGCATAAAGGGCCGAAAGGGGTTCTGGTCTGGCCGATGGTTGGTGGAGACATTTTGACTATATCTTGGACCTGCCCGGCCTCGCCCAAAATGGCGCCGGTATAAATGGGACTCGTAACTCCTTGCCCGCAAATGTATATCTAGAAAATGTTATTGTAAGTGGCCCTGTCGTATTTTAATTACAAAATGTACGTCCACCGATTCCGCAACTGTTAGACACCTTTGTTCTTGCAACCTAATGGCCCGCTCGTTACGTTCTTCTACAGTGTAAATGTCTCCTCATCATATACGATTTCAGTTTGCTCCGTGGCCGGCCCACGTGGTTATAGGCCCGTATTTGTATACTGACATTTTCACAATAAAGGTTTTTAAAACAAAACACGGTAGTAGTATTTACATTGGTAAAGTTTTTACTTTTAGTCACTGTTTTCGAATCAGTAAAGGCAAGTGAAATAAAGCAGTCCAATTACATGACGGATAAAAGGTATAATATGTAGGAACGCAGTAAAGATAAATGCTTAAGGGCAGTTGTGTTTTTCATGTCTGCAATATAAAGTGATCGATAAGAATCTGATAATCAGGCGTATCGGCGACTAAGACAGCAGGCCGAATCTCTTTTACTCAACGGCTCCGTCATGGAAGGAAGAAATGCCCTTTTTCTCGAAAAAGGAATATATTTTACTTACAAGACAGTTGTAAATTTTCCGGGAAAGTACATTAGCCTGGAATATTATAACATATGTTTGAAAAAAAAATATTGTTCGAAAACAATAAAAAGCGTAATTTTTAGGTCATATGGCCAAGCTTTTCATCATTAAATTAACAAAAGTAAAATGAACCAATGAAAAGTTTTATTAACGAGTCACATGACCTGTTATGCTTACGTTACGCGCTGCGCGCCGCGCCTCGGATCACTTCCGGGTGCGGTAACGCGGCGTGTCATATAACGCATTACGCGACAACGTAGGTCAAGAATATAGTCAAAATGTCTCCACCAACCAGCGTTCGGAACACAACCCCTTTCAGCAGTCCAAAAAGTTCTGTTAAATGACAACAGAGGGGACAGGCAACAAGAACCATCAGTCAAAGAGGGGAGGGCAAGTTCTTCTCTTCCGGGTCATGTTGGGGCGCTACCGGAACGGATCGAATTGGTAGTCTACAGTGTTTCTGGATGTTTCAGACTAAAGCTGGCGTCAGCATGAGACCACTACCATCTCGTAGCTCCGTCGTGGCCATTCCACGAGCAATCATGGCAGCCGCTCCCCACCAGATGCCTGCGGGAGTCGGAGGCCCCCAAGACTTTTGTAGAATCTTCACGGCTGAGGGGACGCTTTTCGAGAATGGGACCCAAGCCCTATCAGGGAAGCGTCCGAGTTCAAAGGTGTCCCAGGGCCATTTTAGTGGACCAGGCCCAAAACCGAAGAGCCGGCCGCCATTTTGAGAGTCCTGTGGCAGCCGCCTATCGCTGCACCGCAAGAGTGGGCGCAATTCAGCTGGATGGTGGGCAAGACGCTGTAGCCGCAAGAGTGGGCGCAACTCAGCTGGATGGGACAAGGTTCAGAATTGAAGAGTCATCAAAAGGCAAAAAGTTCCGCCGGACCCCGGGAGCCGGCCGCCTATGTCGGGGGCGATCTCAGGCTACACCAGTGCTATAAGACTTGGGGAGGGTGTCGGAGCCAAGCGTCTTCTCCGAGTCCATGGCCATCACACCGCCCCTCAGGGGCCTCCGTCAAGCTGTTTAGGAAGGTAACATATCACATTGTTTTCTAATGCAGTCAGGTCCATAAACGACACTCACTTACTTTGAGAATAGTGAAGCTGCAGTAGGTGGAAATAAGTTTCAGACAGTGTTACAAGCGCTGCTCAGAACTCTTAACTATGGCACCCAACATCCAGAACTTATGCCATTTGAGAATGGCAGTGACATCGAAGCAACTCAGGGACCAAAACCATTAACGTACTTTCACGTATGAAAATCTTACTTGGGGAGGGGGCAGGAGCGAACCGGCCCCTCCCAGTCAGCGCCACCACACCGTATGTTGAAAATTTGAAGCCATCGTTCTACAAAGTCAACCAAACTTGGATTGAAAAATCTAGAAAAATGTACAAACTGAAAACCAGTTTTGGTCTGCATAGCATCAGTAGCAACGCTTGAGTCAGCTTTGTGTCAAGCCGCCATTTTGATTCAACAAAGCACAGGCATTGAAAAAGGCTCAAACTCAAAACTTTGAACTATGGCACCCAACATCCAGGAGCTTGCCATCCAGATCTTGGAGCCTTGTGCTGCTTTCGACCTATTCACACATCGGTCCACTACTGACATCATCTTATAAACCAACGTTATGTAAATAGTTTTTTAATAAAATGTTTTACCCTGTTTCTTTGCTGGTGTGTTGTCTATATTTTTAATATTTGCATAGGGTTTGTCGTTATTTTGTGCGGGATGGGTGATGGAGCCGAGTTGTCTTGCAGCCCTCATGGTGTGGAGCTCAGTTCATCTCACTATTTTCGTATTTCTCATGAAGGGTTGTTCCTAATATTTCTATTTTAGCGAGGTCAAAAAGAGATCCAATTAGTGGCCTACTGATTTTGCTCGATTACTTTTATTTTTTTACACGATTTTTCACTATCTGCAAAGACTAAACAGAGTATTGCGACTTTGTGCTTGTTTGTAAATAGAGAATGATCCAAAGAGAACCAATTCTAAAACAGTAAATGCTTGGACAACAATCAATCAAATGGAGAGACAAGCAGGCACGACGGATTACAACGGGGGTAAAGGCCTGCGTTAACTACCCTTCAGTATCTGCAAAGAGAGAGTACTACTAAGACAAAAGAGGGGAGGGGGGGGGTGCAGCGTTCAAAGCACATCAGCGTGCATAAATACGAAAATGTTTTTATCTATCACGTACTTGACATTTTAAAGCTTTTCATATTTGCTATTAAAAAACCAATGAAATTCACAGAAAAAACCATAGGTTATAGTGGATATATAGTTAGGAATTTGCATTTACAAAACCTTGAAAATTCAATGAAAAAACCATTGGTTTTAGGCCATATATAGTTAGGGATTTGCATTTACAAAACCTTATTTTACTCGCATAAAACCATTGAAATTCCATATATAGTTATAAGCGCTAACTATATATCGCGCACCCGCAATCCACTGCTGATGATGTCACATATTACATCATTCATGACATGGTTAGTGACATCACTGATGACATCACTGATGACATCTCAAATGACATCACTGATGACATCACTGAAAACATCTCATTTGACATGACTGATAACATCACTGATGATATCATTCATGTGATAATACGATGAACCTCTTCAGACTCTAATATAACCTTAGATACAATCAGTGTAAACAGACACTCACAGACTGTCACTCATCCATGGAGTTACTCACACACCTAGTCAGTCATGCAAAGAATCAATCACACCTCTATTTCCTCAAATATACAGTTATACAAACTTTACTTATTCAAACATATACTAACACATATTTACTCTCTTATACAATCCCTGATACAAGTTCACAATGATCCATACAGCCACTCACACATTCACTGGCTCTTATGCACAGTTATTTATATATGTCAACTCTCACATGTACTGTGTTTTACATATGTACTTACTTTGACATGTAGCACTGAGATATCCATTCACTCACCAATACACTCATGCACACAGTCAACCGCCCATACAGCTGTTTCCACATGCACTTTTGAAACCATACATCTAGTGAATCAACTGCTCACACATCTATGCACAGAGTCACACACCTCCCAGCCACCCACACACACACTCAGTATCCCATACAAATACTTGGGCAACCAATCAATAACCCATATAGTTACTCATATAGCTACTTATCAACACATGCAACAGTTTACAGAACAACAGACATAATGATGCACAAATTAAGACAGTTTAGTCACTAACCCATGCACTCAGTGAGACACATTTAATCACTCACTCATACAGTCAGTCATGCACCTACTAAATCCTTCATCCAGACACTTATATATCCACTCATTCTTCAATATGTAAGAGATATTTTAACTTTACAGAAACATACAGTCACTGGATGATGTCATCAGTGATGTCATCAGTGATGTCATTTGAGATGTCATCAGTGATGTCATCAGTGATGTCACTAACCATGTCATGAATGATGTAATATGTGACATCATCAGCAGTGGATTGCGGGTGCGCGATATATAGTTAGCGCTTATAACTATATATGGAATTTCAATGGTTTTATGCGAGTAAAATAAGGTTTTGTAAATGCAAATCCCTAACTATATATGGCCTAAAACCAATGGTTTTTTCATTAAATTTTCAAGGTTTTGTAAATGCAAATTCCTAACTATATATCCACTATAACCTATGGTTTTTTCTGTGAATATATATATATATATATATATATATATATATATATATATTTTTTTTAATTTGTTTCATCCAAATGCTCTGCAGCAGAGGAGCACACAATAGCAGTAAGGTTTGAATCCTTTTTTTATTCATATTTCAAAGGCAGTTTAACATCCGTCATTTTGCTTGCCTGCCTACGCGTTTCAGTGCTGTCTGCACCTTCTTCCTGGGCTCATGGCAATGCGGTGTTATTTGGCTTCTGCAGTTCCGTGACTGACACTGTTTTTTGTAGTACAGCTTCAGGTGTACACAGTTAGTAGCGCGATGATCAATTGTAGTGAATTCTGGGAGCTGCAGTTCCTGCCTTAACTACCCACAGTGGGTCCCGCAGTGACATGAAATTTTGCAAGTTTTCAGTGGTTTATTAGCAGTCCACTGTAATATTAGGCACTTCAGTGTGCCCCGGAGGTCATTGTACCTTATATATATATATATATATATACATACGTACATACATACACACACACACATATATATATATATATATATATAAATATATATATATATATATATATATATACACACACACACATATATATATATATATATATATATATATATATATATATATATATATATATATATGCCACAAACCTCGATTACCACATTCTTCTTCATGAACAAATGAGCGCAGACCCAGGTTTGGTGCTAGATGTTTAATAGTTCAGAACACCATCAAGTTGTCATGACTCGATTCGGCATATCCCTGCCTTGATCACATGACAGCATTGTATTGTGTGAAACCTGTTTTTAAAGTGCTAGTGCAAATTAATTGAAACTGTACATAGAAAAAATACTATGCGTTTACTGCATACATGCATGCTATCTACAATATTGCATTACAATCATGGAGTGAACAAAATGTTCAAACAATTCTGGTGTAATACCATATTTTAGAAAAAATATAATATCTTTTAATTTTCTACCATAAACGATCAAACTGTATTAATTCATTTTTCCATTGTTTTCTTCATATTCTTGAAGTTTCTTGCTTAAATGCAATATTATCATTTCCTCTCCATCATAATCTATGTGAGTGTCAGGTAAAGTAATTAAATAATTACAAAAAGTGCCTTCTGTGCCTAAATTGTAAGAAAATAATACCCCACCAGTGTCTACTTTGTAAAGTGCTAGTGCTGAATAAAAGATGTCATGTCTATTGCCCTGAATAGTACAACATTTCTATGTTATATTTTGATTTACTATTCTGGCCGACAAACTGGGACAAAGCCATGTGCAAATTGAAGCTTGTGCAAAAATTGATGAGTTTCGGAAAATAAGCCTAGGGTTTGACAGTACTGAGACAAATGTTCCCACAATCATAAATATATATCTATAAATATGTAAATAAATAACTACTAAATAAATACATATATAGTTCTATAAATACAATTCATAAAGCATGGGGGAATTTTGCAAATTCGCAATTCGTGAATTTGCGGATTTGCGAATTGGCAATCCGCAAAATTCGCAAATTCGCGCGAATTTGAGGATTTTTTTGTTTTTGCGTGTTCGCGGGTGTTCGCGAGGCGCTTTGCAATTTTGCAAGTTTTTTTTGCCTGCTTAATCACTGCCCCCCTCTCGTTTTTTATGCCCATCTGCCCTCTGTACCACTCATTTCTGTGCCCTTCTGCCCTCTGCCCCACTCATTTTTTGTCCCCTTCTGCCCTCTGTCCCACTTTTGTGCGCTTCTGCCCTCAGCCCCACTTAGAATGGCGCCGGCAAGCTGCCAGCGCTGTTCTAAAATAGCTAGAAATAGCTTCAACAGGAAGCACTAATAGATAAAGTAAAGCAGGTGCTCCAGTTGAAGGTCAAATTAAGTTACACAATCATTAATCACCCCAAGTTTGGGGTGATTAATGATTGTGTAACTGAATTTGAGCAGCACCTGCTTTACTTTATCTATTAGATCTTCCTGTTGAAGCTGACTTTTGTAACTATTTTAGAATGGCTCTGGCAGCTTGCCGGTGCCATTCTAAAAGAGTTACAAAAGTCAGCTTGAACTTTTGACCCAATCCGTTCCGTTCGCGGATTTTGCGGGAAATTCGCGAATCTCGCGGATTGCGAATTTACAGAAAATCCACAAAATCCACGAGCGGAACGGATTTTCCGCCCATGCTTACAATTCATTCATCTTAAAACCCGATAAAAGGACTTTGTTGATGCTTAAAAGGATGTTGTTCTTTCTAAAACCGCTTTATCAAACATTTCCATGATGAAATGCGCAAAATTTCAAACCAAAGTCACATGTCAGTTGAATAAGGCCAATACAAGAACCATAAGTACCCATTAAATAAAATTCTGTCACACTGAAAAGTAGATGATCCCCCTTATATCATTATACGTTGATCCATCAGACCTGATCTTGGGACTCTAGGTGTTCTAAGTGGAAGCTAATGTATCATATCAGCAACTGTTTGGACACAGGTTTTTAAGCTAGGCTGATAATTTGCTGCATTTGTTATAAATATGTATAAAGTTCCTCAATCATGTTAAGTGCCCTTAGCTGCTTTGTATCTAGCTCAAAGATATAGTGAGTCTCTAGGCGTCTTAGCTTCACTTCTCGGTCTCCCCCTCTCCTTTGTGGCGGGACGGTATCTATGACGTAATACCTGAGATGTTTTAGGTTACTCTTGTGAAGTTCCCTAAAATGCCGGATAATTGGGGTTCATTATTTTTGATTGCCCTAATAAGTTATAGAACCCTCTTGTGAGCCGCCAACTTGGTGCTTCCAATGTATGCCAGCGTGCAGCTGCATTCTAACACATACACTGTGAAGTTGTGGAGAAGTGTGGCTCAATGGTTAGAGCAGCAGACCCTGATGCAGAGGTCTAGCCCGGGACCAGGGTTCAATTCCCCGCCTCGGCGGGTCTTGGGCTCAAACATTCCACGGACCTGATAATTCTCGCCTCGGTGCCTATTCCAATCATGGAGTCCAACTCTGCAACTCTGGGCAATAGCTTGCTTAATCTCCACAACGGCCCCCACAACGCTAAGGATGCCTGTCCTCCACCTTGGGGGTGCCCAGGAGTGGACGCCTCACAGGGAAAGCCAGGATGGGTTCCACAGAGGTATTCGTACAAGCACCTTGAGACCCTTGCGGGTGAGTAGTGCGCTATACAAGTATCAATTTACGAAGTTGATTCTACATGTAAGGTGGTATATAATTATCTGTGACTTGTCACTGAAAGTGGTTAAATAGGATGTTCTATTGCTTCCATATAGACAAGCTTTGCAATTAGAGCATTTAAAAAACCCTTTTCTTGCGGTGAGCCAACCCTCCCCATCCTTGTGCTCCGGACTGTTCTTCACTAAAACATTCGCCATGGACGCAGATTTCCTGTATTTATCAAGGGAAATCTGGGAAGAGAACTGCCTATAATGGGCTCTTCCCTGACTGTAGTCCAATTGCGCTGGATGATTTTGCGCAATTGCTGTTCCTGTCTGTAAAAGGTCAGGATAAGTCTTACTGGTTGAGTGGAAGAAGTTAGGCCTTCATCAGTGGATTTCAGAGAGTGAACTTTATACTGTAGCAAGTCTTCCCTCGCCATAGCCCTGGATTTGCGAATAGCCGCATCTATGGTTTTGTTGTTGAATCCCGCTGCAGAAAAGGTCTCTTGCTATCAGCATGGTGTCTTTCCAAGTCTTTGTTGTCACTGCAAATCCTGCGTAACCGCAGCATCTCCCGATAGGTGATGCTGTGAATTAAATGGGGAGGTTGTGCACTAGATGCGTGAAGCAAGGTGTTGCCTCCTGTCTCTTTAAGGAATAGGGAGGCGGTTATGATTTTATTTGCTACTGTGACTTTTACATCCAGGAATGTGACACTGCTATTGCTAATACAAGATAAAAATGCTAGATTAACAGTGTTTACATTTATTCAAGCACTGAAATCCCTGGCTTCCATCTGTGTGCCATACCATACAATGATCAAAGCATCAATATATCCGAGCCAAGACACCACCTTCCCCCAATAGATTTGGTCATATTTCTTGCCAAGGGCCAGCTCCTCCCACCAGCCCATAAACATGCAAGCGTAGCTTGGGGAGAAGCTGGCCCCCATGTCAATGCCCTGTATCAGTTGAAACATTTGTTTTTTGAATGAAAAATAGTTGTTTTGCCCAAACAAAAAACTAGCATGTCCATTAGCATATGCTTGTGCTGCATATACTAAATAGGTCTTCTGGCTAGAAAATACCCACTGCCTTCATACCATCACAGTTTCTAATGCAGGTATAAAGAGAGGACACATCCAACGTGATTAACTGGTATCCTTCTTGCCAAACCACTTTGCAAATCCTACGAATGAAGTCACTTGTGCCTTGCATATATATGACTCAAAACTGTGAACGTGTTCCTGCGAAAAGAAATCTATATATTTTGACAAGTTCTCCAACGGCCCATCACAGGCTGAAATGATGGGCCTTCCTGGTGGCTTTTCAATATTCTTGTGCACCTTTGGGATAAAGTAGATTACGGAAGTTTACAGGTGTTCTTTTCTTAAAAATTTAAATTACTCCACGTTGAGCAAAACACAACTTTTCCATGCCAGTAGTTTGGTGTACAGCTGGTCCTGTATTGCTTTATATTTGAGGTAGGTCTTTTACAATAACAATTCATGTCATTCAATTGACTATAGGCTTCCGTCATGTAATCAGTTAGGGGCAAAGCACTTTATTTCCTCCTTTGTCGGAGTTCCTGATTACTGTGTTTCCCTATTTTTTAAGTTTGGCCATCAATTGTCCATACTTTCTTTCATGATTTGAGATTTTTCTTTTTTTCATTATTGGTTATGATGTTAAATGTCTTTATTTGGGCCACAATTGCTTCATTAAAAACGTCTACTGAGTCCCTCATTGTAACAGGTGTGAATCTGGACTTCATTCTGAAAGGGGTGTCCGGTTTCCTCCAGGTGATTCATCCAGATCCCTGAGAAGCCTGAGCTGGGTACTCATCTGTGCTCACCTCCTGCTGTCCAAACTGTTGGGAAGTTTCTGCTCGGCTTTCCAGTGCCTTAAGACTCTTACCACATGACTGCTAAGCTGATTCCTCTCCTATGCTGGAAATTGTTCTATCCCATGGTTCATGACGAGCTGAGCTCGTCATGATCACACGACCAGTGTACTGCATGAAGAGCTGAGCTCGTCATGAGCAGTGACGGGGTTAATAGATCATAGTCTGCCACTGTTAAATCCGATGTACTGGGAATAGTATTGGTTGCCCTCAAATTTGCATGAGTTTGTGGCTGAAGCTTGTGGAATTTACGGAGCTCCGTTTTAAACCAAAGGGACGTTGGAAACATTATAGCTTGAAGTGGGTGTTTTGATAATAATGCAAAATTTTATATGTGTTTTTCCAACAGCATATTGGAAACTTAAATGTGATTTCAAAAGGGTACAACAGACTAAAAATTACACTATTGCAAGTAGAAGAGAAGCTGATTGAACAGGAGCTACAGCGTATTCTTGTACAAATAATGCCTGCGCTTGATACCCTAACTTGGCAGAATGAAGACCTTTGGGATTATATTCAAGAAACAAGAAATATTGTTAATAATTTGGACAGGAGGGTCGAGAAAGCCAAGCGTAATGTGGAAACGATACAGCAGCTTATGTCCAGTCTGAGTGAACTGTCATTTTTTGTTCGAAAACATGGTCGAAATTCTTCACTCTTGTGCTTTGATGACCACGAAAAAATGTCCAAGCAATACCTCATGGTCCAAGAGACTGGTGACAAGATATCCCAGCTTGTTCAGGTAAGATTTTTAGTAAATACTAATTGTATTTAGATTGATTCTAAGAGAATCCTAATTGTCAGCCACTCTCCCTGGCTCAGTTTGGCCTTCTACTCTTTCATTTTCCCCATGCTGGAAAACACAATTTTCACTGTATACTCACTCTGCGCCTCTCTTTTTTTCCCTTGTACATTACCCACCCACAAGTCTCAGCTAGTGGTATATATCATTATTATATAACATGGCTTTTCATCTGATACGTGTTATTTTTATTTCAGTTTAATCCAATATTACTATACTCGCTCCTACACAGATATCAAATAGAATTTCTGTCTCCACACTCATCTACCTAACATTGAAGCAATTATTTTGTGTCAGTACTGTAAATATGATATCTAGAAAATGGTATTCTTACTTTTTATTTTGTTTCTATTGTTTTCTTCCCCTTTGAAAAATCTAACAAACCTTTTCTGAAATACCCAAAGAAGTAAATTCCAATTGTAATCAGAGAGTAGTTAATATTGCTTCCAACATTTTGTAACACCTTTTCACTAGTTAATAGCACTGGAATATGTTAAACTGCATACATAACAATGCATCCTCCAATCATTCCTTACAAGTGTGTTATGAACTTTTTGTTTTGTGCATTGCAAGCCACATGGAATACATATTTAAAGAAACTAAATCATTCAATAGAATTTCTCCACCACATTTTCTTGTGGCTGCCTTTAAGTGGTCTGTGAAATGAATGGATGCCCTCAGTACTGTTGAATTGTGCTCCTTTGTCCATCCTCTAAGTTCAGATAGGCCTCCAGAATACAGCCGTATTACTCCTCCCTTCAGCTAAGACATGGCGACTCTACCACCACTGGAAACAAAGGGGACATGAGAAATAAAATAGAATGTGTCAGAAAAGTAGTGATTAAAGAAATGATTATAAAAAGTGTTAGTCTTAACAAAGATAATGTGATTTGAGCTTATGGTGCCTTAGGTCTTTAAGTCAAATGTTTAGCGTAAAAGCTTTTCATCAAGGTGAGCTCTGTTTTGTCATTTATTTGATCAAATTGGTAAGGCTTCCTCAATTTACTGTCATTTGGAGTTCTGAAAGATGCGTTCCCAGTGCAAAAGCTTATTTGTTAAATTACCTTTGCAGGAAAATCAGCAGTTGTTCCAGGCAGACCCTTTATCTCATAAATGGCAAGCCTACAGCGAGTACATCGACCACATCATCCTAGATGGATTGTTCAGAGCGATCAAGTGTTCCCTTCAGTATTTGATGGATAACACGGAGACAACATTTAAATGTGCTCCTTTGTTTGAAATACAGCTGGTTCTTAATGGGAAGGAAATGACTTTCAGACCTTCTTTGGATCTTAATATGAATGGCAATTTCACTGACACTGTAGAAGGGATGCTCAGTGACATTTACCGAGTTGCATCATGTATTAAAAGAGTCACTAAGCATGTGGGAAAAGACGACTACCAGGTATGGTTATCTCTGTGCTTTACTTCTCCTAATAATCCTCCGTGCATGCTAGCTTGTTCCTGCATGCTAAATATCTGTTGTGATGCTCATACCATTTTCTTACCACCCTCCATGAGGTATGATACTTTCTGTGTTTTCCTTATTGTAGGGAGAGGACAAAACCCTACTCCCTTCTACACAGACCTGTAGTTCCTGCTAGAGTTCCTTCAGCAAGAGGGAAAGGAACCTGTCTCTGCCGTACAGTATGACCTCGAGTACTTCCATATGAACCACTAACCCTGAGATGGAACTCAGTATTGTTTTATCCACTGTGGTGTACATGAATCTCTCATCATAAATATGGTGTTCTAGTGGATATCCTGAGTGACATTTTAGCCCTAAACTTAATAATGATGATGATTATTTTGTGCACTGGCAAGTTAAACGGTCTCACACATCAGGATAAAAAAGTGTTTATCAGCGCAGGCAAGTCACTAAATCTGATTAAAAAAGGCAAGCTAGTGTGTCATGGGCCCGAACCTAGTGCAAGGAAGGAAATGAGGCCCCTAGCCAATGTTTGAACTGTGAAAAGCAATAATCAGGGTTTAGTGGGTCCCTCAGGCCTCTGGATTCAGGTGCACTGCAGCGGCTGCACCTATGGAAGCTGCATTCCAGAGCCAGGTATAACCCTCTATAGTATGCCTGACTTGTGGGGAGGTTACATGTTCTCCAGTATTGCTGCAAAAGACAATCAATATGGTCTGTCTTCCCTGGCTATAGAGAAAGAACCCTTGGGCACTAAACATGAAATTCATGTGAATCATCACAGACCTATGATGACTGGTGCAAAAAACAAGATAGTTAGGGCAAAGGTCATGCAAAGTCTGAATGTGGTTACTGTGGGAGTGAGTTGCCTATTACGAATATTTCCCAGTCAGGTGTCATGAGTCTCTTTGTGTGGGGAAGTAAATCACCCTGCCAGGATGTGCCAAACAGCTTGACATTGTCTTGATTGCGGCCAACCCTAAACAGCCACACCTAAATGGCCAACATGGTGAAAGAAGAAACTAAAGAGTTCTCCTTGTGCTCAAATGACAGTGACAAAGAGACGATCTTCTTCATCATCTCTCTGGGGTAGAAGAAAGGAAAAGAGTCTGAACACAACCATAATTACAGAGTCCAGCGCAAGTGTGTGGAAGACATCACCAACATGATCTAGAAGCAGTGGTTGTGGTGCATAAAAAAGTAAGAGACCTTGAGCACCTCATGGCCAGCAATAATCCTCCGAGGACAGTTCTTTTTTAACATAAACGTATGGATACTCTTTGTCTAAAATAAAAAAACCATGGGTATGTTATTTGTGGTAGATCCCATGCATTTTGGCCTTTGCACAGAAGCATCAGTCTACGTACTGGCCAATGAATCGTCACACAAGCCCAAAACAACCAAAATACACATACGTGAGTTGCACAGTACATGCCACTCGTCAGCATTTTTTAGTCTAATTTCCTACAAGGCAAGAATTAGGTCACAATTTGAGACTGAGACAGGAACACTACCAAATTGTAAAACAGTTCAAGCGCTAGAACTTGACTAACATTCCACCCATCATATTCTTGTGTGTGCTGAATGATACAAAAATACAAAAACAATATTCCATTTAACCTGTATTTCTTTCACTATGCCTGCAAAGTGCTTGGTGTTCTGACAAAGAACACTCTACACAATATGCATACTTGTAGGTAAAAAATATATTCTCCTTTATTATATTTTAATTTTTAATTACTTATTATCACCAATAAATGCATTCCTTACATTTCCAGAGTTTCACATTATTTAACATATATTTTTTATACACAGCTGTAGTTGGTCACATTGTAGCAAATTCATATACATATGAAATTATTTAATCCCCCATCCTACAATGAACCCACTCATACATTCATCTAAAAACAACACCTATTGTTGGGAAACAGCCTTTGCAATGCAGGCTGAGCCGCGCATGCTACTTCTTTGCAAGTGTAACAATATTTGCCTGAAACACTCTTCTGCCTTAACCACGCAAGTGTCCGGGTCGATGGGGAGAGGAACAGGAAGCATCATAACAGGAAGCTCAGGACGCGAACAGGTAAGTGGGGCTGGGGCTGGGTTTAGAATGGTCATTTTTAGGGGTGGGAAGTTTTTTGGCTCAGGGTGGGGAAGTCAGGGTAAACTTTTTAAAGGGAGGCAGGTATTTAGGGCTCAGTGCGGGGTACTTTTAATTTGAGGGGTACGTTTTAGGGTTGAGGGTGGGAGGGCTGTTGTGTGGGTAAGTTTTGGTAGGAAGCTTTAGGCCTCATTGTAGGGTGAGGGCCAGGTGTAGTTTTAAGGGTAGGGGGTAGGTTTTAGGGCTCAAGGAGCTGGGGGTCGGGTAGATTTTTTTTAAGCAGGCAGTGTTTTAGGACTCAGGGCAGGGGAAAGGGTAGGGGTAGTTTTAAGGGCAGGATGGGTGTACATTTTAAGACTAATTGGGGAGGCTGGGGTCGGGTCGTTTTTGGTAGGGGACAGGGTTTTAGGCCTGAGGCAGGGCCCGGCTGGCTGTAGCTGGGCACCAGGCTTTTCCCCGGTAGGCTGCTAGGGTGAGGGCCGGTTTTAGGCCCTGGGGCCCATTTTTGTGGCCAGGGGCCGGCAATATTAGCCCCCAGTAACAAAATCGGCAAAATCAGCAGTAGCAAACAGCTTGGCCGTACCCCCAGGGGGGCCAGCCAAGCAATTTGCCAGGGCTGGTATCAATTCCCTGTCCGGCCCTGGCCTGAGGGTGGGGGGAGGGGAGGTGTGTAGTTTCAAGGGCTTGGCGAGGTCGGTTTTAGAGCTCAGGGCGGGGATGTTGGGGTAGTGGTAATTTACCATGCATATCCCTTTAGCAAATATGCCTTTACAATGAAATTCATTGTAAAGGCATGCATGGTTAAGATACATTCGTTCTTGCGACTGCGTTGTAGAGGTACACATGATTCAGCCATGAATGCTTTTGTCAAAAAACCTTATCATACTATCCAGGCAAACCAAGACCCAGCCACTCCGCACATACACAGAGAGAAATTCAATGGCAAAAGATGTTCATTTTCAGCCGTTGTGGTGATGTAAGCTGGAATCACTTCTAAAAACGGTTGAAGCATGTTTCGGTGTGGAAAATATTTTCATCCAAAAACCTTCATCAGTAACACACAAAAAAGGAAGCTACCTTAAGGGGCGGCCAAGTGGGGAATAGTCTAGAAACAAGTATGCAAAATCAGAAACAAAATAATTAATATTAGTTTGAAATTAACATGAAAAGTCCCATTTCAGAGAATCATTATGAGGGTGATGCATAAAGATCGTACATCGCACCAGTGGACTACATCTCAGCATGAAATGTGCAAAAGAGACGCAGAACCGTCTATCAGCTTTTGTCAAGCAAGTATAAGGTTGAAAAACATATTTTATGTTAGTCCTGCATGCTGTGTTTTATGAGAGAAACAACCCTGATACATACACTTTCGTGTTGCCGAGTACGGAGAGTTAGAGGGGTAGATAGAGACTGCAGAAAGCAACAACAGAATCCGAGCCTGGTGTTCACATGCTGACACATTATTCGTGTTTATCATTACCATCACCTCCTTACATCACATTTGAATATAGCATTCACACTGTTGTCCAGATCTGTGGTCCAAATCTGTCAGGAACAGAGACCAGTGTTCAGGCACACTGCAATAATTCTCTATAAACTCCTCGAGTTTGATAAGGCATTTCTAACTGTCAGAAATGGTTCAAAAGGATCCAATAACGTGGAAAGCAAATAGAGATCTAAGTCAATTACTCTAGCCAAAAACACGATGGGGTAGATAATACACCAAAAGGATATTACTTTATGTGCTCCTCTTCTATTGCCAGAATCGGGGCCCAACATCTTTAATGATTCTCGATCGCGGCTAAAATGAATTCTGCATCGTGTAATGGGTCATCCTACAGTGGTAAAAAAGGAAAACAATTTCCCTGCAAAATAATGAGGCTTGAAAAAGAGCAATTCCAAGTACCACTCACCATAAGAATTAAATGAGTGCAAGGGAGAGGTGAAATTAGTTTCCTTTTTTACGATTTTAGGATGTTCTTACACAAGAATTCAGTTTAGCCACGACTGGGAATCATCAAGAATGTTTAGACCCCGATTCTAGCGATAGGAGAGGAGCACATAAGGTAATATCCTTTTAAGGTTTTGACTGGCAAAAACGATGCGAAAGCATCGTTTCGCTAGGCGAAAACCTATTGACTATAGTATGTGGGGACTGGAACGTCCCCAGTCTCCCATTGGCTAGCTCCATAAATGGAGGCTAGCCATTGGGAGACGGCTCTGTCCGTCAATCCCAGACCAGATTCGGGGGCGTTCCCGAGAATTTTTGGCTTTTGGCTACGTCAGTTTCGTGAACACCCCCGAATCTGGTCCGGCATTGATGTGCCTTCCTGCTCGGGGCCCCTCCCGTTGTCCCCCAGTCACCCTCCTCCAGCTGTCACTTGGCCGTGGCTGCTCCCTGTGCTTTTCCAACCCTCCCGCTAAAATTGCATTTTGGCAAGGCATTACAACTCTTTAAATCATGAGGCGCTCAGCGTCTGTTTGAAGAGCCGTCTCCCTTATAGTCTGCAGTGCCTGCCCCCGCCCCGCCCGCTCAGAGCAACCCTCTTTGGCTGGCTCTTCCCTGCAAGAATCTGCCTCCTCCTAATACAAAATACAATTCTGCAGCGCTGGAGTATGGCGGTGAAGGGGGCATGTTCGGGCACCGGGATGCTGCTGGTGACGGCCAACGTGGGCACGCTATTTTTCACCCCGCTCGGGCACTAACATCCGGGAAGGGCCGGCCCTCGGCCCGCTGGCTGACCTCACTGTCAGCCAGGACATGCTGTCCTTAGACAAGCATATATATTTACAACAAGGGGTGGTGAGGGACAGAGTCTCTGAATTAAGCAGAAAGCTCTACCCAGTCAAGAGATCAGGGCTAGATCCAACACCGTTTTTTAGCTCACTGCACCATCCCAGTTTCAAAACCTGGCTGTATGCAAATTAGTCTGTTCCTGTCCCAGTGCATGATGGGAACAGGGCAAACCAAACTACAAAAGCCAATTCTTACACTGGGAAGGAAACAAGCTCCCGGGGACCGGTTTCTGGCATTACAGCCGTCTTCGGCCCGGTTTGCTTGAATCCTGATGGTGCAATGAGCAAGGGTCCATCAGGATTCAAGCAAGCCGGGCCGAAGACGGCTGAAATGCCAGAAACCGGTCCCCGGTAGCTTGTCTGGTCTGCTTGGTTGGCCTGTAAAAAGCTTGAACGGGCTTGGCGTCATTCGTATTGCCCCTTAGCTAAGGCGGCTTTACGGAGGGAGCAGAGAGTCTACTATGCCAGCATTAAAACAGCTAAGGGAGAATATTTTACTAGCCGGATTGACAAAGCTAACAACAGCAGTCGCAAGATTTTTGCGATTGTTAACAGTTTCCTTTCTCCCTGTGCTGAGCAAAGGGCGGTTCCAGCTTCTGCTGTATGGTGTGAGAGCTTGTCCGAGTTTTTTGAGCAAAAAATAGCGGCCATTCAGGCGAGTTTTAGCTCTAGCCACTTTCCGGATGACTCTTTCCATCTTTCCCCTCCCTCTGAGGGTTCATCTCCCCGGATAGTGGAGCTCACACCTCCCACTGCTACTGACACACTAGCTGTGATTAAATCCTTGAAATCTGGATCACCTTCTGACCCGTGTCCAGCGCGAGTGCTGGCAGGGGTCGCGGATGTGGTGGTGCAGGAAGTGACGCAGATTGTTAGCCTTTCATTTAAAACAGCCACAGTTCCTGCTGAGTGGAAACAAGCCAAGCTTCTTCCCCTGCTGAAAAAGGCTGGAGCAGACCCTGAAGTGCTGGCCAATTATCGCCCAATTTCTCTGCTCCCGGCTATGGCAAAAATAGGGGAAAAACTGGCTTTCCGGCAGCTTAATGAGTTTGTGGAATCATCTGGGGCTCTCCATCCTGCTCAATCTGGTTTCCGTGCTGCGCACAGCACGGAATCTGCTCTGGTGGAGATCTCTGAGGCAGTTAGGGAGTGTCTGGACGGTGGCGGCAGAGCAGCTCTAATTTTATTGGACCTCTCTGCCGCGTTCGACACGGTACCTCACCAACGCCTCCTCACTAGGCTTGCGGATATTGGGGTTGCCGGCCTCGCTTTGGACTGGCTGCGCTCCTTTCTCTCGTCTAGATCACAACAGGTTTGGCTCCCTCCTTTTTCATCTTCGGCTAAGCCCCTCATGACGGGGGTCCCGCAGGGCTCCACCTTGAGCCCTCTTCTTTTTAATGTATATCTGACCCCCCTGATTGAGCTTGCCGAACATTTGGGGGCCAAAATCATTGCATATGCTGATGATACACAGCTGTTGTTCACCTGGCCTAGGGATGTCTTTGATACCGAGCGGATTCAGTTCTGTTTATCCGCAGTTTTCAACTGGTTAGCCTCCGCGCAACTGAAGTGCAACGAGGATAAGACGGAAATACTTCTTTACGGTCAATTCCCCCCTAATTTTAGAGAAGCACTTTGGCCGGCCGGTTTCCCGATGCCTGGTTCAGTCAATGTCCTCGCCAAGAATCTAGGGGTCTGGTTCGAGGAAGACCTCCGGTTTGAGGGGCACATTAAGAAGCTGGCAGGGGGCTGTTTCGGGACCCTTAAGGCATTACGGAAGTTTTTTCCCTATTTGCCTGCCTCAGCAAGAGAGTCAGTGGCTAGAGCTTTAATTCTTTCGCGACTTGACTATGCCAATGGCCTGCTGAGTGGATCCCCGGCTTATATGGTGAGACGTCTCCAGGTGATCCAAAACGCAACCGTCAGACTGTTGGGTAATATCCCCAGTCGGGTCAGCGCTAGAAACCACCTGCAGAGCCTGCACTGGCTGCCAGTCTCTCAGAGAATTACTTTTAAAATCCTGACCCTGGCCAACAAAGCCATTTATGGACAAGGCCCCGCCTACCTGATGAAACGATTCAGGCGCTACTCTCCTAAGCGATCATTGCGCTCTGCCGCCCAACATCTGCTTCAGGTCCCGCGCTTCCGGCTTTCTCGGCTGGGAGGGCAATCAGTGGCGGTGAAGTCCGCTTTGGCTTGGAATGAGCTCCCTCTATCCTTGCGAGCTACGGTGAATTTTATCTCTTAAAAAAAAGGGTTGAAAACCCATTTGTTTCGATTAGCCTTTTAGCTTTTGTTCTGTGTAGGGTAGGCTGCTTATTCTTATTCTGTTTTTTCTTTTCGCGCCAGGATACTCCGGCAGTATTGGAGCGCGCTATAAAACAGCATAATAATAATAATTAATTCAGACACTCTGTTCATCACCACCCCCTTTTCTGAATCGTCCTTAGACAAGCAGCACATGCACAAAACTGTCCTCGTCAGCGCCGGGAGTACCAAGGTAATGTTTGCTTTTTGATACCAGAAAAACGGCCTCCAGCGCTCTGAACAATAATGTATTGTTTATACAATTACAAGACTAACCAAGAATTGGCAGCCACTGCCAGGCATATTGGCATTACCAATGTTTGTTGGCTGATTGTGACTAAACTTTAGAGCCCTCCCCTCAGTTACTGACTGAGATACGCCCCTGCGTGCACCGCCCCCTCCCTGCTGCCCTTCACTCACCCGAGGGAGAAAACCGCATCTCTCTTCAGACATCCCAGCGCCTGGACGGCATTGCCGAGCTGTGAGGAGCTAAAGTTTGTGTTTTAACACCGGAAGTTTCAAAGTAATATTTACACTCGGATTGGGATAGACTTTCTAAATCCGTCTCTGTAGTAACTTTACACAGCTATCTGGCTGCTGCTGGTTAGCTGAGTGGACCCAGGCGCCTGTTGCTCTGTCTTTCAGCAGTGTCCACTCTGAATGCCGAAGAGCCAATATTTCCATCTTTATTGTATTGTAGCTTTCATATAGCGCTTCACACCCCTACTTGGAGCGCCGAAGCGTCTTTCTGGGTGGGTAGGCGCTACACCGTGGCGGAGTGCGGGGTTGGCGGCGCTGCATTAGTAGTTATCACAAGTGGGAGTCGTTTTGGTGTCTAACGTGAAAGACCGCGGAGGGGATATCAACTTTTCTTGGGCCGCAGCGCTTAGAAATGTGATGCAGGAGAAGGCACGAGAGATAGGCACTATATTATAGTTCTGATTGGCTGTCCATTTTAATTCACTTTCGTGGCCTCTAGTGTGCTAGAGGCGGGGTCAACCCGGGGTGGTCTGTGTTATGAATTGTTCCGTTGGGGTGTGGGGGCGGGGCGGGGCGCCGCAGCATCAAGCCATGTGGGGCAGCTGCGCATACCATGTGCCTTGCAGGGAGATTCGTGGGCATCTGTGTTGTGCCAGGTATGACTATTGGCATCACAGCGGCTCTTTGATGTAGACCATTATCGCATTTGTTAAGCTCTAGGAAAAATATAATAATTACATTTTCTAGAGCCTGCAGTAACACCGGAGGGTTTCTTAGCGCTAATCCGTCACCCCATTCTAATAGGGACAAACAGTGAATACAAAGAGGCTACGTTTCATTCCAGAAAAGCCTGTTTGTCAGGTTTTCTCAGATGGTCTGCCATGGCCCCGCTCTCCAGGGACGCCTAGCGCCGAGTGCTAAGAGGGGCGCTTTTCTGTCCTTGGCGCTTGAAGGCATGCCCTGCGAGCTCCGGGTACAGCTGGACTGCTCCGAAGGAACCGGTGAGAAGGTGCTGTGTGACCCGCCTCACGGGGGCGCTCTAAGGCTGCTGCCCGCGCTCTGACTGCAGAGGGCCCCCTGGCCCTAGCACCGCTCCACGCTGGCCCGGATAGTAATGCATCTTAACACCGGCTCTGGGGTGAGGGGGTGACACCTCCAGCCTAGGGCAGAAGAGGGTGTCTGGGCAGGGCTTTCAGCTGCAGAGCTCACGTTACCATAAGCAGAGGCAGTGAGCATTTTAAGCCGTAAAGCAACCCTCTTGTCTTCTCAGTCACTACACCGTCATTCACGGGAATAAGGGGGTTCGATGGTTAAATGCCAGTTGGTGAAAAAATCCATCCCGAAAAACAGATGCTACATGTTCCATAAAAAATACAAATAAAAACTTGTTTCGTGAGCTAACTCTGTCAAAGAGGATGTCTTTAATGAATTATTTACGAGCTAGGGAAAGGTTTTTTCCTGTGGCATTCCTGTTTGACAAGCGCAGACGTTTTCTATTTATTTACGTTGTTTTAAAACCAACCCCCGCCCCCCCGTACGTGCTTGCGACACAGAAGCGGCACTCTGTAGTGCACGACGAGCCTGGTGTCATAGCAGTTGATAATCAATCCTAAGTGTCTGTAGCTCAGAGAAGCCCATCAAAGCGTTTTATGTACTAATGCACTCATTCCCCAACTGCTCTCCTCCGTCGCTCTCTGCTGTTCCCCCGGACTCCCACCCCTCCCTCCCCAGCCATGCCATATGTCGTTCGTTCACACCCAGTCAAGTTCTATTCTGTGCTAGTACCTAACTGTTCCCATCATTCACTTTCACTGCCCTGGCTAGGACCATCACAGCTTCCTTCCCAGAACTGCACTCTACCCTAGTCCTTCCTGCTCAGCATCCCATCCTGCACTCCACCTGCCTGGGATATGCCACAATTTACCACGCTGCCCTCCGTGTCTTTCCCTTGCGCTATGCCTGGACGCTGGCACCAGCCATAGCTTCTGCCCTAACCCTGCTCTCTGCTCCTACTCATTGAATGTGCCTTCGTTCATCGTTCTCCACAGTGCTGCCACAGCGCTGGATTTAGCAGTGTCACTGTTGTGTTATAGAACTCGTCTGCAAGTAATTGCTGTCTGCTGAGCTCATCCAGTAGGGTACAATAGGTCTCACATTTGCGAGAGATTAAGCTGTTGGCAATGTAAATGACAATGCCATTTATTTATCGGTTTTCAAAACCAACACATAAATAAAAATGTTGTAATTTACAATGCCAATAGCCTGCCCTCTCCCAGCCTGTCCTCTCCCGGCCTGCCCTCTCTCGGCCTGCCCTCTCGCGGCCTGCCCTCTCGCGGCCTGCCCGCTCCTGGCCTGCCCACTCCCGGCCTGCCCACTCCCGGCCTGTTCTCTCCCAGCCTGTCCTCTCCCAGCCTGTCCACTTCCAGCCTGCCCTTTCCCAGCCTGTCCTCTCCCAGCCTGTCCACTTCCAGCCTGCCCTCTCCCAACCTGCCCTCTCCCAACCTGCCCTCTCCCAGCCTGTCCCCTCCCTGCCCTCTCCCAGCCTGTCCCCTCCCTGCCCTCTCCCAGCCTGTCCTCTCCCTGCCTGTTATCGTGTGCCGGCGGCAGCAGACAGGAGCGTGCACTGCGTCCCCGAAGTAACAGCCCTAAAGCAAGCAAGAAGTACGCCCCCCTCCCACCAATCCCTGTTAGGTAGTGGAAACTGTCCAAACTGGGGTGCAGACAGGCCCTCTCACCTTTCGGCCTGGTACCACTGCACCAGCCGCACTACTTCCCTACTGGCTGTTCTCCACTTCAGCCCCGTCTAAATTACAGTTCATGCTTGTGACCCTTTTGCCTGCTTGTGCTTGTTTTCATGACCCTGTTGCCTGCTTGTGCCTCCGTGTGCCCCTGTTGCCTGCTTGTGCCTCCGTGTGCCTCTGTTGCCTGCTTGTGCCTCCGTGTGCCCCTGTTGCCTGCTTGTGCCTCCGTGTGCCCCTGTTGCCTGCTGGTGCCTCCATGTGCCCCTGTCGCCTGCTTGTGCCTCAGTTTTCGTGCCCCTGTTGCCTGCTTGTGCCTCCGTTTTCGTGCCCCTGTTGCCTGCTTGTGCCTCCGTGTGCCCCTGTTGCCTGCTTGTGCCTCTGTGTGCCCTTGTTGCCTGCTTGTGCCTCAGTGTGCCCCTGTTGCCTGCTTGTACCTGCGTGTGCCCCTGTTGCCTGCTTGTGCCTCCGTGTGTCCCTGTTGCCTGCTTGTGCCTCCGTGTGCCCCTGATGCCTGCTTGTGCCTCCGTGTGCCCCTGTTGCCTGCTTGTGCCTTCGTGTGCCCCTGTTGCCTGCTTGTGCCTCCGTTTTCGTGCCCCTGTTGCCTGCTTGTGCCTCCGTGTGCCCCTGTTGCCTGCTTGTGCCTCCGTGTGCCCTGTTGCCTGCTTGTGCCTCCGTGTGCCCCAGTTGCCTGCTTGTGCTGTGTGTGGAGGGCTCTGTGTGGCTGTGTGTGTAGGAAGCTTTGTGTGGCTGTTTGTGTGGGGGGCTTTGTGTGGCTGTGTGTGTGGGGGGCTTTGTGTGGCTGTGTGTGTGGGGGGCTCTGTGTGGCTGTGTGTGTGGGGGGCTCTGTGTGGGTGTGTGTGTGGGGGGGCTCTGTGTGTGTTTGTGTGTGTCATTTGCGAGAGATAAAGCTAGTGGCATTGTAAATGACAATGCCATTTATTTATGTTAAAAAAACATAAATAAAAATAATGTCAAGAGCAATGCCAATAGCTCTAACTTTAACAAAGGCAAAACCATTGCATTGTAAATGCTTGTTTATATTAAAATAGTCTCAGTTTTTTATTCGACCTGACACCTTAAGACATCAGTAGTAGTGGTTACATGCATATTTCTGCATGCAGAAGGTGCATAAACTTGTGGGGCTTTCTTCTAGGCTAACAGCAGTAAACTTGTTTGTAAGGGTGGGCAGAGCTGACGTAGTAGCACTCCATGGAATTTCAAGGAGTTACTAGAAAGCTCAGTGAAATTCCGCAGAGTGCCATGGCTGGTGGAGTAACTTATTGCCCCCTCTTCCACCCCACAGGCCCGCACCCGGCCTGCTAACCTGCTGGCCCCCACCTCACTCCCTTCCCTCCCTTCCCTCCCTCTAAAACCCCCTCCTGCGTAGTAGACACTGTAGACTCGGAGCAGAGTAAGAGACTTACCGTTCTCCTCCAGATGGAGTCCTGACCCCTGCCTGCTCTACTCCTGCTACAAGGGCCGGACTGGCGATAGCAGGCACGGGCAATGCCCCGGTGCACCGCACGGTTGGGGGCCGCTTTTGGCCCTGTACCAAAATCGGCAAAAAAACGGCCGTGGCAAAGAGCTCGGTGGCACCCCCAACCCCCTGCAGGGGGGGGGGAGGGGGTGAGGGGCGGCCAAGCACTTTGCCAGGGCCGGTATTGGTTACCAGCCGGCCCTGCCTGCTGCTGTGGCTCACTCCACTTGCCTACCGCTGCTCAGCAGCTCTGGTGTTCAATTCCAGGAAGAACTGCATCGCGCATGGCGTACTGCGTGAAGGCATGCCTGACCCCAGGCATGCCTTCATGCAGTACGCCATGCGCTCTGCAGTTCTTCCTGTAATTGAACACTGGAGCAGCCGAACATCGGTAGGTGAGTGGAGCGAGCCGCAGGAGCAGAGCAGGCAGGAGGAGTCAGGACACCGTCTGGAGGGGAACTGTAAGTCTCTTACTCCACTCCGCTGCATTTGCTGAGCTATGGAAAACTTCGCAATCCAAACGGAGGGCAGAATTTTAAAAATCCTCAAACTTCGCTGGTCAAGCACAGTTATCCGCCCACAGTTACATATTTGACCCTGGAAAGCAGCAGCTGCAGGCTATCAAAAGTGCCTAATATAGTACTATCTTTCATGTAAACACTGATCTCTTTTTACAGTTACATGGGCTCTTTGTAAGCCCGAGAGCTAAACGCAGGGCTGTGGTCAGTGTGTAATGTGCTAACTGCGTATGTACCAATAAAGACTCGCAAATCTTTTATAACAGTTCGAGCATCAGCAGAACGTTGAAGCCATACCCATAGGAATCTCGAGCATGAATCCACTGCTACCATGATATATCTGTAAGCCCCATCCGTTTGTAAGGGGCCGCAGTGGTCCAAGTACACACATGCAAGAGGTTTGCCTGACTTTAGTAATGGTGTCTGTGCTGGGCGTGCAACGGTGGAGCCTTTCATCTGCTGGCAGATGTCGCATTTCAAGACATAGGGACCCATTAGGATGGTGGGCAGACTTTGCCCGCCCGCCATCCCGATGTAAAACGGGACCGCCCGCCATAAGGGTTGTGGTCATGTGGGGGCCATTAGGATGCGCCCGCCACATTGGCGGGCGCATCCCACATTTATAACATTGAGGCGGGCGGTGCTGAAAGCTCCGCCTGCCGCAATGCTAAAAATGCTCATTGTGCACTTCAATACACAACGTGACAGGCACCGCGTGGTGCCTACCACGTTGTACAGTGAAGTCAGGGGGGTAACTATGCCATGTGCGCCCCCCACCACCCCAGAGTTCCTGGGGGCCTGCAACGGGCCTCCACAAGACATTCTCGCATGCCTCTCCATGGCGGCATTGCCGCCACCAAAAAGAATGTCCCCGCACACACCCTAATATGGATGGCGGTGTCTAAAAGACACCGCCACTATATGAAACCCTTTTCCGCCCCGTCAACTCCTTGACCGGGTGGAAAAGCAGCGGACGGTGTTTCCGTCCACCGCGGTCCCCCCGCTATAGTAATATGGCGGGGAGAATGGGTGGCTGGCGGGGAAAGATGTCGGGCGGATCGCCGCCACCTGTATGGTGGTGGCAATCCGCCCGACATCCTAATGGGGCCCATAGTCTTTACTTTGCTTAGTGTACCCTAGCCACCAATAGCTCTGTTTCAGTAAAGAAATAGTCACTGTAACGCCTATGTGCCCAGAGCCCAAACCCTTGTGTGCAGCTAGTATTAAACCTTGCGTACGATCCATATTTGGTATTACTCTATCCCCCATTCCAGGAATCTCAGCATATGGAATGTTTTGTGCATCTAACTTGTAGGAGTTTTTGATTGAAAATGTTTTAGGTACTGCTGTGCTGCCTTTGCGTGATGTGATGACAGCTACCATTATATCTCCGTCTATTCTCGTTTTTGAACGAGTCAGCGCAGCTAACGAAGCCATGTGAACAGCCCCATTGCGGCTTCATCAGCCAATGAATTCCCTTCAATGTGAACACCATTACGTTGATGACTCAGTGTATGGATCACGTGAGTCCCCGGTAACTCGGATTCAATTCTGCTAACTGCTCCCATAACATTTTAAGTTTAATTATGCCACCTTTTGCGTCTTTAAACCAGTTTTCTTCCCAATGCTGTAAGTATTCATTGTACAACTGGACACAGTAAAAGGAATCACACACTATCAGTGTGGGGAATTCTCGATCCGTATTTACAAGTGCCAGTATAAGTGCTTTTAATTCTGCCAACTGAGCCGTGCAGTCTCCTAAAGTTTACGTTTTTGTGCAACTAGGATGGAACTTGCCATAAAGCATGCAACCTTTAACGATGGCACACGTCGAAAAATATTGCTGCTTACTTCCTATAGCCGGTTGCGCAGATCCCTCAGTATAAATAATATATTCATACTGGTCTAGAGGCAAGTTTTCATTTGGTATAGGACATTTTTGTTCATATTACAGGAATGCCTGTGTTTTTAAATTTTGATCAAATCTGTATTCAACGTCTGTTGCAGTGAGAGAATTAGCCCATTGTATCCATCTTGGATGTAACACTTTTGCATTTGGGATGCTGACCTTTATAATAGCTTCTAAAGCCAGTACAATAATGTGTTTTCCCTGAGCTAGTGCTCTTTCTCTTGCTACAGCAGTCTGAACTGCTGTCAGGATTTTTTCTGTTGAAGGGAAACGCATTCTGCATTTGTGTACAGTGTGATTTGTAAGCGATTGGTACAGTTTCTCCTTCATTAAAGGTCAAACAAGTGTACTCGCATTGAACCGCCATTATTCGGATCACTAAGTGGCGTACATTTACGTGTGTTTTGTAAGTGTTTGGAAGCAATCATGTCTTCCTGGAGTAAACGAAGAATATGAGTATGTTCTTGTGTCCACTCTATGGCTGAAAAGTCAGGTTTTATAAAGTCATCGAAAGGTTTTACCCTTTGTGCATAGTCTGAAATGTATTTCCTGCCGAAATTTAGGAATCCAAGTATTGATTGTAAATTTTGTAAAGGATTTGGAGGCTGGAGCAGTGCACATTTTTCTAAAAAGTTAGCTGCCAGACTTTTGTCTTCACTCATATCCTTAAAATATGACATTGAGGTGGGCTATTTTAGATTTTTTAAAGTTGAATTTGTAGCCCTCTGCGTCAAATCCCATAATAATGGTGCTTATCCCGGTCAAGTGCCTCTCTAAGTCGTCGACTGTCAGATAAATCTCATCCACATAGGACAACGCTTCTTCAACAAAGTTTTGAAGTAACTCTGTTACTCCTGCTGAAAATACACCTGGGCTGTTTTTATACCCTTGTGCTAGACAACAGAATTGTCGTTGGGACCCCAACAGACTGAATGCGGTCAAATACTTGCTTTCAGGCACTATGTTTTGGCATAAAAATCCATTTGAGACATCAAGTGTGGTTTCGTATTTTTTGTGGACAATGTTATTCATTAATGCGCCACTATGTGCATTTTGGACAGTAAACGTCTTTGTGCATGAGTTTAAATGTCTGTAATCTAAAACTAGACAATATGTATTGTCGGGTTTAGTGACAGGAAACAAAGGATTGTTCATTGGAGAGGTACATTTTTCAATGACCCCATGGTATTCAAGTTGATCTAAGATCTGACCTGATCTGAGTTGATCTGACCTGTTTTTTTAGCTGCTTGCTTTATTGGATATTGCCTCTGAGCATTGGGTGAAACTTTTAACCCAATCACGTGGTAGATTGAGTTCTCATCCCACCCTGCGTGATTTTTGTACAATGCCGGAGCTTGGGCTAATGCCCACTCCCGCGCATATATATGTTTAAGATGAACGGGAACGTGGTTGGAAAATGCAGGAAAAATCATACTTCCTCCCCTGGGGCACTCCATTACGAATGCAGGCCGCCAATCTTTTTCTGCTAACAGGATGTCATACCCAGATGATAAGTTCTTCCAAAAAAGACCTTTTACCTTCCAGGGCTTGTCCCCCTTCAACCGGAGTGTTTTTTCATATAACTTATGTGGGACGTTCACCCTGGTGTATGGAATTTCCACTGTGATGTAATCCTTCAACTCCGCTGTCACCAGAAACTCCTTCAATTTCAGGTGAGCTATTGTTACTTCTGCTGCACTGTCTAGCATCGTCAGAGCCCATTTCCCGTTCAGAAGTTGTGTCCTCAGAATTCTGGGCATGTCTGATTTTCAGACCAGCAATTTTCTTTTTCTTAAATTGAGGTTTTGGATTTTGGTTATCTTCTTTTTTAGAAGTAAAGTCTTGAGCGCGCTGCTTGTCGCTGGACTGTGTGCACTCCTCACTATTTTCTGACCGTCCTTCCTTTTCGAAGCTTTTCTTCGAGCCCTGAAAGGAATGAGAGGAATGCGTATCAGTATCCTGATACCTGTTAGGTTTCCTAACATTATCCCTATTCCTAAGGTTATACTCTTTTTAGAGGGCTCCTGTAGAGGAAACCTACCTCAGGATTGAGATCTCTTGTCCTTAGAGTTTTCTTTTTTATTATCCCACTACTTTTTAGAAGAAGTAGGTGTCTGCTTAGAAGTGTCCTTTACAGGACTGCCCTGTAGTTGAGGTTTTAAAGCTCTTCTCCCCAAACTATCTCTGCCTAATTCTGCATACACAGTTTCAATTATTTTGGGTAGTTTAGCCACCTGAATTAACGGGCCGACCTCCCTTAGGCGTTGGCGAATTGCCACTGATACTGCTTTCCCTTTAAAATTAGCTAGTATTATGGCTGATACCTGGTCGTAGTTATTTAATAACTTCATCCCTAAGTTTAGGGCAAGTCCTGCTCCATAGTCATTTTGTATTAGTCTTAATACATCTGGGATTACTGCTAATGAAGGAATACCATGAGTTCTGGTATATATGGCAGCAAAAAGTGTACCCCAAGAGGTGCAATCCTCTAATTGTGGTGTAATCCATATGGGCAAACAGACTGTTAACATTCTATGTTTTTCAAATGGTGTTTGTCTTTTTCTCAGTTTGAATATATACGTTGATTAGCATTAATTGCCAACTTGTATCATTGGAGGGAAGTTTACCAGTGAGTTTTAATATGTGCAACCAGTTTTCGCCAGTGTATAATTCTTCTGTTAACCAGCCGTGTTTAACCGTGACATAAACTGATAAGCCCCCTCTTGAATGCCCGAAGTTAGAAAATGTTTCTGCCTAAATATGATGTTCTGTATAACCCGGAATTGAAGTCGGTTTCATATTCCATGTTTCATGGAGCAGTATTAGATCTTGGTTTTGCAGGATGGACAACGTTTTATGGCCTTGGCCCATTTCTCTGAAGTCATGGACGTTCCATGAACAGACCTTAATTGTGTCCTGGCCCGTTTCTACAAAACCATGATTGTTCCTTGAACCAGTCTTAATTTTGTCCCTGTTATTTGTGCCTGAGTGCACCCCCGCGGTGTCATCAGGATCGTTCCATGGATTTCCATCAAGTACATTTTTTCTCAGGGCCATTAGCAGCCATGACCAGTCCTGATTGTTACCTGGCTGACATTCGAAGTTTGATGGACTTAAAGTTACATCTTTCTGGGATGAGTTTTTTTGTGCAGGCGGTGAGGTATTTCTAGCTCCCCATAGGCCAGATGTTTTGCCTTTCCCTGTGGTTTGTCCCATTTTTGGTACTGCAGTGTTTTGTAAAAGGGGATATGGATATTTTGGCCATTTGTGAAGCCTTAGAGTGATTCCCCAGGCTTCAAATGTTGTTCTGGTCACGTAGATCAGGTCCACTAGTTCCTTAGCGATCCAAGTAGTCAAAGTCTCTTTTGTATCTGGGGAAGATGCAGTTTGCTGGAAATCTACGGCTAAATGATCTCGAGATGGTTTTCCTTTTAGTTCCGGTATCTCTTTAAACAGCGGTAACAAATTCCCTCGATTCAGTGTGTCTTATCTCCCTTTGGTTGGGTACTCCTGCACAAATGGAACCACAAAGAAACCCCGGTGGCGACCGGAGGAGGGAACAAGAGGCACTAGGGCTCTAGAAGTAGGTCAGCCTCTAGTTAAATCATATATCACACAGAAAGACCACTTCTAGAAATTAACCAAGTAAATGTGAATAGCCGAGCAGTACTGTGGGCATCTCACAAAAAGTGATGGACTGGCATCACACACCACCAGGTGTCATGCTTCATCATCTGCCAGTCCTCGCCCTCCAGAAACCCTGTTTGGTGGAGGACGGGCATGCACCTGACGACAGGGATGCACTTGCTAAAGTGAGTGGGGGCCCTAAGGGAGTAGTGAATTAAAAAGCCACCAAGAGTTCCCCAATGTAACTTTATTTAGTGAGGGAGCCATGTGGAATTTAAAAACAGAAGTGCGGTGAATAAGTAAAACAATTATCCAATCACCGCTGTGTGAGTTTTTTTATATATAAAGGTGAATATGTTTCAGCCATACTGTCCCTAAGGTACATGGCTTTCGTCAGGACCAAGAAAGGGGCTCCAATCTTACCAAGCTGTATAGGTAAAGCCACTCTGTGGATAAGACCTATAGTCCTAGTCCAAAAAAATGGTCCATTGACCTGTAAAGATATAAAAGAAAGAGAACAGAACAGAAATGCAATCAGCTCTATGGATGTGCAAATAATGTTCAAACGTACTTGGTATGATGTATGAGATACTGACACCCACTTGCGTCATAATCTTCAATACAAATAATGTGCATAGTAGTGTTTACTAGCCATCAAATTACATGAGCAATCAGGTATTCTTACCCTTTAGTAGGGAGCAACTAGCCCCATGGGAGGCGAGGGTTAGGGGTACCCCGAGATCACACTCACTAGAGGAGAAGAGCAAAAAATTGAAGTGTGAACCGAGATCTGAACTAACAAGATCACGGTGTAGCTAAATGCATCATTAAAGCACAGAGATCAAGACTTACTGCGTGTGGAGCAATTCCCCATGAGATCACCTAGGTCGTACCTCTCTGTATTCCTCCCCGATGATAAAGTCGGACATCAGGCCGGCTGTTTATATAGTGTAGCTCATCAGGAGGTAATTATGTACAGGTGACTGCGTGGTCATAAGCGTGGGCGCACCAATATGACGGATTGTTTCCTGAGTCCGTGTAGGACTTGATCAGTAGCAAGCCTGATTGAGCCGTATTGCCTGGGACGGGGCGTGGTCGAAAAGGAATTAGTGTTGGGAGACGAGGCGCGTCGTGCATGACGTGCTGCGTCCGGAGTTCCTAGAGGGCGTGTCTTAAATGCCTGAACTCGGTTCGTGATAATAGTAATTACTGGGCGAGCTGAAGACCTCCCGCGGGAGGAGAACGGTGTGACTCACAAGTATAGATCGTGTATCCGTGCAGTGACAGAGAGATGTAGCTGACGTATCTATAATTAGTCAGCCCTTTGTCCGTGTCAGAGGATAGTCACATGGTTACAAAAAGGAACGCCCTCCATGGTGCGACTGTGTTGACGTTGTCAAGAAGACAGTAGTCAACTGCAATGGCGTGACGTATTGGATTCTAAAATAGAGAGGAAATGAAAGCAGGTGGCGCAAGGACCCTTCTGCAACTGGTTACCGGGTGTGTAGGTCACCAAGGAAAGGAAGCTCTATATCTGAGGATTCGTGGTTGTATCAATCGGTACTACAATACATAATGTGTATGAGTAGCTCACACAGCTACGTACACTGTGAACAAACCGATTATAGAGTGGGAAGAGAAGGCAGATGTAATTCATTTGCAGACCATATCGATGTGCATCATTCTGTTAGAAATAATTCAGTTCATGAACGGCATACTATAAGTAGTTCAATGTCATATTTTGTTTGGTGGAGAAACTCAAATCTGCAGCCTTTGGTTTGGATAGTGGCCATAATGGACATTATTTCGAAGTCTGTAGGTGGCTCGATGTAAAGCGTCTGCTGTTTCCATCTAATCATTTATTCATTTGTAGCCATAGAATATCATCATTCAGGCCCGATTTGGAAGTATTGAGCCTGAATACCCAGCGCTGTTCCCTTACATGAAGTGCATGTGTGCGGTTCACTGTTTCATTGTTCAATATTCCGAGAACAGTCCATTTCAGTTCTGAATCAGTGTGGTTATTTTCCAAGAAATTTCTGGTGAGTTTGGTGTTGTCCTTACATCTTCTGAAGGTACTGCGGTTCTCACTAATCCGGATTTTTACCTTTCTTGTGGTCATACCAATATACATTTTCCTGCAAGGGCAGGTCAACATATATACCACACATTCAGTATTGCAGTTACTGAAATTCTTAAGAGTCCAAGGTCTCCCAGTATCTATATCTACTTCTTTTGCGGTGTCGGTGAATTGGCATACAGCACAACCTCCACAAGGGTAGTGGCCCACTGGCCGTGGGTGACCCCAGAGCGTTATTTGGTTGTCTCTCCCCTGTGTGTTGCTAGTTGCATGTACAAGTTCATCTCTGATGTTACGGCTCCGTTTGAAAGCAAAAAGTGGTTGTTCCCATTTTATCTTGCCTGAATTAAGGATCTGCCATTTCTTGCGAATGATGTTCTGGATTTTATTGGAGGCCGGCGTGAAGGTTGTCACACAGACAGGTCTGTCTGTTTTCTCTTTTTGTGTGATTTCAAGCAGCGATTCACAATGGTTGTTTTTTGCTCTTTTTTGGCTCTAGTTATCAGTTTTTTTGGATAGTGTCTAGTGAGCAATTTCCTCTCCAGATCATTTGCTTGTGTCGTAAAGTCAGTTAGATCTAAACAGTTTCTGCGGATCCTGAGGAATTGTCCCACTGGGAGGTTTTGTCTCAAGGCCTTAGGGTGGAAACTTTCATATAATAGCAGGCTATTTTTGTCTGTAGGTTTGTTGTGGACCTTGGTGAGTATTTCTTCAGGAGTAAGACTGATGTCTAAGTCTAGGAATATGGCATGTTTTTCTTTAATCTTATAGGTAAACCTCAGGTGGGGGTCAATTCCATTAACCCAATTCAAAAACAGAAGTGCTTCCTCCGTAGTACCTTTCCAAACTATGAGGACGTCATCTATGAATCTTTTTCATGTTTTTAGATTCATAGAGAAGGGATTGGTGTCATTGAAGATGTTGTCCTCCTAAAATTGACGGACATACAGGCACGCCAGGCTAGGAGCAAATGTGCTCCCCATTGACGTGCCATGGTGGTATATGATGTTATTGAATTTGAAAAGTTTTCCGTTAGGGCAATCTCTGCACATTGCATTACGAAATGCGGTGGTGTAACATAGTTCCATTGCTGGTCGAGAAGTATTTGTTCAACCACTTCCAAAGTTCGTCTCTGTGGGATGCTCGTATAGAGCGCCTCGATGTCCATGGTGATCAAGATGTCTTCCTCCAGGTTGACATCCATATCTCGTAGGTGGCAGAGAACGTCTTTGGTGTCCCGTAAGTATGACCAAGACGTTTGGACTATCGGTTTCAAAAACCAATCGCAAAATTGAAAGAGAGGTTCTAACACCGAGTTTATACCTGATACTATTGGTCGGCCAGGAGGTGGCGATACATTTTTATGTATTTTTGGCAAGGTATAGAACTTGGGCATCCTGAAGTCCTCATTGATAAGGAAGTCAGCCTCATTCCGTGTTATCCAGTCATTTGTTAGCGCCTCATGTACAATGATCTTAATCCTGTTCAGAAGAGTGTTGGTTGGGTCTCTCTGATAGATTTAATAACTGTTGTTGTCTGCAAGTAGCCTCAAGCATTCATCAAGGTACATGGTTGCATCCAATATGACCGTCGCTCCGCCTTTGTCCGCGGGTTTTTGACAAATCTCTTGGTTTTGTTTTAAACCTTGTAAGGCCAATCTTTCTCCTCTATTGAGATTTTGGAATCCCTCCATGTCTCTGAAATTGATTGTTTCAATCTCAGTGAGAACTGCTTGTTCAAATGCTAAGACATTACATGGTATGCTCTGAGTTGGAGGTGAAAAAGAGGACTTGTTTCTAAGGTTGGTGTGTCCATCTGCTTCTGTGATCACCAAAGAATGCCCTGAGTTTGATTTTTCGGAAAAATTGTGCCAGCTCGACTTGAAGAGTGAAAGGGTCATTCTGCGGGGTGGGGACAAAGCCTAAACCCTTTTCTAAAATGGAATCTTTATTGTTGGAGAGTTGATGTTTACTCAAATTGACAATATTCGTTATGTCCGGCTCTTTGAGGGGACATTGCCCCTGCCTCTGCTCCTTGTTACAGCCCCTGTGGTTTCTTCCACCGGATCCTCCCAGTGTACCCTGGGTCCTCTTCGTGGTTTTTGTTTGCCTGGTTCCCTTCCCCTGCCCCTGAATAAAAAAGGCTGGGGTCATGTCGGGAAACCAAATCCTGGTGGAAAATACGGTTGCTGCCAAAACCCATATGGATTCATAGGTGGTCCAAACATTTGTTGATTGGGGTATTGTCCAGGTCGTCGTCCTTGATGTGGCGATGGAGTACCACCTTCGTCGCTGCTGTCAGATGAGCTACGGTCATCCCCTGAACTAAAGGTCCAGTTCTGAGGTGTAGGTCTGGCCCGCTGTTGTTTCATATTTGATTGTGGTTGTGGTGCCTTATCATAGTACTCATCACTAGTGTACGGATAGATTGTGTCTCTCTTAAATTTTAGGACATCCTTCTTAAGTTTGGTGATCTTTGACTGTGTTAAAAATTCACTATACTCAGAGTGGTCCTTGTTAATGTCGTCTAACTTCTTCTTAAAGATTTTAATGTCAATACTTGTTTTTAGAGCGTTCTCGCTTTGTGAATCTCTATAAGTAGAGTATCTGCCAACTGTCTAGCAGTATTGATGATCAGGACTAACCAGTCCTTTGTGCATTTCCATGCAATGCCAGACCAATTGATGCGGAACTCTCTGTTGTTTAGAAAAAGTCTTGGTTCGTTAGTGACCACAAGGCCCATCGGTGCTGCATTCTTCCTGAGATATTCAGTCATAAATGCCCCATGAAGGGCTGTACGTATTTGTTCCTTCTTCTTAGATGTCAAATTTCCCCATTAATCTGAATGTTTGACCGTATTTGCTACCACTGTTTCTGCTAGTAGCGAGGGTGTTCTCAAGATCTCTGCATATGCATCTTCATTAAATGCAAGTTCAGTCTCCATGGTGCAAAGGTGGGGATACCGTGTGCATGCTTCCTTCAATTTTATAATTTCATTATCTGTGTTGCGTATGGGAGAGAAATCCGTTGTGATTCAATCCCAATCTTTTATAAATAAAGAAGTGTGCCCTGTTATTATGTTCCCGCAGCCAGACAGCTGCTCAAACCATGGAACCACAAAGAAACCCCGGTGGTGACCGGAGGAGGGAACAAGAGGCACTAGGGCTCTAGAAGTAGGTCAGCCTCCAGGTAAATCATATATCACACATAAAGACCACTTCTAGAAATTAACCAAGTAAATGTGAATAGCCGAGCAGTACTGTGGGCATCTCACAAAAAGTGATGTACTGGCATCACACACCACCAGGTGTCATGCTTCATCATCTGCCAGTCCTCGCCCTCCAGAAACCCCGTTTGGTGGAGGACGGGCATGCACCTGATGACAGGGATGCACTTGCTAAAGTGAGTGGGGGCCCTAAGGGAGTAGTGAATTAAAAAGCCATCAAGAGTTCCCCAATGTAACTTTATTTAGTGAGGGAGCCATGTGGAATTTAAAAACAGAAGTGCGGTGAATAAGTAAAAAATTATCCAATCACCGCTGTGTGAGTTTTTTTATATATAAAGGTCAACATGTTTCAGCCATAATTAACCTAAGGTACATGGCTTTTGTCAGGACCAAGAAAGGGGCTCCAATCTTACCAAGCTGTATAGGTAAAGCCACTCTGTGGATAAGACCTATAGTCCTAGTAAAAAAAACGGTCCATTGACCTGTGAAGATATAAAAGAAAGAGAAGAGAACAGAAATGCAATCAGCTCTATGGATGTGCAAATAATGTTCAAACGTACTTGGTATGATGTATGAGATACTGACACCCACTTGAGTCATAATCTTCAATACAAATAATGTGCATAGTAATGTTTACTAGCCATCAAATTACATGAGCAATCAGGTATTCTTACCCTTTAGTAGGGAGCAACTAGCCCCATGGGAGGCGAGGGTTAGGGGTACCCCGAGATCACACTCACTAGAGAAGAAGAGCAAAAAATTGAAGTGTGAACCGAGATCTGAACAAACAAGATCACGGTGTAGCTAAATGCATCATTAAAGCACAGAGATCAAGACTTACTGCGTGTAGAGCAATTCCCCGTGAGATCACCTAGGTCGTACCTCTCTGTATTCCTCCCCGATGATAAAGTCGGACATCAGGCCGGCTGTTTATATAGTGTAGCTCATCAGGAGGTAATTATGTACAGGTGACTGCGTGGTCATAAGCGTGGGCGCACCAATATGACGGATTGTTTCCTGAGTCCGTGTAGGACTTGATCAGTAGCAAGCCTGATTGAGCCGTATTGCCTGGGACGGGGCGTGGTCGAAAAGGAATTAGTGTTGGGAGACGAGGCGCGTCGTGCATGACGTGCTGCGTCCGGAGTTCCTAGAGGGCGTGTCTTAAATGCCTGAACTCGGTTCGTGATAATAGTAATTACTGGGCGAGCTGAAGACCTCCCGCGGGAGGAGAACGGTGTGACTCACAAGTATAGATCGTGTATCCGTGCAGTGACAGAGAGATGTAGCTGACGTATCTATAATTAGTCAGCCCTTTGTCCGTGTCAGAGGATAGTCACATGGTTACAAAAAGGAACGCCCTCCATGGTGCGACTGTGTTGACGTTGTCAAGAAGACAGTAGTCAACTGCAATGGCGTGACGTATTGGATTCTAAAATAGAGAGGAAATGAAAGCAGGTGGCGCAAGGACCCTTCTGCAACTGGTTACCGGGTGTGTAGGTCACCAAGGAAAGGAAGCTCTATATCTGAGGATTCGTGGTTGTATCAATCGGTACTACAATACATAATGTGTATGAGTAGCTCACACAGCTACGTACACTGTGAACAAACCGATTATAGAGTGGGAAGAGAAGGCAGATGTAATTCATTTGCAGACCATATCGATGTGCATCATTCTGTTAGAAATAATTCAGTTCATGAACGGCATACTATAAGTAGTTCAATGTCATATTTTGTTTGGTGGAGAAACTCAAATCTGCAGCCTTTGGTTTGGATAGTGGCCATAATGGACATTATTTCGAAGTCTGTAGGTGGCTCGATGTAAAGCGTCTGCTGTTTCCATCTAATCATTTATTCATTTGTAGCCATAGAATATCATCATTCAGGCCCGATTTGGAAGTATTGAGCCTGAATACCCAGCGCTGTTCCCTTACATGAAGTGCATGTGTGCGGTTCACTGTTTCATTGTTCAATACTTCGAGAACAGTCCATTTCAGTTCTGAATCAGTGTGGTTATTTTCCAAGAAATTTCTGGTGAGTTTGGTGTTGTCCCTACATCTTCTGAAGGTACTGCGGTTCTCACTAATCCGGATTTTTACCTTTCTTGTGGTCATACCAATATACATTTTCCTGCAAGGGCAGGTCAACATATATACCACACATTCAGTATTGCAGTTACTGAAATTCTTAAGAGTCCAAGGTCTCCCAGTATCTATATCTACTTCTTTTGCGGTGTCGGTGAATTGGCATACAGCACAACCTCCACAAGGGTAGTGGCCCACTGGCTGTGGGTGACCCCAGAGCGTTATTTGGTTGTCTCTCCCCTGTGTGTTGCTAGTTGCATGTACAAGTTCATCTCTGATGTTACGGCTCCGTTTGAAAGCAAAAAGTGGTTGTTCCCATTTTATCTTGCCTGAATTAAGGATCTGCCATTTCTTGCGAATGATGTTCTGGATTTTATTGGAGGCCGGCGTGAAGGTTGTCACACAGACAGGTCTGTCTGTTTTCTCTTTTTGTGTGATTTCAAGCAGCGATTCACAATGGTTGTTTTTTGCTCTTTTTTGGCTCTAGTTATCAGTTTTTTTGGATAGTGTCTTGTGAGCAATTTCCTCTCCAGATCATTTGCTTGTGTCGTAAAGTCAGTTAGATCTAAACAGTTTCTGCGGATCCTGAGGAATTGTCCCACTGGGAGGTTTTGTCTCAAGGCCTTAGGGTGGAAACTTTCATATAATAGCAGGCTATTTTTGTCTGTAGGTTTGTTGTGGACCTTGGTGAGTATTTCTTCAGGAGTAAGACTGATGTCTAAGTCTAGGAATATGGCATGTTTTTCTTTAATCTTATAGGTAAACCTCAGGTGGGGGTCAATTCCATTAACCCAATTCAAAAACAGAAGTGCTTCCTCCGTAGTACCTTTCCAAACTATGAGGACGTCATCTATGAATCTTTTTCATGTTTTTAGATTCATAGAGAAGGGATTGGTGTCATTGAAGATGTTGTCCTCCTAAAATTGACGGACATACAGGCACGCCAGGCTAGGAGCAAATGTGCTCCCCATTGACGTGCCATGGTGGTATATGATGTTATTGAATTTGAAAAGTTTTCCGTTAGGGCAATCTCTGCACATTGCATTACGAAATGCGGTGGTGTAACATAGTTCCATTGCTGGTCGAGAAGTATTTGTTCAACCACTTCCAAAGTTCGTCTCTGTGGGATGCTCGTATAGAGCGCCTCGATGTCCATGGTGATCAAGATGTCTTCCTCCAGGTTGACATCCATATCTCGTAGGTGGCAGAGAACGTCTTTGGTGTCCCGTAAGTATGACCAAGACGTTTGGACTATCGGTTTCAAAAACCAATCGCAAAATTGAAAGAGAGGTTCTAACACCGAGTTTATACCTGATACTATTGGTCGGCCAGGAGGTGGCGATACATTTTTATGTATTTTTGGCAAGGTATAGAACTTGGGCATCCTGAAGTCCTCATTGATAAGGAAGTCAGCCTCATTCCGTGTTATCCAGTCATTTGTTAGCGCCTCATGTACAATGATCTTAATCCTGTTCAGAAGAGTGTTGGTTGGGTCTCTCTGATAGATTTAATAACTGTTGTTGTCTGCAAGTAGCCTCAAGCATTCATCAAGGTACATGGTTGCATCCAATATGACCGTCGCTCCGCCTTTGTCCGCGGGTTTTTGACAAATCTCTTGGTTTTGTTTTAAACCTTGTAAGGCCAATCTTTCTCCTCTATTGAGATTTTGGAATCCCTCCATGTCTCTGAAATTGATTGTTTCAATCTCAGTGAGAACTGCTTGTTCAAATGCTAAGACATTACATGGTATGCTCTGAGTTGGAGGTGAAAAAGAGGACTTGTTTCTAAGGTTGGTGTGTCCATCTGCTTCTGTGATCACCAAAGAATGCCCTGAGTTTGATTTTTCGGAAAAATTGTGCCAGCTCGACTTGAAGAGTGAAAGGGTCATTCTGCGGGGTGGGGACAAAGCCTAAACCCTTTTCTAAAATGGAATCTTTATTGTTGGAGAGTTGATGTTTACTCAAATTGACAATATTCGTTATGTCCGGCTCTTTGAGGGGACATTGCCCCTGCCTCTGCTCCTTGTTACAGCCCCTGTGGTTTCTTCCACCGGATCCTCCCAGTGTACCCTGGGTCCTCTTCGTGGTTTTTGTTTGCCTCGTTCCCTTCCCCTGCCCCTGAATAAAAAAGGCTGGGGTCATGTCGGGAAACCAAATCCTGGTGGAAAATACGGTTGCTGCCAAAACCCATATGGATTCATAGGTGGTCCAAACATTTGTTGATTGGGGTATTGTCCAGGTCGTCGTCCTTGATGTGGCGATGGAGTACCACCTTCGTCGCTGCTGTCAGATGAGCTACGGTCATCCCCTGAACTAAAGGTCCAGTTCTGAGGTGTAGGTCTGGCCCGCTGTTGTTTCATATTTGATTGTGGTTGTGGTGCCTTATCATAGTACTCATCACTAGTGTACGGATAGATTGTGTCTCTCTTAAATTTTAGGACATCCTTCTTAAGTTTGGTGATCTTTGACTGTGTTAAAAATTCACTATACTCAGAGTGGTCCTTGTTAATGTCGTCTAACTTCTTCTTAAAGATTTTAATGTCAATACTTGTTTTTAGAGCGTTCTCGCTTTGTGAATCTCTATAAGTAGAGTATCTGCCAACTGTCTAGCAGTATTGATGATCAGGACTAACCAGTCCTTTGTGCATTTCCATGCAATGCCAGACCAATTGATGCGGAACTCTCTGTTGTTTAGAAAAAGTCTTGGTTCGTTAGTGACCACAAGGCCCATCGGTGCTGCATTCTTCCTGAGATATTCAGTCATAAATGCCCCATGAAGGGCTGTACGTATTTGTTCCTTCTTCTTAGATGTCAAATTTCCCCATTAATCTGAATGTTTGACCGTATTTGCTACCACTGTTTCTGCTAGTAGCGAGGGTGTTCTCAAGATCTCTGCATATGCATCTTCATTAAATGCAAGTTCAGTCTCCATGGTGCAAAGGTGGGGATACCGTGTGCATGCTTCCTTCAATTTTATAATTTCATTATCTGTGTTGCGTATGGGAGAGAAATCCGTTGTGATTCAATCCCAATCTTTTATAAATAAAGAAGTGTGCCCTGTTATTATGTTCCCGCAGCCAGACAGCTGCTCAAACCATGGAACCACAAAGAAACCCCGGTGGTGACCGGAGGAGGGAACAAGAGGCACTAGGGCTCTAGAAGTAGGTCAGCCTCCAGGTAAATCATATATCACACATAAAGACCACTTCTAGAAATTAACCAAGTAAATGTGAATAGCCGAGCAGTACTGTGGGCATCTCACAAAAAGTGATGTACTGGCATCACACACCACCAGGTGTCATGCTTCATCATCTGCCAGTCCTCGCCCTCCAGAAACCCCGTTTGGTGGAGGACGGGCATGCACCTGATGACAGGGATGCACTTGCTAAAGTGAGTGGGGGCCCTAAGGGAGTAGTGAATTAAAAAGCCATCAAGAGTTCCCCAATGTAACTTTATTTAGTGAGGGAGCCATGTGGAATTTAAAAACAGAAGTGCGGTGAATAAGTAAAAAATTATCCAATCACCGCTGTGTGAGTTTTTTTATATATAAAGGTCAACATGTTTCAGCCATAATTAACCTAAGGTACATGGCTTTTGTCAGGACCAAGAAAGGGGCTCCAATCTTACCAAGCTGTATAGGTAAAGCCACTCTGTGGATAAGACCTATAGTCCTAGTAAAAAAAACGGTCCATTGACCTGTGAAGATATAAAAGAAAGAGAAGAGAACAGAAATGCAATCAGCTCTATGGATGTGCAAATAATGTTCAAACGTACTTGGTATGATGTATGAGATACTGACACCCACTTGAGTCATAATCTTCAATACAAATAATGTGCATAGTAATGTTTACTAGCCATCAAATTACATGAGCAATCAGGTATTCTTACCCTTTAGTAGGGAGCAACTAGCCCCATGGGAGGCGAGGGTTAGGGGTACCCCGAGATCACACTCACTAGAGAAGAAGAGCAAAAAATTGAAGTGTGAACCGAGATCTGAACTAACAAGATCACGGTGTAGCTAAATGCATCATTAAAGCACAGAGATCAAGACTTACTGCGTGTAGAGCAATTCCCCGTGAGATCACCTAGGTCGTACCTCTCTGTATTCCTCCCCGATGATAAAGTCGGACATCAGGCCTGTACACATGTCAGTTTTGATGAGGTCTTTCTCATGTGGTTTAAAGATTTTGTGGCCTCATCTTTGGTTGTTCGATGTTTTTGAATATTGTGTGTTTCGGGGCCAGTTTGGTTTTCTTGGCCAACAAATTCATTAGGAACCCTTTCTTGTGATTAGGCAGTGGAATTTCCTTTGTCAGTTTCGTCCTCCGGGTTCGCAAGTTTTTTGTATGTTGATGCCCATGGGGTCTCTATTTTAGACTCTGTGGAAAAAAACCTGCAGGTGCATCCCATCCTGTTTATGCTAACTGTTATCGGAATTTGGTTGCTTTGTTCCTTGTCTTTTGTTTCGTCTGAAAAGTTTACACCTGATGTTTCTTCCGCTTTGGCAGGTTTATTCATTGTCCTTTCTAGCTCTTTTATGTTGGTTCGTTATGCCTCCTTTTCTTGGCTTAAATCTGTACGACCTAGAGGTGCTGTTGCTATATTGTCCCATGGGGTTCTTGCTGCTCCTTCTTCATTATTAATCAATTGTTTTTGATCTGATCTCGCCATCCAAGTCCATGCTTTTGCACCCCTTTATAAAGCTCTTGTTGTTTAATAATGTTGGTGTCTACCAAATTCATTTTACCTTGGTTGCTGGAAGCTTGATCAGACGGATACACTTGAATTAATTTTATTTTTTTTAGGTCAACTGAGTTATTAGATAGATTGGACCCAAGCTTTGGCTTCCCCTGTTTGGCTCAGGTGAGAGATCCCCTTCCCATCTATTCTGTGTTTAATGTATTCCTTTTCCTGTCTCACTCATAGTTGGCATGCTAAAAGGGACCCCACCTTGTTCCTTCCCTCGTAGCTGCGGGCTTGCAAGGGTAGAAGGGTCTTCTAAGCCACATTAGTGTAAATAACCTGGAGCTTCCGCTTAAGCTGGGTAATCTTACAAAGTGTTTGGACCGAGGGATTAGATTTGTGGTCCGATTCAGCCTTTCTAAGCTCTCCCTCGAGTAGAAGACGTTCCTCCTTGCATTGTGTTTTGAGGGTGTCGTCTAATTTGATGCACTTCCTTGAATACCTGCCTTGAAGGCGTCCCAGTTGTTAGCTAAGGAGGATTGCGCCGGGTCGTTAAGGTAAAAAAACTCTGTGATTGTCTTTCGTAATTCGTCTCTACGAAGCCAGTCCCTGCAGAGGAAATTGGGAAAATACCATCGGACAAGCCGAGAACGCGGGGAGGGCCAATCAAGGACAAGCTCTAGGGGAGCATGGTCCAAAAGGCAAATTGGGTGAAACTGGGATCTTGCCATTGTGTGAAGAAGAGACTGACTAATGAATATGTGATCAATTCTGAAGTATATCCTATGGGAATGTGAGAAAAAGGAATAATCCTGGGTCGTGGGATGAGCATCCCTCCAAACATCCACCAGCCCCATTCTCTGTAAAGTTGCCTTAAGGTATTTGCTAAATACCCCTCTGCTGTTCTATGGGAGTGTGTAGTGTCCTAGGCCAGATCCCATATCGGATTGAAGTCCCCAAGCAATAAGATGTCGAATCCCTGTCGAATCCCTCTAGTAAGGCTAAAAGGGGGCACAGGAAATCATGTTGACCTGCGTTCGGAGCATAGATTGTGGCACTAGTGCACAACCTTCCCTGTATTTTACCCCTAACCATCAAGAACCTCCCCTCCTTGCCCATTTTTGTGCTGTGATGGAGAAATGAGATTGAAGTTTGAAAAAGAAGTGCCACCCCATTATGTTTAGTGTGTTCGGAAGAGTGGAAGATCTGTGGGTAGGCCCTATGTTTTAATTGTTGTTCCTATTTGCGCAGGATGTGTGTCTCTTGCAGGGCAGCTATTTTAACCTAGTGGTCATTTAAGAATCTCCTGATTCATTGCATCTTGTTAGGGGAGTTGAGACCCTTTACATTCCACTTTGAACAGTTAACCCCCATCAGTCAACATAGCAAGAGTTGTCCGCTTGTCCCCGCAGCCCCGCTCCCTGGGACAGCACCCCTGATGATCTTCCCCTCCCAACCCATCCAAGCAACGTAACAAAAATCCAAAAAAGACCGTGGCACCAAAACAAAATGAACAGTAACATAGAAGGATCAAAACTTTGAGCTCGTAGGATCTCAATCACAGAGGAGAACCTAATTTCGAGCAGTACGTAGGGCGGACTAAATTCCGTCAGAAAGGCCCATAGCGCATCTTCATAGGCACTGAAAAAAGAGTTTAGAGCTAACAATATCTTTGAGTGGATGGCTTGATTACTTCGAGCTTTCCCGCCCTCTGTCTCTATTTGAAAGTCAGAGTGTCCAAGGACAAACCAGCATGCTCCCCTGTCGGCTGCCAAGGGATGTGGAATGCTAGTCATACTTGAAACCTCAAATAAAACAAAATCTCTGAACGACAAGCCTGGACCTTATCCTCTTGCAGTGTTCTTGTTGGTTCTCCCCCTTTGCTTCTTCGAGCCTGCCGTCGCCACTTCACCGCTCGACTCCGCCACCTGCGACATGGCTGGCATCTCAAGCCCAAGAGTAGACAACGAATCCTCGAGTTCTGTGCAGTGATAGTTCTTGTTGTCTGGTGTGAAGGCTTAGCCGAAGGGGTAAGTCCAGCGGTATTTCACCTGGCAATCTGTTATGGCTACAGTGACGCGTCGGAACTGCTGGCATCTAGCAAGTGTGGCCTGTGCAACATCCTGGTAGAGCGAACACATGGCGTTCTGAAATGGCACACTGATGAGGGTATGCGCCTTCTGAAGGACCAACTCCTTGGTTTTAAAAGAACTAAATTCTGCCAACAAGTCCCTGAGTTTTCTGGAATCTCCCAGAGCTTGTGGCCCCGCCCTTTGGACACGCTCCAGGCGAATCTCTGGTTCGGAGTCTCCCAGCACCTTGGAAGAAAGCCCCACCATAAAACCCTCCAGATCTGGGCCGTTGTATCCTTCTTACAGGCCTCTCACCCGAATGTTATCTCGACAGGAGAAATTCTCCAGATCCTTGCATCTGAGCATTGTGGTTTTCAACTGAGGACCCAGGTCACCAGACTGGGCCTCCAAATGCCGCACCATGTCATCCAACTCCTAATATTTCGCCTCAAGATCGAGAGCGCGGGCCCCAATGGAATTAACATCAGATTGTGGGGCCACCAACCTTCCCCCCCATTTCGGTTTTGAACGCATCGAAAGAGGCCCCCATAACAGCCGTAATGTCGTCTCTGAGTTCTTGTTTGAATTCTCGGAGTGAGGCCATCAGGTCGTCCGTTGTGAGTGCCATATTGCCGACAGTCATCGCCATCTCCTCACTGATTTCCCCCTTGGCAGCGTGGGAGAAGTAGCTGGAGACTTTTGTGGGCTGTGCCTTTTTGGGTGGCATAATGACTCGCACCCACTACTTGTTCGGGGTCACCCATCAGTAGAAAATTGCCAGGGGTATTGGAGACTGCAGTGGCACGCCAACTCTGCCCACTTGAATGAACCTTTCTGTGTTGAAGGACACGGGCTCAGAGACGCTGAATCAATGCACCGCAGGGTCCAGAAATAGCCAGATTGCAAGAGCAGGGTTTAGGTAAGAAAGCCTGCAATCTTTTGGGGCCATCAGCCCAGGATGGTGGAGATAGGTCTGGGATGTTCTATTTTGGATACAAGCCTCATGTGGCATGGGGAACTCAGCCAATCCCCCAGGAGTGCTGTGCTATTCGTCTGGCTCTAGAAGTCCCTCACCGACCACACCTGTGGTCAGTACTATAATGCGACAGCAACTCGTGATCACTCTCTTCAAGGTTGCACCGCCTCCCAGGGCCTCATGGGAGCTCCGCTGGCCGACTCTGCAGCCCCTCCTGATGAAGAGGCTAGAGCGACACCTTGAAGAGCAACTGCTAGAAGGGCTAGGATTAGGTTCAGGGCCCCTCCAGGGGCAACAACAGGTCACCAAGAAGGAGGACACTCACCAAGGATAGGGAGTCTCCAGCCGGGGCCTCCTCACGTGGCTATGGAAAGGTACCTGACCTCAGCCATCTTAGGGTCAGGCACCTCTCTGTTGGGAGTAATTTTGGCTGTGTACTTTGTTGTAGGGGGGACCCCCGCTCCTTACTGTGTCTGGTGCTATCACCAGTGCAGACTCCCCTGTGTCTCCGCCCTGCTGGGGGAATCCACTCCACAATGCGGGGCACAGCTGGGGGACCACGTCCCTTCATGCGGGTGCCGGTGGATTTATGCGCTGCCAATTTGCGGCTGGAGGTGGCCCCTGGGCCAAGCAAGTTGGGCAAAGCAACCAGTCTGCAGGTAACGCAGTGCCCCACAAGTCTTGGTGCTGCAGTGAGTGCTTCAGCAGGGCATTTCAGCAGGATCCGCCATCTTGCTCCACTCCGTAGGCTCCGCAGTCAGGGATGGTCTCACCCCACTATCTTCATCACGGGGCCCAAGTTTGCCTCTCACAAGTCCCGCACCTCCCTGTGCCCCAGATGAGCCGACAGCCCAATACTTCAGGTCCCAATGCAGCGGCGGGTGCCTGAGCAGCCGAGCTCGGTGGAAGCCACCATCTTACCCTTCGCGGCAGACTCTGAAGATAGTGATGCTCTAACACCGCACTCCACATCAGGGGGGTCAAAGTTGGCCGCCCGCTAGTCTCCGAACCTCCGGGCGCCTCAGATGATCAGGTGACCCCAGTTTCTATGCCTCGGTGTAGCGGCGAGCGCCTCATCATCAAAGTGCAGTGGGAGCCATCATCTTAACCCGTGCCGTGGGGGTCCGACCGTAGAGAAAGTATCATTCCACAATCCTCATCAGCAGGGTCCAAGTGCGTCAACCGTAAGGCACCACACTCCTTGGTGCCTCAGACGAGCATGCGACCCAACTTTGGAGTAACAGGTGCCTCGCAAGTTACAAAGGCATTAGGGCGTGGTGCGGAGCCGATCGGTGTTACGTCAAGTCGGCCATGATGGTTCACCAGGCCCTGTGGCCAATGTTTTTAAGTACACTACACCCTGCCCTCTAGGCTGCTTAGGGACTACTATAAAGGTGACTTATATGTATGAAAATGAAAGGTATAAACCTGGCAAAAGGTTTATATTGCCAGGTCAAAATGACAGTTTAAAACTGCACTGCAGGCTGCAATTGTAGACCTGAGACATGTTTTTAAAAAGCTTCTTATTTTAAGTGGGTGGCACAATCAGTGCTCCAGGCCAACAAGTAGCATTTAATTTACAGGCCCTGGGTACATGCAGTACCACTTTACTAAGGATTCACAAGTAAATTAAATGTGCCAATTGAGTGTAAGCCAATGTTACCATGTTTAAAAGGGAGATCGCAAGCACTTTGGCACTGATTAGCAGTGGTAAAGTGTACAGAGTCCTAAAAGCCAAGAAAAAAAGGGTTCAGAAAAAAGGAGGGTGAAGGCAAAATGTTTGGGGATGACACTGCAGAAAGAGCCAGGCCCAAAAGTACCATAGATCCTTTAATCTATAGTGTCAGTCAAGAGAATATTCAAGACTTACTGTCTGCCAGTGCAGCTTCAGTGATTGACACAGTGGATCGCGGGTAAACTGACATCTAGACTTGTCAATAGACCCGATATACCAGATGCCTGTACATTCCTCAAGGCACTTATAATGCTTAAGCACTCGAACACAGGGACTGCATTGATGTTGGATTGTTGCTTGCTGAAGACTAAGATGCCAGTTCCATATGCGCTGAACATACCTATGACACACTTAGATGTACTGTTGATCCAGCAGCTTACCAGCAACAGGTAATCCAACACTATGCACTCATGAGGCCCATACAAACATTTCACAACAAACCTGGCAAAAACTGTTGGGGTCATGTCTTATAAATTTCTTACCATACCAAGATTAGTTACTTCTGATTGCTAACTAATGTTTCACTGATTAAAAAGTTCTTTCCTCTGGTCAATGGACCGTTTGGTTGAACTAGTTGATGGTGAAATGTCATAAATCAACTTACTTGCCAATATTAAATGATCAAAGAGTCAAAAAGTGTTTTAAAACTTTATCTAAGAAATAATTTTATGTGAATCACTTACAAAGTCCAGAAAAGACTCTGTCTCCTCATAGGAAGGAAGATTCAATAAATCAATTATCAAATGCATTCATTTATACTACGCAATGACTATGCATGGAAAGGAGAGGATAAAGAGAAAAATACATAGGCACATAAGCAGACATATAACTATATGTACCAAGTATGGTGTGAAAACCAACCCCTTGGCCAGGGGGCTGGGAAGGGTCCCCAAGGAAAGATCTGGCGACCAAAGGCTTCAGGACAGGAATCAGGACAGGACAGATGACCTCTCTATCACCGACGCTTCCATAGCATCCCTCTCTGACACTCTCTTCCTCCTCGAGATTCTTCTGCAAACTTATTCTAAGTAAATTAATTTAAGATATATGGTTCTGCAAGTCGATTCTTCTTCAGCATCTCTCGTCACTCCAACAGCATCCCAAGCTCTGCAGCATTCAGCATCAATGTCTCTCTAACTAACTAAAAACAACCTCACTTATACCCTACAATATTCGTGTACCTCCCAAAATTGTTTCAATTTCATGAAACTCCTAATTCTTATTGGACAGGCAAGGGGCGGTGATCATCACACCATGCTTACATATCACTCTTGTCAGTTAGCCCTTTGTCAATAAAACGATCCCCTTAATTTTTTATTCAAACTTTATTTCCCACCCGCATTCACATTATTTTTGCAATATTTATAATAGCTTCCACAGATTCTGCCATCCTGGTCACCACTTGGTTCCCAGACACTCAGTGGTATTGGCTTGTATTCAAGTTTGTAGTCATCATTCTGGATTCACTCTCAATAGGCATGCGCAGAGGAACATTTCAGTCACGTGATTCTGCTTACTTCTGTCATGCTCTAGAGGCCCAAATGCGTTTCAAAGCAGCCATCTTGTCAGCAACTGCGCAAGCGCAAGAAATTCCCTCCAAGCGAAAGTACGTCATACTATGTAGATGCAGTAGACGCATGCGTACTAAAGATTTTCAGTTAGCGGCCATTTTAGAATCTCACTCGAGTTACTTGTTGTTAAAATAGATAGGCAAGCTTCTTCTTTAGTGCAGTCTGTTGCACATATTATTTTACACAATACAAGGTTAATACAGGGTTAAAAGTTACTTGAGAAGATTGTGTCCGAGCAAGTCTCTTTTCTTCAAGTCCTTGCTCCATCAATCCCCTATCTGATGGCATTTTAAAGCCATCACAAAATTCCCCATCCCTAATCAGATGCCACCTTTAGAATTTTTCACTTTCATTTCCTTCTTCATTCTTGCTTTTATATTCTTTATTTCTCCCATCCTGTCATATAGCTTGGCTTCATTTTTTTCTAATTGTATCTCTGGTTCCCTTTTTATTTATTTCATATCTCCTTCTTCTCAACTTATTAGTGCAACACTTCCACCATATTATTATCGACAAAACTATTCTTGCTATACCTACTAAGGGAAATACAACTTGTCGAAGGAAACTTTTACCTATATTAGTAAACCAAGTCCCTATATCAGAAATGCTTTTTGTTAGTCTTTCCCATACACTGTCAACCTCCAGTGGTTTTAATTCTTCATGCATTTTTGTAATATTCTTTATATATCCTTTAATTTCTGTACTTTTATCTAGCATGTAAGTGCAACAATGTTGCACTTTCAACATTTTACAGACTCCGCCCTCTTTAGCCAATAATATGTCAAGCGCAAGTCAATTCTACAAAACCATAGATCTGATTGCAACCATTTCTGTATTAATCATCAAGAAACCTTCAGCCGTATCAGTCGAAAGACGATCAGCTACTGTTGACAACCAACATATTCTATGTGAATTTAGAACAACTCCCACTAAGGTATCAATGCACTGAATATATCACCTATTATTTCTGAAAAACTAGCTCCCTTTCTTCGTGTTAGTTCATTAGGGTTTTCATTGCTTCCAGTGATTCTCTTTACATGATAGATTTTCGGAAATACCATTTTGAAATAGCAACTCCAGTACCACCATGCAGGCAGCTTCTAATAAGCTTTATTTTCACATACGTAGTAAACTCCAGCATCGGTTCCCCCTTTTAGTTCCCAACTTGCCAAAATTAGGAAGATTTGTTCACATTCACTGGAACCAAAAAATACATTATTATAATCTGTCTTTAATCTATGAAGGCATGTTTTCCCTGTCTTCACAAAATCTAGGGACGTTGCAGCATGAGCCTTGCCAGCTGTATAAGTTCCCTCTTTCTCAGCCCATGGTGGAATATGGTGTTTCTGTTCAGCAGCTTTTCTTTGGACATCCTGTCTAATTTCTTCAACTAAATTTAAAACCACTTTCTCTTCTTCACGTAATGAGCATGTTAGATTGTTTTTATGTGCCTTTTCTATATCTAATGACTTCATTGTTAGGAAAAATTCACCCATAAACTGTGCATCTAAACTACTGCGTACTGGATTCATATTCTTTTGAATAGGAATTACTGTAAATGCTACATCTATATTAGAAGAAGAATATTGCTGTTTTCCTGTTCTATAAAATAAATGTGATAATATACTACATGAAATGCCATATGTTAAAGGTAAATAGTGGTACGTAATCCCCTCAGCTGAAGTAGGTAATTTCATACAAACATAACAATAACTAATCTCCATTGTGTCTACATATTGAAACAATAACCTTGTAAATACATTTAATGAAGTGTCATTATCTGTTATGATGTGATGTAAATCTGTCTCATCTTATGCTTCTAATTCTACTTTATCTCCTTTTTGGTAAGCAATCTTTTCATTAGTATTTGTATCATTCTTCTTATCCGTTAAGATAAGATAAGGAATCGCTATTGTTAACAATAGCCATACTAAAATCACTGATAATATACTACAGATGAAAGCTCTACAACATTTCTTTATACAACTTTATTTTGGTCTTTCTGCAACTCTGTTCTCAGCCGTTTTGACTGAAGAAAATTACTCTTCTTTCTTTAGTTGTGAATTAGACTCTTTAAGTACTTCAAGGAGGCCTCACTTCCTTTTCGTCAATCTGTTCAGCATTTATTTCTTCACCAGATTCTTCATTTAAATTTAGATTCTCGAATAATGCAAGAATCACATAAGTCCGTTCAGGTCCTTTGAATTTTCTATTCAAAACCTTTAATCTTGGACTTCTTCAATAAGTTCTAGTAACTGACTGCTCAGTCTGAGTTTGGCTATTAACCTCATTTACTTGTTCTGGATTTTCATTTGTTTTTCTCAGGTGATATTTCAATCTTTTGACTCCCCCTGGCCAATTATCACCTTTTCTGACCCGTTTTAATTGCACTGCACCTTTACCTTCTTCGTCTCTTTCATGAGCTCTCTTAATCTCGTTATGTTGTGGCACAACCAGGTTTTCTTTGTTTTCTGAGTTTCTCTCTACCTTTCCTTATTCAGGTCTTGTCTGCGAGGCTTTTTCTGCCTGAACTTGTTCTTTTTCTTCTAACTGTTCCTGTTCTGGTATTTTCTTAATCTGCTCTTCTTCTTCCCGAACTTGTTCTTCTTTTCCTAACTGGTCCTCTTCAGGTCTTATTACAATTTGATCTTCTGCTGCCTGAATGTGTTCTTCTATGCCTAATAGTCCCTGTTCAGGTTCTTCGATTGATTGGTGTACCTGAGTATGTTCTTCTGTCCCTATCTCATCCTGCTCAGGGTCACTTTTTTCTTGGTTCTCTTTTTTCTAAGCGTGCTCTTCTATACCAATCTGGTCCTCTCTATTCTCCTGCTCCTCTAATCTGGTTCTACTCCTTGTTTTGATAAACACTTCCGGTATGTCAACCACTGGTATCCAGTCCTCCTAACTTGTACTCGGTTGTTCTCTATCAATCTCCCTTAAATCTTGTGCTATAGATTCTTCAACTGCACAACCTATAGCTGTCCCAACTGTTTTAGTCAGTTGTGGTTCTTCTTCATCAGGAGCTGGCACCCTTTTGGTATGACTGGCATGAATCCAGTTTGGTAAACCAGCACACTTCACTGCTGTTATGGTGACTAATATGACTTGCCGTGGTTCATCCCACCTTGGTGTTAGGCACGACTCTCGGTGTGATTCTTTACTACCACCCAATCTCCAGGATTCAAATTATGTGCTTGTTCCGGCTGCCTGGTCACTGCATCTTCTCCAACCTGGTGAGAGACAGAACACACTAGGTCAGCCAATCTTTTGCAATAATCCAATACCAGATCATCAGATATATTCAGCAATTTATGTCCTGGTATATATGTTTGTCTCATTGCTCTTCCCATGATAATCTCATGGGGACTCAGTCCTGTGTTTCTGTCAGTAATACTTCTGAGCCCTATCAGTACAAGAGGCAATGTATTTGGCCAACTCATTGAGGTGGATGCACACACCTTGGCCAGTCTTGATTTAATTGTGCCATTCAATTGTTCTACCACTCCAGACGCCTCTGGACGGTATGCACAGTGCTGTTTCTGTTCAATGTTGAATGCTCCACAGACTATTCAAATTATTTCATTATTAAAATTAGGTCCTCTATCTGATACCAAAGTTACAGAAAAACCAAATTGTGGAATTAGTTCCCTCAACAATATTTTGGCAACTGTTATACTATCAATGCTCCTAGTAGGTTATGCTTCCACCCACTTTGAAAACAAACACACTATCACAAGGACGTATTTCATTCCCCTACATGGTGTTAATGATATGAACTGTAACCTTATGAAAGGTCCTTCTGCTTTTCCAATTTTACCCCAACTGACCATTGTTTTTCTGCCTGGATTTACTTACTGACAAATTAAACATCTTTGGCAAAGGCTCTCTGCGACTACCCTAAACCTTGGATTGTACCAATTTTGTCTGAATAGTCGTATCATTGCATCCCTGCCTACATGAGTGTCTCCATGGTACATCCTCGCCATTTTTTAGAGCAAACAATCTGGCATGACTGGTCTACCATCATGGTATACCCACATTTCATCTTCTGCCCTCTTTTCACAACCCTGCTTTATTCAGTTTTCATTTTCGCTCTCTTTCACTTCACCCTGCAATTGTCTCACCTCCTCCCATGTTTCAATAACTGAGAATTACATAGGTTGGCAGCTGATTTCATTTGCTTCCAATTTTCTGTTTATTGGCATGCTGTTTTTAGCACAATATTGAGCAACCTGGTTAGCATATTTATTACCAGCTGTCACATAGTCATGGCCTGACTGGTGAGCATGTCAATATTTCTTTTACAAATTTCCCATTCCGTATAAGGAATCCTGATGAAGTCATAAATCCCCTCTGCATCCAAAGTTGGCCAAAGTAGGGCACAACCCCGTAACCAAACTGGCTATCAGTAAATATAGTCACTTTCCAATTTTTCCCAATTTTGCATGCTTTTATTAAAGCTATCAATTCGGCTACTTGTGTAGACTTGACTCCAGGTAAACAGGATGCTTCAACAACTCCAGTTAATTTGCATACAGCATAAGCTGCACTCAATCCACCTTCTCCAAGCCTAAGACAGGCGCCATCAACAAATAGTTCATGATCAGCCTCCTTCAGAGGCTCTTCCTGTATGTCAGGGCGGGGCTTAGTGCACATCTCGGTGACATCTAAGCAATCAAGTTCTACCTCATCTGTTACTTCGTCACATCTCGAGTCTGGCAATAGTGTAGCTGGGTTTACCATGGTACACCGAATTACATTCACATTTTCTGCTCTCAGAATTATTCTTTCATACTTAGTCATCCAACTAGGGGTAAGATGCTGTGTTTGAGTCCTTGTTAATAGAATCTCGACTGAATGTGGAACATACACCTTCACTGGGTGTCCCATCACAATTGACTCACTTTGTTCTATGCTCATACAAGTAGCAGCTACTGCTTTTAAGCAGCAAGGTAATGCTAAAGCCACTGGATCCAAAGTAGCAGAAAAATATGCTATTGAACGTCGGCTTAATCCATGTCTTTGTGTTAAGACTGAGAGTGCACAACCTTCTCTCTCACAGCAGAATACTGCAAATTATTTCATATAGTTAGGCATACCTAAGTCTGGGGACTCACATACATACATACATACATACTTTGTGTCCTCATCAGGCAAATGATTTAGAAATGCAATTGAATCAACAACACTGTCATCTCTAGATTTTGATGCTACAAGTATGAAGTCAGGATCCCTCTACTACCCCTGTCCGATTAAAATAGCCAAATTGGCCCTTCGAATTTCCCTGCAGCCCTTACTCCTCTTTTTAATTCAATAATTGAAGCACGTAGGATCCCTATTAGCTGGAAAATGGCCTCTTTGATTCCTCTTTTGAAAAAACCTAACCTTGATCCTAAAGATGTCCATCATTTTAGACCGATTTCCCGTCTCCCATTTCCCGCCAAAATGCTGGAAAAATGGATTAACAGTCATTTGAGCAGGTACCTTCAAGATGCTGAAGTACTTGACTGTACCCAATATGGATTCCGTGAAGGCCACAGCTCTGAAACGGCCCTCCTGAAGTCCACTGATGAGATCAGGAAGACTCTGGATTAAGGGGGCAGAGCGTCGATGATTATATTGGACCACTCCGCAGTGTTTGACACGGTCCACCATGATATTTTGATGGACCGATTGTCAGCCTGCGGAGTACAGAAGGCCGCCTGGAGGATTTTAAAATCCTTTCTCTCTGACCATCAGCAGATAGTGGCCTTAGGCGATTTTTGCTCCCCTCCTTTACAACCGCCTTGTGGGGTGCCACAGGGGTCATCGTTGAGTCCTACCTTATTCAATGTCTACGTATCGTCGCTAGCTCTATTGATTATATCTTTTGGTTTCCATCTTACCTCTTATGCAGACGATACGCAGATAGTGGTATCACTTCTCCCAGGATCTGAAAGGAATATAAGCCACAGGCTACACAACTGTATGGAGGCACTCGGCTGCTGGATGACCAGCAATTGCCTTAAATTAAATTCGGGCAAGACTGAAGTCATCTTATTTGGGGCCCCTTCCGTCACCTTCTACGCAGGTGAAAAACTTGGGAGTGTATTTAGATGAGAAACTGGACATGAAAAGTCAAGTTAATGCCATTGTAGCATCCACTATGTTTACTCTCAGGACTACTAAGAAAATTCTTCCTTTTCTGCCTAAGGAGAGTAGGCAGACGGTGGCTACGGCATTGATTATGTCACGCTTGGACTATTGCAACAGCCTCTATTTAAACATGCAAGAGAGTCTGCTGCATAGACTCCAGATGCTGCAGAATACCGCTGCTAGGCTGATATCTTGCATACCAAAATTTGCCCCAATTTCTAATGAAATAAGCAGACTCCATTGGCTGCCAATAAGGCAACGAGTGCAATTTAAATCTCTATGTCTAGTTTTTAAATCACTTCATAATCAAGGATCACGCTACCTTCAGGATCAATTCCAATGATACACCCCTTCTAGGCCGCTACGTTCCTCGGCTCAAAAACTGGTTAAAGTCCCTCTTGTAAAAAAAGTTTGCTGGGGTGGGAAAAGTTTTGTGGTAGGTGCTGCAAAGGTGTGGAACCAGCTTCCCTTTTTCCTGAGGAACAGCACCAATTTGCTGCTGTTCAGGAAAATGCTTAAGACCTGGTTGTTCTAGTTTCCTCCTCAGCCTCTCCTCTAATCAGGATAGCAGTTAGTGCCAGGACACCCAAGGGTAACAGTCGCGCTTAATAAAATAATTAACATAACATAGCATAACAAGTAAATCATCAATATACTGCACTAGGACAGAATTTCGGGGCATAACTAGCTTCTCTAGAAACTTTTTCAAAACCTATTTGAAAATTGAAGGACTCTCTGTATACCCTTGAGGGACTCGATTCCATACATAAATATGATCCTCAAATTTAAAAGAAAAGAGATACTGGCTGTCCGGGTGTAAAAAAAGAAATTGAGAAAAAGGCCTAGCAAACATCAATTACAGTACATCATCCAGCGTTCCAGGGTATCTGATATAGAATTACTGCTGGATTTGGTACTACAGGACAACATGGTACTACAATCTTATTCATCTTTCTCAGATCCTGTACTATCCAGTATTTTCCGCTAGGCTTTTTAAGGCCTATTATATGCAAATTGCTAGGACTGCTCATTATTTCTTTTGAAATGCGTAGTTTAACCATTCGGTTAATTTCAGTAGCCAATCCTGCTTTGACTTCTGGACTCATTTTTGTATTGTTAAGTGTTACGATAGACCTCCATATTTTACAGTTACTTTCACTGGGTCTACATTTACCACTAGACCTATTTCCTTTCCAGTAAAGTCCCACACTTCTGGATTCACAGTTGTTTTCAGCTCCTTTGGTAAATCATTCTTTGTCATCAGAGAATACATCTCATCAATTTCTGTGCTTTGTTTAGCTAACATTATTTTGTATATCCTATCTTCATCTGAGGTCTGAATGGCAACACCATCCTGTGTGCAATAAATTGTGAATTTCATCTTGCATAGAAGATTTCTGCCTAATACATTCACTGGACTAGAATCACAACTACAAATGTAAGCACATCTTTAAAAGTTCCAATTTGCACCTCCATAGTTTTTGTAATTGGGGTTCTAATCTGCTGGTTGGAGACCCCAACTACTTGGATCGCTTCTCCCGAGAGGGGTAGGTTTGGGATGTCTGCTGTTCTCACAGTAGAATGGGTAGTACCAGTATCAAAAGGAAAGTGATATCATTGCCTTCCACTTTTCCATCAATTAATGGACCTGACTGATCTACCGGCAAGGATGCGCAAAGTACGCATTCCCTTTCCTTCCCCCTCAGGCATCGCCATTACATGTAACTATTTTCTTCGTTATTGTTCTGCAAAAAATATTGTGAAACCACAGAATTTTTCTTACCACTTCCTTGAAATCCAGCGTCTGCACTGTACTTTTGCTGGTTCACAAAATTTAGCATAGGGGCAGGTGGCAACTGACATTGCTGATTAACTAACATAAAAATACATGTATACACAACAAACAGAGAGGGCCCCAATAGGGCAAATCGCTCTATTTGAAAAAACTGCCCTCACTCACATACCAAGGTATGTGACATGCTTCATCATCGGGCCTGCTTACAATACGCCCTGGTGTACCCCACACAGGGCTGAGCATGAGGGAGGGGGAAAAAATAATAAATTTCTCTTAACACGACATATAGTCAGGACAAATGGACATAGACAACACTTAACACATAAAATGGTGAGAGTCGTGCAAACACCAAGTGATCTCAACCGAGAAGTGCGACAAAAAAGTGCAGTATGAGGAGTGAATAAAACTGATTAAAGGTGTCAACCAGAATACAACCTTTATTAAAGTTTTCTTGACACCTCTACCAGGATTCAAAATAAATGAAAAAGGATGGGAAAACGCCTCTAAGAGATAATTAGGAGCCTCAGGGCTTCCCTCCTACCACTGCCAGAGTCAACATGTTTCGACCGCTCTGTATGTGCCTGTAAGGTCACTCCGGTCTTCTTCAGGACCGTCGCATTCGGTGTCACTCTGGGTTCCCCCGTACTTCGGAGAGATATTACCCCAACAGGGAGGCAGTCAAATTGATCCGTACCTCTCCTGTATTGTATGTGGAGAGTGTCCCCACAAACGCGGGAGAACATTCGCTACAGCAAAGAGAGAGGTTAGAGAGAAGGTGATTAAATCCCTTATTAGAATACACCTGCTCTTTCTTTCAATTCTATTGTGTCGTTAGAATAAAATTCAGTGTCTAGTGTTGAGTCAAAGACCCCGAACGCATATTATGCACGGACTCCTGCTCAACTTATCACTTGTCCCTGTATAATCAAATATATACAAGACACAGTTGCTTATAATTGACCATGTCTCTGCATTATCATAATCACTCATACCTAGTACCTAGCCCCACTCTATTGCCGAGGGGCCATCATAATACCACAATCTCCAACTCTTGCTGTTAAAGTGCCCCCACTCAGGATGTTGTATATTGTGTGGTTCACTTACCGAGTTTATATCTATTACAAACTCGAACTGGTGTCCGGTGAGGAGGACGCCAAAGAACGCAATCTGGAAAATAAGTCTCTTGGGTCCTTCTATCTATCTTTACCCAATCTGTTTCTTTTGGAGGAATTTTTCCTTTCAAGAAAGTGATTACTTGGTGATATTTCTCCATTACATCATCTGATGGTGCTCCTGTTTTCAAATCTCTTGGATATTCATCACCAGGCCAATCAACTGTGATTTTACATTCTGGCCATAAATCTGCAGGTACTACTATATCAAATAAACCATTTAAATCTTCCAACTGAACCTTCAAATCCTTTACAAATCTTTCAACTTGTTAGTACCATTCAACTGGCTTTTCTCTCAATTTTAGAAAATCATTGATAAATGACAAAATATCTTGTCGACTTCATGGGACATGAACGTATCCTCCACCAGGTACCTCCCTCATGGGACACAATCTTTCTACTTTCCCTGTCTCTTTCAATAAATATGCAGTAGACGCTTCCTTTGCCTGTGCTTTCTCCTTTTTCTTCAACCACCTTACTCTTCATTTGTCAATGTCTCCCTATTTCTGTAAAATATTCAGTAACTCTTTTACCTGTAACTTCCAGACACATTCATATTTTCTAAATCTTTGTCAGAAAAATACACTCAATAGGGCTTTTGTAACACTTTCGATCTCCCTATGTCTATTCCCATCTCAGATGAAAGTTCAGTTAACTTCTCATGAAACAATCTTGCATTTCTAGTTATACTCCTGCATATAAACAGCAATTATTCTTCATTGTAGGTGTTTAATCTATCTATTCTCACGTTTCCAGCTATAATTTTTTCCAATTCCACTTTAGGTTTATAAATAGCTAATATTTTAGGAGGCAAACTCTGCTTTTCTATTCCTGTGCCCATCTTTCTAAATCTTCTGGAGTTACTGCTGTGGTACTTCCGACTCCTGAGGAGGTTTCTGACCTTCCTTCTTTTTCACTCAACTAAGTCTCTTATTGGTAGATCCATTTATGAAATTACGGAATCACACTTACTGGCTTGGTCATCAGTAATTATAATTTCTTTTCTGGAATTGTTCAAAGGAATCGCTGCAACTTGTGGCTTTGGACAATTTACCTTGTCTCTGTACAAAGGGACAACAGGACCTATGGTTACGGGTATTGTCAATGCTTCAGGGTTTACATTTAGTTGAGTTATTTTCTGTATTGGTTCTTCCCTATTGTTATTCAATGCTTCTTTTCCTTTATCATATAATGCTCTATTAACTGGTTGATCATGTAATACCTCTGGAATTAAAGGTGGTCCTAATACTGGTGCACTTGAGGTAATTTTATTTGGTCCCTCTTGATACGGTGGAGGGTTTTTAGTTACAATATCCTCCAATAATTCATACCCTGTCATATTTAAGTGCTTCAATTTTTCTTTACACTTACTCCCTGTTTATTCATCATCCATTAGTTCCGGATATAACCCTTCTGATACCATTGCTCTTCTCCACTGTTTTATCTGTTCTTCACGCGTCCCATACATACATCTTGTATAGAATCCTGTAAACTTTCCTCTTCTACATTCTTCTTTCTCAAATGACTCAGTTTCCCATTCTTCTAATGCCTCATATTGAGTTTATCTAGGTCTTGGTTCTAATTCATACATCTGCATCCTCAAATTCTGTAAAATCTTCCATTAAATGTAGCATTCTCTGAAAAAGCTAAAATACCTGTAAGTGCAAACTTTAATGTTGGTTCTGGGAATAAAGGAACTAGGGAGAATCTTGGCAGTACTATGACTAAATCCTCTGACCCTGCATCAAGTGGATAAATTAATGACACTGGGAGACAGATTTGCATTAATGGACCCAGTAGTTTACCAATAAAGCTATCTGGTAAAAAGGAAAAAGCGGTCAAAATTAATAAAATTAATATGGGCAAAGCTGATGTCGATTGTGATATCTTCCTGAGAGGGGGGGGATTTAGACAACATGGAGGGGAAGGTTACCCCTAGTACTGAAGCCACTAAGATCAATGACAATTTAGGCAATATTGCTGAACTAACAATTGGTTTCGCTCAGAGCACAGACCCAGGCACCGAGTAAAGCAAATATGATGCTAAGCTGACTTCTGGTGCAGGGGTAGGAGCAACAGACGAACACCCGTCGGATGTTGCGGATACAGTAGACTCCGTGATTTCAATTGCTGATGGGGCGGAGGAATGCTCAAATGGTGACTATGAGGAGCTCATAGAGGATGACTTATGTAGCTCTACTACAGGAATCTCTAAACCTTTGGGATGCCTAAAAGGAAGGACCAAAGCTAAAAATAAACTTAAGAAAGGGAATATTAATGCATCTAACCTTTCTATGTCAACCTTCAAGCCACGTGGAAAACCCATTAGAGATGAAAGCCCGCTTCGGAAATGGATTCAAGCAAAAGGGGGGGTTAAGAACATGGCCCTGCGCCTCTCAGGTGCAAGCCCAACATAAGTTGACAATGTAGGTGATCCCTCTCTAACTATTGTTCATACTATATCTCCGTTCCTTCCCCAAGTCGGTCTAAAACCCGCTCCTCAATAGAAATACTGTCTCTTACTCCAGCTATAGACACATTTACAGATGTAACAAAAATTACTGATGCACCGGCTCAAATAGGGCTAGCAGACTCTGACTCTGATCTTTCCCCTCTTAATCTGATCCTAAAAACTTTGACAGACCACCGACAAGAGACACTCCAGCATTTCCTGCAGTTGAGAGAAGATAACAATACGCTGCAGAATTCTCTGCAGGAGATGTTTAGTAAACTGGGGGGTGTTGCTCAAGAGATCGAAGAACTACAACAAAGAGTAGTTGATGTGGAAGAAACATCGGTGCGTACAGAAACTCTAACTAATCAACATAACGTACAGATAACGCATCTCCAGAATAAGATAGAGGACATGGAGAATCGCCAAGGGAGGCAAAACCTTAGACTTTTTTGGGATTCCAGAAGGATCTGAAGGATCAGACCCAAGAGCGTATGTTGTTAAGCTGTTTCAGAAGGCTTTTTTAGATCTTTCAGACTGGGACTGGGACTCGCAGTTACAAAGAGTTCATAGACTACCTTTAACTCAAAAAAACAAAGATAGCAAATTTCCTCGGCCCCTCTTGATTTTTTGGGGAAATTTCTTACTGAGACATGCGGTCTCACTCAAAGCTAGACCCAATACTCCGGTCACTATAGAAAATGTAACTTTTTTTGTCCGTTCTGATTTGAGTAAATTCACAATAGAAAAACGATGGAAGTTGAGGCAGCTGATAGATCCGTTTAAATCTCTGGTGGCGAAGACGTATCTACAGGAACCTGCCCGTCTTAAAGTTATTAAGGGTTGTCATACCTATTTTTTAAAGACGAAAAAGAAGCAGAAATAGCCCTTTCTAAATTTAGAGTATGAATAGCATTACTTTTCCAACAGGGAATGAAAGACTAGCTAGTTTTTAGTTAATGGGGATTCACACAGTATATCTGTCTCGTCCCAGGAAATTCTTCTTTTTTCATAAATTTCTTCAGTCGTATCTCTGTTCATTTCCTGATTAGAATAAACTTTAAACGAAAATAAACATCAGAGAGATTTTTTTCAATTTATCGCCTATCTTCTCCCCTTTTGTAGTTTCCCTTTTTCTTTTCCCTCTTTTTTCTTTTCTTTCATATATTGCAGCTGGGATGTTCGGGAGGAGACTCCGTGCTGCTACTCTGTAAGGCTGCCCTTCTAGCGGCAGCAAGACATAGTGGGGTGTTCCCCCCCAGAGGTCAGAAGGGTGGGGGGTGGGAGGGATGGGTCTAGGGGTAGCTGGGAAAAAAATGATAAAAACATCATCGCAAGATCTAGAATTGTTAAAAAATATTATCATAGAACATTTATATTAAGTTATCTAACAATACAGAGGAAGGCAATTTATTTAAGGAATGTATTCTTTTAGGTGCTAGTTTGGAATGTGGCTGGTCTTAATAGCAAGAGGCGGCTCGTACAAGAAGAGATTAATATGTATAAGCCCCATATGGCACTGCTTTCAGAAACTCATATCGGTTATCAAGATAGGAAATTATTAGGGCTTTTGCGATATGAGCTGGTAGTTTGTTCTACTTTAAATGCTTCTATCAGGGGGGTTGCAATATTGAAACAAAAGTAACTAAGTATTGAAATTACCCGAACAGCCGCTGACAAAGGGGGTAGATGGGCAATAGCCCAAATAGAACTTGAACACTGTAAATATGTATTTTGTGTGTTATATGGACCTAACATTGATGATCCATCTATATACGATCGGTTAAATGTTGAACTATTAGATTGGGAAGGAGAATTGATAATAAGGGGCGACTTTAACTTTGTAATGAATTATGATGTAGACACCACCAGGCGGGATGCTTTTCAGCGAATGCGTAAAGTTCAAGCTTCTATATTAGAATTAGGTCGCTTGCATAATTTAAAAGATGTTTGGCGCTCAATACATTCTAAACTCGCTGGATTTACTTACTATTCTGCACCACATAAATTATGCTCACAAATAGATATGGTTTGGGCTACAGATAGAATTTTGGATTCTAGTACTATAGAACTGTGCCCAAGAGTTACATCCGACCATAATCCTATTCTTTTAGAATTTACCATTATCATAAAGAAACAAGGCTCTAGGCAGTATACGTTTCCTAGACATCTTTTTTCTGATGTAGCTTTTATTTCTCAACTTAAAGTACACATTAACGAATTTATTGAGACTAATTTAAACGCCACCTCAGTTATATTTGTTTGGGATGCATGTAAGGCCAGTATAAGGGGCTTCGCCCAACAATATATTTTTAGAAAGAACTTAGAACAACAGAAAGAGACTGAGACCATGACCTCCAATATTTTGTCCTTGGAAAATCAATTGGCTGAAGCCCTTCAACAAGGAATGTCAAATACTGATTAATTAAGATTGAAATTAGTGAGCCTTCAGTCAGCTATGAAAAAGATGCTTAGGGAGAAATATAGTGTTAAATAATATAAGTACCATTTATCACAGTACAAGAGCGACGATAAAATTGGGAAAATCTTAGCATATAAAGTTGCCGATAAGATGGCTAAGACATCAATTAAGTCTATTAAAGGAACGAACGCTATAACTTACAACCAGCCAGAACAGATATTATATCAATTTGTTAAATATTATAGTAGATTATATACTCCTGAAAACTCTCCTACCATGCATCATATATCATCATATATTAATATCAATTTGACTGATCAACGCAATAGAGAAGGAATAGGTCAACTCGCTGAAAATATTACTTCAACAGAGATTAGACTAGCAATCGCTTCTCTCCCTTCTGGTAAGGCAGCTGGGGAAGACCTGCTTCCTATAGAACTTTATAAAACCTGTATCCAGGAATTACTCCCTCTTTTTAGTTTAGTTATAATTCGATTGGGGAAACGAGAAAGGCCCCATCTTTTCTTAATAAGCATAAACCTGCAGACGAGTGTGGGTCATACAGACTTATTTCGTTAATCAACGCTGACGCCAAGGCGTTCGCGAAAATTTTAACTACTCGACTTGCCCCCCTCATGCCAGAGCTAGTTAATATACAATAACATGGATTTGTTATGGGGAGAGACACCACCGCCCATGTAAATATGGCAATAACAGCCTTTGATGTAGCAACAATTAGTTCCACCCCACTCGGAATGGTTATGCTAGATGCTGAGAAAGCATTCGATCGAGTGGGGTGGGACTACTTATGGGCGGTATTGATGGCATTCGGATTTCAGGGTCAATACTTAAGGTGGATACTGTCTTTATATGACCACCCAACCCGAAAAATAAGCTATGCAGGTATGAGCTCCTCTACCTTTTCAATAGCTAGTGGAACTCGGCAAGGGTGTCCTCTGTCACCCTTGCTCTTTGCTCTTTCCATGGAACCATTTTTAAACGCACTTCAGACTCAATCTGATATTATCCCCTTCCAACATGGTATAAATACCTAAAAATAACCGCGTACACTGATGATATTGCAATCTTCACCGCTGACGTGGTTAAAGCTCTTCCGGCGATAACTCAGGAAGCAAATAGCTTTGGGGCAATTTCAGGCTATAAACTAAATTTAAATAAAACTCAGGTCATAGCAAATTATAAACCATTGGTATCGATCAAAGGCATATGCAACACCGCCATATATCTGGGAGTAAATGTTTCCTCAAATATTAATGAATTAATTGCCCTCAATTATGATTCTTTATTAAAGGAAGTAGTACTCTCACTTAAAAAATGGCACAAGATCCCACTCAGTTTAGCAGGGCGGATTAACTTACTTAAAACGAAAGTATTACCAAAATGTCTTTATTTATTAGATCTATCCCCTTACGTCTTAATAATTCTTTTTTTTTTAAATTAGGTGGGATATGTAGCAGTTACATCTGGGGATACAAAAAAGCATGTAGATCGATTTCTTTGTTAAAATTACCTATTGAAAAAGGAGGGTTAAACTTCCCTGATTTTAAATGATATTTTTTTGCAACTTTTTTGGGCCGCCTTCGCAGTTTGCTTAAAACTGAAAATCTGTTATATTTTTATCAGTTCATGTTGGGCACTGATTGTAATCAGTTCTTGGCCAGAGTTCACAACCCAAATTACTTCAAGCGGGTTAAGTTCAAGACCGCTAGGGAGATCGTTAGAATATGGAATCTGATTTTGACTTTCAGCAAAACTTCTTTTTTCCACTCAAAATTATGGCTATGTGATAATCCAGGACTTCCTGGTATCTTTAACGGCGGTACGATGACCATTTGGTCCAGCTGTGGTATCAACACCCTAGGAGATCTTTATGGCCCAGATGGATTATTAGATTTTGCATCACTTAAACTTCTTAATAAACTGAATGAGTCTATGTATTTTAAATATATGCAAATTCAGGACTTTTTAGTCCGTAAAATGAAGATCAATGAAGTCTTTGACTCAGACATCTTGACCTGTCTTTACTTTAATAAGACACAATCATTAATCAGTGAGGGTTATAAATGTCTAAATCAGATGAAAGCCGACAACTGTGCAAAACTAGCGGCAAAGTGGACCACTAGAATGGGTATCAATGTAATATCGAACCATATTTCCGCTTCTCTATGCCATATTAACCGGGTGGTACAGTCTTCTAGTCTAAGACTTCAGTTATATAGAACTGTATGTCATCTTTATTACACTCCACAAAGAATCCCAAAGTGGTCATTAAGTACTCTATCTAATGATCAATCTAAGTGCCCCAAATGTGACCTTGAGGTGGCTGACTTGGAGCACATGCTTTTTTCCTGTCCCGCATTGTCGGAGTTTTGGACTGGAATCAGAAGCAGATTATCTTTTCTCCTCTTTCAGGAAAAAATGGTCTTGTTAGATATTCAGGAACTAAATAGACCCACATAATGATTTAAACACTATTTTATTTGCATGCGCAAGACTGATTATTGCAAGGGCTTGGATTTCTCTGAAACCTCCGCACGTTATGGAATGGTGGACGCTTGTCAATGACATTTATACCATGGAATTAGCTTTGCTACAGTAAAGGGACTCCGGTCAATGAGGAAATGGGATAGAATTTGGGGAATGTTTATATAAATTCTGAGCATAGACTTTCCTTTATCTGCAACTGGCTTCGACGCTAAAGAGCTGCTAGGACTATAACTGCAATGTGCCTATTACAAATTTCTTTTTTAATAAGAATTCTCTGTTATGTTTTATACCTCTGTATTGATAATTTATATTGAATAGTTTGATGGTATGTTCATACTGAGTGAATTTTGTTTTTCTGTCTATGTTTCTCGTGATATCAATAAAAATGTTGAAAAGAAAAATGAAAAAGCTAAAATACCATTGTCTTTTGTATACTCCACCCAATTCTCCATCCATACATATGTATGATAACCTCTCTCCATCATCATAAATGAAGCACGCGTTTTGGTGGCAGAGTAGGAATTCCCTCTCTAGTCAAAACAGGTTTATCTTTCCTAAAGAAACTTTTAATGTTCTTTATAAATGACATTTTTCTCCTTTCTCTGTACATTTGGGCACTCGATATGTAATTCAATAATCTGCAAAACTTCAAACTTCCTGTTTTGGTACCCATACCAAAAGACAAATGAGAATCAGGTACACAAATTTCTGCTAGCCAATCTAAATTCAGCTTTCACTCAAGCTTCCAATCAAGCTTCAGGTTACGCCTGTGGTCTAACCAATGCTAGCGTGGCCTTTCAGATGCCGTCAGTCTTGCTCCTTACTACTGACCCCTCTTTAACAAATCCCCGTCAGACACAGATCCACTGTTTCCACCTATCCCAGCGCGGTTCACTGTGACGTCAGTGCTACTCCGACGACTGACCCTCCCTTTACAAGGTAATACGAGAAACTTCTTTCTCTACTTTTCTTTCAAATGAAATCCTTTAGTAACAACATAAAAACATTCACTATTCTGTCTGTTCCACTAAATCAAAGGATAGATTAATTCTTTCAACGGCAAGTAAAACTTTCCGCTCACTCTTCTATGAGTAAGACCTTCCATTTACTTTTCATACACTGCGAGTAAAAACTTTCAGTTTACCCTTCAATTAGGCTTGTAAGAACCTGCCACTCCTTCAGTGTTACCCTTACTAGGTGATATAAGACCAAAGTTTCACCAGCGAACTCTTTTGCTGTCACTCAAGCTCGGAAGAACCTGCTACTCCTTCAGTGTTATCCTTTCTAGGTGATATAACACCAAAGTTTCACCAGCAAACTCTTTGCTATCAATCACTCTCACTTTTACACACAAATAGTCCCTACTTTAACACTCCCAGCGCTGCATAGCTTCTCAATGCTATTCGAACAGACGAGTAATCTCACTGTATTGTGATGTCTATCGCCACCCTCTATTCAATTTCCCGGTAATTCCGGACAACATAAAACAAAACGCAAACTCTGTTGTTAAGCATAAATCAATAATCAACATCAATAATCAATACTAATCACCAAACTAGTCAATGATAACCATAGCTCAGCTAAAAGAAAACTGATCCAGCGGCTTACCAGCAACCGGTAATCATACACTATATACTCACCTGGGCCCATACACACTTTTCACAACAACCTGGCAGAAACCGCTGGGGTCATATTTTATGAATTTCGTACCATACCAAGATTAGTTCCTTCTGGTTCCTAACTAATCTTTCACTGATCGAAAAGTTCTTTCCTCTGGTCGATGGACCACTAGTTGAACTAGATGGTGAAATGTTATAAATCAACTTACTTGCCAATATTAAATGATCACAGAGTCGAGAAGTGTTTTAAATCTTTATCTAAGAAATAAGCTCATGTGAACCACTTACAAAGTACAGAACAGACTCCATCTCCTCATAGGAAGGAAGATTCAATAAATCAATTATCAAATGCATTCATTTATACTACGCAATGACTATACATGGAAAGGAGAGGATAGAGGGAAAAGGACATAGGCACATAAACAGACATATGATTATATTTACCAAGTATGGTGTGAAAACCAATCCCCTGGCCAAGGGGCTGGGAATGGTCCCCAAGGAATAGTTTGGCGGCCAAAGGCTTCAGGACAGGAATCAGGACAGGACAGATGACCAACTCTATCACCAACTCTTGCGTAGCACCCCTCTCTGACACTTTCTTCCTCCTCGAGATTCTTCCGCAATCTTCTACTAAGTAAATTAATTTAAGATATCTGGTTCTGCAATTTGATTCTTCTTCAGCATCTCTCGTCACTCCGACAGCATCCCGACCTCTGCAGCATTCAGCACTGATGTCTCTCTAACTAACTAAAAAGAACCTCAATTATACTCTACAATATTCGTTGTGTAGGTTCTGCGAGGGGTTATAAGTGAACAGGAAGATTGGCGCTCTAAACCGGTAATGGTAAGAGAACAAATATATTCAGCACGGTACTACTAGGTCAGGGGAAACCCAAGCAAACCCCAAAAAACAAGTGGGCACGGGCCCACGTAGTGAAATTCCAAACAAGTCCTGTGCAAACGTATTAGATAGTATTTCAAATTCTATGTTAATGAAATTTAGTATATTCAGACAAGAGTAATGACAAGGTCGAAACCAAAATAGATAAAAAGAAATTGTAAGTTGTATTGTCGGTATTCTTCAAAGTATAACAATAAAAGGGAAAAAAACTCTACAATATTCGTTTACCTCCCAAAATTGCTTCAATATCATGAAACTCCTAACTCTGAATGGACAGGCAAGGGGAGGTGATCATTACACCATGCTTACATATCACTCTTTTCAGTTAGCCCTTTGTTAATAAACCCATCCCCTTAATTCTTAATTCAAACTTTATTTCCCACCCGCATTCACATTTTTTTTGCAACATTTATAATAGCTTCTACAGATTCTGCCATCCTGGTGAACTCTTCACCACTTGGTTCTCAGGCCAGGACACTCAGTGGCCTTGGCTTGCATTCAAGTTTGTAGTCATCGTTCCGGATTCACTCTCAATTGGCATGCGCAGAAGAACATTTCAGTCACATGATTCTGCTTACTTCTGTCATACACAAGAGGCCCAAATGCGCACTAATAATAAAGTCAGAAAGACAGATGTTATTTTCAAGAATAAATGGTTTCACTGTATACCACCTATCTCTATTCTAACCCTATTTACTTATTAATACTTTCCCTGCATTACCATTAGAATAATAACTTGTTTTAGTTTCCTGCAAAGCAGATGCCAAGCATGTGAGTTTCAAAGCAGCCACCCTGTCAGCAACTGCGCAAGCGCAAGAAATTCCCTCCAAGCAAAAGTAAGTCATACTACGTAGATGCAGTAGATGCATGCACACTAAAGATTTTCAATTAGCGGCCATTTTAGAATCTCACTCGAGTTACTTGTTAGTATAACACATAGGCAAGCTTCTTCGTCTTTAGTGTAGTCTGTTGTGCATATTAATTTACACAATACAAGGTTAATACAGGGTTAAAAGTTAAGTGAGAGGATTGCAAATCTCTTTTCCACGAGTCCTTGCTACATCACTGTCGCATGGTGGGAGTTGGAGGGGTTTGGTGGAATGGGTGGGAGTAGGTGAAAACAGGCTGGGCAACCTATTTGAAAATTAGGCACTCTTTCCCTTTCAAAAGTTCTGATAGACATATGATCCACCCAGAGGGTAGTTCTTGTTGCAAAGGGCAGTGACGAAAGTGGTGTGTAAACAAAGGGGGCCAGGACTTGCCCAAACAAAGCAATACAATACCTGCCAACACATTGTCACATCGGCTGGCACTTTTAAAGCTGTCACCTGCCTGTATAGGACAATGCTGCTATCTATGGATTCTCTTCTGAATAAGTGAGAGATGGCTCTGGGGTTCCCCATACCAAATTGAGGCTGGACATAAATCCTAGCAAGGGTACCTATAGAGTCAAGAAATGCACATTTCAATTTGATAAACTTTTAGGTGCTCCACAGAGCCTACCTGGCACTGGTAAGCATTAACCGATATTTTAATACCTTGAATACTGGCTTTCCAAGGTGTGGGAAGGAGGGCTCTGACTTTATTCATCTATTCTGGGCTTGCACGACACTTATATCCTACTGGGGGGACATAACTGCTACACACACTGCCATTCTTGAGAGAGAGTTCCTGAGTATCCCACATCACTGCCTCCTTGTCTGGTTCCCACTTACAACAAAAAAATTCAAGCACAAGCAGGTTCCACGACGTGGCATCCCTGTTAGCAAAATGAGAGATTACTCGAAACTGGAAAGCTCAGAAGGGCGCCCAGGTGGGAGTATGGCGGAAAGTACTTGAGAAATGGGTCTGGCTATGAAGGAGAGGTGCTGCTGAGAGAGGCCGGGGGCGGGTTCTATGGACCAGGCCAAAGCCTATGAACTGATAGTGGACAGCAGAAAGCACCCAGATCCCTCACCTCCAGGGACCCCGAATGCTAACCCCCAATAGCAGGTACACATATCTTAGATTCTGAGCTTCTCCTTCACGTCAGAGGACATTATCTCTACACATGGGTAATTTCCTAGCTATATGTAATATAGCCTGTTGACCATTGAGACAAATAAGGAACATTTGACCACACCTTGTGTAAACTGCCAACAGGCACAAATATCAGGAGGGATGACGGAGAGGGATGGGTAGGAATACTCGGGTGGGAATGTAATGTTACAGCAGTGCTGGTTGACTTGTTCTGAATATTTCATGATAATGTGCTTTGAATATACCAGACATGCTGAATGGTTTATATGGATAAAAATCAATAAAACCTGTTTTAAAAAAAAGACAGGCAAGAGAATATTCTATGTGCCATATACCTCTGACAGAGACATGTGCAAAGTAGTACAGTTCATGATAATAAACATTCGGAGACACATTTTGGATAAAGGAGCATTCTGTAGTTTAGTATGAGCGGGAGTGATTGCCGACTTTTCAGATTGTTGACCCACAAGGTTTTTTTAGAGCCTTGAGACTGAGTCTTTTTGATTCCTTGCTTGTATATTAGTTTGTTTTACTTGGAAAAGGTATTTGATTTTAAGTATAACAACAGAAGGCGGTGGTGGAATTGACTGGTTCAGGTGCTGAAACATTACTAAGCAGAACACGGTGAGAAGGATGCAGAACAAATAAGGATTTGGTAGAATCCATCCCCATCAAGGATCTTCTTGAAATTGGCTTTAAGATGGCAGCCTGAGGTAATTTTAGTATATTATATTGAGTGTGTTGGTTGGATCATGGGTTAGGACTCATACCGATGTGTGTGGGTACTCACAATATGAATGATGCCTTAACATTGATGTCGTCATGTGGTGACACTGCCACAGTCACGGACACAGGGGCTATTTATTCCTTGGTATAAATCACTAGCACAGAACTATGATTATCATTGGATATGAAGTGTAATTTCCATAAAGTAGTAGTAATTGGAACCAAGCAATGTCACAGGTTGTGACACTTAGACAAAAGAGACCTGGTGTGTAGCTGGTTTGGGTGTTCTTCTTTTGCAAATAAATCACAGCCGCAATATTTACTCCTAAATGCCAATGAGAAACGTTACAACCATTATGAGAGGAACAGCGCTGCTACCTCTGCTATCACTTCCTTAACATTCAACCTGCCAGCCAAAATCTGCTGCGATGGATTAATAAATGCATGAGTGAGAGGATGCTTTTGACTTGTTAGTGGGTGTGTCCTGGTTCTGACATTCGTACTAGTTGAAAACATGTGAGCATGACAGAGTACCCTGGAGTCCTCTAGGGACGTGTTGGGGAGTGGAATCTCAGCAATCATTAAACTGTAACAGCATTCTTTTGTGAAGGTCTGCACCTACCCTCCTGCATGTGCAGCAACAGTTCTTTTTCTGTGTAAAAGGGTATTTGGTAGAAACTTAAGAAAGTCAAGATCACGTAATTATAACTAAATGCCGTGTATAGGAGTGTCCAAATTTCAAAAGACTGTGGGGAATATTATCAAAGGCCCTATCGCCGCTTTAGCTGGACTTTTTCCCGCTAAAGCGGCGATAATTTCATCGTCCTATTAGCAAGCTGTCGCTAACAGCAGTTAGCAACAGTTTGTAGACGATAGCGAGCGGTTTGGGGCCCGCTTTGCATGTCAGCGATATTTATCGCTAATGACATGAAAAGTGGGTGTACCCAACCTGTTAGCGACTGTAAGCAATCGCTAACATCGCTATCGCCTATTATCAACGCAAGCACAGCGATACCATTTTCTGCGTTAAGCGCGAATATCACCAAAAACTAACGACTGCTCAGACCACTTCTTAACCTATATATCCAATGGGAGTTGGATATTCAGGTTAAGACCCTATTGGCGTTAATGCCTGAATGTCGTTGGATTTCCAGCGATATTCACGCATTGAGCCGCTATCGGCGAATATTTTATCGCATTTGAGATAAACGTTGCTAATAGCACGTTATCTCTGCGATAAAATCTGGCGATGCGTGGCGATAAAAAAGCTCATTTAGCAATAAATATCGCTAGTTGTTGATAATATGCCCCTAAATGTTCCTTAGTCTAAGTGGCCCCACACCCCTTCCGCATGGCGGTGCACCCGTGTTTATTGCTAGAGCTCAGACTCTACTTTAGCACAGCCAAAGTCCTGCTAGCCCAGGACTTCGGCTAACAGGCTTGGACCTATAAGAATATGTCTGCAGTCCCTGCACATCAAACGATTTACTCCCCAATGGCAACAAGCCTCTTGCAGCAAGGATAGCCACATCCTTTCCAGTCTTAATATCAGAGTCAGAGATACTCTACTGTGGAAAAAGACAGCCAATCTCTAACGAATAACAAGGCTGCTCGGCGCAAGACGCCTCTAATTCACTTCTATAATAGTTACCAAAATAAAGAGGCCGGCGCTGGCAACTGGAAGGCAAGAACAGGTTTATTACTCCAGAGGAGAACACATCAATTCCGACACACGGAATGTCTTCGGGGGGTGTTCTAACAACTTCTCCGCTGCTCAGTCTTTTATACACATTTCAGTCAGTTTATTGGTGGTCAAACATCCTCCGAATTCCTGCCTCCAGCAGGTTCCCACACAGACCCAGCACCCTATTCTTGATCAGCAAAGTCCATCCCTTACTAACTCTATTCTATCTTTGTGCTGTGTTTCTTCATCAAGTCAATTACAAAAACCCCATATGAAAAAGGGGGGGTGGGTGCTTAAGGAGGTCAAGGGAAGAGAGGGTGGAATGGGGTCAGATCTGAAATGGACCGGGGGGGGGGGGGAGGAGGTCAGAAATTTCACGCAAGTGAGCCCACCAATTAGGTTCAATGGGCTGGGACTTCTGGCACAGGTGGATCAACAGGTTGGGGGCTTCTGGACAGCCCTTCTTTCTTTCATTTTTCTTTTTGGGAATGGTGCCTCGACCAGCATCTCTTTGCTCTGTGGCTCCACCTTGGTTGAGGTCATAGGTGTCCCATGATCTGCAGCCAGGCTGTACGTCGCGTCCGACACCTCTCTTCCGAAGACCGTATGATATTTTCAATCTTGTAATAAGTATAAAACTATTTTTAGAGAACTGGCGGGGGAAGACATTTACGCAATTCAATTTCTCTCCCAACCCCAAGTAGCTGGGGAAACATTTATCGGGTACTCAAAAAATTACGATAGCATGGATCCTCTTAATCCTTACATCTGTGCATATTATTTACTCATGAACCATTACTGTTGTGCTGGTCTGCAAGCATTTCTATGTATTTCCACCATCATTTTCATCTTCGGTTTCCATTCCTTTTACGTTCGTGATTGTGGCAAGAAATCTAATATCTATCAGTGATATAGTCTGTCAAATTCGAACCGGCTCCTCCGGCAGAGACTTGTTATAAACTAAATCCTGTTGAGCTATATTTTCTTCAAGGTCTGCTAACTACAAAAACTGTGATGTGCTATTATCATGGGCATACAGATACCCTTCCTAGCTATTGTTTACCATAAATTACACAGGCTGAGCATTGTCCCATCCTGTCAATGTTCCTTACTTTTAGCTAAACATTTCGACTTCAGTACTCATTCAGCAGGGCTTACTACAACATTCCTTTCACTTTAGTTCAAATCATTTTTTATAAACATTATTCTTGTTTCTGCATTATCCTTTACAACCTAGCTACTTCATTAGTTAATGAAGGACTTGCGATGTCCATACAACTTATATGTAGGTTGACCAGAGTCTTAAAGTCAAAACAACCAAGGACATTTCACAGAATTGGAAGAATGATTACGATCTTACTTCAAGCGATGAGCGCGTTCTTTAGCAGAGAGTTGCAGAACGGTCAGTAAGAACTTACATAGATTGCAATTTTTAAACCTGGTAGCTTGCTTGTTAATTACATCTGTTCTTGAAACAACTGCCAACTCCTACCAATTTTTAGTCGATTTATCTTTAAAAACTGGGACATGAGCTATATTTCTTGAAATTTTCTGGGACAGCTGGTACAAAACTGGGACCATTTTGGCAAAACGGGGAAGTTTTGGTTACTCCACTTATGTGCAATGTGCGTGGTAACATGAACGATGATGGTTGTGCCACTAAGGCACTAAAACAAAAGCCATTGACATATAGCTCCCTTTTAAGGGCCAGATTAGGGGGCATCAGTCGTCTTACCAGTCCTTTCATTTTTAGCCAATTAAATTCCATCATTTTACAGAAAGGAGGGGTAGTAATATGGCAAAATATGGTATTTTGTCTCTGTCAATTTGTTCAAACACTGTCGTGTTTAAAGCCAATTAGACGTGTACCGGTGAGGTACAGTGTCGTCATTTATTCAAAAGTGAGTTCACAGCATTCTGTGAAGTGAACTACTAAGGGTGAGTCCACCCAGTTGTCTTATGGAATGGGTCCCAGTATGGTAATTACTGGAAAGTGTAAGTAGGCTCACAGAGAGAGAGTGTGTGCGTGTACAATAATAGGCTACTCAGTACACGTACAACATAGGAAAGTACAGGACGATTTTCATATTAAACACACAAGCCAAGGAAAAATATAAATGCATAGTTTACATACACACAAATACCAAATAGGACGCAACAGTACATGCACCAAGTACAAAAAACCGAAGACAAAACACAGAGTTATTTTGGACAAAGGGACTTTTTCATGCACGTCGCGCATCTCAAAATTTCATTTAATTTTACTCGGGGGTCAGGCTCCTTCCTTCCCTCCTTCCTAACAGTAAATCATTTAAGCAGGCGACCTATTTCGAAAATACTTACTCCCTTTAATTGGTCTGACACTAGCCCAGTCGTACTGATACTCACGGTGGGGTCCCCCAACATCTAGCAACGACAGTCCAAGTTGAGGTAAAGGAGGGATGCCAGTCGGACGTGCAACAGTACAATTCTTATCTTTCTATGTGGATGGAAGAAGAAGGGGTAAATCTAAAACATGACAATATCCCTAACTTCTGGGTGGAGGAGGATTTGGATGAACCCCAACCCGGGGGACTCTTCACTTCTCTATTTGGTCAGCACATAAATCAACTCACTGGTGCGCATGACTTTGGTCTAAACAGGATAGAAAGTGTTCCTAGAAAAGGTCGCACACTTGGGATATCGGTTGGAGTCGGCTTGTTGTACTGCAATAATCCTTCAAGCTCCTGATGTAGGCTATCCTCCCATTCAATGACTTCAGAGAGAGACTCGTTTCTAAGTAAGGAATGTGCTTTATTTAAAAAAAAATGCTATCTGTCTTTCGCATGTAGGCACCATGTTCAGGCCTATTTTTCTCATCCCATTGACCGCTCGATCAACAACTCAGTCATACAAAAAGCATTACAAATCATGACACATAAGCATTCATTCCATACAAATATTTCACGCCTCCAGAGATAGCCTCTGCATACAATGTACTATCTCACAGTACTAGCCCATTTTTCGCGTAGAATACAGTGCATTTAGGCCTTCTCCATTCTTCAGCTGAAACTCTGATGTAACCTAAAGAAAGAGAAAAGAGGGGGAGGGGGCAGCATTTAAAGCACATCAACATGCGTTATAACGAAAATATTTTTACTTACCATGTATCTGACTTATTTCCTGCGAGGCAGTCCTTGGCATCTCGGCATTGAAGCCCAGAAGAACTGTTTGTGCGGTAAAGATAACTAATGGTAGAATGCTCACTACATAGATCATTCGAGTGCGGTATTACGGACCGCGTGTGGAGAAAAGAGGGTCAAGTGCCAGAGGTACTCAGTATACGGTGAGGGGGGTGATGGATCAGTGCTTTTACTAAAGAAAACAATCTACAGTGGCCTGAGGCTGTTCCTATTCGCGAAGCAGGGAAACTATAGGAGGTGGCGAGTTTCATTGGGTGCATTCGGGTTTCCAACGGTATGCATTTTTTTTCTACACTGTAAGACCACTAACAGCCTTGTCTAATGTCTGCATGGAGATCGGTTTTTCAGGTGGATAGAGGGCACAGCGCAGCTCTAGTTCGATAACACAGGGGCACAGAGCAGCTCTAGTTCGATAACGTGGGGACACAGCTGTGCCAGAAAAGCACAGATTCGTAATTGCCAAAGCTGGCAGACCTGTTTCATGAGGTCCATAAACACGGACTAGACCATGCCTGAAATGTTTGTGTAAGGCATACCAATCTATAATATACAAAAGAAACTGTGCCATTCTAAAAAGCGGTAATATGCATTTGTGCCTGACTGTTAAAATACAGTGCCTAGAAAAGTTCTTTCAAATTATAATTTAAACAGATGACTGTTTCCTTAGTAGGTTGCGGGTGGTTAAAACAGAGCAGGACTTTCCTAAAAATGCTCATTCCAATAATATAACTTGTGCAAGGACATCAAACGCTAACATTTAAAATGAGCTTCCTTGCGATGTTTTTCGAGCCCTGGCTTTGGCCATGCAGGCAAATATGTTTAGAGAAGATTTTTCTCTCCTTTTTACTTTATACGTTTATAACTCACTTCTGCCTAATGTTAGACTGGATGACATTCTCCTGGTGAGGCTCAGGAGCGTTTGAAAAACTCCTCTGAAACATGTGGTGTGCAAAACAAAGATTACGATGTTTAGGACTCCAACCAGAATGCACTTGGGGTTCATAGCTAACCAATTTCGGGCTAATGTACTTCCTTGGGAACCTTACAACTGTGATATAAACATAAAATTCCTAATGTGAAAAAGTCGCGCTTTTGCTCCTCCGAGGGAGCTGCTAAGTAAAAGAGGTTCAATCTACTGTCCTCTTCATTGATATATCTAAATGTCAGGATGTTTACCAATTGCTAACGTTGTAGGAGTGCACAATAAAACAGATCTTGACTATTCTTTTGACATTCTTTCTGCGTTCTGTATCTTTTTAACTTTTTTAGAATCGAGTTACTCATTCTACTGGCCATTGAAATTCGAGTTTCTTCTTTGCGCATTTGTTCCACAATGAGTCATACATTATGGGACAAATACCATACTTTTTATTTGACAAACGATTCAGGCTTAAACAACCATTTTCCGATAACTTCAGAAAAGACAGGTATGATGGATATCGGTTATAATAAATCCTTCCATTAATCCTAAATTCAGACAAGAAGTCTACATTACCTACCCTTTACTATTTGCAAATAGTAACCATTGTTCAAAAACTATCAATCAATCAATATTTTACGATGCTAATTCCATGTTTCTTGTGAAGGGCTATTCTCAGCGCTTCCATGTTAGCGGGGTCGAAAGATCCCATCAGTGGCCTACTGATTTTCTCGATTTTTCATAGTCAGTTTTCAGCCATAGTTTGCTATAAGCTACAGCGATTAATCCGTATTTCACAAACTGTTCTTTTTATTAGGGGTGCCCTCCGGTGGAGCCGGATGACTGACCTCTAATAAACAGTCTGGGCTGAACCAATTACCAATCAGTGGGGAGAAGATAGGCATGACGTATTAACGGTCAATAAAAAATCTCAAACAATTGTGGACAAAGGTCCGCACTACCTATCCTTCACTGTCTGCAAAGAGAGAGAATATTCCTATTCTTCGTTGTTTGCAAGCAGGGAATATCTCAAAAAGAACCAAATATCCAGAGGACCAATGAGCCAAAAAGAGCGTAATACTCGTATTCAATCCAAACAATTCCAAGACAATCAAACAATCAATCAGACGATAAACGTCCTATACAACCTTACCCGGACCATGTGGACATTTCTTCGCCTTCCCCTTCCAGTGCCCGATCGTCCTCTTACTCCAGTTTTACCGAGGCACGCCTGTGGGATCCCAGTTAGGACCGTAGGTCACTCGAGAGAGGTCCGTTCAGAACCGGTGAAGTTCAGGTTGATAGGCAGCCCAGATGAGGGTCTTTTTCGGGCAGGTGCACTCCAATCTTTTAGATGTTCACTCCGTCGTTAGGACCTCTCTACCGGACCCACGTGTCTCTGATTGGCGCCACATTGGGGCGCCAATTGTGGAAAAAGAAAGCCAATCTCTAACGAATATCAAGGCTGCTCGGCGCAAGACGCCTCTAATTCACTTCTATAATAGTTACCAAAATAAAGAGGCAGGGGCTGGACCTGGAAGGCAAGAACAGGTTTATTACTCCAGAGGAGAACACATCAATTCGGACACACGGAATGTCTCGGACCTGGGACCGGATTGAGCAGCCAGGTGCAGTCAGGGAGGTCATCAGGAGGCCTTTCTCATGTGTGGAGGATGAAAGGACAAATGGGTTTAGGGCGGGAAGTGGCAATATTAGAACAATTTGTGGATTTTTACTGTACTTTATATACTCTGGAGACCTATCTCAGCACAACTACAATACATGATTATCTAAACGAAAATATCAGAAACAATCAATCTACTATAGAGTTAGATCAATTGTCGGAAAATATCACCTTGTTTGAGGTTAGACATGCTATTGTTTCTTTACCTTCTGGAAAAGCTGCAGGGGAAGATACCATTCCAGTAGAGGTATATAAAATCTGTATTGAGGAATTATCTCCGTTACTACTTCAAGTGATTCAATCCATTGGGGTTAATGGGAAAGCCCCGTATTCGTGGAATATGGCTAAAATATTTTTTTTTCTAAAAAAGGGTAAGCCTACTGAAGAATGTGGCTCATATAGACCCATTTCTCTTATTTATACCGATGCTAGAGTGTTTGCAAAAATGTTAGCAACCCGTTTGGCCCCACTTATGCCCAAAATTGTTAACCAACAGCAACATGGGTTTGTAATGGGGAGGGACACTACAGCCCATGTTAACATGGCCATAACAGCATTTGATATAGCTGAGACGGAATCCACCCCACTCGGTATGATTCTACTAGATGCCGAGAAGGCTTTTGACCGTGTGGGGTGGTGTTATCTCTGGTCTGTTATGACAAATTTGGGGTTTAGTGGTCAATTTGCTAGGTGGATACAGGCGCTATATGATAATGCCATAGCTAGCATCAGCTATGCTGGGTTGACTTCCTCTACGTTTGCTATCTCTCAGGGCACCCGGCAGGGGTGCCCTTTATCACCTCTATTATTTTCTATTTCAATGGAGCCGTTTTTATATGCTTTACAGATACAGCCCCGAATCATACCTTTTAAATCTGGCCTCCATTTTTTCAAAATTACCGCTTATGCCGACGACATTGCTATTTATTCTTCTGATATTGTAGAGGCATTACAAGGGATAGCAATCAGAGGCTTGTAGATTTGGAGTGGTATCTGGCTATAAATTAAATATAAATCAAACACACTTTGGGCCAGATGTAGGTAAAATAGATTTACCGATTCTCAATTACCGAAAATTACCGAATTTTACTGATTCGGTAATTGAGAATCGGTAAATCTGAGGGGTGGATATGTAGGTATTCCAGATGTGCTGGAATAACGAATCGGAAACATTCGGTAATTACCGATTCGGTAAATACCGAATCGGTAATGCCCATTCATTCCTATGGGCTTTGAAGCATTACCGATTCGGTAGTTACCGAATCGGTAAATACCGATTTTCACAAGGGTGCAGGGGGTGTCACTTTGACACCCTCTGGCACCCCCAAAACAGGCTCGGGTGCCATGTGGCAGGCATACATGCCCTAAGGGCAGGTCTGCCTGTCACATGGCATAGGTGTGCATGCACACATGTGCATGCACACCGGAATCGGTATTTTACCATCAAATTGGATTTGATGGTAAAATACCGATTTGGTAAGGCCTCTGGGACTCAGAAGAGTCCCACCTACATCTGGGTGCCTCAGATTCGGTAAATTTACCGAATTTTTATGTTACCGATGCGGTAAAATTACCGAATCAGTAATTTTACCGAATCGGTAAAAAAATGCCCCCTACATACCTGTCACCCATTTACCGATCGGTAACGGCCAAAATCGTCCGTTACCGGTCGGTAAATGGTATGAAACGTCCACCTTCATCTGGCCCTTAGTTGCTAATTATGAACCAGCGGTAGCTGTTTCTGGGGTCTGTAAAACTGCCATGTATATGGGTGTTAAAATTACATCCAAAATACACAATATGATTTCCATTAACAGCTCTACTAAAAACAACTATTCAGTCTTTAAAAAAATGGCACAAGCTTCCTTTGAATTTAATAGGGAGAATTAATTTAATTAAAATGAAAATCCTTCCCAAATGTCTTTATTTATTTCGATCTATTCCTTTAGCACTTAGTAACTCTTTTTTTAAGAAGTTGGATGGGATTTTCAGCAGCTTTATATGGGGATATAGGAAAGCCCGTAGGTCCATGCTGTTACTTAAAAATTCTCTAGACAATAGCGGGCTTAACTTTGCCGATTTTAAATTATATTTTTGGGCCACTTTTCTCGGGCGTCTTCGTTCTTTGCTTAACTCGGATAAACCACTGTATTTTCATTTAATCATGTTAAATTCAGACTCCAAAATGTTCGTGCTACGACTTAATGACCCTCATTACTTTAAGAGGGTGAGATTTAAGACCGCTAGAGATACTGACAAAATCTGGTTCAATATTTTGGCATACTGTAAAACTTCTTTTTTCATCCGAAATTGCGGTTATGGGGAAATCCGGGTCTTCCTGGGATTTTTAAAGATGGCATGGCTCACTAATGGTCTGCACAAGGCATTAATACATTGCGGGATTTATATGGCTCCCAAGGCTTTCTAGACTTTGAAACACTTAAAATGTTGTATAATTTGACAGAATCAATGAGATTTAAGTACATTCAAATATATGATTTTTTAATACATAAGACTAAAATATGTGCAATATTAGATTCTGATATTTGGAACTGTTTATGTTCATCTAAGAACAAGTCTTTAATTAGCGAAGGTTATGGGTGTCTTAACGCTTATAAAATTAATGACTGTTCTAAGTTAGCGGAGAAATGGAGCAGTAAGATGAGCTCTTATATAACCCCAAATCAGATAGCTGCCTCCTTTTCTTATATTAATTAATTGGTTCAATCTTCAAGTCTAAGATTACAACAATTCAAAACCAAATGTATGCTATATTAGACACCTGAAAAGAATTCTAAATGGTCTACTAATATTTCTTTCAGTGAGCGTACCAAATGCCCCAAATGTGACCTAGTAGCTGCAGACCTTGAACATATGTTGTTTTCTTGTCCGGTCCTGATGGAGTTTTGGTCTGCATTAGACAAGGTGTTGAAAATTAAAAGGATAGATTTACCTTCTCTTACTTCTCTAATAGTATTGTTAGATTTGCATTCCGTTACTTTATTCCAGCAAGCTTTAGTCACGATATTACTGTCTTGTGCTAAAATAACTATAGCTAGAGCATGGATTTCCTAGAAACCTCCTCACATTATGGAATGGTGGTCACTAGTAAATGAAATATATACAATGGAGCTAGCCCTTGCAAAACTCAGAGGTTCACGGTCGTTAATGAAATTTGAAAAAATATGGGGTGGCTTCATTTGAAATGTACTTAAATTCCTTGGTTCTTCTTTCTTTTGAGATATTGAGTTAAATGCTCTACAACATTTTGGTTTCTTGAATTTCATTCTGTGTGTTGTTAAATTATTATTTTTTGCTTTGTTAAACTCAAATATGTGTTATGAATTATTGGTATTTTGTTCTGCTATATTGTTTAATCTAATTGTATTTATATATGTTTTTCTCTTTCTCCCTCTCGGGATGTCAATAAGAACTTTTTTTTAAAAAAAGGGCGGGAAGTGGCTCCGGGGCTTAGTCATGATTACAATGTTTTATGACCCCAGTACATTGGGGATGATGGCGAGGTCAGGGTGAGACATAGGTGACTAGCAGTGAATGAAATGGCTGCGATATCTAAAATGGTTGCTGCTTACGCGCACGCAAAGGCAAGATGGCGCTGGCAATGTTTCACGATCTCCACTTTGCTCTCAACAGTGGCTGTGGCAAACATAAATGAACGCCGCTTATGTATACCTAAGGTTTATCGATTTCCACACTACTTCCACTCTTCTCTCATATGCTCCCATCTTTTGGTCTCCTGAGTTTTTATTGGCAAGCATAATGTGTAGTTACTCAAGTGAGAGCTTGAGATTTATGTATTAATTTTGTTTCCCATAACGCAGTCACATTTTAAAACTTTACCCTTTATCTTTATGCCGTTGAGAGGCTTTGCATGATCGTTTATTTCAACAGGTCCCTGTATTTAAGACATTCTGAACAGGCATGTTAATGGTTCATTGCATGACTTTTTCTTTTAAAAAAAATGTTGTTTTGGCTTTGCTAATGAGTCATTTTTCCTGAAGAGTGAACAGTGGATGATGTCTGTGCCAGCTGGGCTCAGTCTTTGCAGATGATCTCAAGCCTGTCCTCTCCAATGTTCTTCTCATTCTCTTTCTAAGTTTAGTTTCTATTACCTTAACACAAGCCCCATTACATAGGTACAGGATAAACCTAGGCATTGATTGACTAATCCTGCGGCCAGTATAAACTGAATGTTCATGGTAATGAAGATAGAGTCAAACCTTGAGCACAAATACTGCAGTTTTTTTAAATCAATGTCTCATTTTAAACTTTACTTTAACATCCAGGAGGATGTCGATGCGATGGTTAAACTGGAGGAAATGCACCAAGAAATCATGAATAGAGTGCATAAGATTATTGTTGACATGAAGAGGTATCAAAGCAGCTTCGATAAATACAGCTACCTGTGGACAGATGACAGGTACGAATTCATGAAGCAGTTTCTTCTCTATGGACGGTTTCTAACGACTGAAGAGCTAGAGTTGTACGCAGACTACGAGCTTCAAAAATGTTCACCACAGTTGGAACATTTCAAAGAACAGGTAAGAACTCTTTTTCTTGGCATCATTGAATATCAGAGAATGGAAAGTGTACTATAGCTGTGTAAGTGGATCCGTACAGGAAGGCAAGTATAAAAAGGCTAATCAGGAAGTCATGTAGGATTGCAATTTTATATGCCATCTTTTTTTTAAGTTCAAAAGTGATTTTATTGAGGTAAAGTATTACATTAACATACAAAATATATTAACTGTAAAAAGAAAGGGTTACAAACAATATATCAGTTGGAAATATATGCCATCTTTAAGCAAAGTATGAGTTAGTATAGAACATATATTCAATTACGGATGATACAATATAAAAACTACAGCTAGAGGGCAAGGCATATGTCTGTACAATCCTTTAAAGTCTCATGTCAGGCATTCTTTAAGCAACACACGAACAATTGAAAACCCACCTTCAGCCACAAAGGCCGTCAAAATCATTGTACTTTAAAGGTTAAAATGCTGAAGGGCAGAGGCTGTGGGTCCATAAGGAGACGTTTGGCTTGCTGATATGCTCAAGCAAAGAGCTTTCCTCAGAACAGTGATTATGGGTAGATTCACCTTTTTGAATTCACTATAAGGCAATTATGGAGCTAATCAGTTTGTCTAATGAATTCTGAGAAGTTCATACTTCAGGAAAACCAGTGCTTGTCAAACCCCATTTAGGAAATATGGACCTAAACTGAATCAAATGAATTGTTGTTGAGACACTAACACCCTAGTTGCACCTAGGAAGCTAATCCCCTTTCCAGTGCTTACTTCCCTTTGTTTCTCTAACAGATTTCCAAGTAATTTCAAATTAGTTCAATTATTAACTGTACATGTGCTTTTTTTTCCCATGTGCAACACGCATACCCCACTCTATTTGCCCACAGGTTTCCGCTAGTAAACTTTGTTGGGGAACTTATTAGCCATTACCGTGAAAATAAGATTTGCACACAATAATGATGATAATACGATTCCTAACGTTGCTACACATTGCTTTTACACCTAAGTCTCAAACTGTTGTGAAAAGAGGTATGATTGCCCAACTCAAATGAAATCAATTGCATGAACCTTGGATAGATGAAACGTGAGGTGGACCTGCTGGGAGTACACAGATCCGCAGTGGATGCTCTCGCCTGCTGAACTGTCCCTCTGTTCTGGGCTCACAGGCTGGCATCATATGGATTGATGGGCTGTCCGTTTGTGAGCTGGATTGCTAGGATTTTCATTTCATCTATATTTGGTCTAGACCATTTCCTCTTTTAGGATGGTACCTTTAAAATATTACACTGCTCAGTTCTTTTTGCGACCTACATTGAGATTCATTAAAACATGTGGCAATCTGAGCTCTATTTGTGTTTTGGTACTCTTTTCTTGGGATACCTTGGATAATTACTGCCACTCAGCAGTTTTATTCTTTTCCCATTGTCTGCTGGAAGACTGTCATTCGTGCAATAATTACACTCCACGCTGTTACTTGAAGCGTAAAAAGCAATTTTATTAGGACAAGGTTGCAATCATTTAGACTTATTAACAGTACATCAATGCAAGAAATATACATTCCCATCCCCATACCCAGGCATTCTCCATTCTGCCTTCTCAAAATCATCTCACCTGTTTGACTCTTCCCCATTCACTCGATAACCTCCTTCCTTTCCCCATTCTCACCTTCACTTGCCCTCCAAGCATCCTCTGTTGACTTTGCCTTCATTGCTCATTGCCTCCTGTGCCCCGCTATCAGTCACCTGTGTATCATTTTCCCCCCACCCGAGGGGTGGATCCGCCCGTATGTGACTCCCCACCCCTCCAAAGTACCGTAACGCCTCAGCTCTGCAACCCGCCCTATACTGGCACCCCTGACCTAAACCACCCCTAGTCCTTCGCCGAAAACCTGTAGGGTGAGTGGGTGGACAAACTTTCTCAACCCTCCCGTTGGTGCTCAGGTGTCAGGAAGAGGCCGGATCCTCCTCTCCTGACACCTTATATGGCCTCCCAATCCCACCCCTTCCTTTGACCCCTCTAGCCCAGCCCCCCCACCTTGTCCTTCCGTTATAGCGCGAAAACCCCGGGGGAAGACTGGTCTGCGACCTTCACTTCCCCCAGGGGCCGCATTGTTGGCTGGAGAAATGCAAAGACACAATCAAACAACAGGAGAGTAAGGGTATAAATGTTCACTCTCTTACCCCTAGTCTTAGTATTAATTAACAACAGAAGAGTAAAACAACAAAAGAACAAGAAACCTCAAACGGATCGTGTGAGGGACAGACTAAAAAGGAAAAAGAAGAAATGGTGAAGTAAAACGACACAGAATGATAGTTCTGAAGAAACCTCACTCTCCAACCTAGTGGGGACATGCTTCATCATTGGGTTCCCACTGGAAGGACCTAGCGTCCCCCCAGTGTGCTACAACGCCTGGTTACAGCGGAGCTGGTTCTTGTGTGTGTTGGAGTGGTGAAAATAACCCAATTGTGCTAAGTGAGTGAAAAAAGTGGAGATAAACAATGCAAAGTTGTGACTGTCAACTATTTCATTAATAGTCCAACCAGCACTAATTAAAAACAGGTGATAAGTGGACTCATAGGTTAAGTCTCATTTAATGGAGACCCCTAGTCCTCAATAAATGTAATCGCAATGCAAAGACGGACATCTTCATTGTGGGCCTTCTGTATTTTTGTTAAAATTGTTCCTATTTCGACCCATTTTTAGACGACTGGTTCAGAAAAAATATTTTCCTCACAACTCTTTTGTTGAAGTTTATTTCAAGTCTCCACAGATTTATTTTGCTGGCTTGCTCGTCCTCTATAAAGTTGGATGTCTGTAGGGATTTTTCTTGATACTACGATGTGCAGCTTTCGAAGTATCTCCTTTCGTAATTCTTTTGGGAAAGTGTTTTAGTTGTTACTTTCTTGGTTATTCCTTTGTAGGCCTAAGCTGAGGAAGAATTTCTAATGTATCTTAAAAAAGGTGATGTTGAATTATCTGAGAGGAGCTGTATATCAAGATGACATTGATTATGTGCTAGCCTCTGAGTGTGTGTGGGCTAGCATTGCTCAATTTATACCCTCGGACAAATCGCTTGGATACATAGGATGCTGATTTCTACGCAGGAAAGCATAGTTAGATGTTACAGCACAAATTAAGGTTCTTGTCAGTAGGTGTTGAAAGATGACTTAATTGGTTACTTAATCCATTGGGTCATGTTTCTTAACAGAAAATGGCAGGCAAGTAGGTGCTTCTATCTGTGCGGCTATTAACTGTTGTGTTAATAATGAGACATTTCTTTGGTTCAGATGATGACTTGAATGAGTATAAAGGGTAAAGTGTTTCTTTTTATTACATAGCTGGACATTAGACCTGTGCTTCTAGTGCGTGAGTTTTCATATGGGCACTGACACCGCGAGTGGTATGCATTCAATCACAAAACGTATTGTTTCTGCTACGATCGAAACTCCTGCAACAAAAAACAGCAATAATTAAAATGATAAAAGGAGAAGATTTTACACATGAGGGAAAATGAAGCTTGATAATTTTCTTACTAGATAAGTACCTCAAAGTGACGTATTAAAAAAATGGATAGCAAGGAGATTTAGCATCCTACGGCAATTACCATTAGTGTTTTGATCAATCTTGTATTACAGGTCTGAGATTTTAACACAAGAAACAAGCACTGGCAAAGCCAAAATGTCTTGCATTGGAAAGCTAGTGCAATGGTTAAAATATTTTTTTTTTTAAAGAAGCATATATATATATATATATATATATATATATATATATATATATATATATATATATATATATATATATATATATATATATATATATATATATATATATATATATATATATATATATATATATATATATATATATATATATATATATATATATATATAAAAGCAGACCCCTCCGGTAGGAAAAGGAAAGAGGCCACACAGGGAAACGTTCAGGAGCCGTTTAATGGACACAGCATAGCATGATGCATTTCGGTAAAACAACCTTCCTCAGATGCTGCTGCTTCCGTGATGATGCTCCAACCCCGCCTTTAAAGTGTCCTAGCTTGCCCTCATTGGAAGGTAAGTTACACCCCTACTCACATGATGTTGAAAGAGAAAATGTAGTCCATAATGGGACTTCATGTCCCAGCCAGCATTGCGCCCAAGTGGATGCTGCGTGAATAGGGGGTCAGAGTTTGGGGTGAAGGCGCGGCAAATATGTATGGAGCCTCGCGGAAAAATGTCAGTCTGGGGCTCCCTTGGTTTCCCTTCAGCTCCCACCTCGTGTGATGACGTCTGTTCGGCCAAGAGAACAATCCGGTGATTGAAGACTCCTCGTGGGTATACGGGCTGCCGCTGGCAGTGGACCATAGCTTCATGCACATTGGAGGTGGACAGAGGTTTTTTCGATACCTCGAACAGTTGAAGAAATGTATATATGACACTTTAGGTATTATACACCTTTCGATGTGCACCACTATGATATTACCATACATGAGGCTTCTTGACGGTATTCGGCTGGTTCAGATAACCACATAAGCACTTTATTGCACAGTAGCACTTTTTCAAACATTTTGCACTTTATAGGGAGAGTGCAATTAGTGGCACATAATACTTTAAGGGGTGCATACAGCACTGCATTTAGAAGACACTATTGTAACAGGCTTAACCATTTGCGTTAAAAAATGAATTCAGAAAATACAGAAATGCAATTGTTGTTTTCACCTAGTATGATTATCAATATATCTTGATTCTTAACTGGTGGAATAGGTTGAAGCAATTACACATATGCCAACAAAAATATGGTTAATATTGATGCTTGTGTGGGTTTTCCAATTGTGTTATATGCTCACAGTAGCGTTATACCTTAATATGAAGGTACTGCTTGTGATCAGCTCAAGTATATCTGTGGGGTGTATCACAAGTAGAATGATTGTTAGACAAATATCGTGGTGATGTTATACTTTAATTTTGCATTTCTGAATTTATAACGTATCAGATAACAAAAGTGTAAGTTTGTTTTTTATGTTTATTCAATCAATGTGCATGAGTGATTATCAAATGGTATAGAAGGGGTAAACAAACGCAGGGTTGTCATGTGATTAAGACTGCGATGTAGGGGTCGAAACGCGTCATGGACGCAAGGCAGATGCCTTGTGAAGTCTGTTTCATTTGGGAAGTGAAGCCTCAATAAAGCACTTTTTGTATTTGGTAACGTGAAATGGTCAGTACCTGTTTGGCGCCAGTGGTAATCTGTTGTGTGCCAGGATTGCATTGGATATTTCATCATTTTCAGAGTCTAGCTGTTTCCGAAACTACGGACCCTCTACCCGATTGGAGGCAAATCAGCGCACAGCCAACATTGTGGAAGCAAATCAATTGACGCGGTATTTGCTGTGTTTTCCCCCTGTTGTTTGTGAAGAACCTGTGTGAACCTGAGTGAAGCGGCGAATCAACACTGTCTCAGGAGTTGGAGGACTTGCAGGACAGAGCAGATTTCTCCGGTAAGCCAGGCAAACATTTGTTGAAATAACTTCAACAGGTGGGGTGACATCCCGTCAACAGTTGTGCACGTTCAAGTGAATGAGGCACCGAAGTTATTAATCTGGTGCCAATAATCATGTCCGTAAACGACGCGCTCCGTGAACTTGAAGCCACAGCTGAAGCACTATTTCTAAACCTCCCGAAGGTTAAAATGATGAAAATGCACATATAATGACAAAGGAAATCAACAATGATGCAAGGACTAAGTTCTCTAGAAAAACATATTAAAATCGAACTTACAAAGTGGTGGGAGAAGAAATCCCTAGAAAAATATTGCGATGCGGAAAGAGTACAAAGAGGATTGCGTGTAATGATAGCGCCCACATTTGAGAATCCCAATCCTTTAATTCTTAAAGAGTAGGCAGAAAATAATTTGCAAGCCACCATGAATATGGTTAGGATTTTAATCAAGTATGTAGAAATTGATTGGGCGGCAACATTAAAAGAAATTGAACGCATTCATGGCATTTTGGATGAGTTGGATCAAAAAGACATGATAACTAGGAGTCGCAAGGAAATAGATGAACGCCTGAAAAAGCACGAAGCAGTGACAAAGGCGCGAAAAGCCTTCAAATTTGCAGGGGACAAGAAAGACTATGAGTCAGGAAGGGTGTTTACATTCTCAAGGAAGTTTGACACAGTAAAAAGACAACATCTAACTAAAACAGTGTCAGCAAATTGCCAAGCAGCGGGGTTGGGCTGCGCCAATGTAGCTTCAACCTCCAATTTGAGCTCGATATAAAGTAGAACAGATTTTGAGGACAACATTGACATGTCACGTGATAATAGAGGCAATGTCGCAACAAACCTCACACCTGCGAAGGAGTAAAATTTTTTAAAACAGGACCGAAGGCAAACCCTGCGTCCTCGGATCCCCCAACACAAACAAGGGGGCGTAGAAACCAAAGAAGAAGGGAGAGGAGGAAACCAAGGAAACAACATGATCAGAGTGGTGCAAGCCAAAAAATTGAGATGGTAGGTACATCTACCGACAATACAGTCATCAATCTTACAAATATATAGTTAACATCTGCTGAAACGCAGCTATTATCCCTTGGTTTAACGTACTGCCCTGAGAGCAACTTCAATTACAAACAATCCAGGGTTGATGTCTACAAATTTATCTGAAAACTGAAATTAATGACATTTTACAAATTTAAGAACACCATGTGCAATCCATCCAATGAGGCAATACATAATGACACTGACAGCAACACCCCTGGCAGGCAGCAGATGTCCTAACATTGAGAAACCTTCATACACTGGCTAATGATGAGGGTAACTCTGTTATGTTGACTTAGCAGGCCATGAATTAAGCAGGAATTAATTTAAGCAGCACAGTGTCAAGCCGCTTTAGACCTGCCTCGACTTTTGTACCCATCATGCCCAGAGATGCAAAAGATATGTTCTTTGATGAACTGAAAAAACTCAATCAGTCAGTCAATCACAAGATGTACAAAAGGAAACATCAGGAGGTACAGTATTCTAACTTGATGAAAAAGTTGGGGGATAACAGGGAAATTGTCATTAATAAAGCGGACAAGGGAGGAAACATCGTCTTGTGGCCCAAAGACTAGTATTTGGAGGAAGCTAAAAGACATCTGGATGACACAGCCTGTTATAGGAAGACTAGCCTTCAAGATCTACGTCAATTAAAGGAGAAAGTGGCTAATGATCTATCAAAATGAAAACGAAGGGGGTTGTTGATCAAGGATGAGACATAGGTCCTTAATATTGAATTCCCTATAACACCTTTGTTATATTTTATTCCCAAAGTTCATAAGGGTATCATGCCGGTCCCTGCCAATCATCCCTGCTAGAAAAAGTCTGTTTGCAGCTATGTCCAAATATGTGGATTATTTCCTGCAAGACTTTGTGGCTGAATTACCATCATTTATTAAGGACACAAGAGACTTTTTGAGAAAAATACATAATATGAAGTGGGGCAATGATTTCCTTTTTATAGTGATGGACATTGGACATTGCCTCACTGTACTCCAGCATCAACCACAGCGATGGCTTAAGAGCCACAAAACACGTCCTCTACCACAGATCAATAAGTCTTTATGAGCATAACAAGATGTTAATGGAGATGATCAGAATATGCCTAACAAACAACTGTTTTATGTTCAATAAGGATGTGTATCAACAGATGAGGTGAGTATCCATGGGGGCTTGCTTCTCCCCCAGCTACGGGTGTCTTGATGTAGGCTGGTGGGAGGAGCAGGTCCTCAAAACGCAATTTAAGCAATTGTGAGAATTACATGTGATGCAATGGTGGCACTTTATTGACAACGTCTGTCTAGTTGCACAAGATGCTAAGGCTTTTGTGGAAAGGATCAATACAAATAACTTAAATCAAAAATTCACAGCCCAAATTAGCAACCAGTCTATCGAGTTTTTAGATGTGCAAGTTTATATTGAAAATGATATGGTACAAACCAAACTACACAGAAAAATCCGAGCAGGAAATTCAATCCTGCTTGCTAAGATTGCACATCCCAAACATTTATTTTGGAACATCCCCTATGGGGTATATTTAAGAATACATAGAATCTGTAGCTCCGAAAAAGATTTTAGACAGTGCCAGAAAGAAGCAAGCGATAGATTCATTGCTCGTAGGTATAAAATCAATGACCTACAAAAAGCCATACTTAAAGCCAATGCCCAAACAAGAGAGGTCAGTCTGTTTGTTAAAAATTACAAGAGGGAACCTGTTAACAGACCTACTCCGAACACAGGGGAGATACGATGTGAGATCAGAATTATCACACGTACAGCAAACAAGAAAGGCAAATCAGAAAAATCATCAACACCCAATGGCCCATAGTGTTAACCAATATAACACTAAGTCAAATTCTTCTAGAGAAACCGTCTTTAACATTTCAGGCGTTCTCCCTCCATGAGAGATTCATTAGTGAGGAGCAGCCCAGAGGTTACTCCGGCTCATACCTGGTTACCAACCAAGATAGGGTTTTTCAAATGCAGTTCTTGTAGAGCTTGTAAATTTGGAGTTAACATGATCAACTACACAACTGCATTTAGCGACAAACCTGTTAAAATTAGAGGTCACTACACTTGAAGAACGGATTATGCAGTATATGTGTTTGAGTGCCCATGTGGGTTAAAATATGTGGAGAGGACCAAATTCCAAGTTTACAACAGAATCTTGCAACATATAAGGGCTGTAGTAAACTCCGATCCAAGTTACCTTGTGGCCAGGCATTTTAAACTGGTACATCGGAGCAACATAAGGGAACTTAAATACTTTGTGATTGGGGCAGTTCCTACACCTGCCTATTTATTCACTGGCGGGCATGCTGGTACTTGTAGTCCTTGTTGTTTTTTCACCTTATAATACGCCCTGGACTATCACTTGATTCTGATATTGAAAGAAGATGCACATTTTATATGATCTTAACTGTGTGTCCAACCGAAGACATGCTTGTTCACGTTTCTGTTTATGTTCATTAAACTTTTCACATATCTCGCTGAATTCCTTAAGCCAGCACAGCGTTTATATACACTGCAGTGTCATGCAGCAATTATCCTCTCTCCTTTACCAATTACAATTTTTGAATTTGAATTGCTGAATTAAAACATGGACATCGGAGACCCCAGACCCTTATCATTAAAGGGTCGCATCGGCAGAAAAAGTAATAGCCCAAGACTTTTGCTCACCATTTCCATGAGATTGTCACAGGCAATGACTCACGTTGTAGAGATCCACAAGGCACAATTAAAATGAGTGCCTATCCAGGCTGCCTTCGTCTTTAATGCTAGTACGCACACAAGGATTTGTATCTCATGTTTCACTCTGCAGCAATGTCAAATCGTTAACATTTCTTTGCTCACACTGTAGAGATCCACAAGGCAGTAAATTACTCTATCACCTTGACTGGCAACCCTTTGTCTGCCAAATTATAAATCGGCCCGTCACATATATTTTTATCAGCGACTTTAAAAAGGCGATGAAAATCAAGATCCCAAAGTGCAGGCAAAATAAATAGCAGGTATTTTAAGGCAAAAAATAAATAAATAGAAAGTGAATTTTAAGTCAGCTTTATTGCTATTTTTAAAAAGACGTGAACAGTGTGCACAGTCTTTGTGCAGTCCTTCAAATCGAAGGGAGCCAATGGGTAAATGGGCTGACACAGTGTTGTGATGTAGCAGACGTAGCTGAGGAGTATCTTTGTGGTTTCTTTATTAGATCTTAGTTACAGGTTAACATCCATGTAATGCAGCCCTACCAAGAGCAGCTTGCCTGCTGCTCAACCCATCTTCAACTGTGACACCTCACCACACAGGCACCCACACATTCCAATCATCTCCATCACACCAACATTCCACTCAGAACACTCACACTGGCTGAGCAGCTAGGAGCCAGGTAACATAGGAGAAACTGATAGAGCGCGCAGTTCTCCCGGGTCACCGAGGTTACCAATTCTTTACACGCACTGGGCCCTGGCGTGCAAATTTTCCAAACACCACACTAATAATTTGGGTGAACCGGGAGAGGATTACTATAGTTTCTCCTCCTGCACGCTGCTATGAGTAATTAAGGTTTGGTTTCACCATGTACCCGACTTACCACAGGCCCAATTCTTATGACGGATCTGGAGCTATAAGGGAAATAGCAGACAGGCCTAAAATCAGATACTCTTTATAATCAATAAAATACTTATCCACAATTTCTGTAAAATGACCACAGACACCTGAGGATGTTTAAAACTTTATGTAAAGTTCAGAGAGAATATGACAAGGTAATAAGTGATAGGCAGAATAATGCGTCTAACATCAAAATCAACACCATAAAATAGCTATAGATTAATGCTAAGACCATTTGGGTATATGGGAAGACTAGAAGGTAGGAATTTTAGAACAAAACTAGTCACTGCAACTTTATACTAGAACATAGGATGTGGATGGGACCTAGAACACGTACTTAACCTAAGTGATTTAAAACTATTCTTACTATGTTCACCGCAATCAGGCTAAAGGTAAGGGAAAAATTGGAACATACTAATACAATATAACAGTTGGTTCTAAGGGAGGGGAGAGAATTGGAACAATTCTAAACAATTGCATATAACTCGTTCTCAAGGTGATAGAGCAATATCACAGTCAAGAGTGCTTTATTAAGAAAATAGAGAGAGGAGAGGAAGAGAGAGAGACGCAAACCCACAGGTTAATATTTACCTAGGTCTGAGAGAAGACTAACCCTGGCCACGGGTCAGTTGGAAGGACGGGGACAAGGACCCTCAGGAAGGAATGCCAGAATGCGAGCAGGTACAGCTCACGGACAGTAAGGACAGGATACCCCTCAGGATTTGGGATCAGGACTGGGCTCACCAAGGTACGACCAACACCCACAGCTTCAGAAGCAACGCCAGCGTTACCCCTCTCTGCAAGTAATCCGCCAGTAACCCCGATTGGGTTTTTCGAATTCCCAGCAAAGTGCTTCGCCAGCACTTAAGATTATTTCCACCCCTTAGGAGTTTGTGGAAAGTATGGACAGAGTGCTCCGCAGCACTTCAGATTGAGCACCTATAGAGTTCGTAGGGTCAGTGACAGGTCTGCTACTCGGACAAGTCAGACAATTTTCCTAAGCTAAACTAGGGCAATTATACTGTTTTGGGGACCCTTATACCACCCTCTAATGTTGCAAGTGACAGTTTCCCACATTATGATTGGTCAGGAGAGGTGGTGCGGTCATTACCACCTCCTAGAATTCAATTTTCTCATCCCAAATATTAAAATTTTCCTACCCGCCCCTTGGGTTCACGTTCCCATGCATAGAGTACAGCAATATAGAAAAAGTTCACAATAGGTAGCAACAGAGTTGCATCGTCCAAGGTAAGATTTCGTCTTCCCAGAGATGTTCCCAGGCGCATTGTGCTTCAGGAGCCAGCTGGCTTGTTTCAGCTTCTGCGCAATGGTGTTTTCTCTCCTGTCATGTGACTGTGCCCAGCAGAGCTTCAAGTATGGCTCCGCTCCCGATTTCCCAGCCCCAGAGACGCGGTACATGAAAAGTAAGCGAGAACGAATTAAAATCACATATAAAACGATTACACTGTATACCATGATAAAATACTAACCAACCCTTTTTTATAATGACTATAGCATTATTGGTTTAGTGCGAAAAGACAGATAGGCTAAAGCAGCAGTAGCAAGCAGAATGCGTGGTGAGAGACAAGCAGCCATGTTTGCAACAGTGCGCATGAGCACAAATTCCCTCCAGAATGCGAGTGCGTCACATCACATGGGTATGACCGACGCATGCGCAGACTGAATTTCAGCGAAGCAGCCGATTTTAGTGCAAGCTTCGTTAGTATGAGAAAAGACATACAAGCAAGCATCCTGGGGACACCCGCGTGTTTGGGAGAACACTTAATAAATGACGAACAATAGTGTTAATATGATTATACGATTTAGGCAAGGGTTTTGTATGAGAGCAGGGCGCTTGCACGCGAATCCCAGCTCCATCAATCCCCTCTTTGATGATATTTACTATCATCACCACATAGAAGGAAACAGATGCCAACTTTTCTCATTCATCCATATCATTCATCTGAATTTCAACAAATTTATCGTTGAGTTTTCTTGCAGCTTCTCTATGAGAGTGGTGATTTTTCACCTTTTTGTAAATTTCACTCTTTAACTCCTCTAATTCTAAATCATCAATATTTCTTTTCACCCCCCTCTTATTTACAGTATATTTCTTTTTGCACTTCTGGCATTTGCAGCAGATAAAAATGATTAATACAACTACACCTATTATAACTATTGGCATCAGTATTTTCCACAAAAGACTTCTACCTAGGTTAGTAAACCAACTACCTATAGAGGAGAGACCTCCAGTCAGTCTCGTCCAGGCACTGTCAACCTCCAATGGTTTGAGTTCCTTTTCCAAATTGGTTATGTTTTTCACATATTGCTTTAGTTCGATACTTTTATCAGGAATGTAGGTGCAACAATGTTGCGCCTTCAGCATTCTACAGACTCCGCCCTCTTTTGCTAATAGGGTGTCAAGGGCAAGACGGTTTTGCAAAACCATTGATCTGATCGCAACCATTTCAGTATTGACCAGCAGGAATCCAGCAGCAGTGTCCGTTGATAACCGGTCCACTACTGTAGACAATTTGCAGATTCTATGGGTGTTCAGAACTACCCCCATTCCAGGTATCAGTGCACTAAAAATATCACCTATAATTTCACCTACACTTTCACGTTTACTACGCACTAAGCCATTAGTCTCTTCATCGCTTCCAGCTGCATTATTCACATGGTATATTTTCGGGAAAACAATGCCAAAGTAGCAGCTTCCATACCAGTGATCCGGCAATTTGAAATAATCCTTGTTCCCACATATATAATATATTCCGGGGAACACAGGTTCTGACCCATTTTTGAAACCCCAACCTCCAATTACCTTGTAATTATGTTCACACTCGCTGGAACCGATGAATACATTGTTATAGTACTCTGTCTTTTCCCTGTGGATACAAAGTTTCCCCTTTCGTTCAAAATCCAGCAACAAGGCAGGACTAGCTTCGCCTTGCGAGGTGTTATCCAAGTGCTCAGCCCACCTAGGGACTCTATCTTTTTCGTCATTTGCCTTCTTTTGAAACTTTTCTCTCCTTCTATCTGCCATCTTTATGAACATCTTTTCCTGCTCTTGCAGAGAACAGGTCAGATTAGCTTGTCTTGCTTCATCTAAATCTATGTTACCTATAGTCAGAAAATATTCTCCCATATAACGGGTCACGTCACTTTTAATATGTACACGGTTCAAGTGTCCTCTAATAGGAAGTTCAGAAAATACTACGTCAGCATTTGAATAATAATACTGCAAAGTGCTCCTATAAAACAAGCTAGCTAATATGCTACAGGAAATTCCATAGGTTAAAGGTAGATGGTGATATGTCACACCTTCAGCCACTGAGGTTGGTAGCTTCATGCAGACATAACAGTCCTCTATTTCCATAGCTTCTACATAATGCACTAACAAGTTAGCAAAAACATTTAAATGCGTCTTGTTTCTCATTTTGTGAAAGTGTAGTCCATCCTCATCTGATGCTTCTAAATTAGGTCGTGTGTGTGTCAGTCCTACTCGTTTGTCGCGTCTTTCTAGGCTTCGTGGTGTTTCTGCAGTCTGTACAACCCCTACGTCTACTGCTTCGGGTTCAGTAGGGGACAAGTTGGGATTTTTGCTTATCATAAAAGGTAGAAAAATTGTTAGTCCTATCCACATTACTATTAACATTGCTATACTACACACGCATATTTTACAACAGGTTTTAAGACACCCACACCGGGATCTTCCAGAGACATTCGGATCAGACATTTTTAGCTTACAGGTGGCTTTTGCTACCCCTCTTGCGCCTTCAGCATTCTACAGACTCCGCCCTCTTTTGCTAATAGGGTGTCAAGGGCAAGACGGTTTTGCAAAACCATTGATCTGATCGCAACCATTTCAGTATTGACCAGCAGGAATCCAGCAGCAGTGTCCGTTGATAACCGGTCCACTACTGTAGACAATTTGCAGATTCTATGGGTGTTCAGAACTACCCCCATTCCAGGTATCAGTGCACTAAAAATATCACCTATAATTTCACCTACACTTTCACGTTTACTACGCACTAAGCCATTAGTCTCTTCATCGCTTCCAGCTGCATTATTCACATGGTATATTTTCGGGAAAACAATGCCAAAGTAGCAGCTTCCATACCAGTGATCCGGCAATTTGAAATAATCCTTGTTCCCACATATATAATATATTCCGGGGAACACAGGTTCTGACCCATTTTTGAAACCCCAACCTCCAATTACCTTGTAATTATGTTCACACTCGCTGGAACCGATGAATACATTGTTATAGTACTCTGTCTTTTCCCTGTGGATACAAAGTTTCCCCTTTCGTTCAAAATCCAGCAACAAGGCAGGACTAGCTTCGCCTTGCGAGGTGTTATCCAAGTGCTCAGCCCACCTAGGGACTCTATCTTTTTCGTCATTTGCCTTCTTTTGAAACTTTTCTCTCCTTCTATCTGCCATCTTTATGAACATCTTTTCCTGCTCTTGCAGAGAACAGGTCAGATTAGCTTGTCTTGCTTCATCTAAATCTATGTTACCTATAGTCAGAAAATATTCTCCCATATAACGGGTCACGTCACTTTTAATATGTACACGGTTCAAGTGTCCTCTAATAGGAAGTTCAGAAAATACTACGTCAGCATTTGAATAATAATACTGCAAAGTGCTCCTATAAAACAAGCTAGCTAATATGCTACAGGAAATTCCATAGGTTAAAGGTAGATGGTGATATGTCACACCTTCAGCCACTGAGGTTGGTAGCTTCATGCAGACATAACAGTCCTCTATTTCCATAGCTTCTACATAATGCACTAACAAGTTAGCAAAAACATTTAAATGCGTCTTGTTTCTCATTTTGTGAAAGTGTAGTCCATCCTCATCTGATGCTTCTAAATTAGGTCGTGTGTGTGTCAGTCCTACTCGTTTGTCGCGTCTTTCTAGGCTTCGTGGTGTTTCTGCAGTCTGTACAACCCCTACGTCTACTGCTTCGGGTTCAGTAGGGGACAAGTTGGGATTTTTGCTTATCATAAAAGGTAGAAAAATTGTTAGTCCTATCCACATTACTATTAACATTGCTATACTACACACGCATATTTTACAACAGGTTTTAAGACACCCACACCGGGATCTTCCAGAGACATTCGGATCAGACATTTTTAGCTTACAGGTGGCTTTTGCTACCCCTCTTCGTTTCTTTGCACCAAAGGCTCACTTCGGGGCTCTCTCAAGGAGGGTCTTCGTCAGAACTCCGATCAGCGATGGACTCTTCGTCACTGTTGCCACTGTTGCGTGGTTCGTCTATTTCCTCCAACACAAAGTAAGTCCACTCAGGGCTCCGATACAGTCGGTTTTGTTTCTTTAGTCTGTCGCTTTTTCTTAGCGATTTTCCTTGGGCTGCCTTTCTTTCACTTTCAGCCCTTTTTCTGTCTTTCAGTTTTTCTTCGACTGTCTTTAGTCTGAGCCTCAGTCTCTTGACGTATCGGGGTGCACTTCTGCCTCCGTGCCTCCCAGTCGTTGAGGAAACTTGGCCTTCTTCGTGCACTCTTTTTACTTTTTGATGTGGCACCTCTGTTTTCCTGCCTGTCTGACTTGTTCCAGGTCTTTCGTCTATTTCTTCTGCCTGGTCCCTAGTCTGTCCCTGCTCAGATTCAAATCGTACTCGCTTTTTATTTCTGGTTATTGTTGTTTCCGTTGTCTGAGCACTTTGATCTAATTCTATCTGTTCCTGTTCATGCTCTTCGATCTCTTCGCTTTCTTCTGCATGAACGTCAGCCCTAATTTCTAACTGTCCCTCTCCAATTTCTGGAGTTTCAGGAGGAGTTTCGATGCCTTGATCTGACCCTACTTGGCCTACGTCCTGATCAGGTGTGTTGTGATTTTCGTTGACCTGACCTTCTTCCTCTATTTCTAACTCACCTGGACTATCCCACTCACTGTCTAAATAGGAATATTTCCTGGTTCGTATTGGGTCATGAACCGGGTCGTCGGCGGGGTACCATTCAACGTCTCGACTTGTGCTCGGCAGTTCAATGTCAGCTAGCTCCGGACTTTCCTCCTCGGAAGCTTCTTCAGCTGTGCTGCCTTCAGCTCCAGTCGCGTTTTCTCCAGACACCCGCTTTGTGTGGCTGGCGTGGATCCACTTCGGTACACCAGCACACTTTACAGCAGTTGTCGTGACGAGGATCACTTGTCGTGGCTTTCCCCACCTTGGTTTCAGGCAACTGCTCCGGGTGTGTTTCTTTAACGCCACCCAATCTCCTGGTTGCAGTTTATGTGCCGGAGTCTTTGGCCACTCGTCTTCAGTCTCTCCAATCTGCTGAGAGAGAGAACGCACTTGGTCACCCAGCTGCTTGCAGTATTCTAATACCATATCATCAGAAATGCTTAGCAGTTTGTGTCCGGGTACCCAAGCCTGTCGCATCACTCTTCCCATCAACACTTCATGGGGACTTAGGCCAGTTTTTCTGTTCGGGATACTTCTCAAACTCATCAGCACAAGGGGTAAAGCCTCTATCCAGTTCATTTTTGTGGAATCACACATTTTGGCCAGTCTGGATTTCAGGGTGCCATTTATTTGCTCTACTACCCCAGAAGCCTCTGGATGTTAGGCACAGTGCAGTCTTTGCTTCATTTTGAATGCTTTACAGAGTTCCAATAGGACATCGTTGGCAAAATGCCCACCTTGGTCCGTTTCGATTGTCTCTGGAATTCCGTACCTAGGTATCAACTCCCTAAGCAATAATTTGGCTGTGGTGAGAGCATCATTTTTCTTTGCTGGATATGCTTCCACCCACCTGGAGAATAGGCAAACTATGACTAGGATATATCTATACCCTTTACATTTAGGCATTGTTATGAAGTCTGCTTGCATTCTGACAAAGGGACCTACTGCCTTTCCAATAGTACTTTGTTCCACTACAGTCCTCTTTCCTGCATTAAATTGCTGACACACTAGGCACCTCTGGCAAAGCTTTTCCGCCTGGTTCCTGAACCTTGAATTACAGAACACCATGTCAAACACCCGACACATTGCGTCCCTTCCCATATGTGTTGGCTCATGTATCATTCTGACCATGGGGTCTATCAGGCTGTCAGGCAATACAGGCACCTCAGTCGAGTTTACCACCACACCATCATCTCTCAGCTTGCATCCCTCTTCTGCCCACCTTCCTTTCTCTTGTCTGTCTACTGCCTGTTGCAAATCCTTTAATTCCTCCCACGTTGACACATTCTCAAACAACATAAGTTGGCAGCTGGTTCCATCCCACAGCGCAATTTGGAGTGACATATGGTATCGGGCACAAAACTGTGCAATTTGGTCAGCGTACCTATTACCGGCAGTCACATCATCATTTCCAGATTTGTGAGCCGCACACTTGACCACAGCCAATTCTTTGGGCAATTGGATAGCTTCCAGTAAGTTATGCACCACCTTTCCATTTCTGATAGGGGTGCCTGAGGACGTCATGAATTCTCTTTGCAGCCACAACTGGCCGAAGTCATGAACAACCCCAAAACAATACTGGCTGTCTGTGTAAACAGTTATTCTCTTGTTCTTACCCCTCTTACATGCTCTGGTTAACGCGATGAGCTCTGCCACTTGTGCAGATTTCACCTCGCTCATGTAAGATGCTTCTATGGTTTCTGTCAATGTAACCACAGCATAGGCAGCACTCAGGCTCCCACTTTCATGTCTTAAACACGAGCCATCCACGAACATTGTTTTATCCCCATCAAGTAACGCTATTTCACGGATGTCAGGACGGGGCTTGGTACTGAACTCAGTTAGATCGATGCAATTATGCTCCCCTTCCTCTTCAATTTCTACATCCAAAGGGATAGGTAACAATGTCGCAGGGTTTAGGACATTGCACCGGGAAATAGTGACATTTTCGGCACCAATCAAAATTCTCTCATACTTAGTCAGCCGACTAGGTGTGAGGTACTGGGTCTTAGTTCTAGTCAGTAGGATGACAACAGAATGAGGAACATATACAGTGACGTGATGTCCCATGACAATGTTCTCACTCTGTTCCAGACTGACGCAAGTAGCAGCAACTGCTTTCAAGCATCCAGGTAATCCAGCAGCCACCGGATCTAGGGTGGCCGAAAAATAGGCCACTGGTCTTCTAATTAGTCCGTGCTCCTGGGTCAGGACTGAAAGAGCACAATTCTCTCTTGTGTCACAGAATAGCTCAAAGGGCTTGGTGTAGTCAGGCATACCCAATGCAGGAGCAGAACATAGACAGTTTCTCAAAGTCACCCAAGCGTTCATGCTCTCACTGTCCCAACTGACGGGGTCTTCTACGCCTTTCTTTGTCATATTTATCAGGGGTCTGGCTAGAGCTGCGAATCCTACAATCCATTGTCTGCAGTAACCCACAACCCCCAAGAACATTCTCACCTCTTTCTGAGTTCTGGGCAGTTCCATTGCTTTAATTATTTTGATTCTTTCGGTAGTAACTTTCCTGATTCCTTTTTCGATCTGGTGCCCCAGATATTTCACTGAATTTTTACAAAATTGTAACTTGTCAGGTGACACTTTATGTCCTCCCTTTCCTAGGTGATTCAACAAGGCAATGGTGTCAGTGACGCAGTCATTTTGGGTTTTAGATGCTACCAACAGGTCATCTATGTACTGCACCAAAACAGACTCTCTTGGCAGCACTAGGGATTCAAGGCACTTTTTTAATATCTGGTTGAAAATCGATGGACTTTCGGTGTACCCCTGGGGGACACGATTCCAGACATAGATATGACTGTCAAATTCAAAACTGAAAAGGAACTTGCTTTCTGGATGCAATGGGATGGAGAAGAATGCATGGCACAAGTCGATGACAGTGAACCATTCTGCATTCCAGGGAATCTGATATAGTATCACGGCAGGGTTGGGTACAATAGGGCAGCACGGCACAACAATTTGGTTTACCTTGCGTAAATCTTGCACCACCCGGTACTTTCCACTAGGCTTTTTGATCCCAATGATTGGTGAATTACAGGGACTGCTCATTACTTCCTCTATTATCTCTGCTTCGAGTAGCCGGGTAATTTCAGTCGCTACTCCAGCTTTTACTTCTGCACTCATTTTGTACTGTCTGGTTTTGGGGTATACAGCATTTGTTTTTATTGCTATCTTAACTGGGTCCACATTTGCCATTAAACCTACATCCTTTCCTGTGAAATCCCACACTTCTGGAACTACTCTTAACTGGAGCTCTTCAGGTAAATCTTCAACTGTTAAAGGTTTGATATCAGAATCTTGTCTGACTAACATCAGTTTGTACAAACCATCTTCATCGGGTGTCTGAATTTCGACGCCTTTTGGTGTGCAATAGATGGTATAATGCATCTTGCACAACAAATCACGTCCTAGCAGGTTCACAGGACTGGAATCACAGACCACAAATCTGTGCATTTCTTTGAAATTTCCTATAGAAACTTCCATTGGTTCAGTTACTGGAGTACTTATTATTTGATTTGAGACGCCCACTACTTGGATTGCTTCTCCCGAGAGGGGTAGGTTAGGAACATCCACTGTTCTTACAGTAGATCTGGTAGCACCAGTGTCCAACAGAAAGGTGACGTCTTTTCCCTCAACCTTTCCTTCAATGTATGGTCCAGTCTGGTCTACCGGTAAGGAGGCGCCAAGCACGCACTCCTCATCCTCCCCTCTCAGGCCCCGTCAATCTTGATCTTCACAGAGGAAAGTATCATTTAACAAATACTGTGGAATGATTGCGTTTCTTTCACTCTCAACTTCCCATACTTCCGCCCTCTCATTCTGCTGACCCTGACTCTTAAAATTCTGTCTAGGAGCGCGAGGTACGGGAGGTAATTTTACCTGTTGCTGGTTCTTTCTTGTCCCCTCTTTCGGCACCTGTGGATTTAAACCATTTACAGGGGCATTACCGGCCTGCAGGTGTGGACACTCGTCTCGCCAATGCCCTATCTGGCCGCACCCATGGCACGGAAACTTTTTCATGGCTTCTTCCCGACTCATTTTAGCTCGGGGCTTTCCTCCTCCCCCAGCAGTGGCATTCTGAGCATTATTACTAGAAGTCAATTTACTTAACTGTTTTTCCTGCTGTTCGGCTAATTTCACCTGTGCCCACATTACTTTCTCCTTGAGGGCTTTCTTTTTATTTTCGATTTCATCTTCGCAGTATTTTGCATATTTTAGGACATCATCTATGGGCTTTCCCTGCCAACTAATTTTATTATCTCGAATCCATTGTGAGATTTCAGGCCTTACTCCTAGCACAAATCGGTAACTGAAATGGGTCATGTCTTTCATGTCTACGTTATCGATACCACTGTAAGTTTTAAATACCTGTAGTAACCTTTCATAAAATGAATGCACCGTTTCATCACGTTCTTGGGTGGTTCTATCTATTCGGGTCCAATCCGTCTCCTTTGCTGGCACCTTTTTCTTAAGGTACTGTATGACCTGGTCATATTTCCTCATTACATCAGGTGAGGGGGCTCCGGTTTTCTCATCTCTGGGATATTCATCATTAGGCCAATCAATTTCTATTTTACATTCAGTCCATAGGTCTACAGGGACCACAATGTCGAAAAACCCATCCAGGTCTTTCAGCAGACACTTCTGAACTTTTATGAAGCGTTCTACCTGCCTGTACCAGTCAACTGGCTTCTCACGTAATTTCGGGAAGTCATTTGTAAATGACACAATATCCTGTCTGGACCAAGGGACATGGACATATTTTCCTCCCGGGACCTCTCTCATGGGGCACAATTTTTCTGTTGGTGTTACTTCCTTTAACACGAATTCTGAAGCCTGAGACTTAGCCCTGCTGTCTTCCTTTTTCTTTGCCCACCGGGTTCTCCATTTTCCCACCTCGCCCCATTTCTGCAAGAGCTTCAACAATTCCTTTATCTGGATCTGTTTTCCCATCACATTCAGGCTTTCTAAATCCTTATCTGAAAAATCTACTCTGTAGGGTTTCTGAAGAATTTTGGAGCGACTAACATCAATTCCCATTTCTGTGGCTGTATCCCTTATCCTTTCATGGAGCAACCTAGCACTCCGGGTAAGGTTTTTGCTGATAAACAGTAACTCTTCTTCACTGTACGAGCTTAGGCGCTCAACTCCTACATTCCCAGCCATCATTTCTTCTATTTCTATCCTTAATTTATATATTTCTAATGCTTTAGGTTGGGGAGTGGTCTCCTTCTCTAGCTCCTTTGTCCATCTGTCCAATTCTTCTGGGGAAACTACGGTGGCACTCCTAACCCCAGATGCACCTTCAATCAACACCTCCTTTGGTCTTGTCTGGCTTCTTGCCCCCGATGTACTAGTTCTAGGCTCTCTTATGGGCAAATCCATCAGAACCACAGATTCACACTCACTTTCCTGATCCTCATCTATGAATACTTCCTTCCTCGGGGTCGGGATGCTAGGAGTAGGCAGTATTGGGGTGATAACAGGAGGATGGGGACTAGTCAGGTCATTTCTATACAGTGGAATAGCTGGAGCAATAGTTACTGGAATAGTCAGGGAATCAGGATGGGGATGTATCTGGGCAATGGTTCGAACTAAATCCTCTCGCTGTTTAGCCAGGGCTTCTTTCTCTTTTTCCTGCAACACCTTTTCTGCAGAATTGCCATGCAATACCTGAGGTACCAAGGAAGGATAAATACTTGGGGCAGTTGGAGTGACCAATCGGGGTGGACCTTCTCCGAACGGCTGATAATTTGGGACCGTGGATCTAGGTCTGCAAAACCCATCCCCCTCACTGGCTTTACTGTCTGTACCTGTTCCATCTGTATCACTATCCCTCCCACATCTTGGATATTTGGCAAAGGGATTTGGAGAATGCATAGGCTCTGACTCTGCAACATATGGAGGTGGATTTTTCATTAACAAATCTTCCAGGTGCTCAACTTCTGAGTCCCCTATGGGCACTAGGTGATGGGTCTTGTCTTTACATTTTCCTTTTCTCTCTTCCAATACCCCCATCATAGGGAATAGCCCTTCAGTCAACATAGATTGCCTCCACTGTTTCATTTTCTGCTCTTTGGTCTGCGCTTGAACCCTCGGATACCATTTACTCACTCCCTTATCCATCCGGGGTTTATCTCGCTCTGCAGCCTCAATCTCCCATTCCTCCAGGGCTTCGTACTGTGTCAACCTAGGTCTAGGGTGTAATTCATTCATGCGGGTCCTTAGGTTAAACAGAATCCGACCATTAAAAGTGCCTTCAACAGGAAATGCTAGGACTCCGTCATCTACAGTATACTTTGCCCAATTTTCTAACCAGACACAAGTGTGGTACCCTTTATCAAACAGCATGAAAGAAGCAGGGGTATTTGGCGGGGGAATGAGCACGCCTTCCCTTGTTCTAATGGGCTTGTCAGTTTTGAAAAAATTCTTTATTTTATCAGAAAATGACAGTTTCCTCTTTACTCCATACATCATGTGCGGTCTACCTCGTATAAGCTGATCCTTATGAAATCCTAGGTACTTTGGATTCGGTATGAAATCTGGATACCACATGCAACTCTCCAGACTCGCTTCTAACTCGGCTTGATTAATTTTGTTTACCTTTGTGCTTCCAATGCTAGCGCGACTTTTATTTCGCACTACCCAATCAGGTCAGAGAATACAAACACCCTTGACCAATGGGTGCGCGGCCTTTTCGCAAGACAGAGTCTCACGCTTCGGCACTCACCCCTCCTTTACAAATTCAGCTCCACTACACACCCGCTGTCTTGACCAATGCCAGCGCGGCACGGAGTGACGTCAGAGCAGCTCTCCGACTGACTCCCTCCTTTACAAGGTAACGGAAACTTTTTACTCTCTCTAAAGTGCAAGTGCACGTTTTAGTCAACAACACACAACGTTTGCCACTATGTCTGAGTGTTCTAAAGAGAGAAAAGACTTTTCTTTCACTACTAGTAAACCACTTCTGTCTACTTTTCATTCACTCTGGATAGACTTCTTTGCCTGTCCCTTCACACTAGTAACATAGAACCCGTTATTCTTCTGACTCATCCACCTTAGTCGGGGATATGTACTGAGCCAGGATTTCACCAGCGAACTATCTTACTTACCAGACAAGCCTCGGAGACCCTACTACTCCTTCCGTATGCGACCCTTACTAGGTGATATCGCAATGAAAGTTTTATAAAGGACTCGTAGCTATCATTCACTCCAGAAAACAAAGGTCCTAATTAGTGCTTCCAGTTCTCCTTAACCCTGCACTAATACCTCAAACCTAGTGACTTCAACAGCTAACCGGATTCTGCTCACCGTTAGCTAAATACTTCCCCGGGGATTCGGACTACACTGAACATTTACAAACACTGGTTAATATAACATTTATAGCAGCAATGCAAAAATCATATACATTTACATATAAATCCTTAAAACATTTCAAAATATTTGAACCAATACAATAGAAAATCAGCAGCACATTTTATTTTCACGGTTTGTTTATGACCTATCCTGTCTACCTAATCTAACTAGTCCAAACCATCCTCTGGCTACCAGAAAATTACTGATAGAGCGTGCAGTTCTCCCGGGTCACCGAGGTTACCAATTCTTTACACGCACTGGGCCCTGGCGTGCAAATTTTCCAAACACCACACTAATAATTTGGGTGAACCGGGAGAGGATTACTATAGTTTCTCCTCCTGCACGCTGCTATGAGTAATTAAGGTTTGGTTTCACCATGTACCCGACTTACCACAGGCACAATTCTTATGACGGATCTGGAGCTATAAGGGAAATAGCAGACAGGCCTAAAATCAGATACTCTTTATAATCAATAAAATACTTATCCACAATTTCTGTAAAATGACCACAGACACCTGAGGATGTTTAAAACTTTATGTAAAGTTCAGAGAGAATATGACAAGGTAATAAGTGATAGGCAGAATAATGCGTCTAACATCAAAATCAACACCATAAAATAGCTATAGATTAATGCTAAGACCATTTGGGTATATGGGAAGACTAGAAGGTAGGAATTTTAGAACAAAACTAGTCACTGCAACTTTATACTAGAACATAGGATGTGGATGGGACCTAGAACACGTACTTAACCTAAGTGATTTAAAACTATTCTTACTATGTTCACCGCAATCAGGCTAAAGGTAAGGGAAAAATTGGAACATACTAATACAATATAACAGTTGGTTCTAAGGGAGGGGAGAGAATTGGAACAATTCTAAACAATTGCATATAACTCGTTCTCAAGGTGATAGAGCAATATCACAGTCAAGAGTGCTTTATTAAGAAAATAGAGAGAGGAGAGGAAGAGAGAGAGACGCAAACCCACAGGTTAATATTTACCTAGGTCTGAGAGAAGACTAACCCTGGCCACGGGTCAGTTGGAAGGACGGGGACAAGGACCCTCAGGAAGGAATGCCAGAATGCGAGCAGGTACAGCTCACGGACAGTAAGGACAGGATACCCCTCAGGATTTGGGATCAGGACTGGGCTCACCAAGGTACGACCAACACCCACAGCTTCAGAAGCAACGCCAGCGTTAAACCTCTCTGCAAGTAATCCGCCAGTAACCCCGATTGGGTTTTTCGAATTCCCAGCAAAGTGCTTCGCCAGCACTTAAGATTATTTCCACCCCTTAGGAGTTTGTGGAAAGTATGGACAGAGTGCTCCGCAGCACTTCAGATTGAGCACCTATAGAGTTCGTAGGGTCAGTGACAGGTCTGCTACTCGGACAAGTCGGACAATTTTCCTAAGCTAAACTAGGGCAATTATACTGTTTTGGGGACCCTTAGACCACCCTCTAATGTTGCAAGTGACAGTTTCCCACATTATGATTGGTCAGGAGAGGTGGTGCGGTCATTACCACCTCCTAGAATTCAATTTTCTCATCCCAAATATTAAAATTTTCCTACCCGCCCCTTGGGTTCACGTTCCCATGCATAGAGTACAGCAATATAGAAAAAGTTCACAATAGGTAGCAACAGAGTTGCATCGTCCAAGGTAAGATTTCGTCTTCCCAGAGATGTTCCCAGGCGCATTGTGCTTCAGGAGCCAGCTGGCTTGTTTCAGCTTCTGCGCAATGGTGTTTTCTCTCCTGTCATGTGACTGTGCCCAGCAGAGCTTCAAGTATGGCTCCGCTCCCGATTTCCCAGCCCCAGAGACGCGGTACATGAAAAGTAAGCGAGAACGAATTAAAATCACATATAAAACGATTACACTGTATACCATGATAAAATACTAACCAACCCTTATTTTATAATGACTATAGCATTATTGGTTTAGTGCGAAAAGACAGATAGGCTAAAGCAGCAGTAGCAAGCAGAATGCGTGGTGAGAGACAAGCAGCCATGTTTGCAACAGTGCGCATGAGCACAAATTCCCTCCAGAATGCGAGTGCGTCACATCACATGGGTATGACCGACGCATGCGCAGACTGAATTTCAGCGAAGCAGCCGATTTTAGTGCAAGCTTCGTTAGTATGAGAAAAGACATACAAGCAAGCATCCTGGGGACACCCGCGTGTTTGGGAGAACACTTAATAAATGACGAACAATAGTGTTAATATGATTATACGATTTAGGCAAGGGTTTTGTATGAGAGCAGGGCGCTTGCACGCGAATCCCAGCTCCATCAAAACAATAATGCATAGGCAGGATATAACACACAGTGCCCCATGTTTTCTGCTGTGGTGAATATAAGCAAAATGTCAATGTAAATTTCAAACACAAACAGATGCAGCCTGCTGACCAAACGCATGTCTATGTATGTACAATATATATGAACATTTCTGGATAAACAGTCTGCTGAAGGCCAGACCTAATAAACATGAGGCAAATTCTTCTGCATATATTTCACACTCTCCTTTTACTAGCAATTTTATCTGCGCCTTGCCATATTTGATGCAGTCAGATCTTGGTAAAAAGTGCAAGGCTAGCTATTCATCTAATTTTTTTGCCCCTTGGGGTCCATAGGCTGAGAATTGGAGCAGCTGCTTTTTTTGTGCTGCTCTGGTGATTCCCTTCATCCCATTGTTACACAGCTGTGGGTCGTAGCAGACCACTCTCCGGCTTCGGCCCACGGGAGGTGTGACTCTCCTGCCAATTACATTTTCTGGTTTTCCTAGGAGCATGGAAGGGGCTGAAAAGATACCTGTTCTCCGTGCATCAATGGAATTGTGCCATAAGGTAGGTATTGCTAGAAACTTGGGAAACTCAACTTTCCAGTGATACCTTCCTTTCCCTTTAAACGTGTCAGCAAATCAAAGTATGAGGCGAATGCCTGGCACTCCCCCTAGGTAGCAGGGATTTTTGGCAGGGGGAGCAGGCCCTTGGACAAAGGCCTGTGATCAACCTAACAGAATCAGTCTTTCCATCCTCATTGAGGGGAGATGGGGATGATTAACCCCAATCTCCCCATCAGGGGTTGCACAAAGCCCCCTAGATACGAGAGAGTGGTGGGGAAAAAACAGAAGGGGTGAGGGCAGCCACCATGGGAAGCGCCTTACCCCGGCCCCAGACTAAAGCAGAACAGCTTTTCTGCACCCCTGGGGAGAAGTTCGGAGGGTTTTTCCCCAATATGCCCGCTTAGTGTGGGAGGGGGTCAGAAAGCCCTCTAGATATCAAGGCAAATAAAAAAATAAAGACAAAGCGGTGGGGCAGCTCACCATGTGCAGGGCCATATACCCCTGCTCCAAAAAGGGTAAAACAGTCTTTACGTCCTCCCCAGGGGTAAGGTTAGGGGTGTTTTCCCCCAGTCTGCACCTGGGGGAAGGGGCAGAAAGCCCATTCAGCACCAGGGATAAGTAAAAAAAAAAAGGATTTGCAATTCAATCGGCCTCACATTTGCGAGAGTTGGAACTATTGGCATTGTAAATGGCAATGTCTTTTACTTATGAGTTTTGAAAACCTGCAAGTGGTGCGTAAACATGCTCTTTGTACTTACAGTCCTTGCTTACAAGAAGCAAGGCTGGTAGTAACTGCGCCTCTTTTACTGCCAGCCTTGCTTCTCGTAAGCAAGGACTATAAGTACAAAGTGTTTGTTTAGGCATCGCTTGTAGTGTTCAAAACACATAAATAAAAGGCATTGCCATTTACAATGCCAATAACTCAAACGCTCCCAAAGGCGAGGCCTATTGCATTTCAAATGCTTGTTTCTAGTATTTATTTCAATAAAGGAATGTCGATTTAACAAAAAAATAAAAAGGGTCGTTTGCAATGCATGGCTCACACTTCGACGGCAGAAGGTAAATTATTTGTTTACATCTGAGATACTCATAATTCCATATAACAGTAGTGCTTAAGTCCTGCAAATAAGAGTTGTAACTGCTTCATTAAAGGTATAGCAGCCATGCATGTGCTGATATTGTCCCAGTAGATATGTAGAACGTTCCATGCTTAGAATAACTTGCATGGAATATTACTTACCATCATAACTCTACTGGGAAGTGATAGTACAGTCCACTACTAGAATGGCAGTCATGCTCAGAGGTGCCGGTCCGAGGACTAATAGGATCACAATCATTGTAGGAAGAGTCGGTCATGAACATAAAATGTGAGACAGTCTTGTTGAGATGTATCAATACGTATGCAGTGGCAACGTGGGGAGTTCCAAAGTTTTTTTTTGTTGGTTTTTTTAAGTGAACTTCCCTCATATACCTACGACAAGTCCCTGAAGTAAATGCTTTCCAGTTCCAACTCTGGTGGGTGAGACAACCTTTACTAAATGTTTCACATTTTAATACAATGAAACTATCACATGTATAGCAATAGATAATATAATACTGCAATAAGAGGCGTTTTGTAAGTATCACACTGTCAACTGTGGAATCGATAAACGAGACGAAATAAGATTAGGAATCTCGTAAGCTTTATTATAACACATCTCGGGTAAAATATTATTTTGAGTACTCCTTGGTGATAATGACACAAGGCACCCTACGGTCTTGCATTTGTTAAGCTGTCAAAGGGTCTTTATTCTCTCTGGATAGTAAGCTAATATCCAAAAATGCAGTCCTAAATAAGGACAAATAAATCTGTGCTGCTCATGCCATTGCAATAGTTAATAAAAATACAGATGCATTGACAACGGGAGTGAGGGGGGGGGGGTGAGAAGGCACAGACAACTGTACTGCGGGGGGAGAAGGCACGGACAACAGGAGTGCGGTCGGGGGAGGGGTAAGAAGGCACGGACAACGGGAGGGAGAGGGGAGTAGAGAAGGCAGTAGGAGAACCTCATTAAAGAAAATAGTGCTCACAGTCTAAATAACATGTATGGTGTACCACTCGAAGTAAAGGGGCCAGTAGTCATGGGATGATACAAATGACAAAAACAACAGTTGATGGACAGAATGCAGAACAATGTCATACATTCACCCCAGTACAGAGATCTGGGCCTAAATCCATTGTTTTTTTGCACTCCACACCACACCAGTTCAGACATGGCCATATGCAAATCAGCCTTGACCCTGTGCCTCATGGGAAGAGTCCAGCCCGAACTGCCAAGCCATGTCTTTCCTGTACCGGAATCAAGCATCCTAGGACCGGTTTCTGGCTATCAGCCGTCTTCAAATAAATCCAAAAAGGGAAATCCCTGGAAGCCACAATAAATCCTTATTCACAGGATTCTCTCAGTCTTTCAAGCCACCATATAAAAGAACCAAATTGTTGTCCACAATATATTTGCCAACTAAAATGTAACGTTTACAAAAATGTTTTTATTAAAAAGATCTTATCTTTTCACACTATTAAAATTCTGGAAATATTCCGAAAACATCTACATACAATACATATCTTAGATACAATTAATCCATTAAATTTCATCATTAAAAACATTTGTCCAAAACATTTTCAGCATAAAAATATACAATAAAAAAATCACAGTTAATTCTGGTAACCCCCTACATAAAGCAATTCCAAAAGCTCTTCCTAGATTTTTCACAGATCCAATAGCCCTATATACTTTGTATGGAGAGCCCAGTACCAGAATTCCTGGGTATCTGAGGCTTCCCAGGCTTTATTTGGATTCTTTATACAAAAAAGTGTGTCTTCAGCCAGGATAGCTTGACTCCAGTGGTGTGGCATACCTATCCCACTCGGGGTGACAAATGCAAAAACAACAGTTGATGGACAGAATGCAGAACATGATACAAATGACGACATGGCCCTAATAAGGAGGGACTAACAAGCCTATAAACAAACCCGAAGGCAGAATTTACGAAGGACAAAGACACAAGCCAATTAAAAATATGGACGGGGGAGTGGGCAGGGCTTCTTTACTGTACTGAACTACAGCAGATCTTCACAATAGCAGCACTTCCCCGCTGACTCAAGGCTTGACCTAAAATAGAAGGGGGGGGGTGTTGGGCGGCCAACCATGCACAGTGCCATGCATCCATGCTAACCTTGCTAAAAAGAACACAACAGTCTTTCTGCCTCTCCTCCCTCAGAGGGGCAGACAGCTCACTGGACAACAGGGAAAATAAGATTGAAAAAATAAATAAATTGGGAAATTACAGCCTTTTTGCCTCCCTGTGGAGGGGCAGATTGGGGTGTTTGTCCTCAATCTGTCCCCTTAGGTGGCCAGAAAGCCATCCATATATAACTGCAAAAAGAAACTAAAGGGGTGGTGGCAGCCCAATGTGCCCAGGGACTGGAAGGTGACAAGAATTCCCATTGATGTAGGCTTCTTCCATTTCTGTCGCAGGCACAACACCAGCCGCACAAGTGGGGTATCAGTCTTATTGGGACAAGTGGGGGAATGCTGAGCTGTAGGAACTTTGTGGATCCTTGCAGATTCTGGAAGTTTACTTTCAAGGAAAGTGCATGATTTAACATAGTTTGAGATTTGCAAGGCATTATGAGTAGGAAAATGTCATGAGATCAATGTGAGTCACACCACCCTGGACTCTCCAGGGTGTCTAGTTTTTAGATTTGCCATGGATTGGTAGGTTTCCCTAGATGCCAGACAAGCCCGGGCAATTGGATTTCTCTGTATTTGTGGCTTCTAAATGTAAGCAAGTTTGCAAGAAAGAAGATAGTTCGCAAAATGCCTATAATTAATATTATACTATGGGTAACATCAAATTCAAATATGTGCAAATAATTACTGTTCTTAAAATAAACTCAGTATCTTGTGTACATTTCAAAAATATGTAGGTTTCCCGTATACCCATTTTTCATTCTTGATTTTTTTCCATATGAATTGCTGTGTGGATAGTGCTCATTTGTTGGTTGTATGTCTCTTATGTTTTCGAGAACCTACAAACCCTATTTATCCCTGCGACGAGAAGGTACTGTCAGATCTAATGGTATTTTGTTTTTGTAAATCGTCCATGGTGACAAGAAGCTATAGATTAAAACGTCACAAATGGCTGTTTTCTCCTACTCTTTTTCATTATTTCTTCAAGGGACACACACTCATAGCCCCTTGCTGAGTTCAAAATGTTGTCTACTTTTCAGAAACGGACAGCTTTCCACGGTCACTGATAGGCTTTACACCATTTTCTACCAAAAACCTCAAGTAGGCCATAAACACAAACATTAGGAAAAAGGGACTGTCTATTTGAAAAATGCAAAAATGTTGGGAAATATAGTTTTTTGGATACAACTCTGCTTGTTTCAGAAAGCTGGGAAGATGGTAATCCCTGCACAGCAAACTTTTTATTGATGCTGATTTTCAGTTGTTCATACATACACTTTCATGCACAGCACTTTTTCCCCATTTTCCAAACAAAAGGCAAGTATATTTTGGTGAATGTTCTCAATTCTCTTAATGGAAATCTACAAATCCTAGGTACATTTCGAATCCCCAGAATGTTGGCTAAAAAGAATACAAATTAAGGTGGCTACTTTTTATGGAAAACAATTTATGAAGATGTAAATGCGAGCTACCTCTAACATCCAAAAAAGGGCTTAGCACCAGAACACAAAAGTTAAATCAGTCAAGGGGTGAAATCAGCGTTTATATGGGCCAGTTGATAGCTTCAACCAGAAAACATAGAACGCTTAAATGTTTAACCTGATTGTATATGGAGCAGAGTTATGGAAATGACTAGAGCAATGTTGCATGGGTTAGAGGTACTGAAACCTAAAATGTACATTGATCTTCCAGGTCTGTGGAGCTTCATGATCAAAAAGAGTTTTTCTAATGTTATATTCAAGCCAAATGTCTTATCTTCGTCTTCCATCTTTGGCGAAAATTGGTTAAATGCCAAATTGAATTTGTTAAGGTAGCGGGTAGCCAAAACGTCCACATGGCAACACTTAAAAAGTAAGATCATGGCTAAAAGCGTACTTCCTAAAGTGATGTGTAATTAACAGATGTAATTGTATAGTCGAGCTTTATCTATAGTTATACAGCTATAACTATAGATAAAGCTCGACTATACAATTACATCTGTTAATTACACATCACTTTAGGAAGTACGCTAGTAGACCCCAATCTGTTAGGGGAGTTGCACGATGGTGGTGAAGCAGTGCCTCCCACATTCCTACATTTCCACGGGGCCTGCACACATCTGAGAGAAGAAGGAAAAGGTGGGTGAGATAGCAGACCATCATCTGCCATTGAACTCTTTTCACAGGTCTCTGGGGAGGAAGAGGACGACTATGGACATGAGTGATTCTCTTGGTGACTTCACAGGAGTGATGTAAGTGCAATGAATGACCAGATCTGATTTCAAATCAGACATCCATGCTAATGGCTAATGGAAGCCATACATAACATAAATGCGTCTACTTCTATTTTACTGGGAAAAGTTTCCTTCACCTCTGCATGGGCAGACATGAAAACACACAAAAATGGAAAAGTGTGAGGGTTAAGGGGCCATCTAGCCTCAAAAAGGTTTTCCCTGAGCAGAAATAAAATAAAACAAAAATGTGTGTAGACACATAGGGTTTCGTTTTCCTAATGCTCATGTCTTTGTTATGTAGATTTGTGCTTTGGGAAACTAGGAGCCAGCGAAATATGTCACGTGCCATTCCTAATAGTGTGCCAGCAAAGCTGTGGCAGTGCAGCTTTCCAGGCCTACTACTGAGAATGTGAAGTCGAAAAAGTAGTAAATCTGCATCTGTATACAATAGTGCAGATAAACCAAAGAAGGCATACATGTATTGGCCTACTCTTCCAGAGGATGATACTGGCACCAGGGGTCTGAGAGAAAGTGAAGATGGCATTGTACGAGGTGTGAAGAGGTCTGTGGCCAAGAGTCAAAGAACCAGAATGGATAGTTAGGAGGAGCGCCTTATAGGCTTTCCAGAGAGAAGTTGCCTGAATTGTAGAAGGCTACTGTATTGTGTTGCATCAAGCGATGTATCCTGGGTGTAAGTTCAGAGCACTGAGTATCTTATCGGTGGCTATCACTGCAAAGCACTCAATATCCATCAAACACTTGCCCATACTCTCCATGCTCTTTTCATGCATTGGACTTTGTTCACACCTAGAAGTGGTGTACCTCTTTGTTTATCAGACACATCCTATTGCATCCCTAAATCTCCATTATATCACTTGTTGTCTTTCAAATCCTTTTCACTGCCAGGGTTTCTATGCATCCCTATCCATTTTCTCATGTATTTGAGTACTTAAAGGCCAGTGGACCTCCTGTGGAGATCTGCTTTCAAGCCATTACATTACATAACACCAGTATAATGATATTTAAATCACCTCAGAACCTCATCAACCAATCATATTCGGTGACTGAAATCCTTCTTATCTTTTATTAATTTCTAGGTGGTATGCTTATAACAAAGCCCTACAGAAACATTTACACCCTCAGTGGAAACTTCACGAGGCCCATCATCTATGAAAAGATTACTTGAACCATGCTGGGTTTTCCTCTTTACTCACCAGGGGCACTATATCTATTGGTTTATACCTGGACTGAAATACAATAACAATAAAACAAATTCCATGTTGCCTGATATCAGCTCGCCCGTCTCTGTAGATAAAACAGCATTCTAACCTACTTTTAAATTCAGAGTCACTGTACAGGTTCTTGTCTTTTTTTCAAGGCTGCCTGTCACCCTAAAAGAATTGAGACTTGGCTAACAGACTCTCCACCTCAGGTGGCTGAAAGCCAAGCCCTTTCCAAGTCCGAAAAATGTTCCCAAAAAAAGACACATTACTAAGCATTTTGTGTGTATGCCCCAGACTGTAGCAAACTGCTCATGATTCTCAGACTACCATAGTGCTTCTACGTTTCAGGAAGGATTGGCACATCTTCTTGTTCACAGAATTACTTCCAGTTTGAACCTACCTGACCCACAAGGATGACTAATGAACTTGAAGCCGTTGACATCCACTTTGGCCCCCATGTGCTGTATAATGGTATACGCCTGTCTATCCCTTGTATTTAGCTATATTTTCTCTGTATTCATGCCATACTAATATATCCAAGCATTGGTGTTATATAGTTCTCTTTGATGCCCCTTAGGTCCTAGCGGTACTTCGTATATACCAGGACGGAGTGAACTGCACTAGCTGTCAGCCTCTGGCCTGGTAGCTATTAGGTGATTAATATATTTATTAAGAGGCCCAAGATCTCCCCCTGAACACATCTACTCTAAAATTGCTTGTAGAAATACTGGCATGTGTGACGCAGATTTCTGGACTGGTCAGTTGGCTCTTTGTTCTTCAGAACGCCCAGTTTTCTTCTCATTGATTGAAAACGGTACTTCATATGGGATGGAACAAGTGGGAGGGGTCTATAAAGGGCACTGTAAATACTTTACAACGGATGTAATAAAGCGCATGGCCTAGGACCTGAAGTGCAGTCCTGTGCTTGACATAGCGTGCCACCTGACCAGTATGCATGTTCCTTTTTCCCATAAATAATACTTTTGTGAATAATTTGGCCTCTGAATATTTCAGTTATAAGAATATGAGGTTCTGTACAATTCACAAAATATAAAATGTGAATTGAACATCACAAACGTCTACTGAAGAGAAATGTCCTTCTGAGCGTCTCAATCTGTCCGGTTCTCCATTTCACATCACTTTCCCCTGTAGTATCTTTCTTTGCGTTAGTCGCATGGGCCCGGTTTCTTGCCATAACTCTCTTCCGTGAGTCCCTTTATCATCCTGTCTCACACTTAATCTCCTGTCTCTTCGTCGCTGTCTTTTCACTCACCCTTGCACATATATTTCCTTTTATCTTATACACTGCTACATATATTTGCCGTCTTGCCTTCTGTAACTGCTGCCGTTTCTTTTCATTTGGCTCTGTCAACATTTCAACATCTGTATAGCTGTTTCATATACTTTCCAATTGGAACATGTGTGACTAAGGCTCTGTGCACTCTGAAGAGAGGCCATGGATTGGATGAGCACATAATCTTAGCACCTTAATGACACAGCGAATGGCTGAAACACAACATACGGTAAAAGCAAATATTCTTGCTGCTGCATGCAATAGGAATTAAAACGTGAAATGTAACCAGGGTCTGCATTGCTGATTTGGAATACCTTACGGTTTCTTACACTCAAGGTAAAGTTAAGAAAATAAATATAGGACCTGTTGGGGACCCATTTTTCATTTTCAACAATAATGTTTACAGCAATTAGGGTCATGTAGTACAAATCCCTTTTGTGTCTGCAAACGCTGAAATTCACAACATCATGTGTTTTGCAATTGCAAAAGGGATTTTTAGATTGTACAAAAAGCCCTTTTAAGGTTTCACCTATAGACAGCTCTTAGTTGTTTTTTGCCAAAAGACTGATTGTATTCAATGCCAATACCTATAGTGGGGTTTGAAACATCCCATTGCTTATAGTTAGTTGGCCTTCTTGTCACTCTTTTTTTATACCTATTCTGTCAATTAATCAGGGATTTTTAGAGTGTACTACTTGCCCGTGAGGGTCTCAAGGCACTGGGAGGGAGGGGTTTTGAGCAGCTCCGGTCATCCGAAGAGCCAGGCCCTGAGGCTTTTCCTGAATGCTTGCAGTGTGGGGCTTCGTATATGCTGAGGGGGAGTTTGTTCCAGGTCTTGGCTGAGATGTAGCAGAAGGATCTTCCTCCCGTTCTGGCTCTGTGGATGCGGCGGATTTCAGCCAAGGCTAGGTCAGCAGAGCAGAGGTTTCTCTTGGGGACGTAGAAGGAGATTCTTTCGTTGAGGTATTGGGGTCCGGTGTTGTGGAGGGCTTTGTAGGCGTGTGTAAGCAGCTTGAAGGTCACTCTTTTTTCAATGGGGAGCCAGTGGAGGTCTTGGAGGTGCTGGGTGACGTGGTCTTGTCGTGGGATGCTGAGGACGGGTCTGGCTGCGGCGTTGGGATGGATGGTCTGGAGTTGTGGAGTAGAGACTTATTGATTTTAGTGTCAAGGGCATTTCTGCAGTCCAGCCTGATGGTGATGAGGTGCGTGGGTGACTGTCTTCCTTGGTTCAATGGTTCTCTTACCTCTTCTTGTTGTTGGCCCTCCCTTGGAGCATGGCTTCTTTCCCATCCTTTAAGTTTGATGCCATTTATCAATCCATGGCTGACATCAGGGTGCTACCTTTTTCTTTTTGTACTATCACTCCATGGGAGTTCATTTACTTACATGTTCTCCTCTCCGTATGCTGCTTCAACGTTTTCATCCCTGTCTAACCCACACTATGTGCTTAACCCCCCCAGATCATCTATTACTTTCTTCACCTCAATCTGTGTCTCTTTGCTTTTTTTTCTGCCCCTCACCCATAAAGAGGATGCAGTGTAATGGCCAGAGCTGCCGACTTTGAAACTAGGGAATCGGGTTTGAGTCTCAGCGTTAGCTTAACATCCTGTGATTCTGGGCAAATCAATGAATCTCCCTGTGCCTACAAAAAATAAATGTGTCCTTGTGTTATGTAAATGGTGCTCATGTAAAGCGCTCCAGTACCTTCAGGTCAAGCTCGCACTATATAAAACTGCGAAAAAAATACAAAAATAAAAAAGCTACTGGTGTTGCTCAATACTAGTTGGCGGTTCATACTCTTTCCTCCATGCCTTCATTGACACTTGTCGGTGTTGACTCTCCCTCTCTTGCACAGCTCTCTTTCACCCCTCCATGTATAGGTCCGGACTGGCCCTACCAGGCATTGGATGTTTCCCTGAGAGGCTGGAAGAGTGGGGGTTGGTTTTGCATTGGTGGGGGCTGCTTATGTTACTGAGGGACAGTTTTGCAGCAGTTCTGCAACATCAGAATCCAGTAACAAAAGCAGTAAGCACGTGTTTCCAGTTTCCCCGGGCCAGGCAGTGCTTCCCCATGGGTTGCTCTGAGAAAATTCCAGCAATGCAAAAGCAGGGCCCCTGTCAAAAACAGATACAAAGGCAGGAAAACAGGGGAAAGAAAGTCACAACCAAACAGATAGGAATCCTGCCTACTTAATTGAATGGGCGGAATATCTCGCTATACCAGAATAAGCTACTAAATCATAATACAGGTAACATATATATATATATATAGCTCAGCACACCAGCAAACAGAGGGGAGACGGACCACGAAACATCAGCATATCGTTTTTATTTTGGTACACAGAAAGCAGCTACGCGTTTCTGGCAAGGTATGCCCTTGTTCACGCTGCAACATGTACTTAAGACTTAATGCTTTTTAAATGCAATTTTAGAAAGTGAACACCCCTTCACAGTGACGTAGTGAGTCATGTGACTTAATGAACAGTGAAAACATACTACCACAGTTTATGTATATGCATCTCACGGTAACAAACAGATAAGATAAATAACTGGATAAATCCATAATCATAAATGTAAATTTCAGACAGTCAATATATTAGTCCAATTTACATCATGTAATATTGAAATATGACAAAACCTCATTTCTTGTATGAATACTGAAAAACTACTAAAGCTGGGAAACTCCCACATCAAAATGTACAAAAAGATTGTCTGATCGCATAACCATGGCAGTTTTGATAAAGTGCTAAGTGAAGGTTGAAAATAAAGTGCAAAAGTTGTAAAAAGTGCGAGGAAGAGAAAGCTGTACGAGATAATGTGCAATACCATTCATTAACAAAAGGACGAAAAATATCAAAACACATATCAGTCTCACAGATCCCTGGGTACAACTGATTACCACAAAATTCTATGTGCATGATTCGTCCCTTAATAATAATAAATAGTATAAATAGTAAACATTTTATGAAATCCAATAAATACACCTAGATTTGTGATAAACTATTGATGATATATATACACAAGATTAAATAGCATATATATACACATATGATGACAAATGTAAAACCCAAAAAATATATATGGCAATTTCATGTCTATACTCATGATATTCTTCATCTTATCAAAGTAGAAAACAATGTAGAAAAATAGAAAAATAGAAATGTATATGGATATAAACATATAAAAATATATATATATGAAATATCTACATACACGTATATACAAAAAGGAAAAGTTTCATCAAGTTATGTACAAAAAGCAGCAAGGAATGTTATCAGACCCGACCTCAACCTCGAAATAGGGAACCTAACTAAGAGGGAGGAAAAGATAGTGGAGACGGGTCTGGGGAAATGTACAGGCAATATAGACGGAAGAACCATGCAATATATCACAAAAAGTGATGCATCTCATCAATATTGTTCAACCCGTTAGGCCAACGCGTGTCCAGCTCTAGTATCATCCTTGTCTCCAGCTGTCTTAAAAGTGATTCCCTGTCTCCTCCTCTTTTCAGGGGTGGTATAGCTCCGATCACAAAATATTTTAAACAAGATAAATCTTTGTTATGTGCTCTTTTGAAATGCCGGGCCACCGGATAGGCAGGGTCACTGTGCAAAATCGCGCGCAAATGTTGTAGAATCCTGACGTGCACCTGCAGCTTGGTACTACCAACATATCGTAATCTGCGGGTACACGTCAGGACATACACGGCAAAGTCTGTTTTGCAATTAAAATTGCCTGTAATCTTTTTTGGCTCTGTATCAAAAGGAGTTAAATATTGCGAGGTGTTAATGCCAAATCTACATGCGCGGCAGCTGGAGCATTTGAAAAAACCTCTTGAAGGTTTTAACCAAGGGGTTTTAGACTTCAATTCAGGGGCAGTTTTGTCCAAAGCGGACCCCATACTTTTCGCCCGTCTGAAGGTGATGATGGGATTGGCTGGCAACCTGGTATTCAATATGTGGTCACTTAATACTATAGGCCAATTCTTTTTAAAAATTGCCTTTAATTTTCTATCCTCACTGCTGAAAGCCGTGATCATCCTTGGGCCATCTTGTTGAGTATCTGGAATATTGCTAATTTCTGTCTGTGTCTGAGGGGAAGGAAATAGACTTTCTCTAGATCTAAGTTCTGATTTTTCAACTGCTTTCCTGAGAATCTTATCGGAATAACCCCTGACTTTTAATCGTGCTAACAACTCATCGAAACATTGTTTATAGTCAGAAGGGGAACTGCAGATTCTTTTGAGTCTTAATATCTCTCCATAGGGTATTCCCATGATGGTATGTTTGGGGTCGATACTGGCAGCATGTAAAGTCATGTTGCCAGCAGTGGACTTCCTATGGAGTGTAGTACTAAGCTTAGAATCAGACACATAGATCTCCACGTCCAAAAATTGCATCCTGATTTGGCTGATAACAGAAAACTTTAGATTCATGGAGTTATCATTCATATCCTCTATAAACAACAAAGCCTCATTTTTGGACCCTTTCCACACCATGAATATGTCATCTATATACCTCAGATAACAAACAACATGTTCTCTCATGGTAGTGGAGAGTAATGCGGTGAGGACCTGCTCCTCCCACCAGCCTACGTGTAAACACGCATAGCTGGGGGAGAAACAGGCCTCCATCGCCACCCCTCTCAGTTGTCTGTAGATGTCTTTGCCAAATGTGAAGAAGTTATTATGTAAGCACCAATGAATTAGTCCCAATATGACCTTATTGTGCTCATAGAAAGCCATGGGTTTCTTGTCCCAAAAATATTTGATTGCATTCAAACCTTGTGCATGGTTGATACTCGTGTATAACGATTCAACGTCCAACGAGATCAGCCACATGTTTTCTTCCCATTCAATACAGGCAATCTTGTCCAAGAAATCACTGGTGTCACGAACATAACTGTCAAGATTTTTGACAATATCTTGGAGAAAGAAGTCAATATACTGGCCAACGTTTTCGCCCATGCTTTTAATGGCAGAAACAATTGGCCTCCCAGGCACTGGTGTAACTCCTTTATGCACCTTCGGAATCAAATACAAAGATGGCATTATAGGAAATTCTGTGTTCATAAATTTGTATTCCTCGGTGGAAATAAGTCCTTCTCTCTTCCATTGGGATAACAACCGTTGTAGCTCACTCTTGGCATTGAAGTATTCTTTCTGGCTAGAGACTTTGTAACACAAGGGATCCGAAAGTTGTCGTTTGGCCTCTGAAATGTAATCTTGCTTGGGCCAAATCACTAGGTTACCCCCCTTGTCAGATTTTTTTATTACTATTTCATGATTTTCTCCAAGTTTCTTTATTAGTTTTCCATATTCTCTTCTCATAAAAGTAACTTTCCTTTTTGATTTGGAATTGGTTTGCTTGTATAATTTCTTGATGTCACTTACTACACAGTCATGGAAGACGTCGATAGCGTCTTTGGGTGTTACGGGAACACATTTGGATTTGCTTTTGAATGGACTAAGGCCCGCTCCCTTCTGCAAGACAGATATCCCGCTAAGTCTTGCCTGTGTGGAAGCATCCGGATCTGCCTCAGTGTCATTAGTGGAGGTATTTAGGTCATTGGCATTTAAGAAGATATGTACGTCCGAAGCTGATAACATATTCAAGTTGCCAATATTTGATTCCTCAGATGTATCATTTTCATTATATGAGTCTTTGATGGTTTTGAGCGCAAAATGTTGCTTTAGTTTTAATTTTCTTATGAAAAAGAACAGGTCAACTCTGGTCATTGTGTAATTAAAACTTTTGACAGGACAAAAATTCAAGCCTAACGATAGCAATTGTTTCTCTGCTTTGGTTAATGTTACATTTGAAAGGTTTATTATAGTGTTATCATTTAGCGGCGTTTCACCCATGGTTTCTTCTTTCTGGTTTGTGTTTGGGCGCTGTTGTTGCCGCTTGCGCCTTTCTTTTCTTCGCTTGTTCCTTCTTTGTCTGTTAGCGATAACTTTTGCCTTGGCCCTGGCCTCAAAGTCTGTAATCTTTCCTCCACTATAAAATCCATTTCCTGTTGCAAGCTGAGTTTGGTTTGTCCTTCCAAGTTTAAATCCGAATTCATAGAGGAAGAGGAGGTTACATTTTCACTGGAGTTACTTCTCATTGAGCTTGCATCGGAGTCCAAGCTACTGCTCTCCACAGTTTCATCATCCTGTGCATTTTGGCATATGCTGGTAGATTGTACGTTGCCACTATGTGAGCCAGCATCTGTACTGGCTTTTGTGGCAGCACCCGCTCTTACCGTAGTAGATCCATCAATGGCATTTTTCTTTTTGCTAAAGGCTTGTCTTTTAACTGAATCATACTTCCGTGAAAATGTGAATATTTTCCCATCACGGTAATCATTAGCATCACGGGTAAACTTAGTTGCCTTTCGAATTTTGATTTTTTCCTCGTGCTTTTTTAACCTCTCATTCATAGTATCCGATAGTTTTTTCATTTCTTCCCTCTCAGCATATGTAGATAATTCGGTTTCCAAAGCTCTAATCTCCTCAAGCAGCCTGATTCGGTCTTTAGCAGCATACTTGATTAAAATGCAGACCAAATTCATGGAGGCCGCCAAGTTACTTTCCCCCCATTCCTGTAACATGGCGGGATCTGGTTTCTCAAAGCTTGGGGCCAAAAGGATACGTAGCCCACGGGGGACACGTCCAACCTCCTCATACTTGCTTAGAGACTTGTGCTCCCACCACTTCGCGCACTCAAGTTTTTTCAACTTTTCTAACTCCTTAAATATTGTTTTCAAATTTCTTGTTTGTTCAGATTGAGTAGTTCTATTGGGCACTCTGGTATTGCTACTCTCGTTAGTTACGTCGTTAAACATGTTGACAGCAGCTTCCTCTCGCTGTTTGTCAAGCTCGTCTGACATATTGTTTTCCTTTCTGTGTTTTCTGTTATCCGAATTGGTGTAGCACTGTTAATCTATCACCGGATAGCCACCCGGTTTCCGTAATGTGCACACACAAAGAGTTATGCTGTGAGACTTCCCCACCTGGTAAAGGCTCCGTTCACTCACCTATTTGCCGAGGCAGGATCCGCTCGGTATGCCGCGCCCTCCAACACGAACCACACCGCAGTTCTACCGCCAACGCGCCTCAGTGTCTCATTGTAGCTTGCCGACCAGGGGGTAGCCGCCGGGATTCCCAACAGGACGTATCCAAAAAAAGCGATTTGAAGGCGGCTTCCACAAAGCGAGGAAGGGGTCCGTTACGGAGACAAATCCACCTCCGTTAAACATGAACCACGTGACTCCTCTGGATCTCTCGGTGTTTCCAGCGCCAGCTCAGTACACCAGCAAACAGAAGGGAGACGGACCATGAAACATCAGCATATCGTTTTTATTTCGGTACACAGAAAGCACCTATGCGTTTCTGGCAAGGTATGCCCTTGTTCACGCTGCAACATGTACTTAAGACTTAATGCTTTTTAAATGCAATTTTAGAAAGTGAACACCCCTTCACAGTGACGTATATATATATATATCTGGAAACTCTCGAACCACTTCCTGATACTCCGCAGCAGCAGACAGGCGAGGAAAGAGTCACAGACCTCTGAGGTATTTCAAGTGGGCAGTGATTTTATTTTAAGTGACCCAACACAACGCGTTTCAAGCCCGTAAGCCCTTGATCACGTGTCACAGTTTGAGTACACCATCATCTACATTTAAAGTGCAAAGTGCCCCTCCCACTCTTAGCATCATAGATCACATGTGCAAAAACACTGAAAACATCCTAATGTGTTTTTACCGTTCGCATTCACAACGTTTTCAAAAAGGCATATTGCTATTGACACGCAACAGATATTTTCAATAAACATGTTCATTATATAATTTAAAATAACATGTAAACTGCACGAGTGCCACTGAACTTATTAAAATAATAAATACAGTTCAATTTCTTTAAAACAACCTTTCTACAAAGGATCAATCCATTTGTATCTGCCATTTTCTTCAACGTTGGCATAGGGAAATGTATAACCGGTTAAATCCGTTTATAACCAACCGCCACACCATGTGATGCGCTATTGATTAACGGTTTTGTTATATATATATATATATATATATTCACTGAAAAAGCCATAGGTTTCACACACGGTATAGTTAGGAATTAGCATTTTAAAAACCTTTGAAATTCACTGAAAAAACCATAGGTTTCAGCTATGTTATAGTTAGGAATTAGCATTTAAAAAACGTTCGAAATTCACTGAAAAAACGATAGGTTTCACCTCTGTTATAGTTAGCTTGACATTTCTCTCGTACAAAACTATTGAAATTCCCTCGTTATAGGTAGTTCAGCTAACTATAACTCACGCGCCCGCAATGCACTGCTGATGACGTCAAATATTACATCACTCATGACATGGTCAGTGACATCACTCATCACATCACTGATGACATATGGAACCTCCAGTATGCGCCAGTGGGCTGCATTGCAGAGAGATGTAATGAGGCCACACCCTTTTTTACACCTCTCTGCAACGCAGCCCCCGGGCGCGTTTGCAGAGGGGGAACTAATTCCCCTTGCATACTAGGGGTCCCTGGGGGCCAACTAGCCCACCCGGAACCTCCAGTATGCGCCAGGGGGCTGCATTGCAGAGACTTGTAATGAGGCCACACCCTTTTTTACACCTCTCTGCAACACAGCCCCCTTGCACGTTTGCAGAGGGGGAACTAATTCCCCTTGCATACTAGGGGTCCCTGGGGGCCAACTAGCCCACCTGGAACCTCCAGTATGCCCTTTTTTACACCTCTTTGCAACGCAGCCCCAGGCACGTTTTCAGAGGGGGAACTAATTCCCCTTGCATACTAGGGGTCCCTGGGGGCCAACTAGCCCACCTGGAACCTCCAGTATGCGCCAGGGGGCTGCATTGCAGAGAGGTGTAATGAGGCCACACCCTTTTTTACACCTCACTGCAACGAAGCCCCCGGGTGAGTTTGCAGAGGGGAAACGAATTCCCCTTGCATACTATGGGTCCCTGGGGGCCAACTAGCCCACCAGGAGCCTCCAGTATGCGCCAGGGGGCTGCGGTGCTTTGCCTCAGGGGACGGCGGTCTTCGGGGCAGTGTGGGGGTATTGGGGGCCCACACTTCTTTATCACTATGCCCCTGCGATTTGGTCCCGTCGGGGGGTAATTTGAAAAAAACATACCAGGTTTTAAAAAAAAAATTGGGGCCTTGTCCGACCACCTGGGCAGGCCTAGGGGGTCAGGGTGTTTCTACCCTGCCCCCTTTTTGTGTTCTACATGTTTGTTTTTCTGCTTTCTTGTGCCTCGGTCTACTGAGCACAAGACGGCTGCCAACACTTCCTGGTTTGGAGTGATGACAGCTAATGAGCATGCAGCTTTCTCGGAAAGGTACGCGCACCATACGCATACCGTACGTGTACGTAGGCGGACCCGTATGCGCACGTTACGCGCACCCCGCGATTTTTGAAAAAAAATGTAAAAAAAATGTTTGCCTTGGGGTCCTTGTGGGACCCACTGAGCAGGCCTAGGGGTCAGGGTGCTTCTACCCTGCCCCCTTTTTTAGTTCTACATGTTTGTTTTTCTGCTTTCTTGTGCCTCAGTCTACCGAGGCACAAGATGGCTGCCAACAATTTCTGTTTTGGAGTGTTGACAGACAGTGGCAGCCAATCAGAATGCAGCTTGCGCACACAAAGGTACGCGCACGGTACACGGACGGTACGCGGAACCGTACGCGTACGGTGCGCTCTTATAGATATAGATATATATATATATATTTTCTTTTGATTTTCTCAGGAACTACTGGAGGGATTACACCATTTAAGCAAAAGCGTGATCTGCGAATCAGACTCTACCATTTTGTAATTCCGTTCAGCCGTTCAGGCTGTAGCCGTGTCTAATCGTCCTATGGAAAATAACATGGGGAAAACACATTTTGGGACCCCCCTTTTTTCTCAGCCCCCACTTGACGAATCCCCCCAAAACTTTCAGGGAAGGAGTGGAGCGGAGCGGGTCATCTTCTTTGAGAAATTCGCAAAGATTCTTCAACCGGCGCCAAAGTTGCGGATTTTCTATGGAAACTAGGTCCTTACTATAACTACCTACTGGCATATATATATATATATATATATATATATATATATATATATATATATATATATATATATATATATATATATATATATATATATATATATATATATTACCTACTGGCGGTCGCCAGTAGGTAGTTATAGTTAGGATTTTTTTCAATGTTAAATCTCAAAATTCTATTTGGAATAACTTTGGCGCCGGTTGACGAATCTGCCTGAAAATTTCCTCAAAATGGCCTCGTGGAGCTCCGGTCCTTCCCTCAAAGTTTGGGGGGGATGCGTCAAGCGGGGGCGAGATAAAAGGGGGGTCCCAAAATGTGTTTTCCCCATGTTATTTTCCATAGGACGATTAGACACGGCTACAGCTACAAATATTTTCTTGAGTTTAAGTCACGGTGTCAGTGCCTTCCTTGCATCCGAAGGAATTGGATTGGTAAACAATACGTAGGATTCAAGCTCCTGGGAATCCCTACACTGACCCTCCTCGTTCTGGCAGCGCTGTGGTACTGGGACACAACTTTTGGTGAAACTTTCGAGAAGAGAGAAACACAGCGCCCCCCCAAACCTGCAATCGTGGAGAAATGGATTGTTGGTGACACGGACGATTAGCTGACTCGCCGGATCCCTGCGAAGGCTGGAGAGCAATTGTGGGCGTCCAGGTAAGACGGCGAAAATCTGTGTTACTAACGCAACAAAAACACTGCAAAGGTTTATGGGAGAGGTAGTCCTACCGTGTGTGCGTTGAATACACACTGGTAGGCAGTGACTTTCGCAAGCAAACATACAAATCCATATATCTGTTTTAAACATGTCTGTGGAATGGGAAAAATTGCGGGAAGCGGCCGCTTTGGATATATTTGTGGACGCAGATACCAGCACTGCGACAAAAAACAAAAAGGCAGAAACGACGATAACCACCGATAAAGACAACAGTACCAAAAACTTATGTGCAGAACTAGAGAAATTACGTAAAAAGGAGGTATCAAAATGGTGGGAGATAAAATCACTACAGAGATACCTGGACGTGGGCAGAGTACCAAGAGGACTCAGAATATTGGTTGCGCCCACCTACGAAAATCCTGACCCGGCCATGCTACAAGATTGGGCGGACAATAATGCCCTAGCATCCCAAAACATGCTAAAAATATTAATAAAATATGCAGCAAGTGACCGTGAGAAAATCATAACCAGGATACAAGAAATTATGAAGGATTTGGAATCAAGGGAAAACCAAGATGAAATAACTGTGGCATTGAAGGAAATAACCAGCAGGCTTTCCAAACTGGAAGAGGAAATAAAGGAAAGAAAAGCGATAAAGTTTCAAAGAGACCGAAATGACTATGTAAACGGTCGTATCTACACATTTGCCAGAAAATTTGACAATATTAAAAGACAGCAGTTATCGGCAACAGCGAGCGGGTCACAAATGACACCCGCATCAAGTGGAACAGACCTGAGTGCCTCAGTGGAATCAGATCCGGAAAGTGTCAGCTCCTTGGTGCTCACAGGAGAAGTACCAAACCCAGCCCAGGAATTGGCTTTTTTTCGTTTACAGCGCCTCAAATCATTAAGGCCACGGAAACAATCTCAAACAGAATGGACCAAAGGGAAGTCCAAACAAAATACAAAACAAAGAGCCGACGAAGAAAAGACAGGCGCTGGGGCGGGAGGAACAACGAAACAAACAAAACCCAAATACAGAAAAAACAGGAAACAATAATGGATAACACACGAATGGGAAATTTAGATAACACTGTTATCAATCTGACTGATCTGGAACTCACTAATAGAGAAACGGAAATTCTATCACTGGGATTGACATTTTGCACCACAACCAACTTTGATTACACCCAAACCAGAATAGATCTGTTCCAATTTGTGAGGAAACTTAAACTGCGAAAACACTTTATAAACAATACTAGTAAAAGTACGTGCCCAGAAAACACAGGTCAAGGAATTGCTGAAACCCTAAGTATTGCGGACATGGCGGTACTAGGAGACTTGAATGCCCTTGAATTTGAAGAATCCCTCAGCCAATTAACACCGGGAGAAATAGCAAATGCGGCAGGCTTAAGCACATATCAAACAGTTGAAACTAAATTCAAACCAAAATCGATATTTATGCCTGTACTGCTCAAAGATGGACTAGACCTCTTTTCTGAAAATGTCATCAGAGACTTAAAAGAACTTTCTACACTAAGTACACGCCAATTTTGCATGAAAGAGCACAACAAGAGAATTGAGTACAATGCACTTATGGCGAAAATACAAACTAGATCAGATATTGTTGTACGTTGGTCTGATAAGGGTGGCAATGTGGTGCTATGGCCACTAAAAATGTATAATGAACAAGCAATGAAGCAATTGCTTGATCAAGAATGTTATTGTAGAGTGAGCCCTAACATCATAGTAGGTATACAGGAGAAGTATCACTGTGAGTTATACAAATGGAGAAATTTTGGTCTAATAAGTAAAGCAGAACTAGCTTTCTTAAAGAATGATTACCCCACCACTCCCCAGTTATACCTAATACCTAAAATACATAAAGACCCTAAGGAACCACCCGGTAGACCAATCATTTCTGCCATTGGGAGTTTGTTCGAAAATACCAGCACTTTTGTAGATTATTTTCTCCAACCTTTTGTTAAAGCACTCCCGGCTTACATACAGGACAGTGGTGATTTTTTAAGACATGTATACGATTTACAGTGGGAACAGGATTTTGTATTCATGTCATTGGATGTACAAGCTTTATACACCAGTATTAGACACACAGACGGGTTGCGGGCTTTGGAATACTATCTCAATAAACGCCCAATAGCATTGTACCAACACACGTTGATGTTACTACAGATGGTAGAATGGTGCCTTAATAACAATACCTTTTTATTTGATAAATTGCACTACAAACAATTGCAAGGTTCGGCAATGGGCACTTGCTTCTCCCCCAGCTATGCTAATCTGCATATGGGCTGGTGGGAGGAGCAGGTTCTGGCCATCAAGCATGAGGTGGAGATGTCAAACAATGTGGTGCTTTACAAACGCTACATTGATGATGTTTTTATCTTATGGAGGGGTACCATTGAGAGTGCGGAGGCATTCGCCAAAGATCTGAATGAAAACAGCTTAAACTTGAAATTCACCAGTACAACCAGTAAAGCAGTGATCCAATTCTTGGACATAGAGATGTATGTACAGAATGACAAAATCCAAACCAGAACCTATAGGAAGCCTACAGCGGGAAATGCAGTGCTTCATGCACAAAGCTTTCATCCCACTAAGTTAAAAGAATCTATTCCTTATGCTGAATGCTTGCGCATGACGCGCAACTGCAGTACGGAGGAAGGAGTCACCAAGGCCAAAAAAGATCTATTTGAAAGATTAAGCAAGCGAGGGTACAGACCACAAACCCTCGAAAAAGCTGAAAGCAAGTGCAACACCAAAAACAGAAAGGATTTACTATTTAGCAAAGGTTTGGAGACCGAAACCACACCCGCGAGTGTGACTGGTAACCCCCCAAGAATGATTACTGGCTACAATATGTACCACAACCAGGTCAGAAAGATACTGCAGAAACATTGGCCCTTGATTAAGAATGACCCTGTGATAGGACAACTGAGTGGGAACAGGCCTAGCATAACATTTAGAAAGGCAAAATCCATGCGAGACCAACTAGTGTGTAATTCCCCTACACTAAGAAAACCAGTCACGTGGCCCCCACCGCAGAAAGGCTTTAAGAAATGCACTAAGTGCAAAGCCTGCAAACAAGGGCTCAACATGAAGGAGGTACAAGTACCATTCAGGAACAAACCCTACACCATTAGGGGCGGCTATTCCTGTAAAACGGAATATGCCGTTTATGTACTGGTCTGCAGTTGTGGTAAGCGCTATGTGGGAAGCACTATCCACCAAGCACATGTGAGGATATTGCAACATTTGCGCGCTATCACTAACAATGACCTAACGTACCCTGTGGCCAGACACATCAATACCATGCATGATGGGAATATCAAACACATTTCCTATTATGTGATTGACAGCGTACCAAAAAATCCAAGGGGAGGGAATCGCAGACTTGCCCTAAGACGTCTTGAGTCACGATACATAATCCTACTGAATTCAAAAATCCCGAATGGATTAAACTCAGACGAAGCTATGACTGTCCACCTATAAATCCTTAGCTGAGCCCTACCCGACAAGACATTCCCATTTCAATTTTTAACTCTGTATATATATAACATACACCTAATTTTGTATTTGGGACACATTAAGAGCGCCTAAGGTTGTTTATGATTCAATACATTAATTTTGACACAGTTATATCTGTATGTAAATAGAACCACAGTCACACATTTGAAACTTAGAAACGTATATGACTATTTTCTTTGCGTAATATTTTGCTCAGCGGTAATTATGTCCACTTGGAGATAATTTCATAGGTAGCATTACCTTGAATAGTTATTTTTTCTTTAAATACCATGGTAATTGTAATGTAGCAAAATTACTTGACTGGTTTAACGCAATAACGTAACACAATGACAAGTGAATACAAGTCTAACAGTGACCAGTTTCAATAATTGTGGCATACGCGCATATATGATTTAATTTAATAACTGCACTTACAGATATTACGCACTAGCACAATGTGTTCACAATTTAAAATGCCCTAGTTGTGAGTAATAATCAGTAGTTTAAATAACGTGTTACTATTCTACTGCAAGGCGCGTAAAAACTACAGACTCTTCTGTGTCTATGTAAATAGTATGTTCATGCATGACTCACCTGTTGTCATAACAACCAACAGCCAATCATTGGATATGACCGAGCCCACGATGTGTCAGCATGTTATGTGTTATAAAAATGTATGCCATTCACAGCAGAGTTAAGTGAGCAAGGCGGAGGCTTCCGCCGAAACGCGTCTGTAAGGCATGTTGGATTAAAATATTTTCTTGAGTTTAAGTCACGGTGTCAGTGCCTTCCTTGCATCCGAAGGAATTGGATTGGTAAACAATATATATATATATATATATATATATGAAAAAATTGCAGGTTGCCGCTTCGTTGGGACTGCACTCGCTGAAGGTGAAGACCGAGAGGCACAAGACAGCTCCCATGGATCACTTCCCCATACTTCCACTGCCGACGCGTTTCGGGATACTCTCTTCCTCTGGGCAATCTTGTGGAAAATAAAGGCATGGAACAACATACCAGTGTATCCCTTCATTTATTTTGGTGCTCAGATTACGCTCAGGTGAGCGACAATTCAATTATGGGACTGGTAGTCTCGTTCTCCCCATTTGGGTGTTGCTCTTTAAAAAACATAAAAAATTTACTGAGGGGCAAACAATGTTCAATGGAGATACCTTTGCAAATGAACAGCCCCTCCTGCTCTGCATGTCTGCTGCACCCGTGCACAGCGGTGGACCCGCTCAAGTCTTGCGTTGGTGCTGTCCTGTGACCTCGGCTGGTCACAGAAATCTGAAAAAATGCAGGTTGCTGCTTCATTGGGACTGCACTTGCTGAAGGTGAAGGCAGAGGCACAAGACAGCTCCCATGGATCACTTCTTCATACTTCCACTGCTGACGTGTTTCAAGATACTCCCTTCCTCTGGGCAGTCTTGTGGAACATAAAGGCAGGCAACAATGTACCAGTGTATCCCCTCATTTATTTCAGTACTCAGATTACGCTCAGGTGAGCGACAATTGAATTAAGGTACTGGTAGTCTTGTACTCCCCATGTGGGTGCTGCTCTTTAAAAACCATTAAAATATTTACTGAGGGGCAAACAATGTTAAATGGGGAAGCCTTTGCAAATGAACAGGCCCTCCAGCTCCGCATGTCTGCTGCGCCTTTTCAGTGCTCAGATTACGCTCAGGTGAGTGACAATTGAATTATGGGACTGGTAGTCTTGTACTCCCCATGTGGGTGCTGCTCTTTAACCCTTTCGCTGCTCTAGGCCTCCACCCCCTGTGCTAAGCCTTTTTTGGGCTATTTGGGCAGGTCGTGCTTTGGCCCCTGTAACTTTTTGACCACATGAGGTATCCACACCAAATTTCTGTCCTTTTTTTCCAACATCATGGGGATTCTGAAGGTATCCAGGTTTTGTGGACTCCTCTAGAGGGGACGATGAAATTAGCCAAAATACAGCCACCTTTTTTTGGGGGGGGGGATGGCGAAATAAGTCCTGCAAATGAAAGTGTCTGAGTTTTTTCCCTGCAAATGGTATCAAAAAAGTGGTTGTAGGGCTGAAATCACCATTTTCCCAGCTTTTACGGAAGGACAGACTTATGTCAGAGAACCAACATTTTTTACACAGTTTTGGCATTTCTCTGGGACATAGCCTATTTTTGCTATTTTTTGTGCTTCCAACCTCCTTCCAATAAAGTAAATGGGTATGAAAGCAATAATGGATCCTGGAAAGCTATACATTTTTAGTAAAGTAGACAAAATTCTGAATTCAGTGAAAGGTTATTTGTGTAGATCCTTCAAGGTTTCTTTATAGAAACTTACAGTTGAATATAGGAAATTTTTTAAATTAGTTGAAAAAAATAGCCTTTTGTGTCAATTTTTTCACCTGTAACTTCCTCTAATTATGACCGCTCTTTGAAAGCAATATACTGTTACATCCACTGGACCTTACTGGTTGTGGGGATATATAGGACTTGTAGGTTCACCAAGAACCCGACGAACCCAAAGACAAAAACCGAGCAGCGACTTGCAATGGTTTTTTATTATGTGCCGGGTATATAGCAATTATTCTGGGAAAATGTATACATGGAATAATCGGAATGAAAGGATTGCGAAAAACAAGGACCCCCTGGACACTGATACCAGTGAACTCCTAGGGCAGGGACAACGGTGTGTGAGTGAACACCCTAGGCAGTCAATAACAGTGGCAAAACAAGTAATATCAAATGACAGTAAAAACTAAAGGTGGGAAAGGAAAATTAAATAATAGTCAAAACTTTAATGTAGACAATTAAAAATCATACAGATACATGGCATATTCATAACCATACAATATAGACATAAAACTTAAAAAACTTACATTTCATTGCTATTTATACATCTAAAAATAAATATCACTCAATTTATAAAAATCACACTGTGGCAAGTGCAACTCGACGTGCGTTTCGGCGTAAGGACGCCTTCTTCAGGAGCCACCCAAACGTGTTGATATCTAAAACATACATTAGAAGATATCAAGATAATATATTACATCTCATGTTACATCATATACAAATCATAGAGAAAACAATCAAACATTTGTTCATAAACAGAAAAAATACAAAACCTAAGTGATCACTGTCAAGAGAAAGTGCAATATCATGTTGCCACAACAATTAGATATGGTTATAGAAAAAATTGTGCCATACTCAGAGAGAAAAAATATACATTTTCTAATTTCAAGAATGGACAAACCGAATATCCAGCAATTGTATAATCATGATGGTAATTGAAACAATTTATTTTAAATATATATATATATATATATATATATATATATATATATATATATATATATATATATATATATATATATATATATATATATATACAGTTGTATTCAATCTATACAAAATAATACATAGATATCGCCATCTAAATTGATCACATTACATTTGAACATTGATATTATTATTAAAAGCAACCATATGTAGTACAGTCCAGGTTACTCACTGTTGTCAGAAAGATATCCAAAACCGTGTACATTAGGGAGACGATCAGTTTATTGGATAATCAACAGATGCACAGGTCACCAAACCGAAAATATTCCTAGAGCATATAAATTATCAAATAATCAGATGAAGTATCGTTTCTGGGCTAAATGAGCAAGAGATTAATAAAGAAAACAAGTGTATATTACATCAGATGACACAGACATGTGGAACATAGATGTCCAATTGCAATTCACTGGTAAGAGGAGATAAATAATGATGGGACTAGTTATGAGAAAGTACCCATCAATGGCGTGATGCGATTCTACCCAAAGAAAACAATAAGTAACCAATGTCCATGATCAAATAAATGACAATCAATAAGTAAACAGTGTTACAATACACGTAAAGGATTAAAAAGGACGTGTTGGGAAACCTAGAACATATCCATAATCGGTATGAAAGACACCTATGTATTTCTGAAATGGGAACAAAAAATAGAGTTTAGAAACAGTAGCTATTTGCACATTTCCAAAATTGGAATACTCATACTAACATGAGAATTATCGGTCATTTTTTAAAATGACTTCTTATTTACACATTGTCTTTCATTTGGAAGCCATAAATGCATCCAACGTCAATAGGTAATAACAGTTGCTTTACAAATCTGAATTACCCGATAAAAATGGTACCTCACCAGCTTCTGTTACTTAGAACCCCTTGCAAACCGAAAAAAATGTTAAAAAAACAGATTTTCCTCACATTTTTGTGGTGGAAAGTTCTGGAATCTGCATGGATCCACAGATATCCACCCACCCTGCGCTCCCCAAAGTCTTCCGAGAAAAATGGTACCTCACTGGTGTGGGTAGGCCTAGTGCCCGCGGCAGGAAACAACGCAAAACTCACCATGGACACACCACAATTTCACAGTAAAAAATGAGCCTTTTTTGGGAAAGTGCCTAGCTGTAGTTTTGAACCATAGCTCTGCCGGCACCTAGGGAAACCTAGCAAACCTATATATTTTTGAAAACTAGACATCCAGGGAAATCCAGGATGGGATGACGTGACTGGCTCCCACCATGGTCTGTTACCCAGAATCCCTTGCAAACCTAAAGAATTGTAAGCAAAACACATTTTTCTCACATTTCTGTCGTGGAAAGTTCTGGAATCTGCGTGGATCCACAAATTTCCACCCACCCTATGTTCCCCAAAGACTTCCAAGAAAAATGGTACCTTGTTAGAACCGGCTGTCTCTAGTTGGCAGAGGTATACACTTCTGACAAATAGGGACACTCCTTTTCTAGTCAGGGCAAGGGGATCACACCCTTCGATAACCCCTGCTCACCCCCTTGGTAGCTTGGCAGAGCAGAACAGGCTTATCTCAGAGGCTGTGTGTTAAGCAATTATGACCACATACAGTAATAAAGTGAATACACTACAAATGGACACGGCACAGTAGTATTATAAAAATAAGTATTTTTATATAAGGCTTAGCACAAGACCAAAATAACGGCAAACTGTACACAATCGGAATAAATACGTTCGGGAAGGAAAAAGGATAGTTCAAAGGTAGTTTCTTCTTTAGCACAAAGAGTCTTTTAGTATCAAGCAAATCTTCTTCTTGGAAACACCGTTCTTAGCAACAGGGTATCTCACACGGGAGCTACACAACGCCGGGGCAAAGATAATCCACAGGTTCGGCGTCGACCGCGAGGAGCGCTACGTCGGGCCTGGAGTCACACGGACCCCCAACAACACAGTACCTTAGGAAAATGAAGCACACGATGATCAGCGGCGTCGAGCAATCCGGCGTCGCGTCTTCGATCAGGCCTCAGCAGGCGTTGTCGATGATGCAGTTGCACAGAGTGAGCAGCGCTCACGGCGTCGAAGGGCACACGGTTGATGCGATCAGCAGCGGGGCAGACACGAGGTCCTCTGGAGTTAGAGCCGTACTCCTACTCACTGGCGTTGCTGCTGGCGTCGGTCGGGCCCAGCGTCCGATCGTCGTGATTGCTGGTTCTTTCCGAGGTGCTGGATTCACACTTCCAGCGAATAGCACTTTTAGCAGATGAAGTCCTTTAGCCCTGTGACTTCAGCAGGAGACTGGCACTCTTCCAGTCCTTGGAGATTTTCTTAGCAAGCGTGAGAGTACACACAAAGTTCCTCTCTCCTGGTTCCTTGGCAAAAATAAAGAAGCACTGCAGGATTCCCCCAACAACAGCACACTGGCAGAAGGGGTAGGCAGTCCTTTAGATCAGCAGGCCTCTTGTCCTTGGTTACAGGGTTCCTTGTCAGAAGTGATCTAAATTCTTGGTTCAGGGGTCCTTCTCTTATACCCCTTTTCGTATTTGATCCCTTTGTCTATGCCGGGGGTTTCCCAACATCCTGGGTCTGTGGTGGGTGGAGCTAGGCAGTAGCACCTGGCCTATTCATTGAGCCGGGCTGAGTCCTCAGACGCCCCGCAGGAGGTGGAGCCAGCATTGATACTGGCAGGAGCAGAGCTATCGCCCTCCTGGCAGGAGGTGGGGCTAGGATCGTCCATGGCAGGCACAGAGCCATCAGTCGCTTAGCAGGAGGTGGAGCCAGCATTGTATCAGGCAAGGCAGGCTATCAACAACTACTCTCCCCCTACTCTCAACGTAAATGTCCCACTCATCCCACACTGACTCATCCAGACCTGTGGAGCCACCCAGCTCCTGTCACACACACGCAAGACCAGCAGAAACCAGATATGGTTAGGCAAGAAAATAGACACTTTCTAAAAGTGCTATTCTCGAACCCAGAGTCCAAAAACCATCCACACCAACGGATGCGTAATTAAACCCTGAGTTCAGGGATACCAAACTCGACATTGCACCATGCTCCCCGAGCCAGCTAGGATTATAGCGTTAATAATCCCGGCGGCCCATTCTATCCAACGGAGAGCAGGCTACCTTGCAATAGTGAAGCACGAAGATGGCGGCACTTCACTATCAGGACATGCCAGCTTGGTCAGGCGTGTCCTACCTTACACTTACAATGCACCCTGCCCATGGGCCTACCATAGGGGTGACTAACATGAAGTTAAGGGAAGGTTGGAGGGGCTGGCAAGTAGGGATACTTGCGCAGCCGGCGTGACAGTACAGGACTGCACGTGGGTCTCGCAATGACCGACCCGTAGACATTCTTTTCCAAGGCCGCTCCTGTGGGTGGCACAACGCGTGCTGCAAGCCCACGAGCAGCATTTGTATTTACAAGCCCCGGCACTCCTGGTGCACTAGACTGGGGACTGACAGTAAACCAAATAAGCCAAACATGGATACATCATTTTAACATAGGGAGCACTTGCGCTATGGCACTGATCAGCAGTGACACGGCGCCCAAAGCATATACCAGCAAAACATCGTAAAACAGTAGAGGCAAACAGAGAAAATGGAGGAGAGACTCAAGCCAATGATGTCAGGTCTAACATACCTCACTTGTGTGGGTAGGCCTAGTGCCCGCGACATGAAACAGCACAATATGCAACATGGACACACCACAATTTCACAGTAAAAAATGACCCTTTTTTGGCAAAGTGCCTAGCTGTAGTTTTTTAACCCTAGCTCTGCTGGCACCCAGGGAAACCTAGCAAACCTATACATGTTTGAAAACTAGACACCTAGGGTAATCCAGGATGGGGTGACTTGACTGCCTTTCACCAGGTTCTGTTACCCAGAATCCATTGCAAACTAAAAACATTGTCCAAAAAAAACACATTTTCCTCACATTGCTGTGGTGGAAAGTTCTGGAATCTGCGTGGATCCACAATTTTCCACCCCCCCAGGTTTCCAAAGTCTTTCGAGAATAATGGTACCTAACTTGTGTGGGTAGGCCCAGTGCCCTTGACAGGAAACGGTGCAAAATTCAACGTGGACACCACAATTTCACAGTGAAAAATTACCCTTTTTTGTCAAAGTGCCTCGCTGTAGTTTTTGAACATTAGTTCTGCCGGCACCTAAGGCAACCTAGCAAACCTATACACGTTTGGAAACTAGACATCCAGGGGAGTCCAGGATGGGGTGACTTGACTGGCTCTCATCAGGGTCTGTTACCCAGAATCCCTTGCAAAATTAAAGAATTGTACATTTCTGTGGCGGAAAGTTCTGGAATCTGCGTGAATCCACAAATTTCCACCCACCCCGCGTTCCCCAAAGTCTCCTGATAAAAATGGTGTCTCACTTGTGTGGGAGTCCCAAGTACCCGCGGCAGGCAATGGCCCAAAACGTGTTGAGGCAACATCAAAATCACTTATCTCAAAACGACCTGGTTGTGCAAGGGGGGGGTCACTTGGGTTTTTGGCTTCGTGCTCGGCGGCCATTTTATCGGGAGATCCGGGGGAACGCTGGGTGGTAGGAAATTTGTGTCAGCCCGGTGATGCCACAACTTTCCCACACAAAAATGTGTGAAAAAGTGATTTTTTTTCCCAGCTAAAATTGAGGTTTGCAGGGGATTCTGGGTAAGGAAACTTTGTGGATTCCACTCAAGCTATATCTCCCTGGAATCCTCCAGGTATCTAGTTTTCAGAATTGTGTGGGTTTGGTAGGTTTCCCTAGATGGCTGCCGAGCACGGGGCCAAAAACCCAGGTGACCCCCTCTTGCAAAACTCCCCACAAATTAATCCCTGGTGGTCTAGTGGGCCACTAAATAAAAAATTGTGAGATCTGCCCCCCCAAGGGGCAGACAGCCTAAAACAATGCCCCAAAGGGGAGCGACCCTTGCTCAAGGGGCCAATCCCCATAAATGTATCTCTGGTGGTCTAGTGACCCACTTTAATTTAAAAAATAATGGTGTGATCTGCCCCCTAGGGGGGCAGACACGGCCAAAACATATTGCCCACAAATAGGGGAGTGACCCTTGCCTAAGGGGCCGCTCCCCAAAACACAAAAAGGACATAAAACAAATATCTGGTGGCCCAGTGGGCACCTATACATAAGTATAACTTTGTTTGCCCAAGGGGGGAAGAACAAAGTAAAAACATTGCTCCCCCAAGGGAAACGACCCTTGCCCAATGGGCCGCTCCCCAATAACAAAATGGCCATTTACAAAAAATGAAACATCCCTGGTGGCACAAATAGATACACATTTGTTTAAAAAAATCGATCTGCCCCCCCGACCAAGAGGGGCAGAACAAAGAAAAAACAAGTTTTCCGCAAGGGGAGCGACCCTTGCCCAAGGGGCCAATCCCCGAAAAAAAATGCCCATTTAAAAAAATAATATCCCTGGTGGCCCAGTGGGCACCTATACATAAAAATTATTAAATGAGGCACAATCTGCCCCCCAAGGGGGGCAGAGCAAAGTACAAACATTGCTCCACCTAGGGGAGCGACCCTTGCCCAAGGGGCCAATCCTCAAAACGTAATGACCCTTTAAAAAAAAAAATAAAGGGCATTCCTGTTGCACGATCACGGCCCAGGCACAATCATGCAGCAGGAATGCTTCTATAAAAGACATGGGAGGAAAGGAAAACCCTTCCTTTCCTCCGATGCCTTTTAAAAAGTACTCCCCACCCTACCCGAGGAGAAACTCACCGCCTCGTCACTGGATGTACTAGAAGCAAATGGCTTCCAGCGCATCTGGTGTCCTCTAATGATGCCAGCTTGCCTCGCACGCTAAAGTCATTAGTTGACGTGGAGGGGGAAGTAGGGGGAGGTAGGCGAAGGGCTTCCCCTGCCTTCCCCGGTGGGGGCATATAGATCGGCGGTCCATGGTGGGAGTGCCAGCGCTTCCCCCATGGATGGGTGCTAAGACGGCCGGGAGCCGTCCGACGCACATGCCAACCGTGACGTCGGATGGTTCCTGGCCGTCCGACGCACGGAAAGGGTTAAAAACCATAAAAATATTTACTGAGGGGCAAACAATGTTCAATCGGGACGCCTTTGCAAATGAACAGCCCCTCCAGCTCCGCATGTCTGCTATGCCTGGTCGAAAGGCAACCTTTTCTTTTGTTTAATACGGCCAGTCCATCCATGAGGGAGCACCACCGCAAACCCCAGCGGGCCCGGAATGACTGATTGTGTGTCATTTCTGGGTCGACAGGCACATTCATTTGCAGTAATCTCAGGAACAGTACACTGGATTAGCCCACTTGGGGAATAACTGTAATATCAACAAGGGCAGGCCCACTGGGGTGTTACAATCACTCTGAACAACTCACCTGAGGCCCAGGAGGGCAGAACCATAAATATGGTAAACAGGTGGTTGAACTGCTTTTGTGATATTGTGCATGTGAAAAAGTCTGAAACGCATAAGACTTTTGTTTTGATTTTATCTGGTGGAAAGTTGCTCATTTTATCTGCGTGAATAAAAAAAGGGAAACCTGTTTTGGGAGTGCTTCCTCGGCGAAGGGCAATCTTTTCTTATGTATATATATATATATATCAAAGGCTCTAGTAGCTCAAAACGCGTCATGGCTGTTTTCCTGTGCCAATAAACTATTCTTGGCCAGATCCTGTGGTACATCTCCTGTTGATAGCTTAGCCGATCCCAAAGTGTTTGGAGGTTGCTTAAGGAGTTTCCTGTTCATATACATATATATACATATATATATATATATATATATATATATATATATATATATATATATATATATATATATATATATATATATATATATATATATATATATATATATATATATATATATATATACTATTTACAATATTAAATGTAAAAAGAAGATGCAGTAGACCCAATAATTTAATTACTGCTTAAATGCAGATACGGGACGCATGTCTATAAATACTGTACAAAAAGATATATACAGCGAAATGTTCATATAAACAGATAATACTAATGGCTTTAAAAATCTATAAAAACATTTAAATAAATGTAGAAAAGCTAAAAATTCCAGAATAAATACTCAAATATTATAAAAGTATTATCAGTATTGAACAAAATAAATGATTTTTCGAACCCGGTGTATGAAATTGGGTATGCAATTGTATGGATGTAATCATGGAAAAAATGGAAGGAGAGAGAAATGAAGCCGAAGTGGGCATATCGTTAACTCCTTTGTATGGTACATAGCCCTCTTGTTTAAGAGAAACAGAACTTGCTATTAATCCCTTGAACCAGCCAGTTCAAAAAAAGCACTACAGTGCTTAAAAGTTTATACTACAAAAAAACAACTAGTTTTAAACACCATGAAAACAACCACCATAAAATGCATTTAAATACAAATTACAATATTTCATTGTTGAATGAGAAACTCTAAAAGAAGCAGAATCACAGTTTTTGTGTATAGGGGAGCATTATGTTAAAGGATTGTTGCAGTACACATATATCATTAACTAATGGAGTCACAGTATGTGGTATTATCGGAGACAAGTGTGTAAGTGCTCACTGGCATTAAGTCCCATTGGGGACTTAGTGTTCAGCTCCAGTATGTAACGTGTTTCTAAAAGACGGAGGATGCCTACACGATTTCCCCCTCTTCTAAGTGGGGGGACACAGTCTATTGCAAAGTAACTCAGATGGATAGGGTTGCTGTTATGAGCCATCTCAAAGTGCCTTGCCACCGGGTAGGCTTGATCTTTTTTAGTGATGGCTCGTATGTGCTGGAGTATCCTTTTATGTACAGGGAGTTTCGTACTCCCAATGTACCTTAATGCACAAGGACACTCCAACACATACACGGCATGGTCCGTTTTGCAATTCAATTTTTTGCTGATACATACTGGATCTGGCTTGAAGGGTGTTGTGTAGTTTGTCTTATTTTTAGCAAATTTGCATGCCTTACACGTTATACACTTAGTGAACCCCTTTTGTGCCGACAAACAGTTAGTGGGCGCTCTGATTCCCGTACTACTTTTAACAAGGCAGTTTCCCATAGATCTAGCTCGTCTAAATGTCAGTTGGGGTTTTTTGGAAAGATCTGCGCCTATTACAGGATCATTTAATACCAAATTCCAATTCTTATTCAGAATTTTTCTAATGGCTCTATGTTGTTTATTATATGTCAATTTGACCCTTGCATACCGGCTCCAATTTTTTAGAAGCTGGTAACTTTTCATCTTTCTTTGCTAGAGCCTGATCCCTAGTCATTGATCTTGTTTTGTCAATGGCTCTATCTATAACACCCGGAGCATATCCTCTTGATAGGAATCTTTGTTTGCTGCTTTCTTGTGCTATCTGACAATCTTAAACATTGCTGCAGATCCCCCTCATTCGAAGCATCTCCCCGTACGGGATGCTTTGAATTAGGTGCTGCAGGTGATGGCTACTCGCCTGCAGCAGTGAGTTGCGCTCGGTGGGTTTACGGTAAATCCTAGTAGCAATAGTTTCTTCATGTATGTATACCTCCACATCCAGGAAGTATACTGAGGATTTACTTAGATTCGCAGTAAACTCAAGATTTAAGTGGTTCCTATTTTCTGTTCAATAAATTGTAAGGCTGATGATTCAGAGCCCCTCCAGATGAAAGAGGTTGTCTATATAACGTAACCACATGGATACATGCTGATCTATGATGTGTTTAGAGTGCTTCCTGAGGACCTGCTCTTCCCACAGCTCCATATGCAAACAAGAATAGCTGGGTGAGAAGCAGGCCCCCATCGCAACTCCCCTGGTTTGTTGATACATTTTATTATCAAAAGAGAAACAGTTTTGCTCCAAACAGGTGGTGACCATGCTAACCAACATTTTGTTATGCAGAAAAAGACAAGACAGTCTGCAATTTAAATAATGCTCTACTGCCTTAATTCCGTCCTGATTATGAATTGATGTATAAAGTGAAGTGACATCCATAGTTATTAAAATCAAGTCTGTACTCCATTCTATTCCAGCAATCTTTCAGAGAAAATCAGAAGTATCCTGGAGGTAAGATGGTAAACCTGTAACCCATTCCTGGAGAAAATAATCAATATATTTGGAAGTATTTTCCATAATACTATCTATAGCCGAAATGATTGGCCTACCAGAGGGTTTGATCACATGTTTGTGTATTTTAGGGATGAAATATAGAGAGGGAATTACCGGATGCTCTTTTTTCAAAAAGCGGTATTCATCATCACACAGTAACCCCCCACTCTTCCATGCTAGAAGTTTACCATAATAATTATTCCAGGCCGTTTTGACAAGGCTGATGTTACTCTTTTTAAAGCTTTCAAGATCACATAGTTGGAGGCAGGCTTCCTCCATATACAATGTCCGGGGCCATAAAACAATATTCTCCCCCTTGTCAGATTGTCTTAGGTTATTATTGTCCTGCAATTTCTTCATCAATTGTATATAGCCCTGCTGTTGTCCTCTGGCCTTAACATACAAAACTCAAATCTCCAAATCTCCCACTTGCCCGGCCCTACCCACCCCTTTTCCTTACATGTAAGGCACCCTTCAGGTAGGGCCAAGGTACCCACATGGTCAGGGTGCAGTGTATATGAAAGGTAGGACATGTACTGGTGTGTGTGTGACATGTCCTGATAGTGAAATACTGCCAACTTGCTTTTTCACTATTGAAAAGCTATCTATCCCATAGGCTAACATGGGAGTTGCTTTCTAACATCTTACAAGCATGATCGAGAAATGGAGTTCAGGCTCTCTTAGCTCAGAATTTAATAACATCTTTTTACGGAGATGGTTTTTAAATTGTGTGTTTGAAAATACCACTTTTAGAAAGCAGGCATTTTCTCATTCAACCATTCTGTGTGCTTCTGCGGTTTGTGTATTGACTGTCTGTTTTTGAAGTAACAGGGGCTGAGGACGTGCATTCACTGTTTCACTGTAGGTAGCCACTGGGTGGTGGGGGGTGGTTGAGGTGTGTCCTGCCTTTCCTGGATGACTCAAAGCTGAGCTGAATAGACCTTGGCTTCATAATGCTGTCTCCACCTCCTGTAGTGATGCTTCACTTAAGAGGACAGAACTGGTTTGGACTGGGTTTAGAGACCCTTGCCACAATGAGAACAAATACAAAATGGGGTATAAGTAGTGGACCTTAAACCCCAGAGAATAAGATTACTTCTGAAATGAAGAAGAACCTCTGCCAAGGAGAAGAGCTGTAAGGAGGAGTACTGCCCCTTTGCTGTGTGCTTTGCTGTGTTGTCCTGCAGTTGCTGCTTCAGCCAATGAGAGGATAAAATACTGAATTTTGTTGTGAATCCTGCTTGTGAACTTTCTCCAAGGGCTTGTGTGTGCTTGTCTCCTGTTAAGAAGTCTCAGAGACACGAAAGACTTCCTGCAAATCTGCTGGTGCTGCTGGATGCTACCATCTGTGAGTCTTAACCTTGCCTGAGGTGCCTCCTTCCAGTTACAGGGCCTCAGAGATGTGTTTTGCAGCTAATCTCAGCAAGAACCAGCGCAAAGCATTCCGAAACTGTGCACAGCCTCTCAGAACCGACACCGGGCAACGCAAAGCCTCGCCGCTCAGTCCCCAGCACCAGCGGCGGACTGGGTTAAGCCTCACAAAGCGACGCATCACCCTTGGTGTGTCACGCATCGTGCCTGTGTGCCAAGTTTTTCCATGCATCACCTGCAGACCAGAATCATCTTGGATTTCGACACCTCACTTCCACCAGCCGAAGTGTTGTAAACTGTTGCATCGCCTCCCCAAGGACTCAGGAACGGATGCATCGCTCTGTTTTGCATTGCTTGCCCACTCTGCTGCTGTTTTGCCTTATGAACTATGACACATATACAGGTACTTTGGTGTAAAATAACACATAGTTTTCTATGGAACAATTGCTTAAAGCCTTTTAAAGTCTTATTTTGAATTATGTATGTTGCATTTTTGTCATTTTGGTCTTGTTTATTTTAGATAAAGATACTTTATTTTTCTAAACTGGTGTGGTGTCCATTGGTGGTGTCTTCACTGTTACTTTGTGTTTGGGTACAAATACCATACACACTGCCTTTGGGATAAGCCGTTCTGCTTGTGCCAAGCTACCAAGGGGGTGAGAAGGGGTTATCTAAAGTGTGTAACTCCCTTACCTTGACTAGAAGCAAGGGTTCCTACTTGGACAAAGGTACAAGCCCTTGCCAGCTAGAGAATCCCGTTTATAACCACTTTGTTCACATGTATCTAAGTAACGGCTGTCTATTTTGTCTGCACTTCTAGTGATTCGTTTTCCATCTCCTTTTTAAAGTTACTGATATTAAGTGTGCAAATGGCATGGCAACATTGTAGCTTCCTGAAACTTGAGTACTTGTTTGGATCTGCATTTATTTTTGTCTGCTATCAGTATAATAATGTAAAATTGACAACAGAACTGAAAGGACTGCTATTTAGTTAACTAAATCGCTAGTCACATCAGTGAACGTTTTTTAAATCTAATTTTTTTGCAAGCATAATGTGACCACGTTTTAGGGTCAGCATGTTTTTTTCTATTTTGTGGCATGTGTTTCAATTAAATACTTTTCAGAAGTAACCATTCAACAAGTACTTTTGGCTTTTCCAATGCGTGTTTTTCTTGTTGGTGGCGCAACAAGCACTCGTAAAGCCAAAGGACCTGAGAAGATGTTTGAAAGGCTAGAATAGGGTTCTCCAAAGTCGGTCCTGGAGGGCCAGATCCATGCAAGATTTTTAAGATAACTACATTTATCTAAATGTGGTTATGCTAAAAATCTGGCAGGGATCCTGCCCTCTAGGACTGACTTTGAAGAACCCTGGGCTAGTGCTTCGCTTTATCTGGATCACCCCAAAAATGTCAATGCACAAACTAGGCAACAAAGACCACTGATTTGAAACGTTTTGTGAATATTCGTCTAACGGCACTAAAGTAACTAGCTATTCAAAAAAGCTGGTTTTACACGTTGTAGGATGTAGTGGCGTTAGAAGTGCATTTTATGAATTTCAATTGTTATTTCACTTTTGTGGGTGTGTGTTTGTAATAGCATGCATGTCCTTCTCAAACCCTTCCTTAAATTTCCTCAAAAAACCTCCCATTTAATAGTACATATTTGATATTTCCCATTTTCTAGTCACCTCCATTTACCCCTCCACATGTACTACAAAATGTACACATGTATGTGCAGAGATCTCTGCTCACATGGAAGAGACCTCCGCACATAAAAGAATAGAGAGTCTGAGGTGGAGGTCTACGATCATAGGTTTATGAATTACATTTTCTAGTGAGTAAGCATTACTACTGTTGTACTACTTTACAAAATACAAATCGGGCCCAAAGATTTTTCTTCAAAGTGGTGTAAGTTACTCATAACCTACTTCTAAATGTCCACAGTATGTCTTATCCATTCCAGGTAACAAACGTTCTCACTAAGGTCTTCTCTGTTCACTTTCTCTCTACTCTTGTAATTTGCATCTACTTTAAAACTTCTTGCAGCCTTAAAGTAGCACTTGCTTACTACAAAACTAATTTTCAAATATGTTTGACCTTTTAATCATGCTCTAATACTTCTGTACTGTTTCCTTTTAACTCATTAAAATGCTTTATCTTCGACACAACCAAATTGTCGGAGGCACAGTCAAATACTACACCACAAAGAGAAATTTGATTTTATCAGGCATTCCTGCTAAACATCAAAAGGCAAAGTATCTGGGCCCATTCGTATGACCCAATAGTGCATTACAAGTATGTCATTTTCATAATGCCTTAAGGTTTGTTTTAATACGTAAAAGCAGCAAAAGGTTCATGCGGAATATCAGATATAAATGCAAGGGGAAGAGGGAGTGGGTGATTAAGTACTGAAGAAAAAAATAAGAGATTTGTGTAAAGACCATTACGGGTACAAAATGTATCATTAACCTCTCATCTGTCACATCTCATCGCTCCAATTATTGCTTCATGAGGATAAACTAGTGCAGCAAAAAAAATGTGCTTTTCTCACATGGAGAAACAGAAATTTCATGCAGGAAGACACACTGGATAATTAATGCTTGTGAGCTCGCTTTGCTGTAATCCTTCATCATGCCTGGTGATAATTAAATATGTAATGCCTGATCCAGACTGAAGCTGCATAATCAGATCGGGAGACAACAGCAAAACAAAACACACTTGCAAGAGGATGCTAACTTACAGCATGGCGACGGAAAGTGCGAAGAAGCAAAGTGACATTCCTCTATGTAAATTAGGTAAACATGGCACACATAAGCTTCTTGTTTACAGAATGAGTTCTCGAAATTGTAAACCCATTTACACTAGGAATGTAATAATGCAATGTTCGACATCACTAAGTTTATCAAACCTTGATTGTTCTGGTCGCGCGTTCGTTTGAGAAACCATAAAAAAATGGGGCACAATGTCCAGCCTCCGGAATATCAAGTGACCAACATGAACTCTGGTCTATTCCTGTTTCTTTGTCTTCTACGTGAACAAGCCCATGAAAAGCACAGGAGTTCCTAGCTTTCTTTTAAATGCGCGTCCACAGATTGAACGGAATGGAAATGCTCCTCTTTGAAAACATGTTATCGAATTGGACAGGCATGGACAGGGTCGTTATAGTAAGGCTCAGGTTTCACTCCTACAAAACCAGAGAAAGTCAGCAGTTATAGATAGCTCAGCTTACTAAAACTCGCGCCCCCGCAATGCACTGCCTGTGACCTCACATATTACATCATTCATGACATGGTCAGTGACATCACTCATGACATCTTAATTTGTTTATTAAAGAAAGCAGAGCTGACGCCCACCCCAAACTGTGTCTCAATGCTAGGTCAATCATATAGTGCCTGAGCTCAAAGAATCATTTTCATTTGTTAGAAGCATCAGGCAGAACAAGCCAATTACGATGCGGACTGGAAGTCTGCTTGCAAAATGTGTAGTTCAGTCTGACTGAGGTTAAGTGCGCATTATTGCTTGTGGTGATCAGGGAGCGCTATAAATGCGTATGAAAATGCATAATACCCCGGACCTCTAAACTAAATTCTACCAGAGGGCCTGAAGTACCTGTTTGCCACCCACTTAAATAGCACTTTAAAACATGTCTCAGGCGAACCATTGCTGACTGACTGTGGTTGTAAACTGCCATGTCGACTTTTTAAAATGAAAATCTGCTTACCAGGCCAGCCTTAAACTTCCCTTTCATTACATGTTCGTCACCTCTAAGGTCAGTCCTAGGTAGCCCACAGGGTAGGGTGCTGTGTAATTAAAAGGTTGGACATGTACTTTAAAATTTTACATGTCTTAGTAGCGAAAACCCCCTAAATTCGTGTTTCATTACTGTGAGGCCTTCCCCTCCCAATGGATAACATTGCAGATTCCTATTACATTTAACAAGCTGTAATTTCCAAATGGGAGCTGGTAGCTATCTCATGTGTGGGGTCTTTGGAATTGTAAGGAAAAACCCTATTTAATTTTAATTTGAAAATGCTAATTTAAGAAAGTTGGCAATTGTCTTCCCTTAGCCATTTGTGCCTGTAGCCTGGCCTGGGTCACATTACTGGATTTATCTGACAGTTAGACTTTGTAAATTCCTACCAGATAGTCACACTACAGGGAGATTAGGTGGGCCTGGACGGGCCAGCTGCTGGCAGGATGGGGGGAGGGGCTGAGCTCAGCCCCACTTGCATCTAAGTAGCCTGGGATCTGCCTTCACACAACAAGCCTGATGACCTCATATTGTCATGGGAGTCAGGAAATTCCATGCACTTCCAAGCCACTGTCTAGACGCTTCTCCCACCTTCTAGAACCAGGGCAGCAGGGTATAAAAAAAGAAGGAATACCAATACCAACTCTTCATTACACTTCTGGACCTGTGGGTTCTGTGCTAGGAAGAAGGACTGCTGTGCTGCTGGAAGGACTACTAGATTGCTGCCCAGTTGTCCTGCTTTTCTGCTACCTTCCGCCTGGTTACAAGGACTGGAACTTCAGCTGCCCCAGGACCTCCAGCATGACTCACAAGTGCTAGTTTGTTGGTCTCCTTTTCAGAGCCACAGGGACACAAAAGACTTCCTCCATATTGAACCTGAACCATGCCTCAGCCTGAGTGAGTCTTGACCCTCCAAGTGGTCCCCCTTCAGTCCTGGACCCTTGGAAGTGATGCTAAAGGTGTTCTTAAAACCAAAATCCGAAGGTTGTGACTTTAAAAAGGTTTGGCTAAAAGCTGCTCTGAGAGCCAGGAGGAGACAGGGACCAACTCGCTTATCCGCAAGAGGTTCATCACCAGTCAGATTAACTTTGCGGCTTCTCCCACTATGTTCTTGTCTGTAGCAGGACATTTTTTTCAGGGATCCTTCACCAAAGGGGTATCTTACGTTTTGGAACTGTCTTCGACTGCAGCCCTCTGCATCGTCCCGCTGAAGATTTTTAACCTCCATTTCAGAGACTAAGTCCGGATGTCAAAATCTTCACTGCGGCTTTGACCCAAGGCTATATGACAATGATGCTTCCTTCTCAAACACCTCCTAGAAACAAGATGCCCACGATTGCCTCTTTGATATTTTAGGCTCTAGTTTTAGTAAATACTTTAAAATTTCATAACTCTGGTTCTACTAATTGGAATTTTGTGATTTTGGTGGCAAATGATTTATTAAAATGCACTCTCTTTGTCTAAATTGGTGTGGGATTTTTCTTCTGTTTTTTTCACATTGTTAGTGTTTGTGTGCTGAATAAATACAAAAAAGTATTTATCCTGAGCGAATGTCCAGTAAAGTTGGATGTGTGAAAAAGATAAGGGTAAACCTGGCACAATTTCCTAAATCAGGGTCTATTACTTAAATGTAAGTAAAACAATTTAGGAAAGTTGAGAATAAACAGCCGAAACACGCGTAGGACACAGATTTTCAAGAGCCATGCCAGAAATGAATGTTCTCTATATCAATGAAGTGATTATTTGTAGACGATGTATATGTCTTGATAAACATTGAAACATTGCAAATATTTTCAATCTCGAAGACATTCACTATTGACGCTGTGAAATATATGTTCGGTAGTGGACTAATACAAGATTTAATTAATACATTTTTAGTGCCACATCACAGTGAAAGATTGATAATAGAGGACCATATGTTTTATCTTGTAATGTGTACATAAAGTAAAATTGGTTGTATTAATAAAAATAAAAAATGTTTTTGATACCGATTAACAGAGGTTGCATATATATGTTTATGCAAAACCAAAAATGGAGCGCTAGGACGGCCGTCCTTGTCCCTGTAATTTATAATGTAACCAAAGAAGACGGCCAAAGAAAATGACTGTCTGACATTAGTGTGTCTGGCACCTCAAAGGTTTGTTAAGAAAACCCTCACACACCAACCTGGTTAGTGTCATGCTTCATCATCAGGTCCCAGCCGGGTAGCCCAATGCTCCCCAGCTGTGCTACCACTCCTGATTACAGTGGAGCAGGTTTGAGGTGTGAGTGTGATTAAGTGTGTGAAATATCTAAAAATACCTCCAGATTTCTACCCATTACTTTATTCATGGTGATCTGGGGTATGGTTAAAAAGACAAGACAGTGGATAAGGGGCTGCAAGTACTATGTGTAGCAGTTTAATATCCTCAGGTGGTCAATATGTTTCAGCCTTTACAAAAAAATATTCGGGCTTTCTTCAGGACCTCTCTAAACCGGGTGAGTGATGTGAAAAATGTGAATGGTAAATAATGTTTACCACGTGAAAAGAATTTTTAACACTCACGCTAAGGAGTGCTGTTTATGCGACGAGGACTGACCGTGTGTAGGTCCTCTCAAAATGTAGAATACATTGATTCTGATGTAGGCTTTCGTATCTGGTCCCAGGGGTGGGGGAAGTAACGCCTCTTTTAAGTCACATATTGTTGTGGTGGAGTCTTCCGCCGGACAACCTAGTACGGGTCCCCTGGATCAGGCTGGCAACCGTTTCGGCTCCCAGTACACAACAATTTTCAATTCACCCACCTTGTTTAGAGAGGTCCTGAAGAAAGCCCGAATATTTTTTTGCAAAGGGCTGAAACATGTTGACCACCTGAGGAAATTAAACAGCTACACATAGTGGCCGTCTTCTTTGGTTACATTATATATATGTTAATGACATAGAATTTGTATTTGTATTTGTATTTAGTGAGTTTTATATAGCGCTGGCTAGGCCCAGAGGTATCAGTGAGCTTTACATAAGGAACAACAGCGAGTTACAAGAATAATTTATAATGTTAAGGTCCATGATTATTCTGAACTTTCCTAAATTGTTTTACTTACATTTCAGTAAATTTCGGTTTCTACAGGTGTGCAGTTGTAGAAACTTCTTCCTTTTATTTCAAACATCCAGTACCAAATTTACAGTGTTACAGCCGATCCTTCATCATTCTAAATGAAATCCTGTTATTCAAAACCTCTTAGACACTTAGGTCTATACAGAAAACAGTTATTGTCGATGTAGCCAACACATGTTTTGTGTGGGGTTAATCTTCCATCAACAATAATCCATATAAAATCAATTCACGTCACCAGTGCAATTACCTACGGGTGGTGTGGACGCGTACACATCCCTAGCCAAGGTGGCTGCAGGTATGCTAAGTGGGGATGGCCACTTGGTACATTTCTGAACTAACAGTGTGGCGTGGACTGACCCCTAGTCCTGAAGAAATTGCCAAAATTGTTAGAAGGCAAGGAAACATATTGGCTTTCCATAAGAACTTAGGGAATGCAACAGTATGTCTTGTTTTTAAATTGAGCAAACACACGGCAGTGATTAACGTTTGAGCATTGTGCCAGTGATTGTTTAACTTGTTTTTAATTTACAGAGGTAAAAAAGTTTTTTGCCTCAATAGTAAGGGGTCACGATTGGTTGGCACGCGAATGTTTCTTGAAGTGTGTGTTTTACACACTTTCAATTTCTTTGGGCACATTTTTTCACAATTTTATTTTCAGGTGTGGGGGCTGCCAATGATGAAAATCGGAGCTCACTGATGAGAACCAATCAGTAGCTCCGATGGGGTCTTTCCGTGAGGTGCCTCCATTAATCTCACATATTTTTTGTTTTGTGCAAAAATTTGGAGTGTGAGTAATGTATTTGTTCATCTATGGGGATAGACGCATCTAACAAACATTTTAAGGGATTGGAGCACCTACTGTGTACAGCATTTGAATAGCTGGTACCTGATTATTATTGCCAAGCAAGATATGGCTTGGAGTATGCTCACGCTGTATGTCCCAGTATGTCCCAGTTAAGAGCAGGTCTGTGTTTCTAAGACATACCCAAGGTTAAACACAGGTTAATTTAGTCGTTTTTTTTGTGGTTAACCTTGCAAGTGATTGTTGCTGTTGCTTGACCAGAGTTCACACTGCAGCCACCCATCAACTCAGTCTCTCACAGTTGGGTTTATCGAGTCCCTCCCTCTGGAGAGACCGACTTAACTCAGCTGATCTCTTCTTGGGGTGACTCCAGAATAGAGAGAGAATCCATTGTGCTTTCTGGAGACACATTGGCAGTGATGGAGGGGAGCTGAACAAAATCATCCACATGATGCTTCAGGGTGTGTTGCTTTTCTTAGCATAAATGCATTGGTGGTAGGATGTAAAAGGAATTTCTCTTGGATAAGTACAAATCTTCAATCAAACATACAACCAACCTTGTAATTCAGACTCATTTATACATGCAAACCTGAAATATAAGAAAAAGTTAAATAAAAAAATCTGTTGGGGCAAAGGTCCATAGGAAACAGTTGTATATCGCAAATGACTAGAATCAGTAAATTCAAAACAAATATAATTTATTACATAATATACCAAAGTACACAAATAGTAAAAAAAGGTCCAATACAAATGTTGAAAATAAAAACTACCCAGAGAGACAAGACAAATGTGACAAAGTAAAACATCAAAATTGGTTCTTTCACACAGGAATTAATTTATAAACACCAACAGTCTTCTAGAATATAATCTTTGATTGACATGAGGTAATTCCTGGAAGTAACCGTAAAGAGAATTGGCTTTGACGCGTTTCGGTGGTACAAAGAATTAATTGCCACCTTCTTCAGGACATGTATTTATTTAGTTATTTAGTTATTTATAAAGTTTTATATAGCGCAAATTTGATCCCGAAGGATATCAGAGCGCTTTACAATTATAGGGAAAGGCAACAAATCAAAAAATGAGTCAAACATGGGGAGTATACTAGGCATTGAATCAAATAGTGCACACTTAACAGCTCATTTATAAAAACCTGAGTGAACGAGGAGTGGGCTATATGATGGAGCATAGTGATATAAGGAGAGAAAGTGAAATAATCATATACAGGAATAATAACCAAAACCACACTAATAATCTATACATGAGTCAATGGGGCGTCTTATAGGCATTGATTCAAGTGATGAGCATCAAATAGATCATTTATACACCTGGCTGAATGAAGAATGGGCAAGACGATGTACCAATACTTTAGTCTCTCTTCAGATCAATTTAAAACATAAACCACCACTATTCGTGTATGGTGGAGGTTTCTAATTTCTCCTTTTCAGAATTTAAAAATGCTGCTTGGTCGTTTTAGATCCACCGTTATTTAAAAACTTCATTAGTGGGACTCCTCTACTGTTGCGTAGTAGTAATAGTCAAAAGGGATGAAGGCCTGTAATATTTGGTCCAGTCTGTATGATGCAGGAACAGATCATAAGGGTGCCCACCTTTGTTAAGCAGTGTCAAAGTATCCCAGAGCAGCCGTCTTTCCACGTATCCTGCTGCCTTCCGATCAAGAGTGGTAGGATTACTGTGCAAGTGCTTTCTATGCTAAGATTTAGCATAAGGGGTTTCTATGTAGGTCAAAAAGATAGTGTATCAGTGTCCATTTCTTGAATTAATTCTGTCACTTTCTGGAATCACTCATCAGCAGCTTCGCCTTCAGAAGTGAAGTTGTTGAAAGAATCATCTTTCTTGCATGTTTTCCTCTCAAATTTTGGAGATTCTGCAGCAGATCAATATGTAAACTAAATCATTTGGCATCTCTGACTTTCCAGAGATTAGCAAATTACTTATGGTTGGTACATTGGTATACTGAAAAATACATTTGTGTGGTCTGCGACCATCTAGTACTACCTTCTGCAAGGTATTGAGTACCTGATGAGATTGATGTTGGTCTTGGTATAATGACCATCCAATGTCCAGCACCCTTATAGTCACAGCTTGTTTTAGAATATTGTTGGCTCAGTCAGACACACCATTTGATTCCCAGTGGAATGAATATGAGAATATCAGGCTGTCCGGAGCAGACACAGCATCAGTACATTTCTTAGCGGCAAACAATAGACCATTTTCTGAATAAAAGTTATGCACTGCATCCATCGCTACTACGCACTTCATGTTTTTATGTCTGCATGAACAGTGGCACATTTACAGCCATACCCACAAAAATCTACAGCAAAGATTTACCGCGACTGAGATTTATTTACTTGTAATGGTTGACAAATGGCAACCGGCTAATATGGCTAAGACACCAAAGAATCGATTGGTTATGTTCATAGGCATAGAATGGGACCTCACAGCGGTAGAACACTTCACTTATTGATAAATAGTACTTTGTTGTACACAATTTTTAGTACACTTGCCATATACTGTCACCAACAGCTGTCTTTCAGATGCTATTGTTTGCTAATTCCTGCTGCCCATCGCGCTTTCCCATTGTTTTTAAAGTATTTTGCTTACTTTGCACAGAATCTGAATTTGCTTTAAATTTACCAGCCTATTTATAATATGTTAAAGTCTTTATTTGTTGTGCATCAGTTATCTACTGTTCTGGGGAGAGTTTTAGTGGCTATTTCGATTAAGCCACTTTCCAGACGCCTTTTTGGTTAGTTGGTGGTCTAGTTTCTTCAAAGGAGGCAGGATTGGAGGAGAGACTGGGCATATGAAGACACTTGGGCACGGATGTGTTCCCTTACAGATACTATTGCTTGCTAATTCCTGCTGCACGCCTTACTTTCTCATTGTTTTCAAAGTATTTTGCTTACTTTGCACTGAATCCTAATTTGCTTTGACCTTACCAGCCTATTTTTAATACTTTAAAGTCTTTTTTTGCTGTGCATCAATTCTCAACTGTTCGGGGAAGACTTTTAGTGGCTATTACGATGAAGCCACTTTCTAGGCACTATTTTGGTTAGTTGGTGGTCTAGTTGTAACAAGGGATTTACGTGAAGACTAGGCAGATGAAGACACTGGAGGTGCGCCAGGGCGAGCCTTTTGGCCGCACTTCCGCGTCTGGCCTGCAACCAGCACCAGTTCATTTTATTTCATTTCAAGCTGTGCACCTGCACAGGGCCACCAAATCCCAGGGGCCACCACACCAATATATATCCTTAATATAATAATCCTCTGAGGATGGATACATATTTGTGTAGTGGCCCCCGCAGGGATTTGGTGGCCTCTGGCTCTGTTCCACTTCCCAACACCCTGACCCCCCCTCTTCACTGGCCTCCGTGCTCCTCCCCACCCGGAACCCCTCTTCCGGGGCCCCCTACCTACGCTCCCTGCCCAGGGCCACCATGAGCCTAGAGCCGCCCCTGCAGCTAGGGGGCCAGAAACCTTGCATTCCTCACCTCTTCTGCTTCCTAGGAATACAACTCTAAATAATCTGCCCCCTTACAATGCATTTTTTAATCTATCTAAAGTTGTTGGTACTTTTTCTTGCTTAAACTGAAAGAATGTTTTTTTTTTCAATGGCCAACTTCACACAGCTTCGGCCTCCCGTGTTTATAATGTTGTGCAACCATCGAAGGATACTCCAACCCTTTTGAAGAGCACGTTACATTCTGTGCTTATCAATGTACAATTGCTTCCTAGACGCAGTCATCACATTTTTGAACTCCTCTCTGATCGCCACTTTGACTTTGTATTTATTGTACAGTCGTGACTTTGGAGTTGGTCTCATACAGGTTATTCCATACTTCGCCGTGATAGACAGTAGATAAAACGTTGGGGCTTAGCAATTATATTTTGTGAATAGTTTCAGTATACAATGTTCATAGTTGTTGACTTAAAGGGTGCAGAGAGTCTCTTTTGCTTTAAATTAAGTCTGTCATGTTCTTTTTTCTGGAGTTTTAGTTTACAATCCCCCAGAACCATGCACTAATTTCCTGAGCTCTTTAGGAGATGCTCTGACTCCCCATGTGTTACATTATTCTAATTTCATAGTGATCGAGAATTGGAATTGCCATTTTGATGATTCTCTTAATCAAGATGGTAAGTCTTATTGATAATTTTGCGGCTCTTGAGCTTTTTCAATATGTGGTGGGCCCCACTCATGTGGCCAGCTGTGCCCGTCTGCTGAATGTACTGTGGGGCACTGCCATTGGCAGTGCCCCACAGCGGACTGCGGACCGCCTTGCGGACGTCCCCTGCGTTCAGCCTGTGTTGCATTGTCGCTCGTGCATATTCGAGTGGTCCATGGATGTATGCCTCTCCAATGTAATGGTAGCTGTCCTGGAGTTCGACGTGTGTGAGCGCCCCCTGTTGACCCATGACCAGGAGTGTCACCGTGATGCCGGTTTATGGCATGCATGGATATTTGACATGCAGGCTGGAATCTGGACTGGGGAGATTGCACAAGTCGTCGTATGCGGTGAGCACATTGAGCCACTACCCGATTGGGCTTTGGTGCACATTGGGTCCTGTGGTTGGAGTCAGCACATCTGTCCAGGTCAGCTGATGGATTACGTCGACGACATGTCAGATGTGGTGGACAGCGATCGCTCATTGGAGATGTTGGCCTACGCTGCTGCAGTCGCGTTCATGGACGAGTGACACGGTACCTGCAGCCACAACTGGATGTGACCCATTGCACGTGTCCCAACGACTGGTTGCATGTTGGGAATCTGGTCATATGTCCCAAGATAACAGTGGGCATGGCTGCATTGGCCTGGACTCATGATCCAGGCACCGACAACAAAATCGGGTTGGCATTGACTTGTGTTGGTGATGGACTCCCCCGAGGTGGACATGGGCGCTTTCCTATGTTCCTCATTCAGGCATGCTGCTGCATTGGTCTGAATATCGTGGTACTTCTCTTGGCCATACTGACACCCACTTGTTGATAAAGTTTCCCCACTTTCACTTGTCTCCAACTGTGTTGTGTCGTGATTTGTATGCCAATGTGTGTCTCACGGACGCCCTAGCTCCCTGCCATACGTGCATTGCTACCCCATCAGAATGTGGGTTTGTACTTGTGAATTATCATGTCTCTGTTTCGTGCTTTGCCAGATGCGTATGGCCTTTTACCGGCCACAGGTGGGTACACTTGTGTCCTGTGTTCAGTTGTGCAAATGTTGGTGTTTGTACCACATTGTGTTCGATGTTGGGGTGCTCTGCTTCCTATGTGTGTGTGCTGCATTGTGTGTGAGATGTCCCTTCAGTTCTGATTTGGCTCACCCTTCTTCCTTTCAGACAGTGTGGTTTTCACTTCTGTGCTTGTTCAGTGGTGTGATATTGCCGGGTTGTGTGACTTGTGCTCTTGGTTGGTGTTGTTACTCTTGGACATGGTTTGTCTACAGGGCATACAACCTTTACAACAAATCTTTTACCACGCACTACCATTACAACGCAGTCATTACAACGCAAACCATTACAACGCATTGCGCTGGGGGCGCTCTAGGATAGGGAATAAGTTTAATTTACTATCCAACACCTTTCCTAGTGTCCATGGGGACTGGAGTTGGAATAGTAAATTAAACTATTCACTATCCAGCACCCCAAAGCGCTATGCGTTGTAATGGTATGCGTTGTAAAAACCACGTTGTAATGGTATGCGTGGTAAAAGTATGCGTTGTAATGTCATACATCCGTCTACAGTTGTGCTATGCTTAATTGTGCATGTGTGCCATTGTGACCATCTCCCCCCGCTCCCCCAGTCCCTGCTAGTTCCTCTCCCTGTTGTTGTTGTGTCTGTTGTTTTGGCCAGTTTTCGATCCCCGAGTCCTGCCACCATCTCCAGACTGATGTGGTGGACACCATTTCCTCCATGTCATCCAGCTCCTGGAGTGGCGCTGGACTTCCACCTCTGGTTTGCCTTCTTGTTTTTCGGGTGTTTCTGCTTGTTTGTGCGTTTCATTCTGTATGTTCTGGTTTTCTGCCATTATCCTCCTCCGCTCTCAGGATGCATTCACCTTATCCAAGATGGCCTGACATGTACAATGTATTATTGACAATTGGGCTTGTGGGGTTGTAAGCTGCGCGGGTTGCCTCCATTGTGCTTGGCTCTTGTTTTCTGTTTGGTTTGTCTTTCCTTTTCAGGCTTTTGTTGTGCTTATTCCCGCCTGCTGAGTGTGTCGCAGGCCTGGTGGTGCTTATCCCTGCTTTCCTCATTGCGAATGGGCTCATTGTACGTTTTTTTGTGTTGGGTTTTGGGTTTTTATCTCCGTCTAGGTGGTTGTATCGTGGACATTAGCCGCGGTGTCCCCAGACTATCGCATGGTACCCCCTTATTGTGAATTCCATGTTGACACAGGGGTATTTTCCCGCTATAGGGTGCAACGTGTAAAGTTGCGATAGCATTTTTTTGTGATGTTTAGCACACGTTCTTGTTAATATACCCCATCAAGCATCTCAGGGAGTTGGTATCTGTGGCCCTGCTTGGACCTGGTTTCAATATTTTCTTGCTAATAGGAGACAAGTGGCATGGCATGGTGTAAATATGTTGTTTGATTAATTACAATTATTACAATACATAATAGTAATAATAACAAAACCATAAGTTAAAATACCCCTAAAAGCAAAAACTACATGATTGAAAAGAAGACCAGCAAACAGAAATATGCACATTCACGAACAAGTAAATTTAACATTGCATTAACATAGTAGTTAACACATGTTAAGCATATTTGCTGCAGATTTTATAAATAAAAATTAAAGAAAGAACCAAATTACCAAACTGAAAAGTTACTTTCCTTATTAGAAAATCATCAGTGCAAAACATGCAAACAGGCTAAAATACATATTATCTTTTTTTTGTAAACAGGTTTATTAGACATAAGACATAATAACCAATTCATTCAAATATTCAAATTAAAATACATAATAACCATGTCGAACATCCAGATTTTATTTCATTTTCGTCCAGCCCCCCCACCCACCAGAGGGGCGAAACAGAGAGAAAAATATAAGAAAATGAAAAGCTCAATCAAAGTACAAGATTGGATGTTACAATAAAGAAAAAACAAAAAAAGAAAAAAAAGAAAAAGCATCAGAAAACTTGCAGTTCATTCAAAAAGGGAAAAAAAGAAACCTTAATCACTAATTCTCAAGAGACATCCAGTTGTTCAAAGATTCCCATATACGTTCTCCCTCCCTCCGAACCCTAGGACTTCTTCTCCTGAAAACCAACATTTCCCACTTACTCGTATTAACCAATTTGGCCAACCATTCATACACATTCGGGGGGTAGGTTCCAGCCAGATAGTAGCAATTGACAATCGCAGAATTGCCATGGCTATGAAAAAAACAATTACGCTCAGAATGAGTCAAATTTTGATCTACTACAACCAACATTATGGCCTGGGGGGTCAACGGTATCCTATGCTCCAGCATTTGTTCCAAATAGTGCTTGATCTTGTTTAAGAAAGACGTCAAACAAGGACAAGATGCGAACATATGAATACCGTCGACCGCATATTCCCCACACCTGGGACAATCAACCCCTACCGTACCCCCCATTGTTGTATGCGATGTGGAGTGATATATAGATTAAACCATGTCTTAAAACACTGGACCTGGAGGTTTGCTGAAATGGTAGCAGTTTGGCTATAACCTAAAGCAGGGGTCTCCAAACCGGTCCTGGAGGGCCGGATCCATGCCAGATTTTTTGGATATCCCCATTGAGATACATGTACCTATTTAAAAAATCTGGCATGTACCGGCCCTCCCGGACCGGTTTGGAGACCCCTGACCTAAAGATTCCTCACAGACCTCCTGCCCCGCATTTAATCCAGTCTGCCACCAACTAAAGTGTTTAGCGAAATCATCACTCCGAGTCTCATTTAGTAACTTGTACATCCTAGAGATAGTTGGTTGTCCTCACTTAATAGCATCCATAGCGGAATTTGACACCAATTAACCGTTTTTCTAGAAAAAAAGTCTCGGATCTGTAAAAACTTGAAAAAATGTCTATTGCTAACTCCGAACTTCTGTTTTATGATTTCAAATGTCAACAGCCCGGATACTAAGACTATATCCCCAATTACAGTAACCCCTTGTGATACCCATTCTCTAAAATATCCATCCTGAAAAATTCCAGGTAGTAGGGTATTCCCAACCAAAGGGGAATAGATATCAAGCCGACCAATACTACACAGCTTCCGGACCCTAGACCAGACTTTGAAAGCCCCCCACAACACCGTAAACCTAACCCGTTTGAAATAAGCAAAATCAATGTGTCTAAATAATAACCCTCGCGCTTTCTCTCCCAAGATTAAATGATAAATTGAAATGTCCGTACATTCTGAATCTTCAACATCTAAAAGTTCTGCAATATGCCTAACCGTTATTGCCCAATAATATATCTGAAAATTGGGTACTGACCATCCCCCACTCTCCCTAGGCAATGTCATATATTTCAAGGCCCGTTTGGGCCGTTTCCCTGCCCATAGAAACCAGGAGATGATCCGATTCAGCTTTATGAACCAGTTTCGCTCAAATAATAAAGGAATAGCTCTTAAATAATACAGTATTTTGGGTAGAAATATTATTTGGACCACATTACATCGGCCCAAAAGTGTTAGATGAAGATTATTCAATCGGCGGGCATCCACATCAATTTTATCTATCAGCGGATTTAGGTTAATCAGAATTATCTAATCTGAATTAGCTACTGAATTACATCTCTACCCCTAAATATTTTGCATGATGTAACAGCCGGGGATCAGCCAGAGTAATTTTATCATTATGTATTATTTGAGTCTTGGCCTCATTTAAATGATACCCTGAGAGTAATCCGAACTGTGACGTGATAGTCTGAATTTCTTGTAGAGCCACCAGAGGAGAATCTGTTAAAATGGCTAGGTCATCCACATACCCGAGGACTTTAGTATCCCCCCCTTTCAACATATTGGACATATCAAGTTGTTAAAAAAGTTTTTTAATTAAGGGGTCTACATAAATGGCAAATAATAAGGGGGGGCAGGGACAACCCTGCCTTGTACCTCTCATAATGTTAATTATGCCTGAGTAAGTTCCCATGAGAGAGATCTGAGCTTTAGGTTGTTTATACATGCTCTTTATTGCGCAAATAAATTTGTTCCCCAACCCATAATGTTTCATAGTAGCCCATAAAAAAGGCCAGGAGACCCTATCAAAAGCTTTCTTTGCATCAAGCAGAATTAAAGCCATAGGGTCTCCTGAAACCTTAGTAAAATCAAACAACACAATTTTGCGCCGTATATGATCTATTGTTTCCCGTCCGGGCACAAACCCATGCTGTTGAGGGGATACAAGCTTTTTAATCACCCCCAAAAGTCGATTCGACAAAATCTTGGCATAGATCTTTATATTGCTGTTTATTAGCGTGGTAGGTCGATAAGATCCTGTATCTTAGGGTTCCTTACCCTTCTTTAAGAATGTCACAATTCGGGCTCTTCTCCACAATTCAGGAGGCAGATCCCCTTTCTGAATCCTTCGAAACATTTCAATCATAATTGGTGAGAGTTGGGAACGAAAACATTTGTAAAATTCTCCTGGTAGAAAGTCGGGGCCTACAGCTTTGCCAGACGGAAGGGAGTCTATAGCTAGCCAAATTTCCTCCATTCCTATATCTGAATCTAGTAAATCCTTCTCCTCAGTGGACAGAGCCTCACCCTCTATTTCCTGTATTACCTCATTTTCCTGAATATCCTCTTTATACAGTTTTTGGTAAAAAGCTACAATGATAGCACCTTCCTCAGAAACTAGACCCACATCCGGATCAAAGATATTTTTAATGCGCATTGCCGACTCTCTCTCCCTAATACTAGAGGCAAGTAGATGCCCAGCTCTTTCACTATTTTCAAACATCTTAGATCTCCATGCCACAAATTTGCTTGCCGCCTTACTTTGTGAAATTTCTATTATAGCTGATTTAGTTAATATGATAAGGGTTTGCACAAGATCATTATCCTTATCCTGAGCGAGAGCACAGGCTAGATTTACCTCCACCTTCTCTAGATCAGCATATAACTTCACTAATGTAGCTTTTTCTTTTTTCTGACTCTCCCAGCCAAAACGGGTAGTCTCCCACCTTATCCCAGCCTTTAGTGTGTCCCAGAAATTTTGTATCCTGGTGCTACCCAAATTTTCCTCTAAAAATCTTGTGATCCGAGCAGCCTTGGCCTCTATATAAATACTACCTCTGAGTAGAGCGTCCACACATCTGGTTTATCCCCGCTACATTGTACACTGATCTCAAGTAAGAGCGGATTGTGATCCGACATCACTCTAGGATATCGCATAATATTAGATTTGGCAACAAGTACAGAAGAAATAAGAAAATAATCCAATCTAGAACACATTTTATGAGGGGCGGAAAAATAAGTGAATCCGGGATCCTTTGGTCTAAAAAATGCCCAAGCATCCATCAAATCGTGCAGATCCATTATATACCGTAGGGCCCTATATACCTTTGGTTTTCGTCCCGCATATATTGCCCCGGATTGATTCATCAAATCACAATCGATATTCATGTTAAGGTCCCCACATATTATCAATGGCGAAGGCCAGCCTAACAACTCCAAATTCAACCATTTATAAATGTCTGGGTCATCAAGAACTGGCCCGTATATCGAACATAAAGTCAGTTCTTTATTTAAAAATTTGCCATGCACAATAACCCAACGCCCATATACATCTACTGCAGATCGAAAAATGTTGACCTTACCACGTATCGCCAGGATGGCCACACCTTTAGTCTTGACTTCTAATTTAGTCCATGAAACTAGCTGAAACCCCTCAAACTCCAAACATTTATGCCAACTGGCCTCGATATGCGTTTCTTGGAGGCAGATAATGTCTGCCCGCAAGAAGCGAAGATCTTTTGTAATACGACAACGTTTAACCCACAAATATTGATAGATGCTACTCGAATTCTGGCCATGCTACTAAATGGATACTTCTGAAATTGAAACTGCCCGTCTTAAGCATCATATTAAACAAACTCAATCCTTTAACAACAACTAATCTTCCCTTCCTCTGCATCACCCCCCCCGCCTTCCCCTCTCCAACCCACCTTCCTGAACACCCACCCCCCCGCTACCCCCCTCCCCCCTACAAAACAGGCAAAAGGGGTCCTTGGACCCATGTGATGCCTCCCGCTTCCCAAATGCCCGTGGTCACTCCCTGTCCGTAACATGTCAAACCATGAGAGTGAAGAAAAATACAGCATATATATCAACAAAGAAGAAGAAAAAAGAAAAAGAGAGAGCGGATATATACACAGCTCCTAAGAGATACAGATGGCGTAGCCCATTATAGAGGCAGACTCATCCTCTATACTTAACTCCACAATTAACCATCCGGAAGTTCTTTCAAGAATACCTCGGCTTGTATTTCGGATAGAAACACCCGTGTTTTGCCACAAAAAATATCCTTTAACCTTGCGGGGTTCATTAAATAAACCTCACATCCCTTCTTTTGAAAAGAATTAATCAGTGTGCCTGAGTCGCCACCTCCGTTCCACTGTTGCGTGGCAAAAATCGGGGCGTACGAAAAAAGAGTGCCCCCCTGCAGATCTTTTAGCATCAGGACGAGCCTTTTCAAAGATGGCTTGTCTCAGCAAAAAATTACCGAAAAATATTTATATAGCCTGTGGTTTCGATTCAGAGCCAGAGTTCTTATTTAGCATAAAAGAAAACCGATGCACTCTTTGGATTTCTGTTTCCCAACACCAATGCGACAGCTCCGGAAATGCAGCCTTAAATAGTTTCACCACTAATCCTCTTATGTCCTGCCTCTCAGCATTCTCTTCAATTCCAAGCAATCTTAATTTGTTCCTACGTAACCGATTCTCGGAATCTTCTAGCTTCCACATTATATCCAGTAACTTATCGTCATTGGCAGTAGTTTTCAGTTCTGAACCCTGTAATCCGGCCTCGAGCCCTACAATACACTCTTCGAGGGCAGTTGTCCTGGCAATCACCTGGCAATCACCTCCGCACAGGCCTTAGTGTTCTTGCGTATAGCCCCTTGTATTTTCATAGTGGCCAGCTGAGCCCTCTTATGTTCCTGCCGTGCCTCGCTCATGATGGACTTCAGCATAGCAAATATCAATGAATTAGAGGGAGATGAATATGCCTCTCCTGTGGAGCGCCCAGCCTGTTCTTCATGAGAGCTCAGACCATCTTCTCCCGCGAGGTTGGTGGCAGCACGTAGATAGTCCCATTGAAAGTTATTGTTACCAGCCTCAGAATCATCGCCGTCCGCTACCCTGAATCCTTGTTTGGAGATCTTTCTTCCTTTGGCACGACGAGGGGTCGCCTTCTTTAGCGTATCACCGGTATTAGGAGGGCTCCCACTATTATCACAAGTCGTTATATCCTCTTCCGCAGATTCTGCACTTGAATCCGAGTCCTCTGCGACTGAAAAAAAGGTATCACCGTCCTGACCATCCGGGAGATTACCCCCGGCTAATCCTAAGTATGCCTTTTCTCCAAAGGGAGTAGAGAACTTAAATACTTCACTTTGATCAGTTAGGTCTGTCTCTGGATTCTGCGCTGCGCTCTCAATAGTATTTATATTGCCTTCATTTTCTCCGAGTTCAGCCGCGCCAGATAGTTATAGTTCGGGAATGACTTTAGCATCGGCACCTCTCTTTATCTCACCATCCGCTTCCAAATTTACAGTACCACTCATATCATCTGATATAACCTTTAGCCCTTCTGCGGTTGCCAGTACCCCTTTTAAACTTTCCATAACCGTTGCCGGTTTCTTGACATTCTTGCCGGTTTCCACCTCTTCTACAGCCCCAGAGGACACTTTGGAATTTTGGGGCAGATTTTTACTCCCAGTCCCCGTCCCGGAAAACATCCCGGGAATTGTTGCAGCTTTTCCCCGTCCAGTACCGGTCACCACTGAAGCCAGAGTCCCAGTAACCCGATTTTTACTTTCCTCGCTCCCATTCCCCAGGGGCTGTGTCTTTTCCAGAGCTTTCCCTTTCACCAAGCCCTTCTTGAGACTCACCACTATAGCCTTGGAGCCTTTTTTTTCCGTTTTTTCAAACTTGCCGATTTTTCCTTTCTCCAAGGCAGGTACAAGCACTTCCTTCCGTGAAGCAGACGGTGACTCCTCCATGGCTCCAGTGGGAGCCCTCCCGTTCTTACGAGACATTCGTACACCAAAGCCGCCGAGCGCTGCCACTTCCTGCTGCAGGCTCATCAAGGACCACACCTTCCAAGACCACAGGTGAGCTCGGCTCCGCAGGACGGTTGCAGCGAGCCGAGACGCCCGCAGCCAAAGAAACCAATCTCGTCGTGCAGCTAACATAGAATTCTCCTCGTAGCTACAAAAATCCTCCAAATGAGCAATATAGCAATATTCTCTGCTCCTCCACACCGCTTTTAATCCGCTCTTCTCTATTCAGCTCCGTTACACTCTCAAACAGACCTCCACTCTGCCAGAGCCGGACAGGGAATGACGCTCACTCGGGATCAAGCGGCCGCCATCTTGCCATATTATCAAACAAAATTCCTATTCAATACTTGACTGGCATGCATTTTTAATTAGTTTAGTCATGTTTCAACATTACTATAAACAATGATAGTATAGCCAACTAAGGTTCTCTCATGAGTTCGACCATATAATCCTTATATGTCAAAGTAGATCCCAAAAGTGAAGTGTGCATATACCAATGAGTAATCTCATTATTGCCTGATGTGCAAAATTATATCCAATATTAGGTTATGTGGCCGAGGCATTTCGTAAGGCCTTGAACTCTACATCTGCTAGTTTAAAATAAGTTTAAAACAAGTAATTACTTTTTGATAGAAAATATACAGAACATTCACAAACATTTAAACATTCACAAACATTTAGCTAAATGACTCTCATTGTTCAGCACTAGGATGAAAAGTCATTACTGATCCGTAATACATGTGCAAAACATTCATAAAAGTTGTGCAAACTTGCCAAATTGCATAGCTCTAAATAATTCTCTTTTTTCAACCCTCAAATGACATAAAGCTCCGAAAAGATAACTCAGTGGCCCTTATGAATACCTAATTGGTTGATTATCAGCAAATAATCAGCAATATTCCCTTGTAGAAAAATATATCACGTCTTTACGACACAGAAATGGTTTGTGACACTTTTACAGTAATGATAAAATGTGTGATAGGCTCTTCGTATCGAGATACCCACAAATGAAGTTTGATTCAGATACTGCATCATGACAGCATGCACAATCTTAGGAGTTGTTTTCTGATAACACATAACAATCAATACGTACATGTGAAATTTGACATTTTAGTGACATGTGTTTGTATGATAAAAATAAACGTGATAAATGAACTATAACATAGAGATTTCTTTGCAAGAATTAAATGTTTCCTGTATTAGAAAAATGGATAGCAATATTAGAATGTATAAACCTGAGCACTGACATTGAAAAGAAAAGTAGGTGTTACACGAGGTTATGTTATGATTGCATTTCACAAAGTTTATTTTTGGAAGTACTTTCTAATCTTGTACGCTGTAATAACATACAAGGTGCACAAGATACATACACAATTATATGTGAAGTGAAAGTGAATATGCAACTTTCTATCAAATTACATCTATGCTCAGTGAGATAGATTGACGGCATTCCCTGGCCAATGGGCATTGCCCATTGGCAGGTTCGATGGAATGTACCAGCAACTCACTAACTTCACTTTCTTCTGGTAATCCTATATCAAGGATAGAGCCACCTGATTGTGTCATGAGACAGTCGAGTCTTGAATCCGGCCCTGTATCCTCCAATGTTCCGCTGACTAATAATACACATCAAACGTCGCGTACCATCTCTGCATTATCATGGAACATTGTGGGGTTGAGAAATAGGGGCGACGTCCTTGACTGGAATAAATTCATAGAAAACCATGACATATGTGCCTTTCAGGAAACTTGGTCAACACAGCCGCTTTTTCATCCAGGCCATTTATATTATTGCATTCTAGCTACCCAGGGTATTATGGGCCGCCCTGAGGGGGCCTCACGATTTGGGTCAAACAAGATATAGGTCTGAAGATCCAGGCCCTACCCTTTGAATGCAATGACATTCTTGCAATCATGGTGACGCTCGGGCTACACAGAACTTGTGCCATAATGAATGTATACACTAGAGACCTGAGTGGGGGATGGAGATCAGAACCATTAATGCCCTGGGTGAATGGTTAGATACCCTCCCTGTGGATACTGGTGTTGTAGTAGTTGGCGATCTAAATACCACATTTGAACTGCTGGATAGTGAAGACAATGACCTCGTAAGGGAGGAGGTTGAACACCAGGGAGTCCCATCATTGGAATTAAATCCGATTAAACGATGGACAGAGGCAGCAATACAATTGAAATCTCTGTGTCTGGAGCAATGCCTAAGGCCAGCAAATGGTCAATCCATCTCTGATAGGCAAGGTTCAAATACTTTTAATAATGGTTACCATTCCAGTAACATCGACTATCTTCTAGTCAGTTTGAACTTATGGTATACCTTTGAGGATATGGCCATAGAGGCACGCATAGAGAACGATCATGAACTGCACTGCTCATTGTTTAGACTAAAGGATCTTTGTGCACCGGTGGTACCAGTCACTTCATTCACAGTCAGTGATCTCTTAGTCTCTAACAGTATGCGTCGAGTCAAATGACCCAAGATCTTAACATGTCCGAAAACACTAACCTCTATAAGTAGTGAGCTTAAACGTACAACTAAATTGATGGAGACATACCATTTTACCCCTGAACTGGCCAAAGAATGTACAAAGCTGCTCAACTCATTGTTTTCAAACATATGTTGTCAGTTTCTAAATCAGAGTAAGCACAGGATGAGATACCCTGTTCAAAGATCAGTGGTACAATCATGAGTGCAGAAGTGCACGTAAAATTCTTGGTGAGGCAATTAAGACGGGCTCTGGGGACAGGGTGAGAACTGCTAAGAAAATATTTAAGAAAGTAATTCATAGCGCCAAAAAATCCTAGGATGAGGACAGATGGCAGGAATAAAAATCCGGCTGCGATAGTAAAAATTCCAAATGGTTCTGGAATGTGGTTGAATGGGGTAGGGGAGGAGTAGTACAGCCACCGGAAAATCATGTTGATTCTGATGTGTGGGTAAAATATTTTGCCACTCAATATGCCGAGGAAGAAGTTGTTGATGGGGTACCATTCTTCATCCATCCCTTCTCCTCTGCTAGGGTATTTGATGAGGCAGCTGTCAGTGGCGCACTTAGGGCCCTAGCTGGTGGTAGCGCACCATGGCTAGATTGCATTCATGCCGATATTTTCTTGTATGACAAGCCCAAATGGTCCAACTATATACTTTAATTTGTCAACGCCAGAGCCCAAGGAGCATCAAATCCTCATACCTGGCGGGGGCGGAGATAATACCTATTTATAAAAAGGGAGACAAATCCTTGCCTGGTGACTACAGGCCAATAAGCCTTATAGATTCTATACAGAAAGTGGCGGCTAGGCTTGTTTTTACCAAGGTTCAGGATTGGATTGACTCTAATGCTGCTTTCTGCCCCCTACAGGCAGGTTTTAGGGCCCACATTAGCACCATAGATCAGGTGTTCCACTTTGTTCTTATTTACTGGTGCATAGTCATCCTTGGCAAGGGCAGCATGCATGCCACCTTTGATGATCTTAAATCTGCCTTTGACACGGTTTTAGGAACAAATTGTGGGGGGTCCTAAAGGAGATAGGGTTGGCTTTAGATCTACTCTCTCTGATTGCCCGTCTCCATGAGGATAATAATGCACAAATAAGTTGGGGGGCGGCAGGAAACAAGACAGATCCTTTTCCTGTGTGTAAGGGAGGTCGTCAGGGATATGTGTTAGCTCTCACACTGTTCTCTCTTTTCATAAATGGTGTTGCAAACTTTCTCTGCACCATTCACACTGCTACCCCTGTCTTGGCTGGGAGGAAAATTCCTATTCTCATGTTTGCTGATGACACGCGATAATCTCTGAAGCCACAAGTGGATTACAGCGTGCCCTTTACCGCTATGAAGAGTTATGTCTTTTGAGAGGCCTTAAAACCAATGCCGCTAAGACAAAGTCTATGGCATTCAACCAGCATAAATTATTCAGGAGTAAAATGATGATGGATGGGCTCCCTCTGGAATTCCATAAGGACATGAGGTGGAAGCAACATATTGAAACTATGGCACTAAAGCATCAGCAGCTAGCTGGTACCCTAAGAAAAGAAGTTAAAACCTCAATGATGAAGCCTAGTAGCCTGGCACTTCTCATTTATAATAGCAAAGTGGTGAGCTCAGTCCTGTACGGGGCTGAGCTGTGGGGCCTAGAAAACTTGAATCAGCGTACACTAGCCAAGTTTCCGTTCCTACGTGCAATCACCAGTCTACCACAGAGCACGCCCACCCTCCCCTTAAGGAATGATCTGGGTAGGAAAGCCTTAAAGGGTTTAGCTAGGCTTCGCCCCAATTCTATCCTGGCACAAACTATGAGGTACGCAGGAACTGGTGGTATATACAGAGGGCCTAAGGGATGTCATTAATTTGGATCAATTCCACAAAATTAGCTGGTTGCAAGATTTGAGAGGCATGTTTTATAAAATGGGTTTATCACACTTGTGGGATTTCACCTCTGCCTCAACATTCTCTTGAAAGAATATCTTTACGGAAACCTACTAGGATATAGTCGCAGATGAAGAATTTAGGCTCTATGAGCCTACCTCACCTGCGGGGCTCTTCAATTCAAACTATGCCCGAACGTTGAGCCATAGTGGGATATATTTAAAAAGCCTTTGGATCAGAAAATTTACTTCCAATTTAGATCTGGATCTTTGCCCTTAAAGTCTTTCTCATCCAAATGGTCTTCCTCCGGGGATCGTGGAAATACTGCTGCAATTTGGTTTTTAATTACTCAGCTGATACTCCCTTTTTAAAAGATTTTTATTTTATACTGCTGTTCAGTTTTAAAATTGTAAAAGTGAATGTTCTCACTCCTGCACACACCACGCAACACGGCGAGTCCCGGGTGCACAATCTAGGCTGCCATTTTGTTCTGGACATGCTCTAGCTGTCGGGGCTTTTCTGCTCAATAATGGCGGATCTTTGCCCTTAAAGTCTTTCTCATCCAAATGGTCTTCCTCCGGGGATCGTGGAAATACTGCTGCAATTTGGTTATTAATTACTCAGCTGCTACTCCCTTTTTAAAAGATTTTTATTTTATACTGCTGTTCAGTTTTAAAATTGTAAAAGTGAATGTTCTCACTCCTGCACACACCACGCAACACGGTGAGTCCCGGGTGCACAATCTAGGTTGCCATTTTGTTCTGGACACGCTCTAGCTGTCGGGGCTTTTCTGCTCAATAATGGCACTGCGTGGACGCCAGCTCCATTAGGAGCGAGGAGGCGTTAGTGTCAGTACGCTCTTTCTTTCCTCTCATACTGCACCTGGCTTATTTTCTGAACGTTTTTAATCGTGGAAATACTGCTGCTATTTGATTTTAAATATTGCTGCTATTTGGTTTTTAATTACTCAGCTGCTACTCCCTTTTGAAAAGATTTTTATTTTATACTGCTGTTCAGTTTTAAAATTGGAAAACAGAATGTTCTCACTCCCGCATGCACCATGCAACACGGCAAGTCCCGGGTGCACCATCTAGGCCGTAATTTTGTTCTGGACATGCTCTAGCTGTCGGGGCTTTTCTGCTCAGTAATGCGTGTTGCGCAGATGCCAGCGCCATTAGGAGCGAGGAGAAGTTAGTGCCAGTACGCTCTTTTTTTCCTCTCGTGGTTTATTTTCTGAGCATTTTTAATCGTGGAAATACTGCTGCTTTTTTATTTTAAATACTGCTGCTATTTGGTTTTTAATCACTCAGCTGCTACTCGCTTTTTAAAAGATTTTTATTTTATAGTGCTGTTTAGTTTGAAAAATGTAAAAGTGAATGTTCTCAATCCCGCACACATCACGCAACACGGCAAGTTCCGGGTGCACAATCTGGGCCACCATTTTGTTCTGGACACACTGTGGCTGTCGGGGCTTTTCTGCTCAATAATGCGCGCAGCGCGGATGCCAGCGTCATTAGGAGTGAGGATGCGTTAGTGTCAGTACGCTGTTTCTTTCCCCTCGTACTGCACCTAGCTTATGTTCTGAGCGTTTTTAATTGTGGAAATACTGCTGCTACTTGATTTTAAATACTGCTGCTATTTGGTTTTTAATCACTCAGCTGCTACTCCCTTTTTAAAAGATTTTTATTTTATACTGCTGTTTAGTTTTAAATTATAAAAGTGAATGTTCTCACTCCCGCACGCACCACGCAATACGGCGAGTCCTGGATGCACAATCTAGGCCGCCATTTTCTTCTGGACGCGCTCTAGCTGTCATGGGCTTTTCTGCTCAATAATGCGCACTGCGCGTATGTGCCACTGGTGCACCAAAGGCTTGCTGCAGGCAAGCCCGTCAGCGCCCGTGAGCGTCCCGGAAGCGGCCAGCACCAGCCACGCTACCCGTTTCCCGCTGGAGTTGCCTGGCGCTCGCTTGATCTTCAGCCATGCTGAACTGCTGACTATCGGCTCTCATGGGAATAAGTGTGGTACACATTAGAGGGTTTTGGACAACCTTTACAGTAGGTGCAAACAGGGAAATTTTAGTCTTAGTACAGAATTGGGAGCCAGCGGCCCCTCAAATCCTGTCCCACCAGCCACACAGAAGGGCCACTGTATAAAAGCTGCCTTAATTAATGCTTGCTCTATGGTTAAACATTCCCCAGATATATTTGAACTTCTTTCGGATGATCAGCTGGGTGTATTATTTTTAATCGAGACATGGCTCAGTAAGTTCTCCGCTCCAGTTATGGTATTGGCCATCTCTGCAGGATATAAAATTGCAAGAGCTGATCGCGAAATTGGCAGAGAAGGAGGTGTAGCAGTAGTGTTCAGGGATACATTGGTATTCATGGAGAGATTCAGGGCATTGGGGATGTGGAGGGACTTGACTGCTCCTTCATCATATCCTCTCACTTCACGCTGGAGGGTACCCTGGTATACTGGCCCCCGGGCCAGTCTGGTACTTTTTTGAAAGACTTTAGATGCAGCTATTGTACCAAGGGCTCTGCAATTTTCTAATTTCCTCCTGCTCAGGGATTTTAACATTCATCTGGACTGTGTAGGGGCTAGTGACATGAGCGAGTTTAATGATTCGTTGAATCCTTCTCAACTGTCTCAATGGATCAGTTCCCCGTCACATAGGGGGGGACACACCTTAGACCTTGTCTGCTCCAACTTCCCTCTATGCGTTCAGGAACCTCTCCCAGTCTCTTGGTCCGATCATTACTCAATTTATTTTTCATGGATCATTCAGGTGTCACATTCTGCCATGCACTCCTTCGAAAGCAGACCATCTCAAAGAATAGAGCCCTCCGTGCTATGCAAAGTCCTGTCTGACACTCGCCTTCAGTCTCCAATGGTTTGGTTAGCGCCTTAGGGAGTTTTAACAATTGGATATCACAGGCTGTGGATCATCTTTTCCCCCCTCTCGCTAATAAGCGAGTAAGAAGCGTCCCCTCCAAACCCTGGTACTCTAGCGAGCTCATGGAGTTAAAACAATCCTGAAAAAAACTGGAGCGCAGTTGGAGAATGGCTTATTCCCCATTAGCTGAAACAGTGCTAAGAAAGTCCCAGAAAGAGTATGACGCTGCCATTAAGAAGGCTAAAAGCAACTTCTACACAGAACGCATTGCTTAGTCCAAAAATAATTCCAAAGACATTTTTGCGATTGTTCAGAGCTTTCTGAACCCTTGTGCGGAGCGTATAGTCGTGAGCGCAAAATCTGTTCCGCTCGCGGATTTCGCAGATTTTTGGTAAATCCGTAATCCGCGAACTCCCGCGAATTTACCGAAAATCCGCGAATCCGTGAGCGGCGGATTCAGGGGGCAAAAGTTCAAGCCTTCAAGCTTGAAGTTGTTGTTGTAACTATTTTAGGATGGCGCCGGCAAACTGCCAGCGCCATCCTAAAATAGTTACAAAGTTGGCTGCAACAGGAAGCACAGGAAGCACTAATAGATAAAATAAAGCAGGTGCTCGAGCACCTACTTTATTTTATCTATTAGTGAAGCTAATTTAGTAACTATTTTAGGATGGCGCTGGTAGCTTGCCGGCGCCATCCTAAAATAGTTACAGGAGGAAGATGGATGGACAGGTCAGTGAGGTCACTCAAGGGACCCCTGCGCACATCGGTGCGATTGCATAGTAACACACACATGGTCGCTGGAACTAGTTGAAGCTCAAATTCAGTGACTCATTCATCAGCCCAAAAACAATCGTGAGCGTCGTCGAGGCTGGGCAGGTGTGCCTTCTTCCCAAATCTACCGTCGAAAATCAGCTGTGATGCTGGATAGAGACCTTTGTATCCTTGACTTTCACGAGCGTAATCCTCGTGCTGTTCCTGTGACCAGGAGCTTCTTTCTCTTCATCTGCTGCTCTGATCGGTCTCTGACCATTTATATACACAAGAGGCACTTGAACTCGCACAGATGACCCGCCCCATAAAAAAAATCCACAAATCTGCAAAGTCGCGGATTTTGCGGATTCGCGAATCTGCAAATCTGCAAATTCGCGGATTGTGGATCCGCGAAATCCGCCCACCCCTTCCCTGCTTCCATTTCCTGGTGTGAGAAGCTGTCCTGTTTCTTTATAGATAAGATCTGAAGAATCCAGGACAGTTTTGGGACTAGCATTGACAGGCTGGCAAGGCTCCCCGTTCAGAATGCCCTGGTCTCAGTCCTCGCATCTTTGACCGTTTTTTCACCCATTCCCCTGCTTGATTCAGTGGCCATTCTCAAATCCCTGAAATTGGGTTCACCAGCTGATCCTTGTCTAGCTAGGCAGTTAGCAGCAGCTTCTGTGGTGGTGAATTCTGAGGTCAACACCATCATTAATCTATCGCTTCAGACCGCCACAGTTACAGTTGAATGGAAACAGGCTAAACTGCTTCCGCTGTTAAAAAAGCTTTCCTTAGATCCTGCTACGCTAGCTAGATACTGGCCCAGCTCTCTCCTCCCAGCTGTGGCAAAAGTATGTGAGTTTTCAAACAACTTTTCAACTTTGTTGAATCATCTGGTTCCCTCCACCAAGCCCAGCGCGGATTTAGAGCCACATGCAGAACAGAGACTGCCGTTGTTGAGATGGCGGAGGCTATAAGAGAATGTTTGGATGCAGGCGGCAGAGCATCCTTGATTTTATTGGATCTCTCTGCCTCTTCACCAACTCCTGGCCCATCTCTCAAACACTGGAATTTCAGGTTTAGCTTGGGACTGGATTAAATTATTCCTAGAGGACAGAACACAGCAGGTAGAAAGGTGACCACAGGAGTTCCACAGGGTTCCACATTGAGCCCCCTCCTTTTTAATGTCTACCTTACACCTCTAATTTATCTGGAAGAGGAGCTGGGAGCTAAGATCATAGCTTACTCAGATGGCACCCAGCTCCTCTTTAGGTGGAAGGCAATGGATTTGTCCCCTGATTTAGCTAGGAGCTGCTTCTCAGCCATTTTTAACTGGCTTGCAAAGGCTCCGCTCAAATGCAATGAGGACAAGTCTGAGGTTCTCCTGTATGGCTCTTTTCCCCGTCAATTTAGAAAAACAACTCTGGCCGGCAACTTCCCCAGGCCTAACTCAGTTGGCAGTCCGGTCAAGAATCTGTGGGTCTGGTTTAGCAAGGACCTCCTGTTCTCTGTGCAGATAAAAAAAATTGCCGGACTGTGCTTTGGCACACTTAAGGCACTCAGGAAAATCCTGTCATTATTGCCTAGACTAGCCAGGAGAACGGTGACTCGTGCCCTCATTTTGTAGGGTATTGATTATGCTAATGCATTATACATTGGCCTGCATGGATACCAGCTAAAAAAGCTGCAAATCATTCAAGATGCTGCAGCAAGATTGTTGCTAGGCATCTCCGGCAGATCTAGTACAAAGCAACATCTTTGGGATCTGCACTGGCTTCCCGTAGAGCAACGTGTTCAGTTCAAGGCCCTCACTCTTGCCCATGGGGCCCTATACAAATTCGGGCCCCCTTATCTCAGGTGACGCTTTCATTTTTACGTTCCTCGAAGACAACTGCGATCAGCCGCATTATGTCTTGCAGTCATCCCCAGCTTTCATCTTACACGGATGGGGGGCAGCTCTCTGTCTTTTAGGGCAGTTAAAGCATGGAACACCCTTCCCTACGAATTGCAAAACACTCAGGATCTCAGACTGTCTAAAAAGCAGTTAAAGACCTTGCTTTTTATCTAACTTGGATTCCCCCCTTGCTCTGTGCTTTGTGCTTTCCGCAGTTGGCTTCAGTGCCAGCAAACTCTTGAGTATCCGTGCCCGATACAAGTGCTTTATAATATAACATAACATAACATAACATAATAAATGTCATGTTTGCACTAAACAAGTAGAAGCATATTCTCATGTATTTTTTGCATGGCCCGCTTATGTGAGCCTGTGGAAAGTTTGGCTGGCCGAGCTCTATAAGAATCTGGGCACACAATCACATAATACAGCAATGCAAATTCTACGTACCGACCCATCACCCAGGTACGCAATTACTTTGGCAATGTATTTGAGGTGGATGTGGCAGATTCGCTCCAAATCTACCAGGGCTAGCAATTGCCTACAATGAAAACATCTAATATGTATACAATGGGGTCTATCTGGCCAATTTTTTTATATGTAACTCTTGGAAATGATGGCACTGTCTGTTTTTTACACACATGTTTTAAACTTAGACTGTAACTCATCTCTTAATTCTTGTATTGTTGATCTTTTTTAACTCACATGTTTTTATTTGTAAGTGCTTTTATGACTTACAGTCGAATAAAGCTTTTTTGATGATGATAGCGCATATAACTTTTTTTATGGATACCCTATACTTCCAGGAACTAATTGCAGTTCATAATGAAGTGATATAATATGCTTAAATTAAGAAATAATGCACTATACTATATAATGTGAGATTGATATTTAGCACAAATTAATTGTACATGAGCTGTTTTTCAGGAAAGGCTCATACTTTGCTTAGTTTCCAATTATCAAGTTATAAACTAATTAGTCTGAAGCCTATGGGAACCTTTCGTAAAGTTACCATTTGCATTCTAACACTCAATCATCTTCATTGATGTTTGTAGCTTACTTGACTAGACTTGCAACAAAAGTGTTACTTCCTAGAGCAAACACTTGAGAATGGACAGACAAAGGATGAGAGCATGATATTGCCTACTTTCTAAATGCAACAAATAATTGTATGACTAAACTACAATGGCTCTAAAGAAGTGGCGAGTAATGGATTATTTAATTCCTCTGGATCTGTATACTTTTACCTACTACATCATCTCATCCTCTTGTGAGCACCCAATGAGACAGGGTGGGCTGACAAATTTGGTGATGTTAAGGGGTGTAAACCTGGAACAGACGGAATATAATGCCTACATTTTGAACTAAGGGGCATCACCTCCTTTTTCCATCCTGTGGTACAGAGACTGAATACTGGGACTTTCAGAAACAATGCGAACTGTGACGAAATACTGCGTTTGCTGCCGGCTGGAATGCTGTGGTAGTGGAACCTTTTTGGCTGCAAGGGTTTCCGTCAGAGCAGCTGTAGCATTGAGGTTGCAGTGCAGACACAGGCATATAATTCTGTCCATGAACTGGAACTGGTCATTTGATATTTGCTGAACGTTCCTAAATGGTTGGTGTGAGACACAACTTATTTCCCACTAATCCATTATGCTTAAGATAAAAATCTCACTTTTTGAGGAAGATAGTATTCCCAGAGTTGCAAATGTTTATTAAACCTGATCTAATTTAAATTTTGGCTGTATGCTATTTATTCGAAACCTAAATGAAAATATATATTGGATAGATTACTCTTTTTCCTGGTCCTCATTTGATAATTACTCATCCTGTAAATATTTTAGTCCCTTTCAGCACAGAACAAGATCCATCGGAGGACCAAGATATTTGATATGGTGGTTGAAGGTATTTTGGGATAGGAGAAAATTAAACAATAATATAGTTCATGAGGCCCAACAAAACGTTACAACAGTGCCAACTATATACTGCAGAAAGACACCAGTGATCAGAAAACAACTTTTATAGTAGTCTGTTGGGAAAGCTTACAATTCCATCCGGTGTTTATGTTTCAATGTAATCATCCGTAGGAGTCGTGACTAGGGCCTAGATGTAGGTAATTTTATTTTACTACTTCTTAAATACCGAATTTTACCGATTCGGTATTTAAGAAGTGGTAAAATAGAGGGGGGGGGGTGGTAGGTATTACAGAATCCGTAAATACCGAATCGTTGAGATTCGGTATTTACCGATTCTGTAAATACCGATTCGGTAATGCCCATTGATTCCTATGATTCAAAAAAGGGGAGGGTGGTGATGAACAGAGTGTCTGAATTAAGCAGACCACTCTTACCCAGTCCAAAGATCTTAATTCAGACACTCTGTTCATCACCACCCCCTTTTCTGAATCATTTTTGTCCACCATAAGCGTGGAAGGGTATACTCAGATGTGAGTCCCTAGCTCATTGCACCATCAGGATTCAAGCAAGCCGGGCCGAAGACGGCTGAAATGCCAGAAACCGGTCCCCGGTAGCTTGTTTCCTTCCCAGTATAAGAATTGGCTTGGTAGTTTGGTCTGCCCTGTTCCCATGATGCACTGGGCCAGGGTCAGACTAATTTGCATATAGCCAAGTTCTGAGCTGGGATGGTGCAGTGAGCTAAAAAACGGTGATGGATCAAGCCCTGATCTTTGGACTGGGTAAGAGTGGTCTGCTTAATTCAGACACTCTGTTCATCACCACCCCCTTTTCTGAATCATTTTTGTCCACCATAAGCGTGGAAGGGTATACTCAGATGTGAGTCCCTAGCTCATTGCACCATCAGGATTCAAGCAAGCCGGGCCGAAGACGGCTGAAATGCCAAAAACCGGACCCCGGTAGCTTGTTTCCTTCCCAGTATAAGAATTGGCTTGGTAGTTTGGTCTGCCCTGTTCCCATGATGCACTGGGCCAGGGTCAGACTAATTTGCATATAGCCAAGTTCTGAGCTGGGATGGTGCAGTGAGCTAAAAAACGGTGATGGATCAAGCCCTGATCTTTGGACTGGGTAAGAGTGGTCTGCTTAATTCAGACACTCTGTTCATCACCACCCCCTTTTCTGAATCAGTTTTGTCCACCATAAGCGTGGAAGGGTATACTCAGATGTGAGTCCCTAGCTCATTGCACCATCAGGATTCAAGCAAGCCGGGCCGAAGACGGCTGAAATGCCAAAAACCGGTCCCCGGTAGCTTGTTTCCTTCCCAGTATAAGAATTGGCTTGGTAGTTTGGTCTGCCCTGTTCCCATGATGCACTGGGCCAGGGTCAGACTAATTTGCATATAGCCAAGTTCTGAGCTGGGATGGTGCAGTGAGCTAAAAAACGGTGATGGATCAAGCCCTAAAGTGCTTTTAGAACCACTTAAAAGCACACACTGTGTTTGTAAGCTTACACCACAATCGTCAGGGCATGAATAGGGAGCAGTTAGGTAGTTCACACAAACTCATGAATCAACATAAAGGGTAGTACCCAGGTCTCCGGTGATCCTATTACCTATTATATGGTAATTTGTCAACTTCGATACTCGCTGACACGGGGGCCTCCATCAAGGACTCTCCCTGGCAGTGCTATCACTGGCAAACAAATGCCCCCAAGAAGGAGCTCATAACAACAGGGACCCCAGGTCCAGCCTCTGAACTCCTGGGGGGAACAGCACTGATCTGGGAGAGACCTTGCGGGACCCCCCAATCCGCTTGGTGCCCCAACGCAGCTTCCCACCAGAGTGCAGTGCAGCTGCCAACAGTAGAATGACTCACCCTACATTCAGATGAGTCTGAAGCCCTTCGGGGCCCATCAAGCCCCAGCTGGATCAAACAGCACTGCCTTTCGGTGCAAGGCTCTCTGCCTCTCCCTTCATTTAGGGGGACTGCGCTGAGGGGTGCTCCAGAGGGTCGTTACAATTACTGGCCAGAAGAGGATTTCATGGAATGGCACCTCGCTCCGTCCGACACGGTCCGTCGCCTCCTCTTTGTTTCGTGGGGGCTGGGGGTTGCTGGGGGCCCACAGAGGGGATTCCTGGGAAACTGTTGCTGGTTCAGCTCCTGCTCATCAGAGACCCAGCGCAACTGCAACCACCGAGCTTTGTGAGGCCATAGCGCTCACCACACGCTACTTGAGGATTTCCCTGAATTTATGTGATCAGTAGAACTGGACCCCCACTGTCTGTTGGGGGAACCCAGCAGCTCCCCCCAGCACGCTAGGTATGACAAAGGGAAAAGTGTTCCTCACGGACCTAATATGAAATCCAGCTCTCACTACATGCTTGTTGCACCAATGAAGGGAGAGTATAAAGCGCTCGCCATTCACTATGTAAACACAACATTTTGCTGCAAAATCTTTGTAATAGACTTTCACGCACCACTCACATTACAACTAAATTAAAGAGGAACAGTATTTAAAACAATCTGTCGATTAATTATTCAAGGTCATCGATGAATTATTTAAGGTCGCCAGGGCAAGCCTTGCAGAACAGAGCTGGCTTCATCAGAGGGCCAGCATGAGCGAATTTTGCGGATCTCGCGTTCGCGAATTTGCGGCTTTTTGAACTCGCAATCCGCAAAATCCGCGAATTCTTGCGAATTTGCTTATTTTTTTTTTTTTGTGTTCGCAAGGATTTCTGCCAGTTCGCGAGGGTTTCGTACCAGTTCGCAATTGCGAACTTACATTTCGTCGCGCAACGGTCGCGAATTATGTTGTTTCTACGTCTGGTTCATCATCACAGGTTCCCAGCACCCTCTGTTTCACCACTGCAACCCTCTGTTACATCAATGCCACCCTCTGGTTCATCATTACTGTAGATTATGGGGGGGAAAAGCAAGCACACCATCCCTGCTTCAACTCAGATGAATTAATTTGGGGTTAGTTTATTAATGTGTCACTGTTTTAAAATTCCAGTCTGGCACCTGCTTCCTTATCTGTAATTTTGCTTTCTGTTGCAGTGCATTTTTTTTCCCCAGGACCTTCTTTGTGGCCTACTTGTAGCTATTGTATGAGCCTGCTGTGAGGGTCAGAGCAGGGTCATACAATTGTTGCAACTAGCAACTGAATTCTGGAGGGGCCCCAGTCAGGAAGCACTACCGGGAATTGTTACTAATGATGAGTTTGAACTCTTGCCCCTGCCCAGTGCTTTCACTTTTGAAAAACTCGTTTTTCTGCAATTTCGCGGGGTTCGCGGGGTGCGAACACGCGCAAGATCGGATTCGGAAGCCGCAAATTCGTGCGAATATGCAATTTGTTTTTTTTGCGGCGTGTTAGTTGGCAAGGTTTTGTGCGTTTTTGCGAGCCGCTCGTAGCGCAAGACGCGAAGTTACCCTCGCGGTCGTTCAAGGGCGCAGCCATCTTGTTTGCCTGACGTATTTCCGTTTCCGGGCGCGAAGTGTAATCTCGCAAAGTCCGCGGTTTGCCAGTACAGTCTCGCGCGTGTTCGCAAGGAAAATCTCGCGCGAACTTACCCGCGCGGTCGTGAACGGGCGCGGCCATCTTGTTTCTCATTCATTGCTATGGTTCTGGGCATGGTCTTTGTATCCTCTGTCAATCTCTGCCATCCTTTGCTTGTTTGAAGTTTTTTTTTATCTATTTTACTTATTATCTATCCCTCTATTTTTCTAGCCCTATATTTTTGTGTTTACTGCTACTTTTGGTTAATTTTAAACTACTTTTGTAAACTCTTTTCTTTTCTTCTCTTCCCTATTCTATTTTCTTTATTCCTTTCCGCCCAGACCATGGTGAAGGGAGCCGGGAAGCATCCCGAGAAGGGGAAGGGTCCCGCACCCCGTGTCCGGCTCCCGTGCGGGCGTTTGAGGGGGGAGCTAGTGATGCCACGGGAGATCTTTACCCCGGAGGAGGTGGCCCAACTCATTTTTTATGTTCAGCGCCGCCTCCCCAGGACCATCATGGGAGGCGGCAAGATCAGTGCCGGGTACGGGGCCCGGGAGCGCCGGAAGCGGTGGGAGAAGGTGTGCCAGGCCATTTACCACCACTCTCGGGTCTGGCGCACCTACAACCAGGCCACCCACCGCTGGACGGATGTCCTGACCCGTGAGCGAGATCTGCTCGACCTCCTTGGCCTTGAGATCCCCGGGCTTGGTGAGTAGTAGTAGCTATGTCTTTACTACTATGTTTTCTCCTGCTGTGTTATTATATTGCAAATTTTTGTTTTTTACCAAGAGCAATAATGCTGCTCATTACATTGTAGGTACATTTTATTTCAAAATCTTCTGTGCATTTCAGGTACACTGCTCTCCTTCTCAGTAGTGTTGCTACTATGCTTATTTGTTTTAGATTTTGTGTTCATTTCATTGGCCTGTGAAATTATGTATGAGTGTAGTTGAAAGAACTGCGCAATGCTACACACTAAGGTTCAGATTTTTAATTACCGGCGCATCCCTGCAAAGTTGCAGGGATGCGCCAGTAATTGTGCGTCACGCCACCATCACCCATGGTGCGCCGTATTACAATGCGGCGCGCCATGGGCCCAAAACGTCACCAAAGCGTTACGCATCTGTGCCGTAAAGGTGGCGCATTGCTGGAGTTGCGTCGCAACGATGGTGCAGCTCCATCAATTCTCTGGGGTGCCCTATCTCCCCAATGCTGCGTCAAGCCGTACGTCTGCTTCAAGCAGGCGCAGGGTTTGAGTCACGCATCATTGTCCTCAAAGTGACTGATTGAAATCTTGTAGATTTCCCTCAGCCACTTTTAGGATGCGTTCCTGCGCAGGAACGCCCTCCCTTGCGCCGGAACACCCCTATTGGCGCAGGGCTTTACAACGTGATGCATCTCCCAGATGCGTCACGTTGTTAATATACGCCGCACCATTGCGCCTCTTTTGTGCTGTCGCTGCGTCACAAAAGTCACGCAACAATGGAGCAAAAGAGCCGCAAGGGCCTTATAAATCAGCCCCTACAGACTCAAGTCCAGTCCTTCCTTTGTACACATGGCGATAAGAAGAAATAGTGGTGGTGGATTAATAGTTTGAGTATTTTAATGACTGGTGAATGTAGTAGGAAACTTTAGTGTTGTCGCTGATCTTCAATCACGATGGACTTTGGCTGTCACTTTGCGTGCTGCGGACTGCTGCCTGCCAATCCTAGGCAAACCTTTTTAGTACTTTGTTTAGTGAGTTACATAGGGTAGTTTCCAATTCGACGGTCCGCAAATCAAGCAATACTAAAGTAATGACGTAGTCGACCACATGAGATTGGTCAATAATATATCCCGTGGAGTCGTTCCCTATTTGCTATTTCGCAAAAATATTTTGTTACTTTGTTAGTTCTTTTTTAAATGTTTGATTTGGTTGAGAAATAAATATCATCCATGTTTTCTGTTTTTCTTTCTTTCATGTTGTACATCAGCTTCCCCCAGGGGCAAGAGGAGGACACAGGAGGAGGAGGAGGAGGGTGCTGTTGTCGATGCAGGCCAGGACCGGGCAGTCGAGGGCTCCTTTGCTGGCCCCAGTAAGTTTTAATTTTAATATAGAGTACTTATTTTTTCCTAGCGTTCCTCATTCGATTTTTTCTAAATCGTCTTTGATCTTCTTGTAGACAGGATCTAAATTCTTATCCCTATGACTCCGTGTGGTATTACTAGATTATTCTTATTAGTCTGTCTGTGTAGCTAACTAAGATTGCACATTTGGCATTTCCATTGGACTCCCATTCTAGTCAGCAATAGCTCTATGCACTGAGTGTAGTCCTCTGGGATTGTCCATAATGTCTTTTCAAGTATTCTAAATGTTTATGCTTTGACCATTGCCAACAATAAAAAGGTGAATGACCACCACCAAGAAATAATAAGATACTACTTTACTTTTGGTTTGGATAGGACAATCCATTCTACTACTGTTGCAGGGACAAATCTGCACAAACAGAACTATGGACACTAAATAATGCATCGCTTAGCTTATCAATTATAATAGGTGCTGTAACTGTTAGACTTTCCACATACCTCAGTGATAACAGACTTTGTAGTTGAACCCCCAATCTCCTTACTGACTAGATAGTGTGGCAGAGTCATTTCGCTCCCAAAGTCACCGATGGCAGAGGCACGGACTCATGCTTGCAAAAATTCGAAAACCTTTAGCTCATCCACTCTAGTCTGGAGGACCAAAAACCACAGAGTCTATTTAAGTTTAAAAGCTTTATTAAAAGTAAACACATTTATTAAATTCAAGTTTGTCATAAAAGTGAACGTGTAACTGAAAATGGAAAAGTGCTTAGTGCTGACGATTAATTGGACACATTTCTTGTGGTCGAGCCGAGCTCTCACCTGGTTTGAACTTGATCCTGCTCGTGTTCTTAGAAGTCAAGGTTCTGTCTGTTAGGAGAAAAAGTGGTGCGTGTTAAAAAGTAAAAAGCAAACATTCATCAGTTGTGCCAAAAAGTGCAGCAAGACAACAGCCTTCCCTGGAAAAAGGGACATTTTTACTCTAGAGTACACAGTCAAAAATTATTAAATTGTACACTTTTTTTCACATTTCTTTCTTCCTCCTAGACCAAATATTATATAGTAGTGAGTGGTGTATTCTAACATTATTAAATGTACTTTGTAGGTGGAACATCTGGAGACAGGGCCAGCGCGGAGGTGGTGGCATTGGACGAGGAGGACAACTCTGGGGAGGAGGTGGTGCAAGTGCCGGAAAAGGACATGCCTGTGAGGGTTCACACGGTGGTGGCGGGCAGAGGTAAGCTATACATTCCTTAGTCATTGAGATTGAAGACTGCAGAGTGTGCTTTCTGCACGGGTGTATTATAAAAAAAGCAGGTAGTAGCCTCCTCTAAATGTACTTCGACTTAGCTGTGAAGTTTTTGGCGAGAAGAATCCCAATCAGATCTGAGGTGAACTTGATGGATGGGATGAACGAAAAGCGAAAGAAGGGTGTAAGTAAGTGTGGAAGCACGAGAAATGTAATGATGACTGGCAAAGAAGAATGATATGTGTTTGCTTGGTCCCCGAGGTGGCTGGGAAGGTAAGAAAATGGTATGGTGCATGGCTGGGTGAATGATGAAGCAAGGATGGGTGGAAGGAGAACAGCCTGGGTGGGTGAGACAGAAACTGTATGTCTGCAATATACTTTGAATGGATGGATGCCTGGATCATTCATGGTACTATCTGACTCTTAGATAGCATATGTGAATCTAGAGAGAGTAGACGGTCACTGGATGAACTAAGTGTTACTTTGAAGAGCATGTAACACCGCACCCGCACGTCCGTTCCAGTGTAGGAAAGGCAAGGAAAAGAAGTTGTAACGTTGTCCAAAGACTACCATGAATAGTAGCAGTAGTTTGTATTGCAACTGCAAGCACAGCATATATCCAGTTATTACGGTGGGCACTCCCTACCTCCCTTAATAACTTTAGTTTAGTAGTAGTACGTCATTCATGTGTGGGGGTATCACTGTTCACTCAATAATAAGCAAAGCACCTAAAGTCATCCCATATGTCATCAAATACATCCCATGTGAAGTGATAGATAATCAGATAATTTAGCTTCTTCATTTTCCTTTTCTAATACTCATTTGCACTGTAGGGTGAAAGCTAAATTAATTAAGCAGTAGCCCTTTTAACAGAGTATTCTCAGTGCCACCCGTAATAGAAAAGTAAGAGCTTCACCACCTGCATGTACTGGACCGGTACAGTAACGCAAGTCTGTCTCACTCACCATGGTGTGCGTCTGTTTTTCTCGGGTGCAAGTTCACTGCGCTGGCATTATGCCGGCTTGCATAAGATAACGTACCAATTTTCCTAAACAAGAGAGAAGAAGAAGAATAAGAGTGGTGTACTGTCATAGTCGACTGTAATAGAAGTCCATAGTGCTCGTAGAATTTGTTCCTTAAACTCCCACTAATGTTAGAGCAAGGATGAAGAAGTCGGAGGTTACATAGATACTGTCCTCAATAGTTATGCACTGTGCTTTCAATTTGCTACTTGTACTGTGACAACTTTCTGCTCAATCATTTTGTGTTAATCTTAAGGAGCATTGGTTACAGACTATGTCTTTCTTTTTTCATGTAGTTGCTCCTTCCAAATCCAAGACACCATCAAGGAGGAAGGAGCAGGCTCGAATGGCCCGGCAACGGAGGCTGGATGCCACTGTTGCTGAATATCGGCGGCTGGTGGCCCTGGAGGAGGAGGAGACGCAGTCTGGAACAACAACAACGTCCACTGGGACAGCTGCCTCCTCCTCCGTGCGGGCTGCCAGCCAGCGCAGTGCTCCAGCGGTACGGAGCCGGGCTACCAAAGCCAAACGCCACCGCCCAGCAGCAAAGAAAGCAGCTGCCCCTCACAGGATTTGCAAGGCACACCGGCGCCGCTTATCCCTCAGACTGTCCTACCTGGAGCAGGAGGTCCATAATTATAAGAACGTGGTGGAGGGCCTCCGCTTCGAACTTGCCACCCTCCGCAAGGAGCATGATGCCCTGGCTGCTAATTCCAACAGCACCCTGCCATAGTGTCCCTTGCCCCTTTTTTAGAGACTTTTGGGGGGTGGGAATTGGGAGTTGTGATTTTTGGGGACTTTTGAAGGACAATCGTTGGGGTTAGGGAGGGTCTTGCGGGAGATTCTTTTGTTAGGGCTATAAAAATATACTTTTTGAAACTTTATCTGACCATACCTGTTTTTTACTGCTTTTAAGTCTGGTGGGTGGGGGTTTAACATAACAGTAAGTTTGTTTTCCTGAATAGTCCTAGGACTTTAGTAGTACTACCGTCAATCAAATCTCTCGTCTCTCCTAATACTCCATTATACTACCTCCAACCAAACGCCTATCTTACCTGTAATTTCTGTTTGCAAGTAGGGCTAGGCCCAGGGCTGGCTCCACGGGAAACAGCAAATAAGGTTGGCAATCCTGGGCGGATAAAATTTCCTCATAGCGGTGGTACTAGTGGTGTGACACAGTGGCAGTTGCTTGCCTATGAAAAAAAGAAAATGAAATCTGGTTTGTCCTCCTGAGCAATACAAAGGTACAATACAGAATATAGCAGGTGACAGAAGTACACTAGAACAGTGCCACGTTGTAGCCTAACAAATGTTAAAGTATAACTAATTCGGTTGAAGTTCTTTGACATTAGCCATGGGTCTTTGTCAAGCAGAGTAAGAATATATCCTCGGATTTCTTCACCAGCCTGTTGCTATCACCTTATCCTCCCCAGCAAGTGTGTGGATTTATTGCTGTAATTTAGTCACACATCAATCAAAACCACACAGCCCGGGGGAAGAGGGTTAGGGTTTGAAAAATGGATGGGTACGGGGGTTTTTGGGAAAGGTTTTGGGAGACAAGAAAAAGTAGCACAGCATGGACGAACAATTGTGAACATAAACAAATCTTTGGGTACAAACCTATCCATCAATCTTTGAAAGTGCATACACTACTGTAACTGCATGCATGTCAGTTAAAAGTAATTAGTACTTTCGACAACTGTGGAAGAAAGAATGCGACAGTACAGGGCGTGGGTGGAAATATTGATAACTATATTCAACATAAGGTCTCTGTAGCCAGATACCTGAGAGCCTTGCTGGTCACTATAAATCCATTCACAACAACACTCAATGGGGTTGGTCTGGAAGGTGTCAGGTTTACTCCCCGTGATCCAGTCGATGCAAATATGGTTCCACTTCCAAATGTCACCAACACCCAGAAGTGTAAACACAGGGTGTTCGAGGCATTAGGCGGGGGAGAAAAATAACAAACTAAAATAAAAAATGTGGGATGGGTAAAGGTAGGGTCAGCAGGGAAAGGATACCTGTAACAGAAGACAAGACAGGCATCAGTGAAGTGCTGTCCTAACATACAAGGGTACTCTCATATAGTCTCACTAAATAGTCTGCAAGTCTCCCGCCTACTCATGGGAAATGTAGTTTCATAGTACGGTAGGCGCTTAGGGGCTGCGTAACCTGACAGAAGGTATAGTAGATAGAAAAGGAGAAATTGCTTTTTTTCTAGGTGTCCCCTCACTCACCAGGGTTGCCCCTTGGTGACATGCTTCATCATTGGGGCCATCCCAGTCCTCTACGGCCTGGGGCGTGCTGCGACTTGCGAATTACGTAGGAGCACTTACAAATGACTATGTGTGGTGCAGATGTGATAGTGGAGTGGACTAAGTGATGTGTTAAGGGATCAATGTAGAAGCAGAGAGAGAGCCAAGAAATGCAGTCACAGTCAGAGAAAAAGGCAAGGGATACTGTATCTATGTGGTTGTAGTGGTCCTGTTGGAAGTGGTAAGTAAGTTGCCCGCAGAAAAAAAATCCTCCTATTAGCGGCACTCCTCCATTGCAGCCGACGCTTCGTCCATCGATGTTGGTCACCAGAAGACACCCTGTCCACTGCCTGCCTGATGCTGAATTGTGGCTCGCTACTGTGAAGCCTGACTCCATCCTTTTTTCCCCATTGCAGAGACTGAAACCCGGCCTGTAATTATTCAACGAAAAACAGGAAGTGATATAATATTACAACACCACTGATAAATAAATATAAGGTATGTAGGCTGTGGAGTGCAAAAAGTCACAATTTGTTTTTCCTAGTAGACAGTACAATGTTTTTGAAAGTGCGTACTCTGAGTCACCTTTTGAAGGATAAATAAGTATGGGCAAATTAATGTATCGGATCTTGCCCCTCAAGCTAGGTGTACTGTAAACTGTGTTTTAGAACAAAATTAGATCTTCCTAGCAGTGCTCCCACCCAGACCCTTACTAAAGCCAGTCGCAAAAATGTAGAAGACCCCCAATCAAATCTCAAAAAACGAGGCCTAGCAGAAAACTGGTGACAAAACTTACTTTGAAAGTAAAAGTAGGCCGAAGTACCCTAATTACCCATTACCCACCGTGGATTGCATTCAAACCACTTGCAAGCAACCAAGCAAAAGTAGCCATAGCCAGCATCGCTCCAAGACTCGAAATCCCCCCCACTCAAACACATGCAATAGAAATACTGCTAACCCTAACGAACCCCAAGTTAAGAATAGTGGCAAAGGCTTTCTTTAACTATGCCAAATCCCCCCTTTCCCACCATGGATTTTCTTCAAATGACTTGCAACCAAAATTACACATTCTCACGAGTGCTCTAAGACCCCAGAACTCAGTTTGAAAAATCTAGAACACCCCGAAACACATGCAATCCTGCTGCTAGGGCTAACCCTAACGAACCCTAAGTTACAAAAAGTGCCAAAACTAAAGGCTTTTCCGCGCGGATTTTGTCCCAACCACTTCTACCCGGTATTAGACCTTCCCAGGAATGCCCCAAGACCCGGCAACCCACCCGCCAAGAAGCGTAACACCCCCAAACAGGCCAAAAGCAAAATCTCATACTTGCAATATTTCTGGGCCTTCGGTCCAAACGCGCTGCGTAGCTAGGCCATAAGTCGGGGTTGGCACGACGGATTTCCTGAAAAGCAAATGCAATCAAGATTAGAGTGTCCCAGCAGTGCTCCCAGACCACGAAACTCACCCGCAAACAGACGGAACCCCCCCTAAGAGCACCTCAAAGGCAAGCAAGTCATCAAAAACACAAAAAAAATTCCGCCTGGGATTTGGTCCAAAACACTTTTATCCGGTATTAGAGCTTCCCAGCAATGGCCCCAGAGCCGTCAACCCAGGAGAAAACGAGTAGAAGACCCCCAAACAGCCAAAGAGCAAAAGTACAAAAATGGGGACTTAGTCACTTTTTCACAAATTTCCCAAATCACTCCGCGCGCGCTCTGCAGCTAGGCCCTAAGTCCCCTCAGCCACCATGGATTTGCTTCAAACCTCTTGCAAAGTAAAGTATATATAGCCAGCAGTGCTCCCACACCACGAAACTCACCCACAAACACCAGGAAGCCCCCCAAACAGGCCCCCGAAAACGCTACATAGAGCAAAATGTCAGAAATAGCCCAAAAAAAAATCGGCCTGGATTTTGTCCCAACCACTTCTACCCGGTATTAGACCTTCCCAGGAATGCCCCAAGACCCGGCAACCCACCCGCCAAGAAGCATAACACCCCCAAACAGGCCAAAAGCAAAATCTCATACTTGCAATATTTCTGGGCCTTCGGTCCAAACGCGCTGCGTAGCTAGGCCATAAGTCGGGGTTGGCACGACGGATTTCCTGAAAAGCAAATGCAATCAAGATTAGAGTGTCCCAGCAGTGCTCCCAGACCACGAAACTCACCCGCAAACACCAGGAAGCCCCCCAAACAGGCCCCCGAAAACGCTACATAGAGCAAAATGTCAGAAATAGCCCAAAAAAAAATCGGCCTGGATTTTGTCCCAACCACTTCTACCCGGTATTAGACCTTCCCAGGAATGCCCCAAGACCCGGCAACCCACCCGCCAAGAAGCATAACACCCCCAAACAGGCCAAAAGCAAAATCTCATACTTGCAATATTTCTGGGCCTTCGGTCCAAACGCGCTGCGTAGCTAGGCCATAAGTCGGGGTTGGCACGACGGATTTCCTGAAAAGCAAATGCAATCAAGATTAGAGTGTCCCAGCAGTGCTCCCAGACCACGAAACTCACCCGCAAACACCAGGAAGCCCCCCAAACAGGCCCCCGAAAACGCTACATAGAGCAAAATGTCAGAAATAGCCCAAAAAAAAATCGGCCTGGATTTTGTCCCAACCACTTCTACCCGGTATTAGACCTTCCCAGGAATGCCCCAAGACCCGGCAACCCACCCGCCAAGAAGCATAACACCCCCAAACAGGCCAAAAGCAAAATCTCATACTTGCAATATTTCTGGGCCTTCGGTCCAAACGCGCTGCGTAGCTAGGCCATAAGTCGGGGTTGGCACGACGGATTTCCTGAAAAGCAAATGCAATCAAGATTAGAGTGTCCCAGCAGTGCTCCCAGACCACGAAACTCACCCGCAAACACCAGGAAGCCCCCCAAACAGGCCCCCGAAAACGCTACATAGAGCAAAATGTCAGAAATAGCCCAAAAAAAAATCGGCCTGGATTTTGTCCCAACCACTTCTACCCGGTATTAGACCTTCCCAGGAATGCCCCAAGACCCGGCAACCCACCCGCCAAGAAGCATAACACCCCCAAACAGGCCAAAAGCAAAATCTCATACTTGCAATATTTCTGGGCCTTCGGTCCAAACGCGCTGCGTAGCTAGGCCATAAGTCGGGGTTGGCACGACGGATTTCCTGAAAAGCAAATGCAATCAAGATTAGAGTGTCCCAGCAGTGCTCCCAGACCACGAAACTCACCCGCAAACACCAGGAAGCCCCCCAAACAGGCCCCCGAAAACGCTACATAGAGCAAAATGTCAGAAATAGCCCAAAAAAAAATCGGCCTGGATTTTGTCCCAACCACTTCTACCCGGTATTAGACCTTCCCAGGAATGCCCCAAGACCCGGCAACCCACCCGCCAAGAAGCATAACACCCCCAAACAGGCCAAAAGCAAAATCTCATACTTGCAATATTTCTGGGCCTTCGGTCCAAACGCGCTGCGTAGCTAGGCCATAAGTCGGGGTTGGCACAACGGATTTCCTGAAAAGCAAATGCAATCAAGATTAGAGTGTCCCAGCAGTGCTCCCAGACCACGAAACTCACCCGCAAACACCAGGAAGCCCCCCAAACAGGCCCCCGAAAACGCTACATAGAGCAAAATGTCAGAAATAGCCCAAAAAAAAATCGGCCTGGATTTTGTCCCAACCACTTCTACCCGGTATTAGACCTTCCCAGGAATGCCCCAAGACCCGGCAACCCACCCGCCAAGAAGCATAACACCCCCAAACAGGCCAAAAGCAAAATCTCATACTTGCAATATTTCTGGGCCTTCGGTCCAAACGCGCTGCGTAGCTAGGCCATAAGTCGGGGTTGGCACGACGGATTTCCTGAAAAGCAAATGCAATCAAGATTAGAGTGTCCCAGCAGTGCTCCCAGACCACGAAACTCACCCGCAAACACCAGGAAGCCCCCCAAACAGGCCCCCGAAAACGCTACATAGAGCAAAATGTCAGAAATAGCCCCAAAAAAAATCGGCCTGGATTTTGTCCCAACCACTTCTACCCGGTATTAGACCTTCCCAGGAATGCCCCAAGACCCGGCAACCCACCCGCCAAGAAGCATAACACCCCCAAACAGGCCAAAAGCAAAATCTCATACTTGCAATATTTCTGGGCCTTCGGTCCAAACGCGCTGCGTAGCTAGGCCATAAGTCGGGGTTGGCACGACGGATTTCCTGAAAAGCAAATGCAATCAAGATTAGAGTGTCCCAGCAGTGCTCCCAGACCACGAAACTCACCCACAAACAGACGGAACCCCCCCTAAGAGCACCTCAAAGGCAAGCAAGTCATCAAAAACACAAAAAATTTTCCGCCTCGGATTTGGCACAAACCACTTTTAGTGCTTCCCAGCAATGGCCCCAGACCCGTCAACTCACCTGCAAAGAGGTAGAACAACACCCCCACAAGTGCTGAGTCTTTCTTCATTGGGCGTAAACCAGCCCTCTGCTTTGATGGAAATAGGAGTCTGGAGGAGGAGGATAGAGGAGCATGTTCTTCTGAACTTGTGAACCTGAGGAATGCAGACTGCGGCACCTTCTAATAAATTAGCAAACAAGTGAAGACAGTTCTGCTGATGGGCTTGTTTTTGTGATTATCTGATTAAAGTTTGAATTATATTAACTGTGCACAACAAAGAAAGACAGACACACAGGAATAAAAGTGAATAAGGATGAAAAAGAAAGTTATTGATTCGTTGTCTCATTTTCAGGGCTCGAAGTCGGTATCACGGTCCAGGAATAAGAATAAGGCTTCGTCATCATACTCTGCGAATTCAGCCAGGGTGAGGTCAGTCACAGTGCCACCTGACAGAGTAGAAATTCCCTCATCTATGGTGCTGGCCACCTCCTCTTCATCCGGCACGCTCTCTCGTACTCTTATATCTGGTGGTATGAGGTGCTGATTCATCTTGATCATTGTTAACCTCTCCACATTTTTGGGCGAGAGGCGGCTCCGTTTGGGAGTTACAATCCCACCAGCCGCACTGAAAACCCGTTCAGAAGACACACTTGCGAGTGGGCAAGACAAGTAGTTTAAAGCCAGGTTGGTGAGCTGTGGCCACAATTCTTTTTTCCCATGCCAATACGCCAATGGGTCAGAATTAACATAGACCTCTGTGGAGTCATTCAGATAGTCCTTCACCATCGACTCAAGGTCCTCCTCCAAGGTTCCTCCACTTTGCGTAGCTCTTGCTGTGCCTCTGACCTTTTGAGAACCAAACCCACGCAGAGCTAGCCAATCCTCTTCAGCCTCCAATGTTTCTGTTGTCTTTCGTGCAGATGATCCGGTTGCCGGTGTCTTTAACGGCTGAGAGGTCACTTGTGCCACAGCCACAGGTGCAGAAGTGGATTGTTTTGACTGGGGATGGCCTGCTGATGTACTGCCATTTCCTTCAATTTCCAGCCGTTCTGTTTCAAACTTCTTGGCTGACAAGGCTAGCCAACGTTTGTACTTTGTAACATCTTCATCAGCAAAAGGAAAGAATGCTCTGCCTGCCAGCGCCTTTTTGTAGCGTGGATCCAGAATAGTAGCACAAATGTAATGCTGTTCTGAGTGGATCTTTTGAAGACGTTCATCACCTTGTAGGAGCTCTAATAATTTCTCAGCCAGAAGCAAAGAGTCTTTCTTTTTGTCATCTTTTCGAAACACAGAACACACCTCCTTCAGTTGGTCCTCCAGCATGTACAACAATGGGATAGCTTTTCCCAAATTAGAGTCCTCCTTGCTGACTGCACGTGTGAAGACCTCAAAAGGACGAAGCATGCGTGTTAGGCTTTCAACTATGTTCCATTGCGGCCCACCCATCCTCAGCTCCTCTATACCCTCTTTCAAGAAATATTGATCGAGTTGCGTATACTGCTCATACAGACGCTCAAGCATGTAGAAGGTTGAGTTCCAACGTGTTACCACCTCCTGGATGAGTGCTTTCACTGGCATTTGACATTGATATAGCATGCTCCTCAGCTGCTTGCGGGCCTTAAAAGAATGCCTGAAATGCTTGCAAATTTTTCGGCAGTTCTCCAATACACTGTACGCTGCACTGCGTTTATTACCCAAGAATTTTTGGACAACCAGGTTTATACAGTGCGCCAAACACGGCACTCTAAAATAGTAACCGTCCCTCATGGCCTTAACTATATTGGAGCCATTGTCCGTGGAAACATAACCAACCTTGCGTTTTAGTGGGGACAGACAGTTAAGGACCTTTGTGTTAAAGACATCCAAAATGTTTTCTGCTGTGTGACGTTTCTCCAAACCAAACATGGCTAGTGTTGCATGTTTCCGAGCACCTTTAAAAACAATGTTAGTGTCAACACCTGAGTTTAGCTTTGCTTTAGCCCCTGAAAAAGAGACCCAGTGTGCAGTGATGCACATGTAATCAGCGCCTGCGCCACTGGTCCACATGTCTGTTGTCAGATGTATAGTGTGAACAGCACTCTTCTGCAAAGCTGCCCCAATCACCTTCAGAACATCTTCATGTAGTGCTGGAACCGCAACTCGGGCAAAATAGAACCGGCTAGGAACCTTCCATTTAGGGCAGAGCGCTGTCACTAATTCTAGAAAACCAACCCCTTCTACAAAAGAAAAAGGGAGAAGGTCCAGAGCTAGCATTTTAGCCAGCTTAGTGTTATACAGACGGGTCATTGGGTGGTTGCGTTCATATTGCGCTTCTGTAAACAACATCTTTTTAATGTTGCCCTGGACCAATGATTTACGGGATGATGATGATCTCTTCGACCCAGTTACGCTCGCTGATGAACTTTTCCGCATTGATGTCTCACTCTCTCCCACACTCTTAGTGTGGCTCCCATGGGGTGTGCTGCTGACATGGGAACTGGGTGTAAGTGAAGTGTTTGAATCGTCTTCTTCTACCTCCTCGTCATCAGCAGATGACAAATCAACGTTTTCATTACGTGCAATTCCGGCTTTCTTGACCGCCTCTAGGTGCGGAAACCATTCGACAGCGTGCCTTCTCTCAAGATGACCTCTCTGGCCTCCGGTACCATAGTTAGAACCAAGCTTACCACGACTAAATCGAAGCTTACAAAGGCTACAAATGGCTACGTTTTCCTTTTTTGGGCAAACACTAAAGAAGTCCCAAACTGGAGACTTGAAATGTCTTCGGGGGCCGGAGGAGGCGGCGATACTGGTGGTGGTGGTCCTGCTGCTAATGACAGATGAAGTGGAGGATGTGGATTGCCGAACTTCAGTACGTTTTGCACTTTCACCACCACGAATTGAGGTCGAGGACGAGGTGGGTACCTTCTTGCGAAGAAATATGGAAGCGGTAGGTTTTGGTGTACTACTTAACTCCAAATCTAATGATTCCATTTCCATTGCCTCCTCGCCGACATCATCATCACGCTCAGCAGCTTCTCGGGATAGGGTCAAAATGTCTCTTTGCTGCATGCCCGGTGGGGCTGCAGTGACCTTTGTGATGACTGGCTCGTCGTCATCGTGAGAGGCTTCATCACCAGCAGTATCTGTCACTTCTTGTTGAGCCTCATCACACTCCATAGGTTTGAGTTTTTGGACGACCTTCCTTTTACGCTTAGGAGGTACCGGTGTCAGATCATGGTGTGCCTCTGCCTCACTGTCAGACCGCAGTTGTGGTTCCCAAGACAGATCACTTGCACCAGAACGAGGTGGGCTTGAAGAAGATGTAGACACCCCCCTTGATCTTTTCCTTGCTAGGGATGTGGAAGACAATGAATGATCATCAGGAGGAGTGGCTTCCAATGATACCTCAGCTTCATTGTCGATTTCCAAATGTGCCCCTACTTCGGGAGGAACAACTATTGTGGGCACTTGTGAACGTCCATGCACCTTTGCTTGCGCATCTCCTTTTGCTGCCTCTCCTTCCACATGTACTTGGGCGTGTACTTGCACATGGTGTTGTTGTTGCGGCTGTGGTTGTTCAACACTTGTCAGATGAGTTACAACAACCTGTGTTGATTCAGGGACATTGCTGCTACTTTCTTGCGATGAGCCAACATCACTGGTCGATGGTGATTGGAGAAGTACACTGACTGCCTCTGAAGCACTCAAGGGCTTTGACTTAAGTTGGCGTGGTGGTGGAGGCACTGAACCCAATGGAGCAGGGGTGCTGCTCTCAGGTTGGTCCCCAGCAGATCCTGCTGCTGCAGGCGTACTTTTTTTTTTGCTCCCAAAAAAAGTGGCGGGTGGCACACCAGCCTCCTTGGTAACTTGCTTCTTCTGCTCCTTACTAGCAACTTTCTTGCTAGAGGAGCTACGGAGAACTTTCTTTGGGGCCATCTTCTTCAGAGCAGGTCAGACAGCAGGCCGCAGTTGCACGAATTGTAGAGTTGTCTGAGGCCAGACGTGACGTCGCGTGACGTTATGCTGCACACACACACCGCTGCAGGACTTCTTCCTGGCACTGGTGGTTCTCTTGAGTCTTGTGCACCTAAAAAAAATGGAAGACAGAGGAACATCAGTTCAGTTATAGATCACAAAAAAATCGAAAAACACTGCAAAATCAGCACAATCCCAATCCATCCATGCCCTCCATAATGTTTAAATTCAAGACAACCCACAGAAAGACTAGGCCCATGCAAGACTCACTACCCCTGGGCATAAATAAAGGTTGAAAAGTAGGCAAAATGGTTGGAGGCCTAACAACAAAGCCTGCATTCAAAATGGCCACTTGCCTGCCAGCACATGGCCAGTGCCTGTAGCTGCACTCAAAATGGCCACCAGCCACATGGCATGTCCCTCCCCATGAACAGACGGAACCCCCCCTAAGAGCACCTCAAAGGCAAGCAAGTCATCAAAAACACAAAAAAAATTCCGCCTGGGATTTGGTCCAAAACACTTTTATCCGGTATTAGAGCTTCCCAGCAATGGCCCCAGAGCCGTCAACCCAGGAGAAAACGAGTAGAAGACCCCCAAACAGCCAAAGAGCAAAAGTACAAAAATGGGGACTTAGTCACTTTTTCACAAATTTCCCAAATCACTCCGCGCGCGCTCTGCAGCTAGGCCCTAAGTCCCCTCAGCCACCATGGATTTGCTTCAAACCTCTTGCAAAGTAAAGTATATATAGCCAGCAGTGCTCCCACACCACGAAACTCACCCACAAACACCAGGAAGCCCCCCAAACAGGCCCCCGAAAACGCTACATAGAGCAAAATGTCAGAAATAGCCCAAAAAAAAATCGGCCTGGATTTTGTCCCAACCACTTCTACCCGGTATTAGACCTTCCCAGGAATGCCCCAAGACCCGGCAACCCACCCGCCAAGAAGCATAACACCCCCAAACAGGCCAAAAGCAAAATCTCATACTTGCAATATTTCTGGGCCTTCGGTCCAAACGCGCTGCGTAGCTAGGCCATAAGTCGGGGTTGGCACGACGGATTTCCTGAAAAGCAAATGCAATCAAGATTAGAGTGTCCCAGCAGTGCTCCCAGACCACGAAACTCACCCGCAAACACCAGGAAGCCCCCCAAACAGGCCCCCGAAAACACTACATAGAGCAAAATGTCAGAAATAGCCCAAAAAAAAATCGGCCTGGATTTTGTCCCAACCACTTCTACCCGGTATTAGACCTTCCCAGGAATGCCCCAAGACCCGGCAACCCACCTGCCAAGAAGCATAACACCCCCAAACAGGCCAAAAGCAAAATCTCATACTTGCAATATTTCTGGGCCTTCGGTCCAAACGCGCTGCGTAGCTAGGCCATAAGTCGGGGTTGGCACGACGGATTTCCTGAAAAGCAAATGCAATCAAGATTAGAGTGTCCCAGCAGTGCTCCCAGACCACGAAACTCACCCGCAAACACCAGGAAGCCCCCCAAACAGGCCCCCGAAAACGCTACATAGAGCAAAATGTCAGAAATAGCCCAAAAAAAAATCGGCCTGGATTTTGTCCCAACCACTTCTACCCGGTATTAGACCTTCCCAGGAATGCCCCAAGACCCGGCAACCCACCCGCCAAGAAGCATAACACCCCCAAACAGGCCAAAAGCAAAATCTCATACTTGCAATATTTCTGGGCCTTCGGTCCAAACGCGCTGCGTAGCTAGGCCATAAGTCGGGGTTGGCACGACGGATTTCCTGAAAAGCAAATGCAATCAAGATTAGAGTGTCCCAGCAGTGCTCCCAGACCACGAAACTCACCCGCAAACACCAGGAAGCCCCCCAAACAGGCCCCCGAAAACGCTACATAGAGCAAAATGTCAGAAATAGCCCAAAAAAAAATCGGCCTGGATTTTGTCCCAACCACTTCTACCCGGTATTAGACCTTCCCAGGAATGCCCCAAGACCCGGCAACCCACCCGCCAAGAAGCATAACACCCCCAAACAGGCCAAAAGCAAAATCTCATACTTGCAATATTTCTGGGCCTTCGGTCCAAACGCGCTGCGTAGCTAGGCCATAAGTCGGGGTTGGCACGACGGATTTCCTGAAAAGCAAATGCAATCAAGATTAGAGTGTCCCAGCAGTGCTCCCAGACCACGAAACTCACCCGCAAACACCAGGAAGCCCCCCAAACAGGCCCCCGAAAACGCTACATAGAGCAAAATGTCAGAAATAGCCCAAAAAAAAATCGGCCTGGATTTTGTCCCAACCACTTCTACCCGGTATTAGACCTTCCCAGGAATGCCCCAAGACCCGGCAACCCACCCGCCAAGAAGCATAACACCCCCAAACAGGCCAAAAGCAAAATCTCATACTTGCAATATTTCTGGGCCTTCGGTCCAAACGCGCTGCGTAGCTAGGCCATAAGTCGGGGTTGGCACGACGGATTTCCTGAAAAGCAAATGCAATCAAGATTAGAGTGTCTCAGCAGTGCTCCCAGACCACGAAACTCACCCGCAAACACCAGGAAGCCCCCCAAACAGGCCCCCGAAAACGCTACATAGAGCAAAATGTCAGAAATAGCCCAAAAAAAAATCGGCCTGGATTTTGTCCCAACCACTTCTACCCGGTATTAGACCTTCCCAGGAATGCCCCAAGACCCGGCAACCCACCCGCCAAGAAGCATAACACCCCCAAACAGGCCAAAAGCAAAATCTCATACTTGCAATATTTCTGGGCCTTCGGTCCAAACGCGCTGCGTAGCTAGGCCATAAGTCGGGGTTGGCACGACGGATTTCCTGAAAAGCAAATGCAATCAAGATTAGAGTGTCCCAGCAGTGCTCCCAGACCACGAAACTCACCCGCAAACACCAGGAAGCCCCCCAAACAGGCCCCCGAAAACGCTACATAGAGCAAAATGTCAGAAATAGCCCAAAAAAAAATCGGCCTGGATTTTGTCCCAACCACTTCTACCCGGTATTAGACCTTCCCAGGAATGCCCCAAGACCCGGCAACCCACCCGCCAAGAAGCATAACACCCCCAAACAGGCCAAAAGCAAAATCTCATACTTGCAATATTTCTGGGCCTTCGGTCCAAACGCGCTGCGTAGCTAGGCCATAAGTCGGGGTTGGCACAACGGATTTCCTGAAAAGCAAATGCAATCAAGATTAGAGTGTCCCAGCAGTGCTCCCAGACCACGAAACTCACCCGCAAACACCAGGAAGCCCCCCAAACAGGCCCCCGAAAACGCTACATAGAGCAAAATGTCAGAAATAGCCCAAAAAAAAATCGGCCTGGATTTTGTCCCAACCACTTCTACCCGGTATTAGACCTTCCCAGGAATGCCCCAAGACCCGGCAACCCACCCGCCAAGAAGCATAACACCCCCAAACAGGCCAAAAGCAAAATCTCATACTTGCAATATTTCTGGGCCTTCGGTCCAAACGCGCTGCGTAGCTAGGCCATAAGTCGGGGTTGGCACGACGGATTTCCTGAAAAGCAAATGCAATCAAGATTAGAGTGTCCCAGCAGTGCTCCCAGACCACGAAACTCACCCGCAAACACCAGGAAGCCCCCCAAACAGGCCCCCGAAAACGCTACATAGAGCAAAATGTCAGAAATAGCCCAAAAAAAAATCGGCCTGGATTTTGTCCCAACCACTTCTACCCGGTATTAGACCTTCCCAGGAATGCCCCAAGACCCGGCAACCCACCCGCCAAGAAGCATAACACCCCCAAACAGGCCAAAAGCAAAATCTCATACTTGCAATATTTCTGGGCCTTCGGTCCAAACGCGCTGCGTAGCTAGGCCATAAGTCGGGGTTGGCACGACGGATTTCCTGAAAAGCAAATGCAATCAAGATTAGAGTGTCCCAGCAGTGCTCCCAGACCACGAAACTCACCCACAAACAGACGGAACCCCCCCCTAAGAGCACCTCAAAGGCAAGCAAGTCATCAAAAACACAAAAAATTTTCCGCCTCGGATTTGGCACAAACCACTTTTAGTGCTTCCCAGCAATGGCCCCAGACCCGTCAACTCACCTGCAAAGAGGTAGAACAACACCCCCACAAGTGCTGAGTCTTTCTTCATTGGGCGTAAACCAGCCCTCTGCTTTGATGGAAATAGGAGTCTGGAGGAGGAGGATAGAGGAGCATGTTCTTCTGAACTTGTGAACCTGAGGAATGCAGACTGCGGCACCTTCTAATAAATTAGCAAACAAGTGAAGACAGTTCTGCTGATGGGCTTGTTTTTGTGATTATCTGATTAAAGTTTGAATTATATTAACTGTGCACAACAAAGAAAGACAGACACACAGGAATAAAAGTGAATAAGGATGAAAAAGAAAGTTATTGATTCGTTGTCTCATTTTCAGGGCTCGAAGTCGGTATCACGGTCCAGGAATAAGAATAAGGCTTCGTCATCATACTCTGCGAATTCAGCCAGGGTGAGGTCAGTCACAGTGCCACCTGACAGAGTAGAAATTCCCTCATCTATGGTGCTGGCCACCTCCTCTTCATCCGGCACGCTCTCTCGTACTCTTATATCTGGTGGTATGAGGTGCTGATTCATCTTGATCATTGTTAACCTCTCCACATTTTTGGGCGAGAGGCGGCTCCGTTTGGGAGTTACAATCCCACCAGCCGCACTGAAAACCCGTTCAGAAGACACACTTGCGAGTGGGCAAGACAAGTAGTTTAAAGCCAGGTTGGTGAGCTGTGGCCACAATTCTTTTTTCCCATGCCAATACGCCAATGGGTCAGAATTAACATAGACCTCTGTGGAGTCATTCAGATAGTCCTTCACCATCGACTCAAGGTCCTCCTCCAAGGTTCCTCCACTTTGCGTAGCTCTTGCTGTGCCTCTGACCTTTTGAGAACCAAACCCACGCAGAGCTAGCCAATCCTCTTCAGCCTCCAATGTTTCTGTTGTCTTTCGTGCAGATGATCCGGTTGCCGGTGTCTTTAACGGCTGAGAGGTCACTTGTGCCACAGCCACAGGTGCAGAAGTGGATTGTTTTGACTGGGGATGGCCTGCTGATGTACTGCCATTTCCTTCAATTTCCAGCCGTTCTGTTTCAAACTTCTTGGCTGACAAGGCTAGCCAACGTTTGTACTTTGTAACATCTTCATCAGCAAAAGGAAAGAATGCTCTGCCTGCCAGCGCCTTTTTGTAGCGTGGATCCAGAATAGTAGCACAAATGTAATGCTGTTCTGAGTGGATCTTTTGAAGACGTTCATCACCTTGTAGGAGCTCTAATAATTTCTCAGCCAGAAGCAAAGAGTCTTTCTTTTTGTCATCTTTTCGAAACACAGAACACACCTCCTTCAGTTGGTCCTCCAGCATGTACAACAATGGGATAGCTTTTCCCAAATTAGAGTCCTCCTTGCTGACTGCACGTGTGAAGACCTCAAAAGGACGAAGCATGCGTGTTAGGCTTTCAACTATGTTCCATTGCGGCCCACCCATCCTCAGCTCCTCTATACCCTCTTTCAAGAAATATTGATCGAGTTGCGTATACTGCTCATACAGACGCTCAAGCATGTAGAAGATTGAGTTCCAACGTGTTACCACCTCCTGGATGAGTGCTTTCACTGGCATTTGACATTGATATAGCATGCTCCTCAGCTGCTTGCGGGCCTTAAAAGAATGCCTGAAATGCTTGCAAATTTTTCGGCAGTTCTCCAATACACTGTACGCTGCACTGCGTTTATTACCCAAGAATTTTTGGACAACCAGGTTTATACAGTGCGCCAAACACGGCACTCTGAAATAGTAACCGTCCCTCATGGCCTTAACTATATTGGAGCCATTGTCCGTGGAAACATAACCAACCTTGCGTTTTAGTGGGGACAGACAGTTAAGGACCTTTGTGTTAAAGACATCCAAAATGTTTTCTGCTGTGTGACGTTTCTCCAAACCAAACATGGCTAGTGTTGCATGTTTCCGAGCACCTTTAAAAACAATGTTAGTGTCAACACCTGAGTTTAGCTTTGCTTTAGCCCCTGAAAAAGAGACCCAGTGTGCAGTGATGCACATGTAATCAGCGCCTGCGCCACTGGTCCACATGTCTGTTGTCAGATGTATAGTGTGAACAGCACTCTTCTGCAAAGCTGCCCCAATCACCTTCAGAACATCTTCATGTAGTGCTGGAACCGCAACTCGGGCAAAATAGAACCGGCTAGGAACCTTCCATTTAGGGCAGAGCGCTGTCACTAATTCTAGAAAACCAACCCCTTCTACAAAAGAAAAAGGGAGAAGGTCCAGAGCTAGCATTTTAGCCAGCTTAGTGTTATACAGACGGGTCATTGGGTGGTTGCGTTCATATTGCGCTTCTGTAAACAACATCTTTTTAATGTTGCCCTGGACCAATGATTTACGGGATGATGATGATCTCTTCGACCCAGTTACGCTCGCTGATGAACTTTTCCGCATTGATGTCTCACTCTCTCCCACACTCTTAGTGTGGCTCCCATGGGGTGTGCTGCTGACATGGGAACTGGGTGTAAGTGAAGTGTTTGAATCGTCTTCTTCTACCTCCTCGTCATCAGCAGATGACAAATCAACGTTTTCATTACGTGCAATTCCGGCTTTCTTGACCGCCTCTAGGTGCGGAAACCATTCGACAGCGTGCCTTCTCTCAAGATGACCTCTCTGGCCTCCGGTACCATAGTTAGAACCAAGCTTACCACGACTAAATCGAAGCTTACAAAGGCTACAAATGGCTACGTTTTCCTTTTTTGGGCAAACACTAAAGAAGTCCCAAACTGGAGACTTGAAATGTCTTCGGGGGCCGGAGGAGGCGGCGATACTGGTGGTGGTGGTCCTGCTGCTAATGACAGATGAAGTGGAGGATGTGGATTGCCGAACTTCAGTACGTTTTGCACTTTCACCACCACGAATTGAGGTCGAGGACGAGGTGGGTACCTTCTTGCGAAGAAATATGGAAGCGGTAGGTTTTGGTGTACTACTTAACTCCAAATCTAATGATTCCATTTCCATTGCCTCCTCGCCGACATCATCATCACGCTCAGCAGCTTCTCGGGATAGGGTCAAAATGTCTCTTTGCTGCATGCCCGGTGGGGCTGCAGTGACCTTTGTGATGACTGGCTCGTCGTCATCGTGAGAGGCTTCATCACCAGCAGTATCTGTCACTTCTTGTTGAGCCTCATCACACTCCATAGGTTTGAGTTTTTGGACGACCTTCCTTTTACGCTTAGGAGGTACCGGTGTCAGATCATGGTGTGCCTCTGCCTCACTGTCAGACCGCAGTTGTGGTTCCCAAGACAGATCACTTGCACCAGAACGAGGTGGGCTTGAAGAAGATGTAGACACCCCCCTTGATCTTTTCCTTGCTAGGGATGTGGAAGACAATGAATGATCATCAGGAGGAGTGGCTTCCAATGATACCTCAGCTTCATTGTCGATTTCCAAATGTGCCCCTACTTCGGGAGGAACAACTATTGTGGGCACTTGTGAACGTCCATGCACCTTTGCTTGCGCATCTCCTTTTGCTGCCTCTCCTTCCACATGTACTTGGGCGTGTACTTGCACATGGTGTTGTTGTTGCGGCTGTGGTTGTTCAACACTTGTCAGATGAGTTACAACAACCTGTGTTGATTCAGGGACATTGCTGCTACTTTCTTGCGATGAGCCAACATCACTGGTCGATGGTGATTGGAGAAGTACACTGACTGCCTCTGAAGCACTCAAGGGCTTTGACTTAAGTTGGCGTGGTGGTGGAGGCACTGAACCCAATGGAGCAGGGGTGCTGCTCTCAGGTTGGTCCCCAGCAGATCCTGCTGCTGCAGGCGTACTTTTTTTTTTGCTCCCAAAAAAAGTGGCGGGTGGCACACCAGCCTCCTTGGTAACTTGCTTCTTCTGCTCCTTACTAGCAACTTTCTTGCTAGAGGAGCTACGGAGAACTTTCTTTGGGGCCATCTTCTTCAGAGCAGGTCAGACAGCAGGCCGCAGTTGCACGAATTGTAGAGTTGTCTGAGGCCAGACGTGACGTCGCGTGACGTTATGCTGCACACACACACCGCTGCAGGACTTCTTCCTGGCACTGGTGGTTCTCTTGAGTCTTGTGCACCTAAAAAAAATGGAAGACAGAGGAACATCAGTTCAGTTATAGAGCACAAAAAAATCGAAAAACACTGCAAAATCAGCACAATCCCAATCCATCCATGCCCTCCATAATGTTTAAATTCAAGACAACCCACAGAAAGACTAGGCCCATGCAAGACTCACTACCCCTGGGCATAAATAAAGGTTGAAAAGTAGGCAAAATGGTTGGAGGCCTAACAACAAAGCCTGCATTCAAAATGGCCACTTGCCTGCCAGCACATGGCCAGTGCCTGTAGCTGCACTCAAAATGGCCACCAGCCACATGGCATGTCCCTCCCCATGAACACCCCCAAAAATCGAAAAACACTGCAAAATCAGCACAATCCCATTCCATCCATGGCCTCCATGATGTTTAAATTCAAGACAGCCCACAGAAAGACTAGGCCCATGCTAGACTCAAATACCCCTGGTGAAAAGGCCACAAGTACAGGCCCAAAAATCGAAAAACACTGCAAAATCAGCACAATCCTATTCCATCCATGGCCTCCATGATGTTTAAATTCAAGACAGCCCACAGAAAGACTAGGCCCATGCTAGACTCAAATACCCCTGGTGAAAAGGCCACAAGTACAGGCCCAAAAATCGAAAAACACTGCAAAATCAGCACAATCCTATTCCATCCATGGCCTCCATGATGTTTAAATTCAAGACAGCCCACAGAAAGACTAGGCCCATGCTAGACTGGAATACCCCTGGTGAAAAGGCCACAAGTACAGGCCCAAAAATCGAAAAACACTGCAAAATCAGCACAACCCCATTCAATCCATGGCCTCCATGATGTTTAAATTCAAGACAACCCACAGAAAGACTAGGCCCATGCAAGACTCACTACCCCTGGGCATAAATAAAGGTTGAAAAGTAGGCAAAATGGTTGGAGGCCTAACAACAAAGCCTGCATTCAAAATGGCCACTTGCCTGCCAGCACATGGCCAGTGCCTGTAGCTGCACTCAAAATGGCCACCAGCCACATGGCATGTCCCTCCCCATGAACACCCCCAAAAATCGAAAAACACTGCAAAATCAGCACAATCCCATTCCATCCATGGCCTCCATGATGTTTAAATTCAAGACAGCCCACAGAAAGACTAGGCCCATGCTAGACTCAAATACCCCTGGTGAAAAGGCCACAAGTACAGGCCCAAAAATCGAAAAACACTGCAAAATCAGCACAATCCTATTCCATCCATGGCCTCCATGATGTTTAAATTCAAGACAGCCCACAGAAAGACTAGGCCCATGCTAGACTCAAATACCCCTGGTGAAAAGGCCACAAGTACAGGCCCAAAAATCGAAAAACACTGCAAAATCAGCACAATCCTATTCCATCCATGGCCTCCATGATGTTTAAATTCAAGACAGCCCACAGAAAGACTAGGCCCATGCTAGACTGAAATACCCCTGGTGAAAAGGCCACAAGTACAGGCCCAAAAATCGAAAAACACTGCAAAATCAGCACAATCCCATTCAATCCATGGCCTCCATGATGTTTAAATTCAAGACAGCCCACAGAAAGACTAGGCCCATGCTAGACTCAAATACCCCTGGTGAAAAGGCCACAAGTACAGGCCCAAAAATCGAAAAACACTGCAAAATCAGCACAATCCTATTCCATCCATGGCCTCCATGATGTTTAAATTCAAGACAGCCCACAGAAAGACTAGGCCCATGCTAGACTGAAATACCCCTGGTGAAAAGGCCACAAGTACAGGCCCAAAAATCGAAAAACACTGCAAAATCAGCACAATCCCATTCAATCCATGGCCTCCATGATGTTTAAATTCAAGACAACCCACAGAAATACTAGGCCCATGCAAGACTCACTACCCCTGGGCATAAATAAAGGTTGAAAAGTAGGCAAAATGGTTGGAGGCCTAACAACAAAGCCTGCATTCAAAATGGCCACTTGCCTGCCAGCACATGGCCAGTGCCTGTAGCTGCACTCAAAATGGCCACCAGCCACATGGCATGTCCCTCCCCATGAACACCCCCAAAAATCGAAAAACACTGCAAAATCAGCACAATCCCATTCCATCCATGGCCTCCATGATGTTTAAATTCAAGACAGCCCACAGAAAGACTAGGCCCATGCTAGACTCAAATACCCCTGGTGAAAAGGCCACAAGTACAGGCCCAAAAATCGAAAAACACTGCAAAATCAGCACAATCCTATTCCATCCATGGCCTCCATGATGTTTAAATTCAAGACAGCCCACAGAAAGACTAGGCCCATGCTAGACTCAAATACCCCTGGTGAAAAGGCCACAAGTACAGGCCCAAAAATCGAAAAACACTGCAAAATCAGCACAATCCTATTCCATCCATGGCCTCCATGATGTTTAAATTCAAGACAGCCCACAGAAAGACTAGGCCCATGCTAGACTGAAATACCCCTGGTGAAAAGGCCACAAGTACAGGCCCAAAAATCGAAAAACACTGCAAAATCAGCACAATCCCATTCAATCCATGGCCTCCATGATGTTTAAATTCAAGACAACCCACAGAAATACTAGGCCCATGCAAGACTCACTACCCCTGGGCATAAATAAAGGTTGAAAAGTAGGCAAAATGGTTGGAGGCCTAACAACAAAGCCTGCATTCAAAATGGCCACTTGCCTGCCAGCACATGGCCAGTGCCTGTAGCTGCACTCAAAATGGCCACCAGCCACATGGCATGTCCCTCCCCATGAACACCCCCAAAAATCGAAAAACACTGCAAAATCAGCACAATCCCATTCCATCCATGGCCTCCATGATGTTTAAATTCAAGACAGCCCACAGAAAGACTAGGCCCATGCTAGACTCAAATACCCCTGGTGAAAAGGCCACAAGTACAGGCCCAAAAATCGAAAAACACTGCAAAATCAGCACAATCCTATTCCATCCATGGCCTCCATGATGTTTAAATTCAAGACAGCCCACAGAAAGACTAGGCCCATGCTAGACTCAAATACCCCTGGTGAAAAGGCCACAAGTACAGGCCCAAAAATCGAAAAACACTGCAAAATCAGCACAATCCTATTCCATCCATGGCCTCCATGATGTTTAAATTCAAGACAGCCCACAGAAAGACTAGGCCCATGCTAGACTGAAATACCCCTGGTGAAAAGGCCACAAGTACAGGCCCAAAAATCGAAAAACACTGCAAAATCAGCACAATCCCATTCAATCCATGGCCTCCATGATGTTTAAATTCAAGACAACCCACAGAAATACTAGGCCCATGCAAGACTCACTACCCCTGGGCATAAATAAAGGTTGAAAAGTAGGCAAAATGGTTGGAGGCCTAACAACAAAGCCTGCATTCAAAATGGCCACTTGCCTGCCAGCACATGGCCAGTGCCTGTAGCTGCACTCAAAATGGCCACCAGCCACATGGCATGTCCCTCCCCATGAACACCCCCAAAAATCGAAAAACACTGCAAAATCAGCACAATCCCATTCCATCCATGGCCTCCATGATGTTTAAATTCAAGACAGCCCACAGAAAGACTAGGCCCATGCTAGACTCAAATACCCCTGGTGAAAAGGCCACAAGTACAGGCCCAAAAATCGAAAAACACTGCAAAATCAGCACAATCCTATTCCATCCATGGCCTCCATGATGTTTAAATTCAAGACAGCCCACAGAAAGACTAGGCCCATGCTAGACTCAAATACCCCTGGTGAAAAGGCCACAAGTACAGGCCCAAAAATCGAAAAACACTGCAAAATCAGCACAATCCTATTCCATCCATGGCCTCCATGATGTTTAAATTCAAGACAGCCCACAGAAAGACTAGGCCCATGCTAGACTGAAATACCCCTGGTGAAAAGGCCACAAGTACAGGCCCAAAAATCGAAAAACACTGCAAAATCAGCACAATCCCATTCAATCCATGGCCTCCATGATGTTTAAATTCAAGACAACCCACAGAAATACTAGGCCCATGCAAGACTCACTACCCCTGGGCATAAATAAAGGTTGAAAAGTAGGCAAAATGGTTGGAGGCCTAACAACAAAGCCTGCATTCAAAATGGCCACTTGCCTGCCAGCACATGGCCAGTGCCTGTAGCTGCACTCAAAATGGCCACCAGCCACATGGCATGTCCCTCCCCATGAACACCCCCAAAAATCGAAAAACACTGCAAAATCAGCACAATCCCATTCAATCCATGGCCTCCATGATGTTTAAATTCAAGACAACCCACAGAAAGACTAGGCCCATGCTAGACTCAAATACCCCTGGTGAAAAGGCCACAAGTACAGGCCCAAAAATCGAAAAACACTGCAAAATCCGCACAATCCTATTCCATCCATGGCCTCCATGATGTTTAAATTCAAGACAGCCCACAGAAAGACTAGGCCCATGCTAGACTCAAATACCCCTGGTGAAAAGGCCACAAGTACAGGCCCAAAAATCGAAAAACACTGCAAAATCAGCACAATCCCATTCCATCCATGGCCTCCATGATGTTTAAATTCAAGACAGCCCACAGAAAGACTAGGCCCATGCACCACTCACTACCCCTGGTCAAGGCCCCAACAACAGGTCAAAAATCGAAAAACACAAAATTTTACAAAAAAAAAAAATCGAAAAACACAGAAAAATCAGCACAATCCCAATTCATCTATGGCCTCCATGATGTTTAAGTTCAAGACAACCACAGTCCACCCACCACTGAGTACCCCTGGGGAAAAGGCCCCAAAACAGCCCAAAAATCGAAAATCCCAAAATTTTAGTTGCAGCAACTGTAATGCCCCAAACAAACTTACTTGTAAAATTTCTAATCCAACAGTGATCCAAAGAAAGTCAAAAAGGCCTCAAATCCAAAGATCCAGCAGCATCCACAAAAAGTAATCCTTCCAGGTCCACATCCGAATGAAAAGTGACCAGGAGATGGACAAAGCACTGGGAGGAGCCTGCTGAACAGGAACAGGAAGTTGAAGACTATGGGGCACTTCCTTCCTCCCACCCCCCTGCCCCCCTCCCCAAAATGGACTCCTCGCTAAAAAAGTGCAGGCAAATGTCAAACTAAGGAGTTATTCACATAAAAATCATCATTTCTAGAAGGTTTATGCTGCTTGCTGGTGGATTTCTTGTGCAGAATTGCAAATTTATATTTTCGCTCGCCGCATCTCAAATCTCGCAATTGCGAAGTACCGCGAGACGTGATCTCGCCGTACTCGCGTTGACAAACTATCGCTGGCAAGCCGCGATGACGTAATCGCGCTCGCCAATTCCCGCGGGATCACACAGCAAGATCCAAAATGGCGCAGCACTCGCAAACTATCGAAAAAAACAACTCGGCAAACGATGATAAACGCCGCGCGCCGCAAAAATTGTATCACCAACGCCGCGCGCCGCCAAAAAAATCCGCTGCGTGCGAATTTGCGGATTTTGCGGGAAATCCGCAAATCTCGCGGATTGCGGATTTCCCGAAAATCCGCAAAATCCGCGAGCGGAACGGATTTTCCGCCCACGCTTAGCCAGAGCCCACTTTGCCCATGCCTTAAAATCTCTCTGTCCAGGTGACATAAGCTTAAAAGAGGAAGCACAAACCATATGTATCCGAGCCATGCAGTTTCTGTCATCAGCACTTCTCCCTTTTTCAACAAGAGCAGTTCAAGCATGAATGGCAAAATATCCTAGTTTGCAAATGTTTTCGTTATAATTCTGGTTATGTAATATTTACTGCATAATGCATCATATGCTGCATAATTTGATGATTTTAAGAAAAAAACTGTTTGTAGCGCAAACCTATCAAATGTTACTAAAAAATTTGACTGGTGTTTCTGCGAAATGAATGGCCTTTTGCAAAGGTTGTCTGATCACCTTTGTCACTGCTGGATTTGTATATTACACTGGTACGAATAAGGCAACATTTTTCCAGACTGTTACCATCTGTAAAAATATTAAAGTATCAGAAAATATACTGCATTACGCTGCTGCATTCTTTTTGCTGCATAATTCAGTCAACACTGTGGTATAATTTTTTCCTCCATTGCTGCATAATTCCAGTGGCCCTAAAGCAGGCAGCACATGTTAAAAGTGCTTGTGCATGAAGCAGAGAGACCATGAAGTTTGTGAACTTAGGGGCCGATTAGGATGGCGGACGAATCGCCACCGCCATGCAGGCGGTAGCGATCTGTCCGCCATCCGTGACTGCCCACCAGCTATTTCCCCCCCACCATATTACAATGGCGGGAGGCACTGCAGCAGACAAAAACACTGTCCGCCGCTTTTCCGCCCCGGTCGACTTGCGGCAGGGGCGGAAACGGGTTCATATGGAAGACACCGCCAGCCATATTAGGATGGCCTCCTGCAGATGCGTTTCCGTGGCGGCATTGGCGGTCTTTACTTTGGGGGCCCCCTGCGGGCCCCCATGGTGAAGGCGAGAGGGGGTGGACATGGGGGGTACCTGTGGTACCCCCCTGAATTCGCATACACAAAGCGGCAGGCACCGCGCCATGCCTGGCGCTTTGTGTATGCAAATGCATCCCAACATTTTTAACATTGCGGCCACAATGTTAAAAATGCATGATGTGCCCGCCAGAGTGGCGGGCGCATCATAATTGCCATGGCGGGACCGCCGCTCATGTCGCGGACGGTCCCGTTTCCACAGGGATGGCGGACGGGCAAAGTCCGTCCGCCGTCCTAATCCGCCCCAAAGTTTGGTGTGCTTGCAAATCCTGCATTGCTGACCCCTGGTGAGTTACAACTACTACTGCCGAAATAAGGCCAACACAGGGACCAATGGGTGAGGCGGCCTGGCCTCAAGGGCAGGGCCAGCGTTAGCGCTGGTGGAGCCATGTGCGACAATGTTTGTTGGTGCCCCCCCAATGACTCCTTCCGCCACTGATTTCCTCACTACCACCCTTTAACAGTGCCCCTCAAGTCTCCATAACATTACTCTCGCTCAGATGAATTTACCTTGATTTACAGCGCCACTGATACCAGTGTAGGGTGCCAGAGCACTTTACATCACACTCATTACACAGAGACAATATTAATCATATGTGTGTAAATCTCTGTATAGGAAATGGTACATAAGACAAAGGACTACAAGTTGTAGGAGTCACATGACATCCATATGAGTAGACAGTATACTTTTATAGTAATTGGTCTGGAGAAACACACTGAATTTACAACTTAATACCATGATTAGGGGTTCTCTTTAAGAACCAGAATCGGTTTATATTTAAATGAACCCTTTTTGCAACATTAGGATAATCAGACTGGGGAAAAACATGCAGCTCTTAGATGACAGTTAATAGCTCATTGTTCCATGTTAGGATTTTGACTTATAAACTGTAAGTACCAAAAGGATCTCACTTGGGGGGCGTGGCTACGGCGGCGATGTGAGCAGACGTGTCTCACTTGAGCTCCGCCGCCCCGCTGCTTAATCTGCCTGCTTCAGCGTAGTCCTTGGGGGGCGATCATCCCGGAGGGCCCCCACCCATCGAGGCCCTTGCTGGTATCCCCCGTAGACACGGAGAGACGCGACTGAGGAAGCCCCTGCGGCCCCACCGCCAACCGGCGGGACCTGCACTAACGGTCGCTGACCGCCATCTTGCCTCGGGGCTGCTGCGGTGGTGCCAGGTCGAGCCCCTGGGGAAGGATCCGACACTGCGGCCCGGAGAGGACACCGGAACGCTCCTGACCTCGCCTGTAGCCGTGTGGGGGCAGCGGACTCAGCCTATCGCCGGCGGGACCGCGCCGGAGCTGTTGGAGCCGGATTGTCGGGCTGCCCCAACGAGAGGCGCGGCGGCGGCCCGGACGCCGCTCCTGCCTGAGCCCCCGGTCCCGGCGGGAAAACTGGGCCCGGATCGGCTGCAGTGCCGGCGATTCCCGAGTCCTGGTCGGGACTCCACCGCCCGTCCTGGGCCCAGACGGTGAGCTGCATGCGCTGCCCCCCCTGCCTGCCATCTCCCGGGGGGGACCCGCCGCTTGCACTTCCCGCCGTTCCCCACCCCTGGCGGTGGATCGGCCTCCACCGACGGACCCAGCCTGGCCCAGGCCGGTGGAACAGCCGGCGGCCCCCGAATCCTGACCTCGCCTGTAGCCGTGTGGGGGCAGCGGACTCAGCCTCTCGCCGGCGGGATCGCGCCGGAACTGCTGGAGCCGGACTGTCGGGCTGCCCTAACGAGAGGCGCGGCGGCGGCCCGGACGCCGCTCCTACCTGAGCCCCCGGTCCCGGCGGGAAAACTAGGCCCGGATCGGCTGAAGTGCCGGCGATTCCCGAATCCTGGTCGGGACTCCATCGCCCGTCCTGGGCCCTGACGGTGAGCTGCACGCGCTGCCCCCCATGCCTGCCATCCCCTGAGGGGACCCGACGCCTGCTCTCCCCGCCACTCCCCACCTCTGCCGGTGGGTCGACCCCCTCGCACCAACGGACCCAGCCTGTGTGCCCCCAGCCGCCCTGGGCACGTGGACTGCGGCTGGCGCACCACTGCCCGTGATACATTAGCGACCCTTGAGCCCTGGTGGGCCCCAACCTTGCGGCAGCTGACCCCTGGCCACCTTGCTATCAAGACCCGACTCACCTGCGCCGGGGGGGCCCCGGACTGGACGACTCCGCTGCCGGTTGCGGTGCGGCCGACTGGACACGACGCTGGGAGGAGGCCCTGACCTGGGCGGCGCTGGGGTACTGATCCTTACCACGCCGGCCCGGCCTGCTGTGACCCTTCTATAGCCCTCACCTCTCCGCTGCCTCTCCTGCCTCTGCGCTGCCCCATCTTCTCGGGTGTGCTGCCCACCCTAGCTCCGGAGGCCCCTCCACGGCCTGGATCTCCCCTATCTGAGTGCGGCCCCCGTGGACCATGACCCGCGGCAAAGGGAATAAGCCAGACCCCACGCCCGCGACGACCAGAGGGGCGTCGGTGGCCTCTATGTGGGGCAAGGCGGGCTCGTCATCGCCCTCCGGTGGATCATTGGCACCGTCAGGGGGGAAGCCCCCTCCGCCGCCCGCCTCCCCACCGGTGACGCGGGCCTTCATGACCTCCTTTATGGCCGAACTGAAGACTGAAATTGGGTCCCTTAGGACAGAGGTCCACACCTGCGTCAAAGAAATGCGCAAGGAAGTCACCGACCTTGGCGATCGCGTCGACGGTCTGGAAAGAACGGTCGACTCCCGCACGGAGGATCTAGAACAGATTTGGCGGCGAGTGGCGACTCTCGAGGAACAACATATCCAACTCCAGATCAAACAGGAAGATTTGGAAAATAGGGGCCGCCGCAACAACCTCCGCATACGGGGTGTGCCACTCGGTGAAGAGGGGACTAATGTCATGGCCTATGTGGCTCTACTCTTGCAGGAGGTGTGGGGCGAGGAGGACGCCCACCCACCGCGCCTGGACCGCGCACACCGTGTCTTCGGAGCGGGGGGAAAAGCGGGTCTCCTGCCCGACATCGTCACCAGGCTCCACTACTTCACCGAGAAGGAGGCCATCTTGAAGGCGGCTAGGGATAACCCGGACCTGCGATACGAGGGCCACAAGATTCAGATCTACCAGGACCTGGCCCCCACCACACTCCACAGGCGGCGAGTCTTCCGCCCGATCACAGAGAGGCTCCGGGCCCTCAACATCTCTTACCAGTGGGGGCACCCCTTTGCACTCATCTTCAAGTGGGAAGGCAAGCGCAGATCCCTCAGATCCTACCGAGAGGCGGCGCAACTGCTGGACATGCCGGAATCACCAGATCATAGCCCGACGCGTCCTTCCCCCTCGGAGAGGGCTCCTCCACGCTCTGAATGGTCCACTGTGCGCAGACGACGGCGTTCCCCCCCGGTGGACGCACTCTCTACTTCGCAAACTAAGCAGGACATCATTGCCCACATCCGCTCCCTTGAAGGCGACCGCGAGGAGCGGGCCTCCCAGCCTCCTGCTTCAGGATCTGAGGGTGGGGATCGCCCCTCGACTCCAGATGCCCACTGAACGATGCCACTGCGACTCCAGCTACCCCGCACACACGCTTGCCTTCTGGATGCTTCAGCGTGTCTCCCTGCCCCATGGTGGCCTGTCCCCGATGTTCGTGGTGAGGGCGACACCCTTTGCCTCCCTCAAATCATGGACTCCACCGCGGAACCCCTGCGCCCCACTGGCGCCTACATGGACCGAATGGCCCTACAGCCTGACACACCCCCGGACTACTTCTGAGCAGCGGGGTAGACGGGCTCTGAGACAATTTACTTCCACTCTACTTGCCCAGATCTCCACTTCCTCCCCTTGTCCTATAGGAAGTGACATTCCTGGATTCATCCAAACCCTCGGGTAGAGGATGTTCGATACCTGGGACATTGTATGCTGGCCCTGTTGGCCTGTTTTGGTTCGATCTCCTTTTTGTGCCCTTCTTCTTTTTTCTGGCCTTCCTTTTCCTACTTCACCTTTATACTTTCCTCTTCGCGCCTGCGGTGGGGTGGAGGGGTGGGTTCTGCGGGGGCTACCACGCTGGGAGCGAGAAGCGGCTGCCGCTGTACTGTCTACGGGAGGGTCTGCTACACTGGGTTATGCGCGACTTCACTCTCCCTTAGTGCTATGACGGCGACCATCCCTACGCCCTTGAAAGTCCTATCTCTCAACGTCAAAGGGCTCAACTCCCCCAACAAGCGACAACAGGTATGGCGCTACCTCCTACATCACGCCCCTGATATTATCCTCCTTCAAGAGACGCATCTTCTCAGGGGGGACACCAAACGCATGGCCCACCCTAGATACCCTACACAGTTCTGGGCATCCTCTGACACCAAGACAGCGGGGGTGGCAATCCTATGCAGGGCAGGTATTAGGCGGGGATCCGTGAAACCCTTCAAAAGTGCTGACGGGCGATTCCTCCGAGCCACGGTGCAGCTGGGCCGTGCGCAGTTCACGCTTGGATGTGTATATGCCCCCAACCAGTCGCAGGACAAATACCTCCAGACACTTCTGCGGGAGCAGTTCCCCTCGGGCGATAGTAATGTGATCCTGGGCGGCGACTTCAATCTTGTTTGGGACCCCGAGCTAGATCGGGCGGGAGCCTCCTTTAATGGAACGGGAGCAATGTCTTCCACTCTTAAAACACAGCTTAGGGACCTGGGACTTGTGGATACGTGGCGCTACCACAACCCGGGGACCCGGGACTACTCCTTCTACTCGCACTCTCATAGGACATACTCCCAAATCGACTATCTCTTCACCTCCCTCGAGGTGGCCCGAGACTCCTTGGCTTCTGCTATCTCCGACATCTCCCTGTCGGACCACGCTCACGTGGAGCTCCTACTGCAGGACCCCCTGTCGCAAGCCGTTCGTGAACGCCGTTGGACGCTCCCCCCGAGGACCCTTCGGGACCCGGACGACGTCGCCAGCATCCGTGACGCCATAGACTCGTATTTCGCCGTTAACGACACCCCCGACCTGCCGTTTCAGACGGTCTGGGACGCTTTCAAGGCCACCATTCGGGGACACATCACCTCCCTGGCGGCGGCACGGAGGAGGGCTGAGTCCAAGATGGAAGCCGACCTGGCTAGCGATATCAAGCTTGCGGAGGCCCGGGACCGGACTTCCCCCTCGCGGGCGTCGAAGAGGGCTCTAGCTAACCTGCGGGGGCAACTCCGCACCCTACGCACCAACAAAGCGGAACACTCCCTGCTAGCGCTCAAGCAACGGTACTACGAGGGTGGGGACAAGGTTGGCCGACTACTGGCCGGCAGACTGCGGGCACGCACCGCTAGAGCCCACATCGCTAACGTCAAGCAACAGGATGGCACTTGCGCCACCTCCGAGAAGGCCAAGCAGGCCGCCTTTGTTGCTTACTACTCCTCCCTATATGCCGAGGAGCCCACCTCCCCGGAGGCCCGTGAAGCCGTCCTCGCAGACTACGGGGGGCCTACCCTGTCCCCGACATGTGCGGCCTCGCTGGAGAGCCCCTTGCAGGAGGAGGAAATAACGGAGGCTGTTAAGGATCTCCCCGTGGGGAAAACCCCGGGGCCGGACGGTCTACCATTGGCCTTCTATCGGCTGTTCTTGACCCAACTCCGCCCGCATCTGCTGCGACTGTACAGCTCCTTTTCTGACACCGTCGGCCCCTCACCTGACATGGGTCTGGCGGAAATAGCCCTGATCCCCAAACCTGGGAAAGACCCGGACCTGTGCGCCTCCTACCGCCCCATCGCCCTCCTTAACACTGACCTTAAGATCTATACCAAGGTTTTGGCCAAACGTCTTGACCCTCACATGCCGGGCCTGGTGAACCCGGACCAGGTGGGATTTATCCGAGACCGCCAGGGAGCTGACAATGTCCGCAGGCTGGCGCACTTGGTGGGAAAAGTGCACCATTGGAAAATACCGGCCTGTCTCCTCTCGCTGGACGCAGAAAAAGCCTTCGACCGGATCGATTGGACCTTCCTCCGGGCGGTCCTCCAGAGACTAGGCCTTGGCCCTATTATGATTTCCAGGTGTATGGCCCCCTACCTAGGACCACATGCCCGGATCCGGGTCAATGGACAGTTGACGTCGCCACTCTCGGTCCACAGGGGTACGAGACAGGGGTGCCCGCTGTCGCCGCTCTTGTTCGCCCTCGCTGTGGAACCACTGGCGGAGCTGATTAGGCGTACCCCCGATATTCATGGGGTCCCCCATGGAGGGCGCATGAATAAGGTGGCACTCTTCGCTGACGACCTGATTCTTACTCTTACGAACCCTCGGATCTCCTTCCCAGCGGTACACGAAGCCCTCTCCCTGTTTGAACGAGCGTCCGGTCTCAAAATCAACCATGCCAAGTCTTGGGCGCTCAATCTTACCATCCCCGAAGAGGAGATCTCTTTCCTGCAGGGGGTCACGCCCTATCGCTGGGCGAGCAGCCACATTCAATACCTGGGCCTGGATCTCGCGCCCCACCTTGACTCGTGGTCCTCGAGGAATTGGGCCTCTTGCCGCAAGGAAGTCCTGGCTGACCTGCGGAAATGGAAACCCTTGATGGTCTCCTGGCTAGGGCGGCTCAACGCTGTCAAGATGTCCGTCCTTCCCCGCATTCTGTATGTTTTCCAGTGCCTTCCCACCCCGATTCCGATCCACTGCATCAGAACCCTTCAACGCGACCTCACGTCCTTCATATGGGGGGGCAAAAAACCCCGGTTCTCGCAGAAAGTCCTGATGGAACCGAGAGACAGGGGCGGTCTTGCCTGCCCGAATCTCCTCCACTACTATTGGGCGTCACACCTCCGGTACGTGATCGAATGGGGTGCACGCGAAAGCGACAAGCACTGGTTCCACATGGACCGATCGGTCACAGGGCGCACCATATGGGACCTGCCTTGGCTACCGCGAGTGGCGCGCTCCAGAAGTGCATATCTTGCGGTCCCCACGAGGACGGTTCTTGAGGTATGGGACAGGGTGGCAGTGGTCAAGGGTCTCACTACATTCCCCTCCCCGCATACCCCCATTGCGGGCAACCCACACTTCCCACCGGCCGCCCGGACCCGAGCTTTCGAGAGCTGGACGCAAGGCGACTGCAGAGTTGCGGGAGACCTTTTTCTTGGCGGATCGCCTAAAACATGGCTAGACTGCAGGGAGGAATTTGGGCTCCCCCCCACCGCCCACTTGCAATACACGCAGCTGCGTCACTGGACCTCCGGGGAGGACATGTACCAAGCTGCTACTAGGCCATATACTCCCTTTGAGGAACTGGCACGATCCCTCGGGGGGCTAAAACGACTCATCTCCCAGATATACAACATCTTGCAGCACCCCACCGCCCCACCTGCACACCCCTATCAGAAGCAGTGGCAATCGGCGACGGGTGCTGACATCACGCCCTCTCAATGGACTCGACTTTGGAACGACATCCCCAAAACCTACCGCAGCATCCCGCAAAGGGAAAACGCATACAAAATGCTGACGCAATGGTACTACACCCCCCTACGACTCAGCAAAATGTTCCCCGCCTCCTCGCCGCTGTGCTGGAGGTGTGGCACCGCGACTGGCGACTTTGTACACATCTGGTGGTCCTGCCCTGCCCTAGCTGTCTTTTGGAAGGAGGTCCTCAGTCACATCAAGAAGGTGTTGGGTTTCCCCCTCCCTGAAGAGATTTGCACACTCCTACTGGGCATCCGACCCCCCACCCTTAGGGCCCTCACGCGCAGCGACTGGATCCTCACTCTTCACATGTTAGGTGCTGCCAAACAGCTCATTGCCCTATACTGGAAGCGAACAGAGGCGCCGCCGATAGCATCCTGGTTCGTGCGCCTCTGGCAGGTTCTAACTATGGAACTACTCACAGCGCGGATACAATTCAGGGGGGTGCGCTTCAAGGCTGTGTGGGAACCCCTAGTGCGCCTCTTGTGCTCGGTTAGCTATGCCCGCCACATGCCTCCCAGACTCCGAGCTCTGCAATTATTCGAGGATGCCCTCATCCCTGCCGACCCCAGCAGGCTAGACTTTTGACCGCTAACCCCAGCGCCGCTTTGTGCTTTGCACTCCTTGTCTGTGGCCACGGGTGCGCCCCTTTACCTCCTCTTCGTCTTCTCACTGCTAGCTCCTTTCCTGACTTTCCTTCCTTCCTACTTGCCTCTCTGGCTTCCACCCCTCTTTGGGGCAGTTAGGTCCCTGTTGGGCCTGTTGAAAATGTGACACCATTGCTATTCCTCAAATACGTGCCTACCCCATACGACGGCGGATTGCCAGCATTATGTCCACCTCCTGCCATGCTCTCCTCTAAGCCACGCGGCCGGCCCCCCCCCCCGGGGGTTGTAGGCGGGGCGCTGTGTTTAACGACTCCATCTCCCCTGTCTAGTTCTCCTTCCTGGCTCTTTTATGCGCGGCCGGCTCCGGAAAAGGGGTTGTAGGCTTATCGCTGTGTTCACAATAAAAACAGATTTGAACAAAAGGATCTCACTGACAAAAGCAGTAAGCCACTGACCCAATTACATTATGTGCACTTTGTAATCTGGAAGGTACATGTTCTTTACAGCAGGCAAATTAGCCCTCTGGGCTACCTTTCCCGGAGTCAAACCTTCCGCTTGACACACCATCTCTCTCAGGAAAAACATTAATCACCAGAGTAATCATGCCATTTTTATTGTTGCCAGGAAGGAGGCAGCAAGTGCTTTTAGAAACATAATATACTTGCAAGCATGTCACCCCACCCAAAGTCAGTACCCAGTGCGCTGGCACCACCCTAGAGCCACATTGCTCAAGGGTCCTGTGACCTCAGTGACTGTCGAGCTAGAGTGTGCTGCTTCATAGGCCTGCCCGCAAGACTGGAGGTGAACTTCGGGATGGATTGTGGTTGACAGGCCTTTAAGGTTACCCACAGTTGCCACCGTTAGGGTACACATGATGGTGCCAAGACACCAGGGCTTCTAAGGTCTAGCAAGAGAATGTGCTCCCTCAGGAGAGTGGTCTGGTGGACTGGTCTTGAAGGCTGAACCTGGTTCCCCAGTTCCAAATTCGGCAGCTTTGACTATAGTGCCACATCCTCTCCTCCACTGAACACCATACTGCCCCATTGATAGAAACTTGCACTGCCTTCAGCTACAACGCAATTGTGGCCTGCTATAAACTCCTGGATGCGACACAATTCAAATTTTGCATTAGAGGAGAATAATATGCTGCCTAAAAAAAAAAGTAACAAAATCATGGAAAACGCAAACACTCATAGGAAATGCAAGTTTAAGTAAAGCATGTGAAATGTAAGCAGGAACAACATGGTTACCTTGACGCTTTTACATTAATTATTCAGATATCAGTGAGTGCTTTTGCCAGCGGCAGAGCAGAAGTGGACACTGTCCTTGTCTTCTCTAGCCACCCTGCCACTAACGCCGAGCCTTATCTGTTGGCCTTGGCTATTTCTGCCATCCTGGGACGCATGTTTAAAATAAAAAAGCAGAAGAATCTATCAAATTAAAGAAGTAGGGGCACGCCGTGCCTTGCCGATCCCGCCCACTTCGACCACTGCATGTGTGGTGCTTTTAGGAAGCAAGCAGACTACTTTGAGGGTTAATGATTGTCTTGCTACTAGAATGGCTCAGCGAGAGTGCATAAGGTGAATCAACATGAGTGGACAGATTCACTACAAAAAAATGTTTGAACTTGGCATCATAAAAGAAAGGGAATCTGATGGGCATAGTTTGCTTGGCAGTGAGAGGCGAAAACCCCGGCTATTGCTGAAAGATGTTAAATTCCCTTCTCTGTGCAGCATGCAGAGTATTCTAATGAAAGATCTACTTTTATCTCTTGGGGTCCTGAATCACATGCACTTGGAATTACCAATCCCATTCCCTTTCCCTGAAAACCTAATTTTTGACCCCTGAAATGATGTACCCTCAGCAGCAGTTACCGTGCAACAAAGCAGTAAGACTGCGGCTCCCCATCCTTGTGGGGAAGGTGGTAGCTGGGGCAAGGGTTGGGTAATGATCTGAATCTCCTGAAGTCCATTTTCCAAGAATTTTTTTATCTTTTTGAGAGGTTCAGCAAGGTTCATTGATGGTGAGACTAGTTAAACGATGATGATTCGAAAAGTGTGGCAAAGCAGATTATTTCCAAAACAAAGTGTTTTGAAGTATATAAACGAATACTGCTTTAAACCCAGATCATACAAACAGAATGTCTGAAAATATGGATTATAAGCTTCTTTTTATAAACGCCTCCTACCTCTGCCGGTCACACTTAAATACTTGTGTGCCGCTCTGTCGACAATCAAGTCCCGGGATCAAGTGACAAGACCAATACTGTGCCTCCGGTTCAGGAAAGTACACATGTTCAGAGGGCACGACAGGGGTTGAGAAGTTGACTGTTTTGTCAACAATCTCTGTCCAGACTGATGCGGGGGCTTAGGAAGGAATAGGCCCAGCAGGCTGTAAAACCATAACATCTTGCGTAAGAGGCTCAGGTAATGTGACTTCTCTGCTGGGTAGTGCGGAATGAAAAACAAAGCTACCACCCGCGATGTGTGCAATCTTCGAAGCATGTGTGTGCTTCTGGTCACCAAAAGGGTGGTGTGATTGTGGGAAAACAGCAGGCAAGACCCACTCCATGGATCACCCTCGTGATGGCTGGTACCCCCAGAGTACACTCACAGGAAGGCTGGTTGGGGCACGGCTAATTGATCTGTTAAATTCTGCCTTGCCTGCTCAGCACTGTTCATGAATATTATATCTCGGACGCATAGTATTTTAAATTTGAAGGCACAGTTGCATGCTCTCTTATGTTAGACAATTTTAGCATGCTGATGCTGCCTCATTGGCAGTGTGCTTCAATTGCAGTATTGTCAGAGGGGCATTAGAATACGTGACTAATGCATTTTAATGCGGTGATACGGACACTAGCATTAAAATGTGTTAGTTGAAAACCTGAACCCAGTCCTGAAACTGCGAAAAGTAACACTTTAATAACGTTATTATAATTCTATTTTTCCTGCTCAAAGAGAGCATTTGTTAAAGTTTTCATGTTAATCGCAGCGCCCATCATGAGCTGAACTTAACATGAAAACTTGAATGTATGCACACAATCACCCCACAGCCTAGCTCTATTAAGGAAAGAAATGCAGCAACATAGCTGCTAAGGTTTCAAATTGCTATGTGGGATGGTTTCAGACCTGCCTTTAACACCGTTCGCGTGGATCTGTATGTGAGGTAATGCAGCGTCTTTTCACTTTTTTAAGCAAACGTTTGAAGTGATATTTGGCGCTGCACCCACACGGGTGCCTGGTTACTAGTGCACATAGCCTAGGTTGCAGCGAACATAGACCTTACACTGCCGCACACAGAGGAAAATAATTAGAAGGAACATTGCCAGAGACCTGTGAAAAATGGATCACTGACAGAATATTGCCGGACCAAATATTGACCTTCAATAATATCGAGTACAGAATATCGATGGACAGAATATCAACATACTATCTCTACAAAGGTAAGTACAAAAATATCAAAACCAAAAAATCGTTGTTTAGAAATGTGTTTTTTTTAAATGTCTTAAAAATAATATAACATTTATTAAATAATAAATATAATTAATAAAAACATAGTTTGAATTATTTTAAAAAGTAAAAAATGATAAATAATAAATGTAATATAAAAAGATATTAAACATACATATTTAAAATATATATATATATATATGAACTTAATAATATTAATAAATATGTATTTTATTTAATTATAAAATGTTTGAAACATAATGAAAATTATATATACATATATATACATAAACCTGTAATATAAATAAACAAATAAAATAAGTATATAAAAAATAAAATATTAAATTTCATATTTATTTTTCAACACTACGGGGGGAAAGTTGGATAGCTTAGGGGATACACTTACTATTCCCAATTCAGAGAGTGCAACAGTAGGGAAAGTGTTGGATAGCGGAGGGGAATCATTTACTATTCCCACTCCAGCAAGTGCAACAGTGGAGAAAGTGTTGAATAGTGGGGGGGGGATAATTTACTATTCCCACTCCACGGAGTGTAAAAGTAGGGAAAGTGTTGGATAGTGGAGGAGTTAAAATTACTATTCCCACTCCAGTAATTGCAACAGTGGGGAAAGTGTTGTATAGTAGGAGTGTAAAAATTACTATTCACACTCCAGTGAGTGCACCAGTAGGAAAAGTGTTGGCTAGTGGGTGGGTAAAAACTATTATTCCCACTCCATCAAATGCAACAGTAGGGAAAATGTTGGATAGCGGGTGGGTAAAAATTACTATTCCCACTCCAGTGAGTGCAACAGTAGAGAAAGTGTTGGATAGAGGAGAGGTATAAATCAATATTCCCACTCCAACAGGTGTAACAGTAGCAAAAGTGTTGGATACTGGAGGGGTAAAATTTACTATTCCTACTCAAGTAAGTGCAACAGTAGGGATGTTTTTGGATAGTGGGTGGGTAAAAATTACTATTCCCACTCCAGTGAGTGCAACAATAGGGAAAGTGTTGGACAGCGGAGAGGTATAAATTACTATTCCCACTCCAACAAGTGTAACAGTAGGAAAAGTGTTGGATAGCGGGTCGGTAAAAAATACTATTCCCACTCCAATGAGTGCAACAGTAGGGAAAGTGTTGCATAGCGGGTGGGAATAATTTACTATTCTCACTCCACCAAGTGTAACAGTAGGAAAAGTGTTGGATAGCATAGGGGACTAATTTACTATTCCCACTCCAGCAAATGCCACAGTAGGGAAAGTGTTGGATAGAGTAGGGAAATAATTTAGTATTCCCACTCCTGCAAACTAATTAACATTAATAAAGAAATAATTAATTGGTCAAAAATAATTTACCTCCCATGATATTACCCTATAAACAACACCAACAATATTGTAAAATAATACACAATTAACAATGAATTAATTATTAACAATAAACAAGCAATTCAAAACAAATTATATTACACAATTAACACTATAAAATAACGTTAAATAAATAATATATAAAAAAAATAATAAACATTTTATTAAAATTAAATTACTTCCCACCCTACTCCCCTATCAACCCACAACACACTCCTACAAAAATTACACAATTAACATATTTACCAATTATTTGTTAATAATTAATATCCAATTCATAAATAATTAATAATATGTTTTAACACAATTCACAATATACAATATTAACAACATAATTATTAATTAATCAAATTATTAATTAATTATAATGAAATTACTTCCCACCCTACTCCCCTATAAAACCACAACATGCTCCTAAAAACACAATTGACATATTTCCAATTAATCATTAATTATTAATAACCAATAAAAATTAATTAATAACACATTAATTAACCCAATTAACAATATAAATTATTAAATACTAAAATATTAATTAATAGAAATATGAATTAATTAATTTCAATTAAATTACTTCCCACCATTTTCCCCTATAAACCTACAACCCGCTACGGTACTAAAACACAATATTTAAAAAGAAATATATTAACTTCTAAAGAGTTAATAATTAATATATTATAATTAAATTACTTCCAACCCTATTCCCCTATAAACCCACAACCCACTACAGAACTAAAATACGCAAACATTAATTAACATAAAATTAATTACTTGTAAAAAATGCAAACATACATTAGAAAAATAAGCTATACTTTTAACACATATACTAACATACAGAACACCTTTTTTTTCAATATTATAAATAATGATAGTTTTACTTGCGATATTACTAACTTCAATATTAAGTACAATGATATTCTTACCTGCATGTCGATATTCTTTTTGACGATATTCTTGCAGGTCGATATTCTTTCATATCGAAATTTAAACATTGATATTATGGCACATCGATATTTAAAACTTGATATTATGAATGCATACCGTGAAAAATAGCTATCTTTTCTAATTTTTCCACTGTTACTGATCAGCCTTTTTAGTATATCACCTGCCCTTTAAATGTACCCCCCAAACCAGATTCTTACTTTTGTGGAGATCCAGTATATATCTTTTGTTTTATTTTCTGTATCTTTTTTCCCATCTGCAGGTTTTTTTTTATCTGCAGATTTTTTTCACCCTCTCTGCCTCATATTTGAGCTGTGGTTTTGAAAGAAGAGTTGCTACTAAGAACTAGGGGGTCGTTTATGATTGCAGTGATTCCGCATCCTCCGGGCCGGTGGAAGCCACCGCCGGCCCAGAGGATGCGGAATCACCGTTGCGGACCTTTAAAACACCCACCGCCAGATCATGATGGCGGTGGGATCAGTGGTGGACGGCAGGTCCGTCCGCCGGTGATCCGCGGGGTGTTGGCCGCAATTTGGTGGCGGTGTCTGCAAGACACCGCCAGCCAAATTACAATGGGTTTGGAAACATGCTTTTCCGCGGCAGATTTACCGCTGTGGAAAAGCATGTGGACAATAACTTCTTGCGGGCCCCCAGGGTGTCAGGGGGTGGGGGGTGCACATGGGGGTACCCATGGTACCCCCAGCATTTGCATGTACAAGGCGGCAGGCACCGCGCGGGGCCTGCTGTTTTGTGCATGCAAATGGAAAGCATGCATATTTAATAAGCATGGGCGGAAAATCCGTTTCGCTCGCGGATTTTGCGGATTTTCGGTAAATTCGCAATCCGCGAGATTCGCGAATCTCCCGCAAAATCCGCAAATCCGCGAGCAGCGGATTTTGCTCGCACTGCTCGCACTGTTCGCGTGAGTTCGCGGCTTCCCAGTACAACTTCGCGCCCCGCGAATAAGTGCAAAATTGCAGAAATACGATCTTAGCAAAACTGAAACTACTTACCAGGTTCAAAAGTTCAGGCTCATCATTAGTAGCCATTTCCTGTAGTGCTTCCTGAGGGGCCCCTCCAGAGTTCAGTTGCCAGTTGCAACTATTATGTGACCCTGCTCTGAACCTCAGAATAGTTACACATATGCCACAAAGGTCCTGAATTACAGCTAAGGGAGACAAGCAGGAGCCAGGCTGGAAGTTCAAATCCATTAATCAGCCCCTAATTCATTATTGTCAGTTGGGGCAGGGCAGGTGTTGTAACTAATTTTGCAACAATGAAAGCACTTAGCAATTGCAAAAGATCACTAATCAGGAAGCACTAAGGAAGCAGGTGCCAGCTAAAAAAATATTCTGTGACACAAATTAATTCAGGTCACTTGAGGCAGGGAAGGTGTGCTTGCGTTGCCACAATAATGTACACTGCCTGGACAACCAGAGGGTGCTGTGATGAAACAGAGGGTGGCATGGGTGGGCCAGAGGGTGGCATGAGTAGTCAGAGAGTGGCAGTGGTGACAGAGAGTGGCAGTGATGAAGAAGAGTGTCCCAAACAGGCTGGGCACGTAGAAACAACAAGTTCGCGAAACTTTCGACCCGACAGGTAAGTTCGCAATTTGCGAAATTGTACAAAACCCTCGCGAACTGGCAGAAACCAGCGCAAACACAAAAAAAAAAATCCGCAAATTCGCGAGAATTCGCGGATTTTGCGGATTGCGAGTTCGCAAATCCGCAAAATTCGCGAACGCGAGATTCGCAAAATTCGCCCATGCTTAATATTTAACCTTGTGGCGGGTGCTGCTTAAAGCAGCACCCGCCGCAATGTTAAATATACAGATGTGACCGCCAGGGTGGCGGTCACATCCTAATTCGCACGGAGGGACCGCGGCTGCCCCTGCGGACGGTCCCTTCACCTCGGGGGTGGCAGACGGATAATAGGCCCCTTGGTTATGCATCAATACGTTACCGAAATGAAATGCTGGAGCGTACCCCTGTTCATTCTGTATTGTTTTTAGATCACCTAGATGAACCTCAATAGGAGGTCTACCATGCGTAATGGTATATATGCTAGCAAATATTATTCCCTGATTACAGCTTTCTTCAGTGGGTGGTACCATGAGAAGCCACAGTCAGTGTTCTCTATTTATCTTGGGGCGTTTATGAAGATAGACCGCCTCCAATTGATTTGTTTTATGAATCATCCTGAATGGGATTTGGTATCGCCTACTAGGCACATTGCCCATTAATGCATTTATACTCTACAGACTTATTGTGTGTCTCAGAGGTCTATGTCTGAGTACCTGAGCCTCAACATTAGTCTCTACTGTCTGTAATACGTGCTGTTTCACTCTGTATATTGCCACTAATTCTTGAAGTAATTGTTATGCTATGTGTATTTGTATCGGACATGGCTCTTCTGAGAGGGTATCCAGGAATATAGCATGTTACATCACATGCTATTACAATGCGTACTTTTACAACAAGGTCATCACGACTGCGTTGTTAGTATGCAATACCCTTACATCGCAAGTCATCACAACGACTGTAGGGGGTGTACTGGACTTAGATATAGTATTATTTACTATTTCTACTCCAGTTTGCGCAACAGCAAGGAAGGTGTTGGATTTCATATCCAATACCGTAGCGCCCCATACAGCAAGTCTTTCTAATGACGTGCGATGTAAAGGTATTGCTTACTAACAACGCAGTAGTAATGGTACTTCGTTGTAACGCTGTTTCCCGTTATCCAGGCACTGAAGCAGAACCTGTATAGGCTAAACCAGGGCCAGGCCTAGGTGAAAAGCCAGGTCTTCAGTTTCTTGCTGAATTAAAGAACTGAGGCGAAGGCTCTGATTTGCATTGGCAGGTAGTTCCTGGCTTTATGAGTGAGGTAGGAGAAGACACGATTGCTTGATCTGGTTGTGTGTGTACAGGTAGGATATGGGCTGAGTGGCGGTGTCTAGTGAATTTGTGGAAGTTTATGTTTTTATTCTTCTTCCTCTTATTATTATTATTCAACATTTGCTACCCAACGGCATCCCAGAGCTAGCAGTGTCAGACAGCGTCAGACAGAGCAACAGCGAATGGTTATCTGGTTGTATTCTGAAACAGCCAGGTCTTCAGTAGCCGCCAGAAGGAGAGATGATGATTCACTGAGCGAAGATTAGGAGGAAGGGCGTTCCATAATCTGGCAGTGTTGTATGAAAAGGAACGGCCTCCACATTGAGCCCTTTTCGTATTAGGGGCTGATGCTAAGAATAGGTTGGTTGAACGAAAGAATCTAGTGGGGCGATAGAAGGTGATGAAAGAGTTATTGATAGTGAGCCCTTTCCCCCAAAGGGTCTTGTGGGCTATACACAGTGATTTGAATTGTAGTCTTTCTTTAATTGGCAACCAATGTAAAGTCTTCAGAGACGGTTTGGCAGAGTGAGTTTTGGGAATAGTAAGCAGCAACCTGGCTGCACAGTTCTGTACGACTTGGAGTTTTCTTATCGTAGACTTTGAGGCACTGAGGTAAAGGGATTTCCTGTAGTCCAGGTGAGAGCGAACCAGCGCCTGAACCATAACTCTCCTTACTGACATAGGTAGGAGAGGTAGGATTTTTTGAAGATGTCTAAGAATGCCATAGCAGGTTGCTGCCAATTTCACTGCTTGGTGCTCGAATTTGAAAGACCTATCTAGCTAAACACCTAGGCTTTTGATCTTAAATTTAGGGGCCGGCGGGGGGCTGTGATAGTTTGGCCAGGCCAATCCGATATTGTAGATGGAGGGTTTGCCCATGACCATTAGCTCGGTTTTATCTCCATTGAGCTTAAGACAGGAGTATTCCATCCATTTGGCCACATTCTCTAGGCAAGATTCCAGGTCAGAGGGAAGGCTCTGGGAGTGGTTTAGGGCAACCACCAGTTGTGTGTCGTCGGCATATGTAACAATGTTAATCCCGTGTGGCAGGACTAACTCAGCGAGAGGTCTCATGTAAGAGTTGAACAATGTGGGGCTCAGTGAAGAGCCTTGAGGTACCACGCAGCTGAGCGGCAGGCTCTTGGAGGTGTTATCTCCCTCAAAAACCTGGAATGATCTGCTAACTGAGAAGGACTGAAGCCAGGTTATGATGCCACCTGAAACGCCGATCTTTCTAAGTCTGTTAAGAAAAATGTTATGAGTGACAATATCAAAAGCGGAGCTCAGGTCAAACAGAATAAAAGCAACAGCAAGAAGGGCGGTTTCTTTACCATGTTGTGGTCTGAATCCAGTTTGGGAGGCGTGCAATAAGTTGTGGGTTTCTAGGAATTCAGAGAGAATCATATTAACGTATTTCTCTAGGATCTTGCTCATCCCAGGGAGAAGCGAGACAGGGCAATAGTTATGTAGAACCTTAGGGTTTAGCCTGAGCTTTTTAAGCAGAGCTCTCACCATGGCATGTTTCCAAGATGGAGGGACTTGGCCAGTGGAGATAGACCGATTTAGTACTTCCAGTATAGCTGGGAGTATCACTTCTTCTGCCTTACAAAGAACAAGGAGGGGTGCCGGATCAGGAGGGGAGCCAGATTTAACCTGGGAGAAAATTTTAGATAGATAGTCCAGGTTCATGATTGGAAGTTCCACCAGTTAGAGTTGTCAGGGCAGAGGGCGCAGGAAAATGTATTATATATGTCTTGGATATTTTGGTGGGAAATTTCTGTAAGTTCATTGCAGTGGGCTGGGGAGGGATCAGGTGGTGCCTCTGAAGGGGTACACTCCATACGAATGTTGAGGTAAACGGTGTAACTATTGGTTAAGGCTTAGTATGTGTGCTTGAGGATTTTAGGAGAGTTTTTTTGTGAATTTGGAGCCAGTGGAGCTCTTTGACATGTGGGCCAATGTGAGTGCAGGGTGGGAGGTTGGCGGTGACCTTTGCCCCCGAGTTTTGTATGTTCAGGAGTCTTCTAGGCAGTTGAGCATTGATTCCAGCATAACTCTTGTTGCTGTAGTCTAGCTTACTGATGATGAAGGCTTGGGTGACGGTTATCTGAGTGTAGTCGGGGAACCATTTGAAGATCTTGAGCATGTTGAGTGTGTGGAATCAATAGTTAGATTCTACATTCATATATCTGGCCAAGGTGTGTTAGTGGTTGAATACTATTCTGAGGTTCTTCACGCGGATTGCCACGAGTGGTGTGGATTTGAGTTCGGCAGGCCATCAAGTGGGGTCCCAGAGCGAAGCCTCTTTTCTGAAGATTACTACTTTCATTTTGTCTGTTTAGAGACCTTGTTAGAGAGGGAGAGTATGAATACTAATCGTCTTAATTGATTTGCTTTCCAATTTTGTATGTCTGGATGCAGTGTTTTTTCTGCTAACACTGGTCATGTATGTCCTGGTCAACTTATTTCACCCATTTTAACTGGCTCCACTGCACGTGTTATCTTCCCATTGAACCATAATACATATTTCTGATCATTTTTGAGGATCTCCTTACTTTTATATGGTATGTTTCGTACAGGAAGACTTTTGGTCTATATGTGGCAAAATATCCAACAGCAGCCTCGCTGGTGCTAACTCACCAGGCAGTAGAAGATTTCCAAAGGTTTAAAAGGACTCGCTGTGACTACCAAAATGAGTTTACGCTCAGTAGTAGGAAAATCTTGCACTATTAATAATTGCTTAATGTACCCCTGCTTTTACCTTTATTTGTACACACCCATCTGCCTATTTAACAACAGATTCAGAGTGTGATTCAAAGAGCTATTGAATTACAGGGAATTCCTTAACAAAAGTTCAGCAGAATAGACAGAATCTGCTTGAGCTGAGCGAGGAAACCAATAATACAATTGATGTCTCTATATCAGTGGTAATCAGTCCTGCCAAGAACCACGCATCAGGCATAAGACTAACGCATTTCAGTGTGGTGATCCGCATCACCGCACTGAAATGCATTGTCATGCATAATAGGCAACGATAGAGCGTCGGCTGTCAAGTCGGTAGGGCTACTATACTGACTTACCTAAGTTGGAGTGGCTGGCAGGCACCCTGGTGTGCACACTGCTCACAACACTTGGCTTGGGGGATTGGCTGAGTTAGAAGCTGCTACTCTTTTGCTACTATGTAACAACAGAGACGTTACGATTCCCCCACAGCGCGGCATTACATTTTGACTGACCTCATAGGTGCTGAAGGACATTACGTTCTACTACAGGCTCCGGCTTTAGTTAAGTTTGTGGAAATATGGGAGTCTGCCCTAGGCTCTGGCAAATGATAGCAGTGCTGCTCGCATCTCACCGGACTGCAGCGCATGTGGAGCCCAATGTGCAGCAGTGGCACCAGCTGCTGGGCCTCGGTGAGTTTGATGCCAGGTGTGGCGTACTGTGCACGTTTCCGGTATGCTGAGGTAGAGACTAGTGTTGTAGAGTCTGGGGAGACAGGTGGGCGGCTGGCCAGTAAACTAAACTGTGTGGCAAGCCTCTATAAGTCAGTGACAGAGTCACTGTGAGACTCGGAGCCTGGGAAGTGTAAATACACAAATGTGTTTTTCAGTGGCAGCGCTATCAGCTGCCTGCAGGTCGATGTCTGGACTGGGGTCTCTTTTCCTGTTTTACATGGTTCATGTAAAACAGGAAATACGACTCCAGAGTCCAGAAAGGATCTTGTGACTATAAAAAATAGACTTTTCTAGAATGTTTTCTGTTGAGAAGAAGACTCTGCCGAGCTGTGAGTTCAAACTTTAATGAAGAAACAGGTACAGGAATACAAGTTATATCTAACCTGCCTCAGCAACCGCCAGGATAGGAATGCAGAACACAGAATGAACTCACCGTAACACTCTAGGAGAAGCATGCAATGATGTCAAATGGAATATTAGGCACAACATATCTCCTCTCCTTATAAAACAAAAGAAAATAAAAGAAAAGCAATAATAAATACAAAGTAAGTTGAATGTAATACAAGTTCAAAAGATAACAATGACTACTAAATCTACATTGAAGGGATAAGAAAAACACGTGTGAAACATAAGATACAAACTGGATAAATAAACATTAACATCTAAGAAAATCATTATATTTCTTAGGAATGCGAGAAATCCTACTAGAAGCTACACGCCCCAAGACCTGAGCATTTCCTCTTGAAGACTCAGGTGTTATAGGAGACCCCTCGGAAGAATTAGGTGTTATAAGAGTCCCCTGGGAAGAGGACCTCTCCTTAGAAGACAATCCATTCCGCACCAACCGTTCATTCAAACCTTCACTCACGACACTCCCTTTGGAATACAAGGCAATACTACGGAAATTCCAACTCTGCCCATTCTCCAAAACAACATGCCACTTATGAACCTCCTTAACTTTCATAGGATCAGAAAACTTATTCATACCATGCTCTCTGCGACCCAACTTAACTTTGATCAAATCTCCCACTTCAACTCTTCGAACCTTACCTGGAACAACCTTAGAAACAGCTGCACTCTCCCACAACCACTGTGGAACCAACTTAGTTTTTGGAAGCCTGCCACGCATGCACTCGAAAGGAACTTGATCAGTAACACCATGAGCTGTAGTATTATAAGACCAAACCATTTCTTCCACAGCCCTACGTACATCACCCTGTCCTTGCAGAGACATCTGTATGGTCCCTTTGACTAAACGATTCATCCACTCAACCATGCCATTACCCTGTGGGTTGTACAATGACGTGCACATGTGTTTGATCCCATGATTGGCTAGAAAAGAATGCATGGCCAAAGAAGTAAGTTGAGTCCCATTATCTGTGATTAAGACCTTTGGAAAACTTTCCTTTAAAAATATTGATCTCAATTGTCTAATTACCGAATCAGTGGTAATATTTTTCATAAATTCCACACACAACCACCGAGAACAAACATCCACCAAAACTAAGGCAAATCTACAATCACTAGGTAAAGAGTCCATTGGACCAATAAAGTCCAAGCAAATTTTGTCCCAAGGTAAATCACTCAAGCTAACAATAGAGAAGGAGAAATAATTTTTAACCTCTTCTCACTCTCCTTACACAACAAACATAACTCGACCCATCTTCGAACATCATCATCAATTCCAGGCCACCAAAAACTTTTTTTAAGGCGTTTGAGAGTCATATTTTTCCCAAGATGACCTTCATGAGCAAGACAGAAGAGTTTCCTTCTGAGAGAGGTAGGTGGGACAAATCTTTCACCCTGTAACACCAAATCATTTGAAGAACCAAGACTAAGTTCCTCTTGCAACTTTACAAAAGAACGCAAAGAAGGTTTAACATCACCTTCTCTTTTCCAACCTAACTAGATGGCATTAACAAGTTCACTAAAATCAAAATCCTCAAGAACTGCTTGATGCCACTCCTCTTTGGAGATGGAACAAAACTCACTAGTACAAACATCTTCAAAACCAGCAATCACACACACACTTTCATCTTCAAAATCCTCATTTACTGTTTCAGAAGGAATGGGTAAACGTGACAAACAGTCAGCTTGAGTATTCCTCCAACCCGAAATGTGTTCCAATTTGTACGTATACTCTTGCAACTTAGCTGCAAATTTCATCAAGCGAGGAGAACCATTACTAGCTCCACCAGGTGACAAGATCTTAATAAGGGGCTTATGGTCAGTCCTTAAGCAAAAATGCATACCCCATAAATAGGTGCAAAAATGAGACACACCCCACACAGCAGCCAGTGCCTCTCGCTCAATGACAGCATAATTGCGCTCTGAAGAATTGAGACAACGGGAAGCAAAAGCTACCGTTTTCTCAATCCCACCGCTTTTCTGAGACAAGATTGCACCGATGCCATAAGCACTAGCATCAACAGTAACGTACGTGTCTCTACCTGGCTCAAAAGTAGTTAAAATGCCAGCATTAAAGCTTACTTTTAATCTTGTCAAAAGCTTGCGATTGTTGAGCCTCCCAAGTGAAATGCACACCCTTTCTGAGCAACATTCGCAAAGGTTCTGTTTTATGGGAAAAAATAGCTACAAATTTGGAGTAATACTCCACTTGCCCAAGAAAAGATTTCAATTGGTCTTTATCAGAAGGTACAGGAGCACATCTGATAGCTTTTAACAAATCTTCCTTAGGTTTAACTCCATCTTGAGAAATAGTGTACCCCAAATAATCGATTTCAGTCAAGAGAAATTGACATTTGTCCCTCCTCAAAGTAAGACCAGCACTAGATAAAATTTGCAGAACCTTAGACAAATTGCAATTGTGCTCAAGTTCATCCACTCCTGTGATCAAAATGTCATCTTGAAAAAAATGAACGTGCTTCAAATCTTTAAACAAGGAATGCATCATTCGTTGAAACACGCTGGCTGCAGACGCCAGGCCGAATGGCAACCTCTTGAATTGAAACACACCCTCAATAGTTACAAAGGCAGTACATTTCTTCGAATCAGGATGTAATACTACTTGATGAGAAGCAGACCTTAGGTCCACTTTACTAAAGAATTTAACCTTATCCATCAAGAGAACCATTTCAGAAATATTGGGCAAAGGAAACTTATCAACAATGATGTTCTGATTTAATGAACGAAGGTCAACACAAAAACGGAGCTTACCATCCTTTTGTTGTGTAACAACAACTGGCGAAAGCCATTCTGAAGCTTCCACAGGTTCTATTATGTCTTGCTTTTGCATGTAATCAAGCATTTCTTTTACTTCTTTCCTTATTGCAATAGGAATTCTCCTGAGAGAATGCCTAACCGGAGTAGCATTTTCCTTTTCTTTAATCTCATGCAGATAACCCTTCAATTTACCAAAACATGGGTGGAAAACATCACTAAATTTAGACAGAACTGTGTCAACATTATTGAAATCCTCAATAACTGGTACCATATCATCAGACCTCGGGTCAAGGATGATATGCAAATCATATTGTTGTATCCAACCCAGGATGGCTGGACCATCATCAGAAATATAAACTTTTTCAACCGCAGACCTTCCGTTAAACTGAACACAGAATGAACTCACCCTAACACTCTAGGAGAATCATGCAATGATGTCAAATGGAATATTAGGCACAACATTTTCCCGTTATTGCTTTGCAGCCACACACAAGCATTTATGCATATCCATTTAAAAAGCTAACTCGTTTCACTTTCTCAGTATGGCTGAGATACCCGCCACCCCCTCACAACACAGTCCCCAAGAATGGGATACCGGAAACGGTTCTGAACTTTTGGAAGACGGGAGGGAGTGACCCTCCCGGCCGTATTTATTAAAATATGAAACAAAATAAAACATTAAAATAACAGTTTCATATTAATGTACAATTTCATTTCCACATTGCGAAGTTTGGCTAACCTTAACATATTCTCTAATACAAAGGTTCTCCTAGCCGAACTAACATCCTACAAAACATTTACCTTGAAATTGTACATCCTAACGTTTAAGGGCCAACGGCAAGGTCGTAACCGGTGTCAAGATCCCTAAACCAGACATATCCCCCCCACTTGTGAGGGGCGACCGCACAGAGGTGTACCTCAAGTGCATTTACCAATTTCCCTTGACTTGACGGGGGCCCCAATAAACTCGACGCCATTTAAAGGTCGTCAGAGGACTCGTGTGAGGTATCTAGAAGGTAGCGTAGACCCCCTCCCAAACCCCACACAACTTACCACATCTGCCGTCGCAGATGTCCAGGCCCCGGGAAATTCCCCAGGAGGGGGCTGTAGCCCCTCCTACCCAGGAAGGGGCCTTGACCGCCTTTCCTTTCCTTTCGGCGGCCCATCCTTAGAAGGGTCCGCCTCCCCGTTGAGGGGCCAATGGCCACCTCCCTCGAGCGCTCCCATCCGTAATGGGTGACGCCCACCCATAGGGATCTTCCAATTACTGCTCACCGATCATGACCTTACCGCCACAGGCCGGATAGTTGACCGGCTATCCGGACCCCCCCACAACACTCCTGCCTAAAGGTCATGTCATAAAGTCTTTAGCCAAGCTATCAGGTCTCCTATGAGTAATTCGTTCCCCATCCGGGATAAATGAACTCCATCCCCCAAATACATACTGTCCCCTTTAATACAACCATGCGAAATAGAATGCAGTGTACTTGAACGGAACAATCTACTCACTTTATTATTAATTTTCCTTACTGAATGGTTCAGAGCAGGAACCGAAATAGCCCCCCGCCACACTTTTCGTGGGATCATATGGGACCATGCAATTGTGCACCCTGGAACTCTTCTTGCCAACCAACTTACCGTGGAAAGCATTGCCTCAAGAAGAAGTCGTCTACCAGTGGTCACCAAATCATTGCCCCCAAGATGTACTATGACTACAGACGGCGGTGACCTCGTCCGCCCTAACAGACCCTCAAAAAATGATCGAAACTGGTCAATACAGAGCCCGCCCTTTCCGTAGAAGGACACACTGTACCCGTATTCCCCAGCCACGTGAATCATGTCACCTGCTTTGAATACGTCCCCGGCACGCCTCACGTATGAGTGGCCCACGACCCACACCTCCTTTTTCACAGCCGGTGATGTCTGACCGCTGGCCCCCCGGTGTCGGGTCGACTGCACAGTCCGCCCCGCCTCGTAGGCTTGCGCAACTGAAAACCAAACAAAAACAAGAAGCGTGAGTACATCATTACAGCTTCACAACATGTGCAACCGCACATACCTCTTATAACAGTTTGAGGACCAACGTCCCACACGTTTTACTTGTTCAACATTCAGACCCCTGGCTGTAGCCTCCGTAGCAGCCCCTATCCGAAAGGAATGGGTCCCAAACTCGCCGGGGTTCAAGCCCGCGGCCGAAATCGACATCGCAAGCACCCGCTGAAACTGAAACCTCGTCAGTGGGGTGGCATCAGCGTGTCTCAACAAGGTCCCCCCCCATGATGCCACCCTTTGCGTTAAATATTCCTCTACGCACATCACAGGGCACATGGAAGACCCGGGAATCCTTTGTATGATTATTCCGTCCCCAATCGCACCCTGATCGGTCTTGGACCTGACAAACGAGACAGTCATTGTCTCCCCCTTGACCTGAACGTGCTCTCGGCACAGTCCCCCCATGGTATCCTGCTTGTTCTTTGCCACTAGTTCGCTTACCCGCATAGCCCCATGGAATGCTAGCATAAAAGCGGCTCGGAATAACACTGATTCGTACTGGGATGAACACGTCGCAGGAAGTACAGATAACAACAAAGCCAACCTATCCAGACCTATCGGGCGCCTTTCATCTACTCTGCGACCCTCAAGGCGTTGCCACCCACGTAGCGCTTTTTTCACAACAAAAGACGCAGTCGGGTCCTGGATCCCATGAGCCCTTGCCATAAAGGAAATGGCGGCCCGATGCCTCTGGGCCGTAGCCACTGATTTGCCTGCCTGATGTAAAGAGAGCAGAAATTTTATTACTAGCTCTTCCTGGCCCCAAAGCTCTCCCCTAGCAGTCCCCAAAAAGGCCCAATAGGATCGGAACACCCCTTCATATGCCTTCCTTGTCCTGGGTGCTAAACTCTCTCCCACGAGGTTCTGTAGTTCGGGGCACCGAGAGACCAGAGAGCTTCGGGAAAGGGTGCCGCCACCGGGTCCGCTGTGGGCAGAAAACCCCAGAAGGCCTGCATACGAAAACGAGAAAGCGTATCAGCCGCTTGATTCATTACCCCCGGTACATGTCTTGCCCTAAATAGCACGTTCAATTGCATACACAATAACACAATTTCCTTGAGCAATCTCAGAATCCATTTGCATCGTGCTGCCTGGCTATTGATACACTCAACCACGGTCATGTTATCAGACCAAAACACCACAGAGTGATCTCTGAATCCCTCAGGCCAAGTTTTCAGGGCCACCAGAATGGGAAAAAGTTCAAGAAAGGCAATGTTACTTGTCAGCCCACACTCATGCCACCATAACGGCCATTTTTGGGCCGACCATTGTGTGCCGAATATGGCGCCAAAACCAATGCTCCCAGCCGAATCTGTCCACAGCCCCAGCTCTTCGGAGGACACCGGCGGTTTATTCCAGACAATTCGACCATTGAACTCCGCCAGAAATGCCAACCAAATGCGCATGTCCTGGCGAACCTCTGCCGATAGCCTCGTGCGATGATGACCCTCCTTCAGCCCGACCATGGCTTGAGCGATCGAGCGGGAAAAGGGGCGGGCCATCGGCATTACTCTCAGGGCAAAATTCAGCTGGCCCACCACTTGTTGTAATTGATGCAATCTGACTTTAGACTCACTAATACAAGTTTCCAGGGAAGCCCTGAATCTTAACACCTTTTCTCTTGGTAATCGAAAACAACCTTCCTCTGAATCGAGCTCGATCCCCAGGAACTCGAGGCACGTCGAGGGACCCACAGTCTTACCTGGTGCCAGTGGCACACCAAAATGCTTCATTAAGACACAAAATTCATTCAAAGCCTGTCCACATTCTGGATCCCCGGCCGCCCCCAGAAACAAAAAATCATCGAGATAATGCATAACATGTTGAAAACCCGTCCTCTTTGTGAAGACCCATTGCAGAAAACAACTGAACTTTTCAAAATAGGCACAAGATATAGAACATCCCATCGGCATACATCTATCCATGTAATAGTGACCCTGAAACATGAAACCAAGGAGACGCTGATCGTCTGGGTGTACCGGGAGCAACCGGAACGCTGACTCAATATCTGATTTTGCCATCAGCGCACCGGGCCCTAGGCGATTCAACATGGCGACGGCCTCATCGAAAGATGCGTACCGCACCGAACACACTTCCGGGTCTATCGCATCATTCACGGAAAGACCACGTGGGGCTGATAGATTATGTATCAGTCGGAACTCACCCGGGTCCTTCTTAGGGACCACCCCTAAAGGAGAACAAACAAAGTTAGCACATGGTGGCTCCTCAAATGGACCGGCGACTCGACCTCGAGTAACCTCCCTCCCAATCTTCTCCTGTACCACGGTCGTATGTTGCAAGACCGACAGTTGGTTTTTGCATTTTGCTACACCCTGAAAATCCCCCACTGGGATGCGGAAACCATATGAAAACCCGTTCCGCAACACCCCAGCGGAAACATGATCCGGGTATTCGCTGAGCCAAGGAATCATTGCCATGGTATCAATCGGAGTAGGTAAAGGCGCCCCTCGGACTATTTCAGACCTGTTTGGCGCCTCCCCTACCGCCGTTATCACCCGTTTTGGCTCTGCACATGGACTCAGGATGGGATGGCTGCCCACACCCTCCACATTCATGTCTAAACTTGCATGAGCCCTGGGGCCTCGTACATTTACCCCTGTTAAAGTTCCAACAAATCCCCCTTTTACCTGTGTTGCCGTTCGGCTTCGAGTGGTAGTCATTACCTGTACTTGATCGAAAAGATGTCCCAGCATACTGGCGGGAGGATTCACCCCCGCTACTCCCTACCAATGGTAACTTCAACATACCAGTACTCTCCATTTTTGACCATGAAACAGAGTCGTAACAATCCCAAGTCAAGTTTTTGCCATGTTCTTTTGCTTTTCTAAAAATATTATCGTAACAGAACCACTGATTGCCCCCATATGATCCATAATATTCCATGATCCGTGACTGATAAATAGGCAATTCGGTCAGCAACTCAGGCCTACGTTCGCCCATGATGGAGGTAAAGATTCCCCATGCCCTGCCCCAAGTGCCAATGTTTTCGTCAACCTTAAAGGCGGCCATCTTTGCGCGCCAAACACTCGGATGCATGAGCTCCTTTTGGCTCTTAACATGCTCCATCTCATAATGATCGGTAAGCAACGAAAATATGTTCACATACTCATCCGCCCACATCTTTTCCTTAATTGCCAGAGGGACATGCTGACCCAACTTTTCCCTTCGTGAAGGTGCAGACTCTTCCCTCGCAATCGGCAATGGCCGCTTACCTGAACCAGAAGCTGCATTCGCCGCTGGACCTGCTCCTGTTGCTTTATCCACCGCCGGAGACGGCGCGGTAACTGGCGATGGTGCCTTCGCCACCTCCCTAGTTTCCCGCAGTTGCTTCATCAACACCCGTGCGTCGTCAGCCGTGGCGCCCTCGCAATCTTTCCCCAACCACGCTGCCAATTGTGCTGCTAACTCAGGCGGCATGTCCTCACCGGACACGGGAGTGACCACCACGGGAATCGGATTCCCCTCCTTCGGCACCGAAGTTGGCTCCTCGAGTGGGGTATCGGGAACCGGGATGTCCCCCCCCAGATGCCCCCCTTCTGGGCCTCTTGCCTTTTCCTCCGGGAGCTGCTCCCGCCAAAGGTCGTTTCGGTCCCCCTTCCCTGTCTTTAGCCGCCATCTGCTTCTTCAGATCAGTTACTTCTTTCATGAGCATACGGAGCATCTGATCGGTAGTAACTCGCTTTCCGACTTTCTTAGGCATTCTCAGACAGCGTATCTGTAAGACAAAAAAGAAAGATTACCACGCTCAAAATTGGCTCTTCGTTCCGTCTCGAGCTCACGTGTAGCGAGGAGGTGCAGCTTCAGAGCACAGGAACAAGAGGATGCTTTCTTGGCTTGTTGCTCCTTTTATCCATCTTCAGGGCGGGCGTAAACCCGCCCCTGCCTGCCCCAAAGGGCGTGGCCGGCCGCGTCAGTGTCTAGGCCAGCCCCCTCCAGGGCGGGAAAAAGCGCGCCCCGGCTACGCCGCTTCGGGCATACCAGCCGAGACTCGCCTCCCGCCCAAGATGGCTTCCCGGGGGGATCGTGGCACTCCGCCATACGTTCGGGGGGACCGAATGGTCGCCCCTTTCCATTCTCAAAATTGTAAGCAACAAAACTATCAAAGTTTCTAATTGAATCAGAATAAAAAGAAAAAAGACATGTTTCTACGATAAAGAAAACAAGGTAAATGCAACCAACCATACCCAAAACATATTTAGAATAATATTTGTTTAAAGAATGGGATATTGTCAGGTAAAATAAATGTTTAAAAGCATTCGGTCCTAATGCTTTCGGTGCGTAATTTTAAATTGTTGTATTTTACTTTGGCTCCTTACGGCTGCACTCTGTTTACCCAGTAGGGGTAGCTCTGCAGAGGTACAGGAAAGGCCAGGCTGTCTCTTCTGTAATAACAAATTCACAGTACAAAAACTCGCCTAATGAGGTGACATTTGTGACAGAAGGTGGCTTTGAGTGTCACATGGTGGAGGGGACACTGTTTGTGATGACTCGTGCTGGGGCTTCTCAGCACAGCTTGATCGGTCCCCGCTGAGGGAGGATGAAGCATGTGGTTCTGCTTAACTCCACCCATGGGAAATGTATCCTGTTTTTGTTGGGTGCTGTGGGGGGTTTATAGAAGATGAGGCTTGTTTGCTGGCAGGATGGCCCTCTCACATCCTGTTTGGTTCAGTCGGGTCCCACAGTGCCCTTGCATTTCTGGTGATTTGCTAAAGTTTTAAAACTTTCTTGAAGTTTGTTGTTGCTCAAACGGGTGTAATTTCTGGTATTTTTATGTTTCCCTCATCTTCATTGCTTGATTTTGCTTGCGAGAAAGTGTCACTCATAGTCATTGAAATGTCACTCTTAATTACACTGAAATTATGAAAATGTCACACATACCAATCTGAATCATTGGCTGCTATGAGTAATTGTCTAACACATATGTGGTCCTTGAGGGTACACTGATAACCAGTTCTACATTGGGCACTATGATACATTTTATATATATAAACAAGACCCAGTAGACCCTTCGTGGCCCTTCGGTAAGCACAGATATAAATAAACCAACTTGCTGATTATGAGCTAAAGGAACGGAGAAGCCATGACCCACACATCTCCCTCAACTTACCTAGAGATAATGTGTATTGGTCACGTAACAATGCCAGAGACTATCAGGCATACTTTTTTCAGTGTTGTTGTGAATTCTAGCAGCATTGCACCACAAGTGCACACAAACACACCCCAAAACCACACTGTGTTTTTAAAGGCTTCATTGCAAACCAATTTCAGTGCGGATAAAATTAAACAATTGCTGAAGTCAGTCAAATCTGAGCGAGAGCATGAGCACAGAATTTATATAAAATGAAACAAAGCAACAGCATTCATATGGTGCGTTTTTAAGAACCCCTAAATGCCTAATCCGAAAGCATCAAAGATATTGCTGCCATGAGGGTACATAGTTGAATGTGCACCTTTGTACCTGAACTTCATATCTCTTTCCAGTTTGTATGCCTGTCTGCACGGTATGGCTAAGTTATGTCTTGATGGGAAGGAAGTTTTGAGACAAACAACTTAATTGGTCTAAGAGTGGCTCAGTTGGGCACCGTGCTACTCTTTTCTCTGGAGTCCAGATCTCTGTCACACACAGTGCTGCCAACAGCTATTATATACTCTCCAAGCTATTTATTTTGAGAAAAATAAACCTGCTGAACATGATGTTAGGAGAGAAATTAATACTGGTCGGTAACGGCAGAAATTACCGAATTTCGGCCATTACCGACCGGTATTGGGCATTTGGATTGTAGGTGGCTACATTTCAGATTCAATAATTTACCAAATCGGTAATTTAAGGAATCAGTAAATTACTGAATCCTTAAAATACCGAATCAGTAAATTACTGAATCTGAAATGTAGGGAGCACTCAAATGAGTGCATTGCACAGTTAAGGATTCGGTATTTACCAACAAATAAAGGTTGGTGGTAAATATCAAAAACCTTAATAAAAAGCAATTTTGTGCTTTTTTTACTGTGCCATGTGGCAGACATACATGCCCTTAGGGCATGTATGTGTGCCACATGTGCACCCATGCACTATTCAGGTGTGCAGCAGGGTGTCAATGTTACACCCTGCCACCCTTGAACATGGTCCCCTTATTACCGATTCGGTTTTTACCGAATCGGTAAATACCAAATCGGTGATTCCCAATCATTCCTATGGGCCTCCTATGGGAATTACTGATTCAGTAGATACAGAATCGGTATTTACTGGTAATACTGAATCCTACAGATTCAGTAAAATTTACCGCATAATTAGCTACATCCCATTTACCGATTCTGAAATACCGAATCGGTAAAATTCGGTATTTTCGAATCGGTAAAAAAGGATTACCTACATCTGGCCCTAAGTGTGCCAGGGCCTGTAAATCAAATGCTACTAGTGGGCCTGCAGCACTGGTTGTGGGACGCACATGAGTAGCCCTGTAAATATGTTTCAGACCTACCACTGTAGTGTTTGCGCACACAGTTTTATTCTGTCCTAACCTTCCATTTTCATATGTGTAAGACACCCCTCAGGTAGGCCCAAGGTCCCCCCATGGGCAGGGTGCAGTGTATGTAAAAGATATGTCATGTGCTGGTGTGTGCTCCTGCTAGTGAAATACTGCCAATTTTGTTTTTGTCAATTAAAGGTCTATCTGGCCCATAGGCTATCTTGGAAGTTACTTTCTAACATCTTACAAGTATAACTTTCCATTGGGACAAGATAGAGAAATGGAGTTTAGGCTCTCTGAACTCAGAATTTAATAACACATCTTTTTTCAGAAGATGGTTTTAAATTATGTATTTGAAAATGCCACTTTTATAAAGTATCTATATAAACAAGAATTGATAGGGAGGAATTGATATCGTATTTTTTATTTTCGAGTAGAGCACACTTAATTACCCTTTCGCAATTTTTTGTTTAAACACATATGTTTTCATTAGTACAGGCACATATATACAATGGCACCTAGCCAATTACCAGCATATAAATCTACAAAAAGAACCTGTGAAACAAAACAGTATCAAATATTAATAAACCATAAACAATTACCATTGCCAATACCCATTATCAATATTTCTTGTGTCCACCTCTTGTTCTGGGTGGTACACTCAGGGGTAGTCTAAGTTGACATTAAAGGCAAAACAAAAGGAATACATTTTTTCGCTCTTATTCTGTCAACAAACAATATTTGAGTCACTAACGATCCACCCACTAGAACCAGGGAGGGGAGCGTTGCCCCTTGGGCATGGGCCTTTGCTCCCCCATTTTCTTTTGAGCACAACAGGTACCATTTTTCTCAAACACTTTGGGGAACGCGGGGTGGGTGACATTTTGTGTATTCACGCAGTATCCAGAACTTTCCACCACAGAAATGTGTTTTTTTACAATTGTGTTAGGTTTGCAAGGTTCGAGTCACCCCATCCTGGATTTCCCCGTGTATCTAGATTTGAAAAACGTATAGGTTTGGTCGGTTTCCCTAGGTGCCGGCGGAGCTAGGGTTCAAAAACTACAGTTAGGCACTATGCAAAAAAAGGGGAATTTTTCACTGTGAAATGTGGTGTGTCCACATTGCGTTTTGGGCCGTTCCTGTAGCGGGCACTAGGCCTACCTACACAAGTGAGGTACCATTTGTCTTGGAAGACTTTAGGAGACGCGGGGTGGGTGGAATTTCGCTGAGCCACGCAGATTCCAGAACCTTCCACACAGAAATGTGAGGAAAATTTGTTTTTTTGACAATTCTTTAGGTTTACAAGGGATTCTGGGTAACAGAACCTGGTGAGAGCTAGTCCAGTCACCCCATCCTGGATTCCCCTGGGTGTCTATTTTTCAAAAATGTATAGGTTTGCTAGGTTTCCCTAGGTGCCAGCAGAGCTAGGGTTCAAAAACTACAGCTAGGCACTTTGCAAAAAAAGGGTAATTTTTCACTGTGAAAATGTGGTGTGTCCATGTTGCGTTTTGGGCCGTTCCTGTCGCAGGCACAAGGCCTATCCACACAAGTGAGGTACCATTTTTCTCGGAAGACTTTGTGGAATACGGGGTGGGTGGAATTTTGTTGATCCGCTCAGATTCCAGATCTTTCCACCACAGAAATGGGAGGAAAATGTGTTTTTGTTTTACAATGTTTTAGGTTTGCAAGGGATTCTGGGTAACCAAACCTGGTGAGAGTCAGTCCAGTCACCCCCTCCTCGATTCCCCTAGGTATCCAGTTTAAAAAAATGTATAGGTTTGCTAGGTTTCCCTAGGTGCCGGCAGAGCTAGGGTTCAAAAACTACAGCTCGGTACTTTGCAAAAAAAGGGTAATTTTTCACTGTGAAAATGTGGTGTGTCCACGTTGCGTTTTGCGCAGTTTCCTGTTGCGGGCATTAGGCCTACCCACACAAGTGAGGTACCATTTGTCTCGGAAGATTTTGTGGAACATGGGGTGGGTGGAATATTTTGTATCCACGCAGATTCCAGAACTTTCCACCACAGAAATGTGAGGAAAATGTGGGTTTTGTGACAGTTCTTTAGGTTTGCAAGGGATTCTGGGTAACAGAACCTTGTCTGAGCCAGTCAAGTCACCTCATCCTGGATTTCCCCGGGTGTTTAGTTTTGAAAAACGTATAGGTTTGCTAGGTTTCCCAAGGTGCCCGCAGAGCTAGGGTTCAAAAACTACGGCTAGGCACTTTGCAAAAAAAGGGTCATTTTTCACTGTGAAAATGTGGTGTGTCCACATTGCGTTTTGGGCCATTCCCCTGGGTATCTAGTTTTCAAAAATGTATAGGTTTGGTATGTTTCCCTAGGTTCCGGCAGAGCTAGAGTTCAAAACTACAGCTATGCACTTTGCAAAAAAAGGGTCATTTTTAACTGTTAAAGTGTGGTGTGTCCATGTTGCGTTTTGCGCCATTTCCTGTTGCAGGCATTAGGTCTACCCACACAAGGGAGGTACCATTTTTCACGGAAGACTTTGGGTAACGCGGGGTGGGTGGAATTTCGTAGATCCACGCAGATTCCAGACCTTTCCACACAGAAATGTGAGAAAATTTGGATTTTGTGACAACTGTTTAGGTTTGCAAGGGATTCTGGGTAACAGACCCGGATGAGAGCTAGTCCAGTTACCCCATCCTAGATTCCCCTGGGTGTCTCATTTTCAAAAATGTATAAGTTTGCTAGGTTTCACTAGGTGCCAGCAGAGCTAGGGTCCAAAAACTACAGCTAGGCACTTTGCAAAAAAAGGGTAATTTTTCACTGTGAAAATGTGGTGTGTCCATGTTGCGTTTTGGGCCATTCCTGTCACAGGCACTAGGCCTACCCACACAAGTGAGGTACCATTTTTCTCTGAAGACTTTGGGGAACGCGGGGTGGGTAAAATTTGTTGATCCACATAGATTCCAGATCTTTCCACCACAGAAATGGGAGAAAAATATGTTTTTTTTCAACAATGTTTTAGGTTTGCAAGGGATTCTGGGTAACAGAACCTGGTGAGAGCCAGTCAAGTCACCCCGTCCTCAATTCCCCTGGGTATCCAGTTTTCAAAAATGTATAGGTTTGCTAGGTTTCCCTAGGTGCCAGCAGAGCTAGGGTTCAAAAACTACAGCTAGGCACTTTGCAAAAAAAGGGTAATTTTTCGCTGTGAAAATGTGGTGTGTCCATGTTGCGTTTTGGGCCGTTCCTGTCGCAGGCACAAGGCCTATCCACACAAGTGAGGTACCATTTTTCTCGGAAGACTTTGTGGAATACGGGGTGGGTGGAATTTTGTTGATCCGCTCAGATTCCAGATCTTTCCACCACAGAAATGGGAGGAAAATGTGTTTTTGTTTTACAATGTTTTAGGTTTGCAAGGGATTCTGGGTAACCAAACCTGGTGAGAGTCAGTCCAGTCACCCCCTCCTCGATTCCCCTAGGTATCCAGTTTAAAAAAATGTATAGGTTTGCTAGGTTTCCCTAGGTGCCGGCAGAGCTAGGGTTCAAAAACTACAGCTCGGTACTTTGCAAAAAAAGGGTAATTTTTCACTGTGAAAATGTGGTGTGTCCACGTTGCGTTTTGCGCAGTTTCCTGTTGCGGGCATTAGGCCTACCCACACAAGTGAGGTACCATTTGTCTCGGAAGATTTTGTGGAACATGGGGTGGGTGGAATATTTTGTATCCACGCAGATTCCAGAACTTTCCACCACAGAAATGTGAGGAAAATGTGGGTTTTGTGACAGTTCTTTAGGTTTGCAAGGGATTCTGGGTAACAGAACCTTGTCTGAGCCAGTCAAGTCACCTCATCCTGGATTTCCCTGGGTGTTTAGTTTTGAAAAACGTATAGGTTTGCTAGGTTTCCCAAGGTGCCCGCAGAGCTAGGGTTCAAAAACTACGGCTAGGCACTTTGCAAAAAAAGGGTCATTTTTCACTGTGAAAATGTGGTGTGTCCACATTGCGTTTTGGGCCATTCCCCTGGGTATCTAGTTTTCAAAAGTGTATAGGTTTGGTATGTTTCCCTAGGTTCCGGCAGAGCTAGAGTTCAAAACTACAGCTATGCACTTTGCAAAAAAAGGGTCATTTTTAACTGTTAAAGTGTGGTGTGTCCATGTTGCGTTTTGCGCCATTTCCTGTTGCAGGCATTAGGTCTACCCACACAAGGGAGGTACCATTTTTCACGGAAGACTTTGGGTAACGCGGGGTGGGTGGAATTTCGTAGATCCACGCAGATTCCAGACCTTTCCACACAGAAATGTGAGAAAATTTGGATTTTGTGACAACTGTTTAGGTTTGCAAGGGATTCTGGGTAACAGACCCGGATGAGAGCTAGTCCAGTCACCCCATCCTAGATTCCCCTGGGTGTCTCATTTTCAAAAATTTATAAGTTTGCTAGGTTTCACTAGGTGCCAGCAGAGCTAGGGTCCAAAAACTACAGCTAGGCACTTTGCAAAAAAAGGGTAATTTTTCACTGTGAAAATGTGGTGTGTCCATGTTGCGTTTTGGGCCATTCCTGTCACAGGCACTAGGCCTACCCACACAAGTGAGGTACCATTTTTCTCTGAAGACTTTGGGGAACGCGGGGTGGGTAAAATTTGTTGATCCACATAGATTCCAGATCTTTCCACCACAGAAATGGGAGAAAAATATGTTTTTTTTCAACAATGTTTTAGGTTTGCAAGGGATTCTGGGTAACAGAACCTGGTGAGAGCCAGTCAAGTCACCCCGTCCTCAATTCCCCTGGGTATCCAGTTTTCAAAAATGTATAGGTTTGCTAGGTTTCCCTAGGTGCCGGCAGAGCTAGGGTTAAAAAACTACAGCCAGGTACTTTGGAAAAATGGGGTCATTTTTCACTGGGAAAATGTGATGTGTCCACGTTGCGTTTTGCGCCGTTTCCTGTTGCGGGCACTAGGCCTACCCACACAAGTGAATTACCATTTGTCTCAGGAAGACTTTGAGGAACGTGGGGTGGGTGGGTTTTTTTGGATCCACGCAGATTCCAGAACTTTCCACTACAGAAATTAGAGGAAAATGTGGGTTTTGTGACAATTGTTTAGGTTTGCAAGGGATTCTGGGTAACAGAACCTTGTCTGAGCCAGTCAAGTCACCCCAGCTTGGATTTCCCTGGGAGTCTAATTTTGATAAACGTATAGGTTTGCTAGGTTTCCCAAGGTGCTGGAAGAGGTAGGGTTCAAAACTACAGCTAGGCACTTTGCAAAAAAGGGTCATTTTTCACTGTGGAAATGTGGTGTGTCCAGGTTGCGTTTTGAGCCGATCCTGTCACGAGCACTAGGCCTACCCACACAAGTGGGGTACCATTTGTCTTGGAAGACTTTAGGAAACACATGGTGGGTTAAATTTTGTTGAGCCACGCAGATTCCAGAACTTTTCCACCACAGAAATGTGAGGAAAATGTGTTTTTTTGACAATTGTTTAGGTTTGCAAGGGATTCTGGGTAACAGAACCTGATGAGAGCCAGCCAAGTCACCCCATCCTGGATTCCCCTGGGTGTCTAGTTTTAAAAAATGTATAGGTTTGCTAGGATTCCCTAGGTGCCGGCAGAGCTAGGGTTCCAAAACCACATCTAGGCACTTTGGAAAAATGGGTCATTTTTCACTGTAAAATGTGGTGTGTCCAGGTTGCGTTTCCTGTCGCGAGCACTAGGCCTACCCCACACAAGTGGGGTACCATTTCTCTCGGAAGACATTGGGGAATGCGGGGTGGGTGGAATTTGGTGGATCCACACAGATTCCCGAACTTTCCACCACAGAAATGTGAGGAAAATGTGTTTTCTTAAACAGTTTTTTAGGTTTGCAAGGGATTCTGGGTAACAGAACCTGGTGAGAGCCAGTCAAGTCACGCAATCCTGGATTCACCTGGGTGTCTAGTTTTGAAAAATGTATAGGTTTGCTAGGTTTTTCTAAGTTCCGGCAGAGCTAGGGTTCAAAAACTACAGCTAGGCACTTTGCAAAAAAAGGGTAATTTTACACTGTGAAAATGTGGTGTGTCCATGTTGCGTTTTGCACCATTTCCTGTTGCGGGTAACATAACCTGGTGAGAGCCAGTCCAGTCACCCCATCCTAGATTCCCCTGGGTGTCTAATTTTCGAAAATGTATAGGTTTGCTAGGTTTCCCTAAGTGCCGGCAGAGCTATGTTCAAAAACTACAGCTAGGCACTTTTCAGAAAAAGGGTAATTTTTCACTGTGAAAATGTGGTGTGTCCACGTTGCGATTTGGGCTGTTTCCTGTCATGGACACTAGGCCTACCCACACAAGTGAGGTACCATTTTTCTCAGAAGACTTTGAGGAATGCAGGCTGGGGGGAATTTTGTGGATCCACGTATATTTCAGAAGTTTCCACCACAGAAATGTGAGGAAAATGTGTTAAAAAAAAAAAAGTTTAGGTTTGCAAGGGATTCTGGGTAACAGAACCTGGTGAGAGCCAGACCAGTCACCCCATCCTGGATTCCCCTAGGTGGCTAGTTTGGAAAAATGTATAGGTTTGCTAGGTTTCCCTAGGTGCCGGCAGAGCTAGGGTTAAAAAACTACAGCTAGGCACTTTGCAAACAAAGCGTAATTTTTCATTTTGAAAATGTGGTGTGTCCACATTGCGTTTTGAGCTGTTTCCTGTCGTGGGCACTAGGCCTTCCCACACAAGTGAGGTGCCATTTTTATCGGGAGACTTAGGGTAACACAGAATTGTAGAGCAACTACTATTGCCTATTGACTTTCCATGCATTTCTGCCTTCCAAATGAAAGACAATGTGTAAAATATGTCATTTTGAAAAATGATCTATAATTCTCATGCTAGTATGGGTATTCCCAATTTTGGAAATGTGCAAATATCTACAGTTTCTAAACTCTATATTTTGTTCCCATTTCAGAAATACGTAGGCGTCTTTCATACCGATTTTTCCATGTATAGATTTTCCCAGAATACATCATAAAAAACCATTGCAAGTCGCGGCTCAGTTATTGGCTCTGTGTTCGTCGGGTCCTTGGTAAACCTATAAGTCCTATATATCCTCACAACCAGAAAGGTCCAGTGGATGTAACGGTATATTGCTTTCAAACAACTGTCATAATTAGAAGAAGTTCCAGGTGAAAACGTTGACACAAATGGCTGTGTAAAATATTTTGGTTTTCTGACAAAAGTCTGCTTGTCCCTGAAAGATGAGAAGATGGTGATTTCAGCACCACTACCCTTTTTTTGATACCATTTGCAGGGAAAAAAACAGACGCTTTCATCTGTAGCCCTTTTTCCCATTTTTAAAGAAACCCAAAATGTAGGTGTATTTTGGCTAATTTCTAGGTCCCTTCCAGGGGAATCCATAAACCCAGGGTACCTTTTGATTCCCCAAGATATTGGAAAAAAAGGACACAAATTTGGTGTGGATACCTTATGTGGTCAAAAAGTTACAGGGGCCTAAGCACGAACTACCCCAAATAACAAAAAAAAAGCTTTGCACAGGGGGAAAAAGGCCTAGCAGCGAAGAAGTTAAATACTTTTATTTGTTGTTCCTCATTTTTCTGTTTAAAAAGAAATCAAAAACACACATTTTTTTTAAAGGTTCAAAACTAAAATAAAAATTGATTAAAAAAAAAACTACGGTTCTTATGGAACCACTTATACTGGTTAAAAAAAGAAAAACTACCTGAGTGATTGCACGAGAGTTTGGATACTGTGTGGATGATTAGTGAACTGCTAGACTCCTGCATCATTATTTTATGAATGTTAGGGTAGTGGCAACATAATTGAATGAGTTAATGGATAATAGCTCGGTGATTGGAGGTGTGCACAAGGAGTGAGAGGCTGATTGCTGGACTGCATGGGTAAAGGTTTCAAAAACCTTTATTGCATGAAATGACAAGTAGTACAGCACAGTATAAGTCATCACTGTAACAGATGCATAGTGAAATAAAACAGTAGCAGCACCCAATCCAGAACCCCACCCCCTGCTCTTCCTAACAACCCTCCCTCCATACCCTCCCAATGTCCACAGCGAGGCTCAGACGCACAAACCCAACACTATGACCACAGGTAGTGTCATACTGTTGGGTTTGTGGTCCGCCCCAGGAAAACCAGTCCAACACCATCTCCTCCAGAACGCGGAGCTTCAGCGTCCTTCTGTGCTTTAACTGCCCGCTCATCAGGCAATACATACATACACATGCCCTCCAATTAATCCCCATCTCCCTCAGCACCCTCCTCCACCGATTGCAGACTCAGAAGATAGGGCGACAGTGGCCCCCAGATATCCTTGGGGAGGGACTTCAGTGGCAGTTGCTCAGCGTACGCATGCAGGTGTTCCTGCCAGGTAGCCAGGTCATGGATCCAATCTTTAAACTTAGGCGCCCTGCCCCTTCCCCACCAACAGGCCACCTGTCTTCTTGCCAGGGGAATACCCATTGCCAGAAACTTTTTATGTAGTGTCTTATTGTCCCCAATCAGTCCCAGCAGCGCCCTGAGTGGGGACAGCTCAACCAGAGTTCCTATCATACAAGTTAAGCCCGTGAATACCTCCTCCCAGTAAGAAGCGACCTTCGGGTACTGCCATGCCAGATGCATGAAGTCAGCCCCCTCCCCTGACCGCAGCACATGCATTTATCATCCTCACGAGGCTGTAGCTTATGCAGCCACGCCGGGGTATGATAAAGGCGGTGCAAGAATTTGTAATGCAGTAAGTGCAGTCTACTACTGCTGGTGACAGCATCTGTTTGAAAACAACACGCTACCCATTGTTCGTCCGCTAGGGGACTTTCCAGATCAGCATCCCATTCCCTCCTGGCCCTAACTAGGTGGGCTGGCGGTGCGCTCCTGACTCGTTTTTACAGCAGTGATATGGTATGCATGGAATTAATGAAATGAAAATTAAACTTATATAGCGCGTAACTAGCCTGAGGCCTCGCAGCGCATGGGGACATCAGAGTGCAGCAGTAAATGCAAGGATTGGAATATATCCGGCTCATTCAGGAAATTGGGGGACACAGCCTTAACACTCTGCCTTAGCGGAGTGTACATGAATAATTCCATGATCGTGGGCGTATGCTCCCCAAAGAATTGCTCCTTCGTGCGGAATTGCCCCCCCACGTAGAGGTCCCCCCATGTACTATCATGCATGCTAACTAATAGATTGTGGCATAACATTTCAGTGGTGACTGGAAGCAGTGGGAAGTGTCGTAGGGGTATCCTGGGTGAATACATCAGCCGCACCCTCTCCGCCCGCGCCAGCCAGTGCCATGCTTTCACCGTACAATCTACCGTGGATGGGTCGCTCCCCCTCTCCTTGACAGACGTAAACAGATACCCCTCAGGTGGCCATCCTCCACCACGAGGTGGAGAATGAATGGGGGCGGGTGGAACCAGTACACTGCAAACTGAGCTTGAGCACAGTAGTAGTATTGCTCGAAATTGGGAACATCAAACCCCCGAGGTGATACGGTAGCATCAGGGTGTCTAGAGTCAATCGTGCTTGCTTTCCCCCCATATGAGCCACACCATTTGCGTTTTAAGTGTTTTGAAGAAGAATCTACCCGGGTAATAGGGAATATTTATAAACAAATAGAAAAATTTCAGCAAGATGTTCATCCTAATTAAAGATATACGCCCTGCCATTGAGAGTTGCAGCTTTATCCACTTAGTAACGTTATCAGTAACCTTGTCAATGGCCAGCTCATAATAATGCGCATTAAAGCATCTTTATCTTTGGTAATGTGAATTCCTAAGTACTTAAAATCTCCCATTTCCCATAGTAAAGGGTAATCCAACTGATGCGGCAATGTTTTGTCCGACAAGGGTAATACTGCAGATTTATTCCAATTTATCTGCACCCCAGCAATGGCCCCAAACTTAGTAATCTCCCGCAACACCGGATTAAGGTTATCCTGCAGTTTGTGGATATACAGCGTTATGTCGTCCGCATAAAGGGAGACTAACAGCTGCCTGGATGGATATACGAGGGCCCTGGGGTTATGGTGCTGGCGCAATTTCGCAGCCAGAGGCTCTATCGCTAGTGCGAATAGCACTGGGGAGAGCGGGCACCCCTGCCTCCTGCCCCTGGGGACTGCAAAGGATTCGGACCGTGAGCCGTTGAGCATGACCGAAGCCCGCGGGCAGGTATATAGCAGTTTAATCCAATTCACAAAAGAGTCCGGCGTACCCATGTACCTCAGTGTCCCCATCAAATAATCCCATTCCACTGAATTGAAGGCTTTAGTGGCATCTAAAAAGACCACCACACGGCGCTATTTGGATCTATATCCTGCAGGACTGCCAGAAGGGTGCAAAGATTATGGGAAGTGGCTCAATTTGGGACAAAACCCGCCTGATCGGGTAACACATGCGCTCCAGGAGGAGATTGAGACGTGTCGCAAGCACTTTTACTAAGATTTTGGTGTCCCTATTCATGAGTGAGAGGGGCCTATAAGATTCACAGATAGCCAGGGATTTACCAGGTTTCAACAGGGACAGTATTAGAGCTTCCCTCATGGTGGATGGCAGCACCCCCTCCTCTAGCGCCTCATAAAAAAACACCTTCAGAATAGGTGCAAGAATTGACACATACGTTTTACAGTAGTCAATTGGGAGACCATCTGACCCCGGTGCCTTCCCCGCCGGCATGTGCATGACTGCCTCTGTTATTTCATCTACCTCCAGCTCATGGTCAAGGAGTTTGCGTTGTGTGTCCCCCAGCCATGCCAGCGCTGTGTCAGCAAAGTACCCCTGTATGTCCAAAGGTGTGCCCCTCTGTGATGTGTAAAGCTTTTTGTAGTAGTTCCCCAGGGTAGTTAGCAAATCAGGGAGGTTCTTGTTCGTCTGGTCCTGCTCGTCTTGCAGCTCAATGATATAGTTATTAAATTTGGGGGGGATGCACCGCGTTTGCTAACACTCGTCCTGGTCAGTCCCCCTTGCCATACACCCAAGCCCTAAAGGACCTACCACGAAACTTACACTCTCTATCTGCCGCCTCCTCATATTCCGTCATTTTACCCCTCAACTTGGCCGTCAGAGTTCCTTGTTCCCTGCCTCCCGCTATGTCTCTTTCCAATGCCTTAAGCTCCCCCTCCAGTCTGTGCAGGTCTCTACGTAGGTCCCAAAGAATACCCCCACCCTTGAAGATGCACCATCCTCTCACCGTCACCTTAAACGCTTCCCAGACTGTCGTTAAGCTAGACACAGAGGCAATGTTCCTAGCAAAGAACTCCTCCGCTTTAAACACTGCGTCCTGTAAATGTAGGGGATTCAGTCGCCAATTAAGATATGGGGTCGGGTTCAGCGGGGTGCGAAGCGTCACCAACACCGGGAAATTATCTGAAAATATACGCACCAAATGAACCGCCCTGCCAACCCAATGAGCCATGCCCACTGCCAGCAACAGATAGTCCAGTCTGGCCCAACTGGTATGTACCGCCGAGTAGTGTGTCCCTTCCCTCTGCAATGGGTGGCAGTGGCGCCAGGCGTCTAGTAATTGGTCAGAGCCTAGTATGTCATGTAGGGTACGTTGCGCAGTGGTGTAGTGCCCCGCTATAGCATGTGATCTATCGCTTTGAGGGTCCACCACCGTATTAAAGTCCCCCCCCGCAGATGACTTATATGGATCCCAATGTTTAAATTTTGCCCCTTCACTGCTGCAGGAGATGGGCATCATCCGTATTGGGGCCATAGTAATTTCCAATAGCCACATCTTGTGAATTGAGTTTACCCCAGAGCAAGCAATATCTCCCGTCAGCATCCATTTCCATCCCTCCCAGCACAAACCGAATCCCCCTCCTAATGAGGATGGCCACCCCCCTAGAGTAACCCGAGTACGATGCGAAGCATCTATGGGACGCCCACTTCACTGCAAATTGAGGTGTGGTATCGGGCTGTAAATGGGTCTCCTGTAACAGGGCGACATGAACACGGTGGCGGTCTAAATACCCTAGTACCTGCCTTCGTTCCCACGGGTTGTTCAACCCTCTCACATTCCAAGATATAACATGCAATTAATTTCTATCTTCTGTGGCATCTGTCATGACAACTCGTTGTACAATATCTACTCCTGTGTGCATCTCGATGGTTGACCATGCTAACCCCCCTCCCCTAGAACACCCTCTCCCGTCCACACCGGCATCCCCAACTTGACAGAAACATCCATCCCTCCCCCCCAACACTCTTCCCAAAATACTGCATTCTTTTCTTAACCTCTAAAGTTAAACAATACACGTGGTAAGGGGAATGCCCTCAGATGGGGACCGCTAGGGGCCCTCGCCGTACCCACTCAATCTCCCTATTTCACCCGTCCGCTACCCCACTTAACAAGCGGGCCACAATGACGGGACGGAGGCGAGTGTCCGTGCGGCAACAGTGTTATAACAATTAATAAACATCAGTGATACATCACCAACTTGGTACAGTTCTCAGGAGTCTCTTTGCCTTGACTCTGCTGCAGCCCGCACTTCGCGGGAACATGGAATCAGCCAGGATCTGACAGTGGCGACTGGGACCGGGAGCGCCTGTGTGAAGCCTCTTCCAGGGATGCCGCTCTGCGGTCGCATGTAAGGTACTCCTCCACCTGCTGAGGAGAATTGAAGAGATGTTGTTTTCCCCGTTGGTGTATCTTTAATCTTGCAGAGTATAGTATGGCGTATGTAATTTGTTGTGCTTGCAGCTTCTTCTTCAGAGCTGTGAACTTACAGCGGGCTTCCTGCATGGCCTGGTTGAAGTCAGGGTAAAAGGCCAAGGTGGTGTTCTCATATCGCAATTTACCCTTCTCACGTGCTAAGCGTAGTACAGTGTCCCTGTCGCAATAATTCAAGAAGCGCACTATCACCTGGCGCGGCGGGGCTCCCGGGGGCAGGCGCGTCGTCAGTGATCTGTGGGCCTGCTCAATGGTCATGTGCGCAGAGAAGGAGTCCTTACCAAATAGCTCAACCAGCAACTGTTCCATGAAGTCCTCCATCCTCCCGGTGTTTATCGACTCCACCACGCCTAGTATCCATACGTTGTTCCTCCATGAGCGGGCCTCTAACTCCTCATTTTTGTCCGCTATGACCTTCAGCAGCTTGTCCATCTGGAGCATATGCTGTTTGTTGGCCGCCGCACCGTCCTCCAATCCTGACACTCTGTGTTCCCCCTCCTTGAGTGCTCATCATGCTGGTCAATTTTTGCAACTACCGCCTCTAGTCTGCTATTCATAGCATCCATCTTAGAGTCTATGGAAGTGAGGCTCTGTTACATCCCCACCAGCAGCGCCTTCCAGTCCTCATCCCTTGACTCTCGCGGATCCGGTACCGCACGCACTTTGGAGCTCGAGCTAGGTGTCTTCCGCGCGTCGAAGAACAGCTTTGCCTGTTTGGCATCAGATCTCCCCATGCTGTCCGGCCACGTGTCGCAGGTGCGCTTCACACAGGGCATGCATATGTGTCTCGCCCTCAGGAGATTATGCACGCTATTCCGCCGTACTCTCCGCCACAGCCCGTGATCTCTCCCTACACCACCAGCCTGTAAATTATCCCGAGGTGATTCAGCCAGCCAGCCTGCGCCATCTCAAAATGGATGCCAGGGAACCCAGGGGGCAAACAAGTCCACAGTCCAAAATGTTTGAGTGCCAGCACCTTGGGGCGATAAGGAACAAGTGTCCACTAAAATGTCCAGAGGAGCACCCTCTGCTCTTCTGACTGCTCGCAGGAGGCCAGTAGCTAATGCCACCACATGTAACCCATAAAATGGCGGCCCGGGGTCCACTCCGCACCGCAGTCTTCACTACGACCGGGCGCATCCTCCAAAATCACCGCTGCACCCCCACACGTGTGTCCAGCCCCAGCCTCAGGGCCAATTTCACATTGTTTCAAAGCTTTATTTTAATCTGGGCACTAACACAGAGCTAATCTCTGTCACTTTCGCTAGGCAAGCTACCAACAATCAGCGGATCTAAGCGCTGTTTGGAGGAAAGATTTCTCGGCCGACAGGCCACGCCCACCCTCAGGCCACGCCCACCATCCCAGCCTATGTAAGCGCTGAGTGATAGCGCGTTACTGGGAATCTCCTAGACCTCTGAGGCGGAAGCCGGAGGTGTCCACGCTCGATTTTTAAAACATTATTTCACATTGTTTCAAAGCTTTATTTTAATCTGGGCACTAACACAGAGCTAATCTCTGTCACTTTCGCTAGGCAAGCTACCAACAATCAGCGGATCTAAGCGCTGTTTGGAGGAAAGATTTCTCGGCCGACAGGCCACGCCCACCCTCAGGCCACGCCCACCATCCCAGCCTATGTAAGCGCTGAGTGATAGCGCGTTACTGGGAATCTCCTAGACCTCTGAGGCGGAAGCCGGAGGTGTCCACGCTCGATTTTTAAAACATTATTTCACATTGTTTCAAAGCTTTATTTTAATCTGGGCACTAACACAGAGCTAATCTCTGTCACTTTCGCTAGGCAAGCTACCAACAATCAGCGGATCTAAGCGCTGTTTGGAGGAAAGATTTCTCGGCCGACAGGCCACGCCCACCATCCCAGCCTATGTAAGCGCTGAGTGATAGCGCGTTACTGGGAATCTCCTAGACCTCTGAGGCGGAAGCCGGAGGTGTCCACGCTCGATTTTTAAAACATTATTTCACATTGTTTCAAAGCTTTATTTTAATCTGGGCACTAACACAGAGCTAATCTCTGTCACTTTCGCTAGGCAAGCTACCAACAATCAGCGGATCTAAGCGCTGTTTGGAGGAAAGATTTCTCGGCCGACAGGCCACGCCCACCCTCAGGCCACGCCCACTACCCCACTCCTACAAATGTGCTTTCCACGCAAGCGCAGCGGACGAGCGCAGCGGGAGCGCCGTTTACGCGCCGAAGGCGCGCATAAGGCAAGCTCGTCTGCGCTCGTCCGCGCCGAGGACGGGCCAACGGCCACCCCCCCTGCTACTCCAGACCCACGGCTTCATTCACATACGGTAAGAATAACCTATTCCGCCGGCGAATTACGACAACTAAGACATCTAGCGGATCTACCGCACCCACTCCCTATTTTAAGACACTCCAACCATATTTTAGGCCCAGTGTCATGTCCATCTTGCATCAAACGTTCCAGTAAATCCTCAATAAATAACATACCTTCCATACAAGCGGCATTAATAAACGCCAGATCCCTCCCTAAACACAAAACGGAAATAGCCGACTTGATCGATGCGTATAAACTCGACCTATTGTTTATTACCGAAACTTGGGGCGACGAGGCCTCAGGACCCGACTTTGCAGAAGCCACTCCCAACAATTTTAACGTTTGTAGACTCGATAGACCAATAAAAAGAGGTGGCGGCATTGCCATCATTTATAAAAGCCACTTCAAACTCGCGACCAAACCACATATATGTTCAGAATACGAGTCACTTACATTCACTTTAGGCTTATCAGCAAAAGCATCCTTTAAGGGAATGCTGATTTACCGCCCTCCTGGTTCAAGAGCAAAGTTTTTATCTAACATAGGTACCTTACTGGAAGCAGTCGCTGGCACCCCCCAGTTTACGTTACTAGGTGACTTTAACTTTCACCTTGAGATTTCAAATAACCTAGATACCATGCAACTTATCTCAGATCTTGAAACTGTGGGACTAATACAGCTCATTAACTCTCCGACTCATCAGGCCGGTCACACATTAGACGGCATATTTACAAATAGTCCTCTTGTAAATATTACCCAGATAATCCCTTTGATCTGGTCAGACCATTCAGCTATTTGCTTCACAATACAAACAACAGCCACTAAATCAAACACTGATGTACCAGCTCGATCAACATACAGAGACTGGAAAAACATTGATATATCGCAATTAGCAGAGATGATACAGGACACATATATCCCTACTGAGCAAGACCCCACCAAAGCATCTCTAAACTACCTGACCAACCTGGACTTGGCCTGTAACATACTAGCCCCTCCCAAATCAACACGCCGAAATAGAACTACACCCTCAGCCCCATGGTTCACGGAGGCCCTACGCATGCAGAAACAACATTGCAGGAACCTGGAAAGACAATGGCGTCGCAACTACAGCCCGGCAGACAAATCCAACTACAAAAATGCCCTCGCTATCTACAAAAGAGCGATAACCACCGAGAAAAGTCACTACTTTATCACTCAGATCAATCAGGCAAAAAATTCATCAGGAGAATTATTCAGGGTAGTCACCACCTTATCCAACCCCCCGACGCCGCCCTTAGAGACTTCCCAATCACTGACCGACGCCTTGGCCAGTTTCTTTGAGGAAAAAGTCAGTTCCATCTTCCAGACTTTTTCGCGACCTACCTCTCCACAATCTGTGACTTCCCCCTCTACTAGCAATTCACCAACTTTTTTATCCTTTAACCCTGTAGACAAAGATCATATTCAACGTCTAGTAGCCAGCACCAAATCCGGCTCCCCCTTGGACCCTTGTCCCCCCTCCATTCTCAACCGCATACCGGAAGCAATCTCCCCTTCACTATCCACTATATGTAATGCCATGTTCACTACGGGAACATATCCGTCAGTCTGGAAAGAAGCGATCATAAAACCTTTGCTGAAAAAACCCACGCTAGACCCTCTTCTTCCAGCAAGCTATAGACCTATCGCTTGTCTCCCATTTCCAGCAAAGATTTTTGAAAAAGCCATGAACTTGCAGCTGTCAAAATACATAAACGACAACTACTTGCTAGACGACACTCAGTTCGGTTTTAGGCAGGGACACGGGACTGAGACGGCATTACTAAAAGCCGCGGACGAAATTAGAACAACTATGGACAAAGGAGGATCAGCTGTCTTGATACTCCTGGATCTCTCCGCTGCATTTGACACGGTCGATCATATCATTTTGATCGACCGTGTCGCAGCCCTGGGAATAGGAGGAACAGCCAAAGACCTGATCGCTTCATTTCTCGCCAACCGGCCACAGATTGTCAAAATGGGTAACTACACCTCCCAGACCTTCTCTCTCCCCTGTGGAGTCCCACAAGGCTCCTCGCTAAGTCCGACGCTTTTTAATATCTATGTATCGGACTTGGCGAGGGTGATAAAATCCTATGGCATTGCACTGACCACATACGCCGATGACACGCAACTAGTGCTATCGGTGCATGATAACGGAGCTAGCGTAGCAGCCAACTTCCAGGAAGGTATGAAGGCAATAAGCTCCTGGATGTCATCAAACTGCCTCAAGCTTAACACCGATAAAACGGAGGTGATGACATTCGGGAGCTTGAAACCAGCATGGTCCCCACAATGGTGGCCTCCGGAGCTGGGATCCCCCCCCAAACCGGTGATGAAGGTGCGCAATTTGGGAGTTATCTTCGATAACAAACTGACCTTTCACCACCACGCCAATGCCGTGACATCATCTGCATTCTTTGTACTCAAAAAAATCAAGAAACTTCTTCCATATCTACCTCAGTCAGCTGGCAAAACCCTCATTAGTACCCTTGTATTCTCAAAAACGGACTATTGTAACTCTCTGCTTCTTAATGCGCAGGAAGGAGTCCTTAACAAATTCCAGACCGTTCAAAACGCGGCTGCAAGAATTTTACTTTCAATCCCCAAATTCACATCGGTATCCCACCGCATCAAAGAGCTCCACTGGCTCCCAATCAGGAACCGAATAAAATTCAAGGCTCTTTGTATAGCTTATAAGACCCTTAATTACCCAGGGCCTAAGTTCCTAAAAATAGCTCTTCATCCTCCGGAGCATAGTAGAACACTTCGATCTTCTACTACTTGCATGCTCTCTGTCCCTCGGACAAAAAAGGCCACTTGGGGAGACAGGTGCTTTACTACAGCTACGGCCAAACTATGGAATACCCTCCCTCTGCATATCAAAACTGCCCCCACCCTCATCAAATTCCGAAAGAGCCTCAAGACATGGCTTTTCTCCTCTGCCTAACTACCCTCAAAGAGTAAGGAGTTTCTGATCACTAGCGCCGAGACACCCGTATGGGTATTTGCGCGCTTTAAAAATAGCAAAAATAAATAAATAAATAAATAATAGCAGCGATTGCTCCCTCGATGCCCTCAGGCTCTCCCGCTCCTGACCGCACTTGCAGCCGGGCCGCAGGCCTCACCGCCGATCTATCCCCGCCGCGCGCGGGCCTCAGGCTTTACTCGTAGCAGCTTCTCAGGGCCGCTGCCTGGCAGTCTCATCCGGAATCCTCGGGCTTTGCCAATGGTCACCATGGTATTGAAGTGGCTCCGCCGCGTCCCGCGATCACCTCCAGCTGCACGATGACGTAGGTGGCGGTGCGGCGGGGCCTACTCAGCCTCGGCCTTTCCTTGCCGCCTCAGCCGCCCAAGCCCTCCGGGCCGCCCACTCCCCGCTCCGCACTCTGGCTCCACAGGCCGTCACTCTGCGAAGCAGCGGCTCCCAGGCAGCAGATACGGGCCGCCAGAGCCAGCACACTTTCCGCTGACCAGTAGTACATAGTATGGTCCGTTATGTACAGCAGGATGAGGATTATGCATGAATACCCGCCCGGATCAGCGGGAGCCTCACAGCAGGGCAGCCATTATGGTCAAGCTTCACCTAGCACCCCCGTGCATGGTGATTTTATAAGTGCTTGGGTTTGGGTGCAGTGATTGGATAAGGAAATGGGACTGGCTCAGTGATTGGAGGAGTGCATAGGTAGTAACAGGGAGATTACTGAACTGTATAGGTAGTGATTAAGAGATTGTAGAAGTTCATGAGTCAGGGCCTGGGTCATTGCATGAGTACATGGGAAGTGACTGGATGATTACAGTAGTGCAAAGAGAGTGCATGGTGAGTTTATAGGTGCTTGGGTTTTGCCGCACTGATTAGATAAGGACATGGGAATGGCTGGATGATTAAAGGAGTGCATAGGTAGTAACAGGGAGATTACTAAACTGTATAGGTAATGCTCAAGGGATTGTAGAAGTGCATGAGTTAGTTCTTGGGTCTTTGCATGGGTAGTGACTGGATGATTACAGTAATTCAATGAGAGTGCATGGTGAATTTATAAGTGCTTGGGTTTTGGCACAATGATTAGATAAGGATACGGGACTGGCTGGGTGATGTGAGGAGTGCATAGGTAGTAACAAAGAGATTACTGAACTGTATAGGTAGTGCTCAAGGGATTGTAGAAGTGCATGAGTTAGTGCCTGGGCCATTGCATGAGTACACTAAGCATAGATGCAACTGTATAATTAGAATCTGAACACATAGATAAGTCATTACATACAATCTAGTTAAGTAGATAAGTACAGCATGTCAGAAAGGGTAATATATTGTGGTTTATTTTTGAGTGACATCATGACTATTCAATCTTCAAATATGCGCATCATTAAACTATGCCGCTCAACAGACTTAAGAAAGAAGAGCAATTAACAACACCTTAAATGATCATTTTGAAAAGCACACTTTTATTATACATCTTCAGCTTTGTATCTAAAATTATGTGGCCTCATTCAACTATACCTTTGCTTAGACTACAAAAACAAACCTAATTAACAGCACCTTATTTCACTATACTATATTTAAATATATGCCATCATTTAACTTTACCTTCTTTACAAACTAATAACAGAAACCTAATTAATAGCACCTTATATGATCATCTTTCTAACAACACAGTTGTGCTGCATCTTTACCAATGTATTTATAATTATGCAGTATCATTCAACGATACCTTTATAGAGAGAAGAAAGAATGAAGCCTAATAAACTACACCTTATAGGAACATCTTCCAAAATACACATTTGTACTACATCTTCAACCAACTATCTAAAAATATGAAGCATCATTCAGCTATACCTTTGAACAGACTTAAAAATATACATATTACTCTACAGACAGTTTTTTTAAACAAACTTCAAGTACAATTAAACTAATTCCCTCTACATTTAATAATATATTTCAAGCAACACAGTTTTAGAATAATGACAAATCTTTTTTTAAATAAACCTCAAAAATATATAACTCACCTTTTAAATAAATCTGTTGGATAAAAAATCACACACACTCAGATAGGATTTTCTTTTACACACAGTCAATATAAATCACCAGACTCTGCAAGGTGAAACCAGTAATGGCAATGTTTCCCTCTCTTTTTCCATACAAATACACATAAGCAACAAATAACATTGCTTTCCAGAGATTTTCAAATTGTAGAACACATTTCCATTGGTCACAGATAATAACCCTTATCAACTGACTTCTTCACCCATTCTGCTTAATGTCAGTTTCCATAGCAACAGGTCATGCAACATTCAACTTAACTGACAGGTCGCAAGTTCACCAGACAATGTTGCAAATGAGAACAGCAGGTGTGGTTGCTTTTGCAAAACATGACCTTATCCTTTCTGCTGTACCTTTCAAACATTTTTTACTAACTAATAAGAAACTTGCTTTTTAAACAATGTAAAATGCACCCTATTTTTGAATGTACAATGTTCTTAAACAGCCAATCAAATCTCTACTTTCTTAAAAACAGTATCTTCTCCACCATTTTAGATATCTCTCATTCAACCAACTGACTACCTCAGCTACAGACATCTTTTCAGTACCTACTGTCATCTCTTCAAGATGCTTCCAGTGTGGATTGTTGGACAGAGCTATATTTTCTGGTGCAAATGGTATGCTGAACGCAGAGGTATTGACAAAGACTAGCTTGCAAAATGAAGACATTCAATGGATTGGACAGAGAGGATTAAAGTGGCACCAATTGATGCCTTTGGTTAAAAACGTTTTGCATCTCCAAACCCCTGAGCTCATGATTGTGCACTGTGATGGCAATGACCTAGGCACATTCACTGGGGCAGGTCTGGAAATGGTAATGAAGGACACCTTTGCAGACTTGATGTTGCTTTTTCCCCAAACTGTCTTTGTATACTCCAACATATGCCAATGAAAGAAATATAACTGGCCCAATCAATGTTGTCCTCAGATTGAGAAAGCTAGAAAAAATGTCAATAAAGCTGTTTCTGCTCTGCTCCATCTATAACAACAATCTTCGTTTCAATATGGATGGCACCTACAGAAGTGACGGAGTACACTTCACTGACTGATGAAGGCAACAGAGTGATTCTCAACAACCTGAAGCTCTGCATCCGCACTTACATGTAGCTATAACAATCTCCCAATGAAAACAATGAAAACAAGGGCTCCTTTAAGAGCCACTCAATAACACAACATACAACCTAGCTTTATATTAAAAAGTCTTAAATATTTTTTCTTAGGGTTGCGCACGAGCGCGACTTTCGGAGCAGCGCACCCATTCCATTCACACTACGGGCGTCGCTGAGCGCCGCGCACCCCTCGCGTTCACATCATGGTGCTGCACCGGGAGCTGCGCACCCCTCGCGTTCACACCATGGGGGCGCTCTGGGAGCTGTGCACCCCTCACGTTCACACTAGGGGGCCGTGCTGAGCACTGCGCTAGGGTGGCAACCCCAAATGTTTATGAAAAAAGCCCATCTACTACTATTAATTTATATTCGCCCCGGGGACCCCAACCCCCGGGGTATGCTAACATTAATTTATTTTATTTTTTTAAATGGAGGGGGACCACGAGGCCCCCCTCCTAGGCCATTTTTGGCCCTGGACCCCATCCCCCGGGACCTGCTCGCTCCCCGCCTCCTGCAGGAGCTTGCATTGCTTTTCCACAAGGGGTGCTGCTGACATGCAGCTCCCCTTGTGGAAAAGCAATCCTGCTTTGCTTCGTAAAAGCGAGAGCAGGTTTCCCTGCTCCCATTTCCATGAAGCAATATAGGAGTTTGCAATGACAGGGTGGGAGCCCCATGGCTCCAGCCCTGTCATTGCAAACAGCAGTGTCCAGGGGGTAGGCACCCCAGGACACTGCAGCAGCCGGCCCTGAGGGGGTGGCGGTCCCTAGAACCATCAACGAGCCCCCAGAACCTGGCCCACCCGGGGGCTTTTCAAAATGACAGTCCTTTTTTAAATTTTCTTGGCAGGAGTCGTGACCCCAATGCGACTTCTGCCGTTAAAAAAAAGAAATAAATATATTTTTGTCCCTGGGGATCCTTGTGGAACCCCCTAAGTAGCCCTAGGGGGTCAGGGTGTTTATACCCTGCCCACTTTTCTTCATTTTACACTTTGTTTTACTGTTTTCTTGTGACTCAATTCTACTGTGTCACAAGATGACTGCCAACAGTTCCTGGTTTGGAGTGTTGGCTGTCAATCAGAGTAAAGCTCGTGCTCGGGAGGGTTCGCAAACCCACGGCGGCCATAGATATTGAAACTTTTTCTTTTTCAAATTTCTCTAGTACAACTGAACGGATTTTCACCATTTAACAAAAGGGGCTCTTTCTGAACCAAGGGCTAACTTTTTTTTCAAATTTGGTATAATTCCATTCAGCAGTTCCAGCTATAGCTTTGTCTAAAGTTTCGTAAGGAAAATAAAATGGGGTAAACCCGTGTTGGGACCTCCATTTTTTCTCAGCCCGCTTAACGAACCACCTCAAAACTTTTAAGATAGGAGCTGACCAGAGCGCCCTACTACTTTTGAAAATGTTGCGAAGATTCATCAACAGCGCCAAAGTTATTGGGAAAACAAAAAGTGCTTTTCCTATGGAAACTAGGTCCTAACTATAACCACCTACTGGCGACCGCTAGTACCTAATATATATATATATATATATATATATATATATATATATATATATATATATATATATATATATATATATATATATATATATATATATATATATATATATATATATATATATAAATATATCATGCTCAGTCTTTTCTTTCAGCTCAGAAGAAACAAACAGCACTAAAGGAGTTCGTGGCAACCACAAATAATTTATTCAGTGTGTATAACACTACAGCAATCGACATGTTAATAAAGTTTTTCATGAATCATAGGCATCAACAAAGGACTCAACCCTCCTAGAGTCACAGTGTGCGCCATCTTGGAATGTATATACAAGACCATTCGGCCCATACAAAACACATGTTCTACCCACCAATGGGCTGTTATCCATGGACAAGGGGGTATTAATTATATTAAAAAAGTTTAAATATTAAACAGTTTATAAAGCCGTGGATCGGCTAGTGTCCTCTGTTAATCCGACCCGTCATGATTACTCCTTTATAACAAGATACGCATGTATCACACTGAGTCAATAAAAAGTTCATCAAATTACATATTTCAAAGACTAGATATAAATGGCAGTTCAAATCCATACCTATAGTAGATCAATTGATTCAAATTCAAAATTTAAAATTCATCAATCGAATATTATAGAAAAAATAGAAACATCATAACTTCAGTGTCAAGTTCATGTGCATAATTATGTAAAGCTGATAAGTATTCTAATCAAAAGTTTCAAGTCACATATCACAAATCACAGATCACAGTTTCCAGCAGACATATCGGGAATGGGCTTAAATTCATTGAAGGTAAATTTCAGATCGGTGCATCTAGTTTTCCATACATAGCAACCCATATGTTTGCATTCCTATTTGTTCTCAAGTTACAACTTTACTTTCCCAAGTGGAACGCCATTTCCTCCCACTATTCAGGCCTCGTGGATGCTTGGTAGAGAGATCTATAATATACCTCGACTCCAATCTGCGGAGTCGTCTTCAGCGGTTACCGCCCCTGGCATTTGGTGGGACTATGTCTGTAATTTATTTCGATCCCGACCGTGGACCTCAGCAAAATGGTGGGCTACCGGATAGGCGGAGTCCGCCTTGTCTATGGCCCTGAGATGTTCTAATATCCTCAATTTCAGTTCTTTGATTGTGCTACCGATGTAGCGAAGGCCACAGGGACAGAGCAGACAATTTTCTGCGTATTGAGCACTACAGGTGATTAACTTCTTAATTAATATTTTCTTCCCTGTCTCAGGTATCATGTACGATAGAACCCTTTTGCTGCCCGCACAAGCCTTGCAGCGGCCACAGGGATAGAACCCTTTCTGTTCTTTAAGGGTATTGATCTTGGATATAGGTTTCTCCAGATGGCTAGTAACAAGCATGTCTCCTAGTGACCTTGCTTTGCTGAAGGTTAGTAGTGGGTAAATAGGTAGATCTTCCTTCAGCACATTGTCCGTTTGCAGGATATGCCAGTTCTTTCTAAGCATCATTCTGAGGTTGTTGGCCCCTGATGAGTAGGGAGTAATAAGCCTAAATTTCCCCTTGCTTGTGGTTTCATCCTTTTCACGGCCCCCCCTTGTGGGTTTGGCAGTGAATAAAGTCCCTCTTGAAATCTTTCTCACCTTCCTCAATGTCCTTTGCATTAATTCCCTACCATATCCCCTAATTGCGAAACGTAATAGGCACTCCGAGGCAGCCGCCTCGAAGTCAGAGTCCCTGGAGCAATTTCTTCGGAGCCTCGATAGCTCCCCGTAAGGAATGCTCCTAATTAGCTGGGGGATGACTGCTACTGGCAAAGAGTGTAGAATTGCCAGCAGTCTCCTTTCTATAGAGTGCCGTGTGTAGTTGTTCCCCCTCTATGAACACTCTTAGGTCCAAGTACTCCGCTGCCACCGGACTAATTGAACCCTAGAACTGCAGGTTAAGGTTGTTGTTGTTCAATACCCTGATGTATTCCTCTGCTGTGTTCATCCCACCATTCCAGACTAGCTGTCTTGTGCCTCACGGTCTTCACCTTCAGTGAGTGCAGTCCCAATGAAGCGGCAACCTGCATGTTTTCATATATATATATATATATATATATATATATATATATATATATATATAACTTTTTTTTTACCTACTGGCGGTCGCCAGTCAGTAGTTATAGTTAGGACCTATTATCCATAGGAAATCCTCAACATTCTATTGCCAATAACTTAGGCGCCGATTGATGAATCTTCTCGAACTTTTTCAAACTTTTGGCCAGTTCAGTTCCGCTCCTTCTCTGAAAGTTTGGGCGTGATTGGTAAAGCGGGGCCAAGAAAAAAGGGTCGTCCCAAAATGTGTTTTCCCCATGCAATTTCCCATAGGACCTTTAGCCACGGCTACAGCCTGAACGGCTGAACGGAATTACAACAAATTTGGCAGAGAGGTAGTCCTCAGTTTCAAATTGTGCCTTTTGCTTATATGGTGTCAATCTGTTCAGTAGTTCCTGGGAAAATTACGGTTAAAGTAATTTATATATCTATGGGCTCGGTGTATCCATGGATTGTGCAAGGATTGGCATTGTAGCATAAGCGCACCGTCCCGATCACGCGCTCAATGCTAATTGGCTGTCAAGCGGTTGTAAACATTCGAAACCAGGAACTGTTGGCAGCCAATTTGTGCCTCGGTAGAAGCGAGGCTGAGGAAGTCAGTGGAATATGTGTGCAAAGCGGAGAAAGGGGGCTGGGTAGAAATAATTGTATCCTCTAGACCTGCTTATGGGGTCCCAGAAGGACCCCCAGGGCCCACATTTAAAAAAAAAAAACGGCAGGTGCGTGTATGGTGCGCGGACTCTGCCGTAAAATTAATAAAATAAAATGGAGCTTTTTTTATAATTAGCCCCCGAGGGCTAAATACCAGGGGCAAAATTATAAAATTTTATGGGGGGCCTAGAGGGGCTCTCCAGCCCCGGGGATCGTCGCCCCCCGGGGCTAAAAAGAAAATAATGGTGGGGGGAGGGTTCCAAGGTCCCCAAAGCCATGGGGACCATCACCCCGAGGCTTTATGTATTGTGGGAGGGGGACTGCTTGGCCCCCTTCCTGGAACACTGGAGGGTCCCGTTACCCCCGGGGCTACAAAAAAAATGGTTGGGGGGGCTATAAAGTCTCCAAAGCCCCGAGGACCACCACTTCCAGGGGCTTTATGTATTGTGGGAGGGGGACTGTGTGCTCCCTTCCTGGAGCACTCAAGATCCCGTTACCCCTGGGGCTACAGAAAAAGTGGTTGGGGGGCTGTAAGGTCTCTAAAGCCCTGGGGAGCACCACTCCCCGGGGCTTGATGTATTGTGGGAGGGCCGGCTTTTGTAGTGTCCTGGGGTGCCCATCCCACCCTTTCATAGCAAGGAAATATGTTTTCTCTTTTAAAATCTAAATCAGATTGCTTTTCCACATGGGGAGCTGCATGTTAGTAGCTCCTGCTGTGGAAAAGTAATGCCGGCTCCCAAACACACAGAGGTTGTGCACCAAAGGCGCTGGAGTCGGGCAGCCTACAGATTATGAGTCGTGCATCCACTGCGGGCACACTAGGGGGTCGCAATGAGCGCTGCGGTGGGTGCGCAACTTTTACTTTTTCCCGTAAAAAATAGCCCCTATCAGTACTTTCATATATTCCCGGGGATCGTATCCTCTGGGTCTTATAAAAAATGTTGGGGACTGTGAGGGGAGCCACAATGTCCCCATGGTCCCGCCGGCTTCCCGCGTTCTTCGGGACTCGGCATTGCTATTCCGCAAGGGGAGATGCTAATTTGCACATGGAAAAGCAATCTGCTTTGGATTTTGAAAGTGAGAACAGATTTCACTGCTCTGTCTTTCAAAATGTAAACTAAGTTTGCTATGGGAGGGCGGGAGCCATGAGAGTCCTGCCCTGTCAAAGCAAATAGCAGTGTCCCAGGGGTAGGCATCCCGGGACACTGCAGGAGCCGGCCCCGGGCGTAGCGGTCCCCAGGGCCCTTGAGGGCACCAGGCGAAGGGCCACGCAGCCTGCCTCCCACAATACACAAATTCCCAGGGGTGGTGGTTCCCGGGGTTTGAGGGGCATCGTTGAGGCCCACACACTTCTAATTTTGTAGGGGGGGCCTTGGACGCAAAAGGGGTGCAAGGGGGTTGTAATCTAGTACACAGTGTTCTGTCTTCCTTTGCTTTCCTTTCTGTCCTGTTGAGGATCCTGGGTAAATATAACGGTTTCTGTACAGCCAGTACCTTTCAACACTACCCCCAAATGGCTTACTGCCTGTTACCATAGTAACAGTTCATGGAACACTTAAGTGAGCAGAGAGGTTAGAGGTTCACCACACTATGTTGCTAATCGAAACAGTTAGTGTGCTGGAGTTTTAAAAGTTTTCCATAAATGTAAATGTAAATGTATTGCGACTTATATAGTGCACGTATCACCCGAAGGCATCAAGGCGCTTGCCTTGGGAACCCGTCCTGGCTTTTTCCCTGTGAGATAACCCCTACTGGGCATCCCCAAGGTGAAAGCCAGGCTTCCCGCAGCAGGTGGGCCGCCGCAGTGGAGATTAAGCAAGCTATTGCCCAGAGTTGCAGCGTGGGACCCCATGATTAGAGCAGGCACCGAGGCGAGAATTATCGAGTCCTTGGACATTTTTGGGCTCAGGACCATGACACGTCGGGAATTGAACCCTGGTCCCGGGCCAGACCTCTGTATCAGGGTCTGCCGCTCTAATCAGTGAGCCACACTCCTCCTCCTCATAGGATCCGTTAGTTGTAGAAGAAGTCAGTGGAAAATATAATAAAAATAATAGCGGGGGTTTGCTGGGGCCCCCACAGTCCCGGGGCTTTACTCATGTTGGGAGGGGGGTGCAGTAGGCTGTGTAAATTATATCGGGAAAATATTACAATGCGGCCTATTGCGGCTTTTCTTTAATATAATGTGGAATAATGTTTATTTATTAGGCAGTGTTCACTTTTGTTACAGATAGAGTCACTTTGTTACAGAAAATTTATTAATATGTAAGACAGTGTGTTCTTTATGTGTGCGTGGAACAAATTTAACGTTTAATTGGCTAACGAGTTCCAACAACAAGCTTAATGTTTATTGGGTGCGAACTATTGAAAGTAGAAGTGTTTTCTGCAATTGACTTCTGCTCCGGAGAGTAGCAAGGACATCTAATTGGCTTACATGTTGTAAGGAGGACTTTCCTGAGCTTTATGTTGGTTGGTTGCACTCTATTGAAAGTAGAAGTGTTGCCAGCCATTCACTTCCGCTCTGCGGAGTAGGAGGGACATCTGATTTGCTGACGTGTCCAAGGGGGACTTTCCCAAGCTTAATGTTGATTGGCTATAAACTGTTGAAAGTAGAAGTGTTGTCAGCGATTCCTTCTCTCTTCGCGGAGTATTAGGGACATTTCATTGGGTAACGTGTTCCAAGCGGGACCTTACGAAGCTTAATGTTTATTGGCTATGAAGCATTAAAAGTAGAAGTTTTATCAGTCATTCCTTCCTCCTCTGCGGAATAACATGGATATTTTATTGGCTAAAGTGTTTCGAGCACAAGTTTGCTCCTTATTGGGTGGGAACGGTTCACTGTTGCTAGTGATTTTGTGATGCACTTGCAAAGGACTATGGGAAAAGAAAGAACTAGATTGGAGTTTATGGACACTATTAACTCTGTACAGTGGTCACAAGGTGGTGGAGAGGGATTATGAAGGTAACAATTGTTTTTATATGTTTTAAGGGCCATTTATATAATTGCCGTGTGGTGTACAAATCACGGCGGAAAAATGACAGTGTCTTGCGTTGTTTTTTTTATCAAGTTTGCGGGTGGGATACTTCCCAGCAGCACTATTTACTTATAATGTGGTGTTGTGATGGGGAGGTGTTGTATAGCATTTTAGGACCCTAGTGTACTTTCCCGATTCATGCCCTTATATAGGTATAATTCACACTACCCTTATATAGGCATAGAAATCATACCCATATTTAGACATAGCCCATGCAGTCCAAATACAGGCATGGATACTTCCACTAGTCCTGAAAAGCCACAACGATTTCTTGGAAAATTCGGCTTCAGCAGTCAGGGACATCCCCTTTCATGAGTATTGATTTGTCCTAGAAATCATGGAATTTTCAAAGAACTACCATTCCCTTGGGGTTCTTTGGTGACGTTATTATGTCCGACTGTACGTCAAACCAGGCACCTTCAAGGTATAAATATGTCCACACTTAGCCTAGCAAACACACACAGTGGTTTGGAGCAGTTCGACTATCTACTTGCCCGACGCAGCTCGCTACAGCAAGTGCCGAAGGAAGCCGACCCTCCAGCTGACGCACTGACAGAGAGGCTGCCTTTCTCTTGCTGAGAATCCAGCTCCAGTGTTTCCAAGCTCCCCTTGCGCGGTTTTGGGAAATCGAGTCCCGAGACAGAGATACCAGACCTCCTTCATTCTAAAACCAAGGTATGGAGCTGATTAAACCCTAAGAGAAATCTTGGATAGATTTTGGCAAAGAAACTAAACTTATGCTACACCTCACTTACTACTTCCCTCATACTAGACTTAGGTTAGGTACATTGGAGTAGGCGTATTTTAGAAGCACCAGTTGAGTACTTTTAGCTTTGTTATTTATGTATGTATTTTATGGCTTAAAAACCATACCATTCTTTGACCGTATTATTTTTTAATACTCTTCTTACTGTACGCATTATACTTTGCAACCAGTATTACGATTGTAGCAGTTTATTTCTTCTGCATGAGAAAGAAGACTGTTCAATAAATACTTTTATTGAAAACGCCCGTCTCTCTATTTCTCTGTACCGCTGATGAAACGAAGCATGCATGATTGACTGAGTAAAATATCTATCTATTGTTTCCACGACTCTGAAGATACGTTTTATCTTAGGGAAACAAAGTTGTCATGTTTATGCGGTTGTCAGAAACTAATCCCTTCTTGTTTATTCGAGAAAGTTTCTAGTGACCTCTGAGCTAGCTGGCACTCACAATTAAGTCTAATATATTCGATAGAGACCTAGTCAACCTAAATCCACGTCAAATCTATAGGATATATTATTCAAATGTGCAGAGCCTATTGGGAATATAGGAACTACACTACAGAGGTGTGGTTGCGCAGCAAAAAATTCAGTCTAGGTTTGAAACAGTTTTTATTAGCAAATACAAATAAACTTTCTTCAGAAATTGATGCTGTATATATGAAAAGGATTACAATTAAAAATGCAATTTCATAAAATATCAGTTCAACGTGGCCATACCCTCCTTTTTTCTGCTATAGTTTGTAAAAGTGTAGCCCCATATTCTTGATAATGTAAGAGGGCATCAGTTACTTTTAGATAAAGTAGAATAGAAGTGCTACAGCAAACACTCCCGCACTACATTATCTGAGAACAAGAAAAAAACAGTTAAATACAAGTGACTTTATATTACATAGAAATGTATGCATTAATACTTTTCAAATTTGTATTCTATAGAATTCAGGAACGTTCTGTCGTAGTGCTTTGAGGTCGTACACTGTTCCGCTAACAAATCACATGCTCACTTAAGAATAAATAGGATGGTACTATTATGATATACAAAACTGGTGCTATATATTCTTTAGGGAGAAGGTGAATAGGAACTGCAAATGAGAAGAATATAAATTAGAAAATAACATTCAGAAATGTAGGGTTTATCAAATATTTCAAGTAACAAAGTATGCATGTAAGCTATATTTTTTATTCTGCAATTTCGTAAAATATGCTCCCTGAAAATAATATCTGATCAATATCTGATCAAGTGCGTTGTAATGTTTTCTAAGCTGTATTACAGATGGCGCCATTGTTACAGTAAAAAGAAAAGCAAAATAAAGTTATCTACTTAACAGAACATCCATAACGAAATACTTTCGAGCGGTAATTATTTTCTGAGCTTCTTTTCTCCGGGAGGTCAAAAAGTTTGATCTTCGTGGCGACGGGTCATAAACTCCTCTGAGATCATGTCTGTGAAAATTATGATATATATATTCACAGTATCTGATCAAAAGGGGGAACAGACTAAAAACCAGACGCTGGTGACGCTGCTAATATATCTATACTCTTTGTGATGACGGGTCATGAAGTCCACTGAGATTAGCATAACTGTTAATAATATAATATACATATTAACAGTATATAATCCCTAGGGGAAAACACACTAACAACTGGAAGGTGGTGACGTTGATTGTAAATGTTTAGGGTTTGCGCCAACGGGTCACCAACACCTCTGAAGCGAAGTACAGTGTCAATATTATAAAATAGAAAGTCACAATATATAAGCTGAAAGGAGGCAGAAAAGGAGCAATGTTTGTTGTAATCTATCTGTTTCTGAAAACAAGCTGCTGACATTACAGAGAGAAAGGGAAAAACATGAAATAACACTTTTTTCTAGATATAAATGGTTAAATATTGACAAAAAGCCACAAATTATAACTTTCTACTATGCCATAATGAAACAACTTACAACTCCGGAATATGTTTGTTGACACCAAGCAAGAATCTGATGCTAAAAAAGGGAACCTGCATCACAGATTGGCGACACAGAAATAACGAAAACTAAACTAATCGCGCAATAGGTGTGGTTTATATAGTTTTTGGTTGTTTAGTAGTCTATGGAAGGAAGATTTGGCTCCGCCTATGTAGCTGTCACGTTTTACAGTTTACACGTGCTCACGTTTTAACTGTTTTACATGTGCACGTGTTGGGAAAAGTTACAAATTGTGAAGCTGTAAAGGTTTCGATTTCCATAGTGACACGTATAAGGTCCTTATTATCTACATACGTTGGAGATTTTAAAAAGTGTTACCGGTAAACTGTGTCCTTTGCATTCTCATGATTAAAAACATCTAAATAGAAGATATCAAAAAACTATTGTTTATAATAGAAGAAAAAAAGAACGTATTAATATTTGTTATGACTATGCTTTTTAAATAAAAAATGCCAGCATTTGTAATCCGTAAAGCTACCTCCGGAAAGATGTGCCGGCGTTTGGGGCGTTGGGAAGATTAAGCAGGTGTTACCTACAGTGAGATAGTGGTGGGCAAAGATGCTGATGGAGTTTTGAATTGAACTGCGAACGCTGTACTTGAAAGTGAAGTATTATAGGTGCTGGGTTATACTTAGCAAAAGTTATTGGAGAGTTGTACTGAAAAGAATCCTTTCTCACCCCCCAGGCTAACTGTAAAAATCCAAGCAACAAAGATGAGCCTATAAAAAGAAAAACTTGAAGGAAGCTAAGAAGGAACAGGAAAATGAATACAACCTCAGCAGAAAATAATAATGATTATGGTGTGTGCATTAAGGCCTATGTGTCTATTATGTGCGATTTCCTAATAGGAAATCGCAACTTAGCGATTTAATAAATTGCGATTTCGTAATAGTAATTGTGACTCCATAGGAATTACAATTAGGACATCGTAACTTATGTACATTTCAATTTGCGATTCCCAAATATCGATTTCTTCTGATTCACTATTTAGGCATCGCAAATTTGAAATTTCCTACCTATGGGTCAATATCATTGTGGGGGTGCATATAAACCTACTATATCAATCTGATACTGTAAAGAATTGTATTTTAATACATTTCAATTCTTACAGTTTATTTACTGTAATCACTCATAGTGGTGAAGGATACTAGATTTTAATACTCCTTGATCACTGAAACCAGTGAAGGATTCCTTTCCACTTTTCTTCCCCTTATCAGTAATTGTTTGTTTTACACTTATATATTCAATATTCATTTTGAAGTGTGGAAAATGTTGACAGCACGATCCTATACATATAGGGCCTTATTCCAGTGCAGGCGGGCCCACCACCGATAGGCCATCCACAGAAGCAATCCGATCCCTGAATTCTGATCTGGGGGTCAGAGGCATTGGGTGGAGGGACCGACCGCTGCTTTTCTGACAGGCCTGTCAGAGCAGCGTTGGAAAGGTAATTTCTTAACTAGGGGGAATGCCTGGTTCTCAAAGGTAAACGTACACTTTGGTGTAGGTTTTTTTGTATTCACAAACTCTAAGTTAATAGTAAGTGTTCGACTGAAGTGACTTGAGGCGGAGAACCCCACACATAAAGGATAGGTCTGTCCTATTTTTTGTATGTGCGGTGTTCTCCGCCCAACTGCTGAGTCTCCACAGGCATAAACCTATTATTAACTAATTGGGCCGCATTCCAATGTTGGGCAGACTGAGGTGGCTAGCCCTACATCTAGCGTATCGGTCAGACTGCCGGATTCCAGCAGTCCGAGTAATTTGGGTGGGGGGAAAGACCGCCATCTCCAACAGGCTCAAGGTGCCCATCAGGGTGGCGGTTGGGGCATAATTCCTACAATGGGGGTCGTGTATGCACAGGCACCACCGGTGGGATTAGGATGTCCCTTTCCCTTAGCCTTTACATGGTGGTCCCACTGCCATGTAAAGGAAGATGGAAAGGGGCTCTGGGGGCCCCAAGCAGGACCCCCGTCCCCTGTGGGCCACAGGATTGTGGCCTGGGGGCACATGCTGTGCCATCCAAACATCCATGCACCGTGTGGCAGGCACCACATGATGCCTTGAACAGGGTGCACGGCTGTTTAAAAATATACCTTTTCCAATTGTGACTTGTGCTGTGGCCTTTATCCGGGCCGCGGACCAAGACGCATTTGTAAAAGGCATATTTCCGACTGCCTTCACGGCGGTAGGATCGTAATATGGCAGTTGGAGCCGCCGTCTAGATGTCGGATGGTCTCCATCCCGCAACGATGGCCTTCGGACGCTTGTACGACCACCATCGTAACAGGGGGCCAAAGTTGAGAATACAGAAAAAGAAAACTTGCACAAAAGGGTATGTTAACCTTTGTGAATCAGACCCAATATGTCTGCGATTCACTTATTTAAGACAATGTAATTAATTACTTTGTTCTAAAAATATTTCCCAAATATTAGCAGAGGAGGTCATTTGTTTTGCACTTTATGATTATGAGATCCATCCTCCTTTGCTCTAAAGGGACCCAACCTCCTTTCTGTGTAGGTTACCGGAGTATTACCCACTAACTTAGAGAAATATTGAGTTTAATAAATTAACCTTATGCGCTGCAGGTGCATGAAACAGGCACTATGGCTCTTCACTGTGCCGTCATAGCCTATCATGATACCACCCCAGATGCACATTAATTGTGTCAAGTATTTTATTTATTTTAAGGTTTTATAGAGCGCAAACTTGACCCGTGAGGCTATCAGAGCGCTTTACAGGTTCATAGAGTAATACAGAAAAGACGATTATCACAGGAGACCAGTACATCGGAGAGCTTTACAGAATCTAAGGGCATATGGTAGGCAGGGTATCAAAAGGGTACTGTGCAATGGAGGGAGATGATGCTGGATACTAGAGGGAAGGGTGATAACTGTACATCGGATCATTTTACAGATTAGAGGGTCATACAATAGGCAGGATATCGCAGGGACGCTTTACATTAGGAGACAGAAAAAGAAAACAATACAACAGGGTAATTTACAGAGTCGACGATCATACAATAGGCAGGATATCACACGGGTACTAAGTCTTTCGGTGGCTGTGGAGCGGCTTTAGCCAAGGAATTTACCCTTGAGGAATGATTTAGCCTCTTTTTTGAAGCGTGCCAGGGAGGGGATTCTACTGATATCAGGAGGGAAGGAGTTCCATATTCTTGGAGCAGTCCCGGTGAAAGCCCGATTGTAGTTTTTTTTCTTCTTAAAGCGTGCAGGCCGGAGTAGGAAGGTATTTGCCGATCGTGAGTTTCTGCTTCCTCCAGATATCACAAGCTTCTGTACTAGACACGCCGGGGAGTTAGAGTGTAAGGCCTTGTGCGTGATGCATGCCAGCTTGAGGTGAATCCTAGCCTCGAGGGGAAGCCAGTTTAACGCTTTCAGGTGAGGAGTGATGTGATCAAATTTTCTAGAGCCTGTAAGTAATCTAGCGGCTGCATTAAGGCAGGCTTTTAAGGGTTCCAGAGAGACCTTGGGTAAACCAAAGAGGGTGGGGCAACCATATTCCAGCCGAGAGATAACTCATGATTGGACTGCAAGTTTTAGGTCGGGAGCAGCTAGAAAAGGTTTCAGTTTCCATAGGTAGCTCAGGTGGAATCTGGCAGATTTGGCCATTGAGTTGATGTGGTCTCGCATGTTTAGGTTGTAATCCAAGGTAATTCCCAGCTATTTAGCCGAGTCCACAATGGTCGGGGGGCAATTTAAGGCTGTGTTAGCTTTTATCTTTGTCTGGATCTCAGAGTTGCTCTTAGACGGTGAGATTAGAAGGAACTCAGTTTTATTAGCATTGAGTTTGAGTTGGTTGGAGGAGAGCCATCGGCTTCAGGGCCTCATTCAAGGTGAGGATCTCCGCAAGAGATGAGATTTCTATGTAGATCTGAGTGTCATCAGCGTACATATGGAAGGAGATATTTGCAGTGCGAAGGACTTTGGCAAGGGGTTCTAAATAGAGATTAAAAAGGGTGGGGGACAAAGTTGATCCTTGAGGGACTCCCACCGTGACCACGGAGGGGGCGGAAAGTTCGCCATTGATTAGGAATCTCGGTTTTGGAGGTAGGAACTAACAACTGTGCCATCTAATCCCATCCTAAGTTCATGGCGTTCGAGTAGCATCTCGTGGTTGACAGTATCGAAGGCCGAGGATAGATCAAGGAGGATTAAGAGACAGGTTTTGTCTTGGTCAAGGGCTTGAAGAGCATCATCGACAATGTGAAGCATGGTGGTTTCAGTGCTATGTCTAGGTTGGAAGCCGGATTGACAGTCATCGAGTAGATGGAAGTTGTTGATGTGGTGACTTAGCTGTATTTGAACACACTTTCCCAGCACTTTAGCCAAGAGAGGAATGTTGAAAATTGGTCTAAAGTTATCTGGGGAGGCTGGGTCCAGCGACGGCTTTTTCAGAATGGGGAGGACTTGGCCTGCTTTCAGCGAGGTCGGGATTGATCCCTGCCGTAGAGAGGCGTTGATTATCGCAGTCCAGCAAAGAATAATGGATTTGGTAGCGGTTGCAAGACAGTTAGAGGGGAGCGGGTCGTTGAAATGGCTGTTCGGGTTCAAGGTGGAAAGGATTTTTGCGACAGAGTCTTCATCGTAGGGTGAGAATTCGAACCAGTGCGCTAGATTCTTGGGTGAGGTCAGTGTCGGTAGGGATAGAGGAGGCGGGAGGTCTAGGTTTGGTGGGGGGAGCCTTGAGTTCGGTACCTAATGTTTTGATTTTGTTTGAGAAATCCTCGGAGGAGATGAGAGACTTGGGGTTTTCTTTCACTGTTATGGACAGTTTGTTCGATTGGAGTTTGATCATCTCAAAGAGTTTGCGTGGCCTGTTCTGGGCATTTCCTTGTTCCGCTCTAAAAAACTCCTTTTTTGAGTTGAGGATGTTTTTGTTGTAAGCATATCTGGCCTGTCGAAGAAGTTTTAGGTGATCTGCCGATGGGTGCTGTCTCCAGATTCTTTCGGCTTGTCAGAGGGATATCCTCTCGTCGTTGAGGGAACCAGTGAACCATGGGTTTCTGTCTTTGACTTGAGTTCTTTTTCGTTTAAGAAGGGCTAGGTCATCCAAAATGTTCGACATCGTAACAGAGTAGTTCATTGAGGTCCAGGTTTTGGTGTCTCTAACCCAGCGTTTTGGGAGCACTGGTTGTGGAGCCCATGTCTTGAGGGTGCCGGGTAGAAGGAAGGCGATGGCATGATGGTCTGACCAGTCGCAGGGGTCAGTGGATATGAGCTTGACGGTTTTCTCCTTAGAGATGATCCAGTCTAGAGTGGCCTCTTTCGAATGGGTTGGGAATGGGCAAGCTTGGGTCAGGGCTAGATCGGTCATGAGGTCTTTAATGGCGTTGACATGAGGATCCTTAAGGTCGTTCCAGTGCAGGTTGAAGTCACTGAGGAAGATGTCTTTGGTGTTGGGGGAGTTCTTAGCCGTGATAATTTCCATGAGGTAGTCAGTGAATTGATCATTATTGCCTGGGGGTGGTAATAAGTGCGTAGATTGCATAGGTGTGTGGTGTTACTGCAGACTGAGAGGGCTAGATATTCGCAGGAATCAGTGGCATCCATTAGAAGCTCTGTGACAAGGAGGTTAGAGCGATAGAGTCAGGTGATTCCTCCACCTTTTTTGTTAAGTGGTCTGTCTAGTCTGGCAATGCTAAAATTGGGGGGGACTAAGAGGTAGAGGCATGGGGAAGATGCATCATTAAGTCATGATTTGGTTAGGATGACTAGGTCGGTGTTATTGTTCAGAATGAGAGCAGCGACATCGGCGGCATGCTTTACTGCAGAGCGGCAGTTGATTAAGAGACCCGTCAGACCAGGGAGGGAGGTGGTAGCGGGAGTCGGGGCAGACAGGGGTACGGGTGCAAGATTGCTTCTGACCGCCCTTCTATTACAGAGGGGGACCGATCTGTGTGGGTCGATAGCGACCGTGCAGATGGGGTGTGCGGCACTCACGTGTGGTGGACAGGGAGAGATAGGGGATGCATTGAGGTCCTTGAGAATATCCTGGAGTTCCTTTTCAGTGAGGTCTAGGGAATTGGTTGTGACGAGGCAAAAGTTGTAGGAGCGGGCAAGGTCAAGGATTTCCTCCTCAGATAGACAGCTAGTGTGCTTGCGAGGGCGAAGTTGCCTTAAGGATGTCGGTAGTGGGCGTTGTGAAGCTCTGGGATGGGAGGAGGAGACAGCTGAGGCATGAGGTTTGCGAAGGAGATTTCGGCAAGGTGGAGGAGGTTTGTTAGGTCGAGGATGGAGGAGTGGAAGCTCTGAATTGTTTGGGAGGCTCTGGAGTGCAGAGAGTGGATATATGTGGAGGGGGTTAGAGGGTTAGGGTGGATTGTGCTAGGAGTCATGGAAGGGGTGGTTTGAGTGTTAGCGGGGCTGGCTTGACCTGCTGCTGAGGAAGTCGCTAAGGAGGGGGGGTTGGAGGACAAGGGTGGACTGTGTTAGGAGTCATAGAAGGGGTGGCTTGAGTGTTAGCAGGGCTGGCTTGACCGGTCACAGCAAAAGTCGCTGAGGACGTGGTGGTCTTAGAGTCCAAATGGGGAGCATGGTGGGAGCGGACCGAGGGTCCAGGGTTTATTTCGTTCGGGGGTTGTAGGAAGACTGATGGGGTGGAGGTGTGCTGTGAAGGAAACAGTGGATTCCAAAGGAGGAGCATGGAGGGGGGAAATCACGGGTCTCTGGCCCATGGCGATAGGGAGGTTGATAGGAGTAGTGAGGGGATTAGTGTGTTCTATATTGGGCAGGGGGGACGGGTTACCGTTAGGCCGGATGTTGGTCGGCGTCCCAGTGTCATGCACATGGTTTCGGAGAGTGGTATAAAGATCTGAAAATTTGTCGAGGTTTTTTGTTGAGTTTTGGATCAGTGCAATGCTGCTTTTGTAGAGGGTGATGGTGAGGTCAGCTCATAGGGTTGCTGAGGGCCCTATTGAGAGCTTAGTGCTGTAGGGAATGTTCCTAGAAAAGCGTACATTAAGGAATAGAGAAAAGGTATTGCGCCAGGGAGGGATTCTTCTGGAGTAGAAAACGAGGTCATTGATGATGGTGCCTTTGTCCGCACAGAAACATAGGTTGGAGATCAGTGCCTCTGGATAGTTTTTCAGGGTGAGGTGTTTGAAGGCTTTTGTGTCGGTTTTTGAGAGATTTGGGGGGTAGACCAGGGTGTAAGCGTTTGTCCCAGAGGCATCAGACCCGGGCCCATCATGTTGGCTTGAGATGGGCACACTCGTAAGAACCCGGATCAGTGAGCAATAGTTTTTATGGCCATAATCGTTAGGATAGTGGTGCTTGAAGGGGATAACAGATTGTCATGGTTTATTGCTGTGGGTTAATACAGACAGACAGTGCCACTTCAAGATGGCCGCCCCAGATTGTAAGGATGGGTAGTCCTCTTTCTGTTTCCGTAGACTAGGGTTGTGCAGTCCTCTTTCTGTTGCTACATACTGGGTTTATGCAGTCCTCTTTCTGTTACAGCTGATTGAGGACAAGCCTGGTTGGGGTCCAGTTAAGACCTTGTTTGTGTGAAGAAGCAGTCCTCTTTCTGTGGTCGATGTCCAGGGGCTGCCATTTTGATGTTTGAGGTTTGATTGTTTAAACAGGAAACTCGGATCAACAAAGAAGTTCACTTTCTAGCCTCGCAGCCATTTTGATGTTTGAGGTTTGGTGGTTTAAGCAAGAACTCGAATCAGAACGAAATACACTTTCCATCCTCGCAGCCACTCAGCCACAGAGCTGCACGAGGCAAATAAATGGATCAGCAACTGCACAATGACAAAAAGTCTGCAACATGCACCCAGACGACTGCGGTAGCTGCACAATGTAGAGTGGCAGCACAAGCAAATGAGCATTGATGGGTGCTCGAGTGGCGCAAGTCAGCCGTTTAACTTCTCCTTTCATGCCTCGCAGCCGCTCAGCCAGCGATCTGCACACAGTGCGATCATCGCGGCGAGCAGCTGGGGGCGCGGACAATCAGTTCCCCTGGACCACAGCAGAAGCTGTGAGGTGGGTGGCTGCAGCGGGGGAGTATCATTTCTAAATGCAAGTATTCTGACACACAACCTTGTACACGGATGTGATGCAATATATGATGAGTGAAATTGCTGCCTTAAGAATGCAATTTCACTGGGAATTTCGTAGGATAGGCATGAAAAAGGGAAAGATTTGGACTAAAACTGCTGTCTGTGTTTGACATAAATATATAAAGATAGCTGCTAACAAATAAAATAAACTGCTAATAGAGCTCCTTTCAGAAACAAACTTTCGGTAAATGTGTCAAAACCCAGTTATGATCTACTGTAAACTCCTCTGCCTATCACCTTTTAGTCATGAGCCCTTTGAATGATCATTTTGGAATAACATATTATAAACAAATAGGAAGAGTAGAGGGATTTTATCCACCTCGGTGGACGGAAGAGTACTCCTGATCCCCTGGGATAGGTAAATATATAACAAAAAAGGAGTATCACCATACACAAAGCTCGAAGAGCGATATTGGTGGGATGGAGTTCTAATGAGTAAAAAGAAGAAGTCCTTCTTTGCTTTTAATAAACCCCTCACTCACCGACCTGGTCGATGACATGCTTCATCATCGGGGCCACCTTGACAGCCGAGTGCCGTCAAGGTGTGCTGCCACACCTGGAATACAGTGGAGCGGGTATGTGAGTGATGAATGCAAAAAAAGGAAGTAGGTGAGTTAAAAATTGTCCTGGTATGACTTATATGTGAGAACTTTATTCTTAAGACTACTGGTGATACATTTTGGAATAACTACATAACTCATCGTTCAGAAAAATATCTTCTTCGTAACTAAGACTTAGCCATCTCTTTTTATATTTTAGCTGTCTTTCTTCTAATTAGATACTAGCACGTTTGTTACAGCAGAATCTGATGCATATCTGCACGTGCGTCTGTTATACCTAACATCTCATAATGGTTTTAAAGTTTTTCCAATAACTGAATAAGACATGCCAAATTGTGTTTCAACACGGTGCAGAATATTTCACTTCCGCTAAATTAATCATAATGTCTCCAATTTTGTTTCCCTTATTTTTTCTACTCTTAGATCAATGTTTACGAATCACTGTACAAGGAGGTCTCAGCTCTTGAGAATCAAAAAGTATTTAATGGTTGGATCCAGGTTGATATTAAACCTTTCAAGGTATCCCTGAAGAATGTGATAAAAAAATGGAGCTGGATGTTTCAGGAACATCTTCTAAGCCACGTCTCAAACAGGTACTCAGCTGCTGCAAGTCTGCCCGCTTCCATACTTGGGTCAGTGTTCAGAATAGAACATATTTTGGTATTCAGATATATATTAGAGGCAAAAATGTTGAGTTTAAAATATTAATTCATTCATTGAAACTTTATTTCGGCTATTACAGCCATAAAAGCACATCATTTTTTTTACAGCCAGATAGAATTAAAATCACAAGGGTAACCGATTGGCAAGTACGTTTGGATAGTACACAAAGATTTGTAAACTCACAATTAGGAAAGTTGGCCAATAAAAGTCATCACAGTGGGAAATTTGATTATTTAAAAACTACATTAGAAGTATAATTTAACATATAAATATTAAAACCAATAAATAATTCATATCAAAATTATATATAAAGCCCATCATCAACTAGCAGCCATTTTATAGTTTTTTCATGTCAATTAATCAGCATGTACCTTCCCCAACGAGCATAAATCTTACGTAATCCGTAATTACAACAGATGGCTAAAACAACAGGTGTTATAGATTCTCATATCAATTTTTAAGCAGATGTCTTCTTTGCCACCACATTGCGAATAAACATTTTTGAGATCGCAACAACAAAATCCGGGTCAGTATCTGTTTTTAGAATTCTAAAGAATTCTATGTAATTTCTAATACCCTGTTTCTGCAAAGTTGGATCACCCACTTAAATCTAGGCATCTTGTAGGCCAAACAAAAAAACACCACGTGAATCACGGTTTCTTCCTCAACCCGAACCAACACAGCACCTGACCTTCTTAGATCCCATTGTGGATTTGGGACATCCTCCTGGAGCCCAGGACTACCCTTCGACTGCCCCAGAGATGCTGTTGACGTCTGGCCCACACAAAGGTACCTGCTCTGTCCGTGTAGTTCTCACCCCCTGGCAGCACTCATCTTAATCTCCCCACTGAACTCTGGATCAGCACTGGCTCGGGATCAGCACTTACAATGCTGTTCTATTACTCCTAGGCCCTTTCTACCTACCGAACCCCACGGCGACCATAGTAGTGACGGCCCCCACGTACCTGCCAACCACACAAAACCAAAACAATGGCACCGGGAACCCCAATTTCCGTCAACTTACCCTTGATTCAAACGAAAACGCTAGGCGTGAGTGCCTTTACAATTAGCTTCACCCCTAATCTCTCCATTAAAGCAAGAAGAAACCGCAAACTCTATCTAATCAGACAACACTCCGAATCACTATTTGTGGACACCTACCACTGCACCACCAAAGGACAAGTAAAGATGGATCTCATCTTCTACACGGACAGACCTGAGGATTGGATCACTACACTAAGATCGCAACTTCACATATATAGAACGACGACCACCTCAAATAGCTGTAAATTGATGACCTTTCTCCCCAATCAGACGTATAGAAACAGGAACACAACAGTGACCATCTACTCAAATGGTACAGTGTTGATACAGGCTAATAACGAGAACCTTGAGGCCTTTGACTCCCTCTTCCCTGCTCTCCATTCTGCCCATCTGCACTCCCTTCGATTTGCCCCACCCCAACCCCCTTACCCGGTCACCCTTCCACATCAGGGAACGCAAATACCCATTCCCTCCCCCATGGTGAGACCATTCAGCCCCCCTGCTAGACGCTCCTCAGTCCTCGCACTCCTCTGTTCATATTAACCATGACCATCAATCTTTTGAGTTGGATCGATCCCCTTCACCTACTCAGACTCACCCTCCTCTGCTCCCCATCACCATCCCATGAGTCTGGTCCACTGACCCCCTTTTGAATCCTGTAGAACCTCAGAGGAAGAGCTCTGGACTCGACCCCTCACTGAGGGTCGTGGACAGTGGCAGTCTGGGTGACCCAATTAGCATTGGACCCCTCAATGCGATCTCGCCCCCCTCCTCAAGGTCGGACCATACCCACAACTGCATGCCCCCTGCCCCGGAAACCATAATGCACCGGCTGACCCTATTAGAGAGTCAGCTAGAAATAATATTCAGAGGCCTTGACGAAATCTTATTCAACCTAGACAAGGCTCGAATGCCCAAGCAATCCCATACCAGGCCCTCCTCACCAACCAACTCCAACTTCCTAAAACCCCACTCCGAGCCCTCCTTCACCTTCAAAAATCGGCTCCAGAGGCTTACAAAAACCGATGCTGAGATCCCACCACAGACCCGCACTAGAATCAACTCCCCTGTGTCCAGGCTTCAGAGTCCCCCTAGTAAGGATGGGGTAACCCAGACTCAAAGACCGTCCAGGACCATAGCAGCAATGTCCGCGGAAGAAGCAGCGGACTTAGCCGCTACTTACGACTCTACCCCCACAGCCTCCCCTAAATCCAATATCCAAGTGTTCACAGGCTTCAGAAGAGATTACCCCCCTTAACAGCCTCATGACCCCCGCCCTCCCTCTCCTCCATACCCAGGGCCCCATCAGGAAAGTATCCTAGTAAAAAGAAACTATCCACTAACTGCCTGCTAATTAACTGTAGATCTGCTCCCAAACATGCAATGGAACTAGCAGAAGCCATCCTCTCGCATGATCTAGACATTGTTTTCATCACGGAGACATGGCTAAATGAGATTTCCCCTCCCTATCTGGATATGCTCGTATGCCCAGGTTTCACCACCATCAACAAAGATAGAAAAGATCAACGGGGTGGAGGTGTAGCCATCATCCACAAGGACATCATAGACATCTATGTAACTGACTCCTGCCAGTACAGCTCCTTTGAATGTCTTTCTGTCACCATTAAGACTAAGGACAACAGCCCTTCACCCTCCAGGCAATACCCCCACAATTGGTGAACACTTATCCGACCTGATTGCCCATTGCACACTAAAAGGCACTAACTCCCTAATCCTGGGTGATATCAACCTGCGCTGAATGAAGCCAACAACTCTCTAATTCAATCTCTCAATAACCTCCTCTGTGACAACAACCTTTCCCAACACTGTTCGGAAGAAACTCACAGCAAAGGAGCAACCTTAGACGCCATCATCGCCCACCGTGACGCAATCACGATCTACAACATTCTTCCAGTTGACTGGTCTGATCACCACATGATCTTATTTCACATCAGCCAAAAAATCTTAACCCTGTTCACAACCCCCCCAAATGGTCCAAAAGAATCTCCCAGACTCCCCTAGATGTCATGGAAGAGAGGCTAAATTTGCTCCTCCCTAGGGACCATGAGCTCTCCACCACTGATCTCACCTTTATAACTCGAATATGGTAACCTTGCTCGACCAACTTGCACCCCTGAAACAAACAAAAAAAATCGTCCTATTCCGTCCAGATCTTGGTTCGACTCAGACATCAACGATGAAGGAAGGCAACTAAGAGCCACAGAAAGACCATGGAGGACCATGCCCACTACCATTCATCGTGACCAACTTAGAGCTTTCCGTAAGAAATACAACAGTCATATCAAAAACAAAAAATCCATGTACTTTCGCTCCGCACTGGATAGCGCCAAGAACAGACCCAAGGAGCTCTTTAATATTATCAGACGCCAAACCACCAAACCTGAAACGTCCCTAGGGCCTGCATCCAAAGAATGGTGCGACAACTTCGCCAACTTCTTCAATGATAAGATCTCCAGGATCGAGCGTTCTCTTGACACCAATTGCGCCCTCCTTTCCGGTAGCTGCCCGGTTGGAGTGTTTAGTAGCGCTCCCTCTCTCACTACTAAACCCTGGTCACTCTTCCAGCCCATCCCTGAAGAAGAGATAACTAAACTTATCTCCACCTCCAAACCGTCATCCCATGCCCTAGACCCTTTACCTGCTCAACTCACCAAAAAGCTGAAACTCTACCTAGCTCCACTCTGGTGTAGGATTATTAACAGCTCCCTAAAAGCCGGAGTCATTCCGGATTGTCTGAAAGTGGGTCAAGTAACCCCACTGCTGAAAAAACCAGGCCTTGACATCAACTACCTGAACAACTTCAGACCCGTCTCCAACCTGCCCCTTCTCTCCAAAATCCTAGAAAAATGTGTACCCCAACAACTAACCCAACACCTGGACAATACCAACCTTCTCGACTACCATCAGTCGGGATTCAGGAAAGGTTGCAGCACTGAAACAGCGATCCTCAACATAATCGATGATATCCACAAATCATTGGACTCTGATCAATGTTGCCTCCTCACTCTCCTAGACCTATCGGCAGCATTCGACACAGTTGACCACAAACTTCTCCTCCAGGCTCTCGAAGATAGCGCCAGTCTGGAATCAAAATCAAAACTTTTGAGTCCGACCTCCACCCCGTCAACAGGGTACCCCAAGGATCAGTGCTCTCCCATCAACTCTTCAACATTTATATGGAACCCTCACCTCCTTACTCAGAAAAGCCAACATCCCTTTTCACTTGTATGCTGACGATACTCAAATTTATTTGGCAATCTCCCCGGCCAAAGACATTCAAAGACTCAACGAAACACTAGGAGAAGTGCAAATTTGTCTGACTAGTAACCACTTAAAACTGAACCCGGACAAAACTGAACTACTCCTCATTTCAAACAGAGATGAGAACCCACAAATGGTAGAGTGGTTAAAAGCTATCGATGCGCTCAATGGGAACCTCACCCTGGCTGATTCTGTCAAATCTTTAGGCATAACCCTAGACTCAAAACTCAACATGACCAAACACATTAAGATCTCGGCGAAGAGCGCCTTCCTTAACTTGAAGCTTCTGAACAAAATTAAACCTTTTATCCCGCCCAAAGATCTTAAACAAGCCACCCAGGCATTGGTGCTGTCTAGCCTAGACTATGGGAACGCAGTCCTCTCTGAAATAGTGAAACCACATCTTTCCCCTTTGAAAACAACTCTCAATGTGGCTGCCAGAATGGTCATGGGAATAAAGAAATTTGATCACATCTCTCCTGCAATCAAAGATCTCAAGTGGCTACCAATAGAATTGCGGGCGAACTTCAGAACTGCCTGCCTCGCCCATAAAGCCCTTCACGCAGGCAAACCTGAATATCTGGCGGCTAAACTCAAAAAAGCCGGCCAGAACAGAACTGATCTATAGTTGATGTTTTGCTTCTAAAGCCTGCTTGCAAGGGAGTTAAAATATTAAGGTCCTCCATCCATTCCTGGAGTCTGCCCAGTAATACTCAAAATTTTTGGGACACATCAATAAGGCTAATTGGCCTGTAGTTTACAGCCTCAATGGGGGACCCCTTTTTATAAATTGGGATGATCTCTGCCACTGCCCACGTAGGAAGGGGGGGGGGGCGGCAGACCTTGGAGGATTGCATTAAAGAATAATTGAAGGTATGAAGCCCACAATACCTGTTCACTCCTATACAAATCCCCGGGGATTTTATCTAGCCCAGGGGCTTTGTTTGATAATACCCTAGCAATGGCAGCTAGCACCTCAGCCAACGTACAGAGCGGTGTGTCCCCAGAAAAATCTAAAATTTGCCGATGGATCGCAATCCTGCTCGTACTTTGGCCATTGGTTGGGCTAGAATACAGATCCTTAAAATAAAGACGCCGTGCATCCTCGCCAATATTGGGCTCAATGGTAGTCCTTCCCTCGTTTCTTCCGGTGTGGACTAAATTCCAAAAGCCTCTTATGTCTTTATGGTCCAAGGCATTCTTAATTGCGTGCCATCTTTCCATTTCCCATTCTGATTTTGCTGGAAAACCATTTTTTTTTAACACAGCCTACTTTCCCTTATGCTTAGACTATCACCACTCTTAAGACATACCAACAATGCTATTTTTTCATCGCTACATGACGAATTGTACCAAGGATTTTTTTCTTTAGGCCGGTTACTCTTGATTGGTTTACTACTACAAAAGAAATCCGCCAGGATTGCAACCAAATCCTGGTGGACTTTTCCAAGCTCTATATTTTTTTCTTCACATGTACCGTTGCCTGGGAGGAGGCTTGCCTTTTCCAGGAATGGGATAACACAGGTGTACAAATCCGCCATCGTATCTGGGGATTGAGCTATTGTGCCCCAACTAATTATTCGCCCTCCATCAACCACTACTAAGTTCTCTTGTTGATGGAGATCCAAGGCTTGCCCTACTTCTGCCGATCGGCCTTCTAGCGTAACGACCAAAGGATTATGATCGCTTTCTTCCCAAGAATGGACACAGAACTTTATAACTTTATGCCAAATTTCAATATTTATTAGGATGTAATCTGTTATAGTAGCCTGGCCAAATTTGTTAAAAGTAAAATGCCCAGGATTGTCATCCGGAAACTGGCCGTTGCAAGCCCTCAACGAGTGCGTGAGAGTAAGGGAGGTCAATTGCAAGACCAAGGGGGTCCATCCCCTTATCGGATAAGCATTGGGTGCGGAGATTGACAATATTGAGTCCTCATTGCTAGAGATAGATGGCAGTTAAAGTCACCACCTATAATAATGTACGCTTATCCTGAGAGTGTAGAAAGAAGAGCTGCCAAGCAGTCCAGTTTTGGCGATGTATGCCCATACTTGACTGGCCTGGAATAAACATTAATAATGGCCAGTTTAGGGAAATCTTTGTTGGTAAGAAGAATGCATAGAATGTCTTGTGAGTGGGTATCTATTCTTTTCACCGTATACCCTAGATGGATTCCCACCCAAATACTAAGGCCCCCCCGAAGGTCTACCTCTCTGGCCTTTCACTGCAGTCTCACTGTATGCTACAAAGCCTACTCTGTATAATGATTTTAAGGCCCAGGTCTCCTGGAATAGACAAATCTTGTGGTAATCTATGAAATTGCCCCAATCAGGCAGCTCCAATTTAACCATTAATCCTGCTATATTCCATGACAAGATCTTGGGCCCATTTGATCTTACTTCCATCCGGCACTCGGAAGTCACCTCCAGTTCTCGTCTATCTGTGACTTCAGCGGACCCAAAGTTATTAACAGTAATCACAGGAGTTCGGGGGTGTAATCCCTCCTCGCTAATTGTGACAATATTAGGTTTAGGATCAACTAAAGAATTCCCCATCTCCTCACATGCACCTACTATATTATGGCTGGTTCTCTCTACGTACCCCAACACGCCCCTTCGATCTATCTGTTATATCATAATCTCAGCCCCCATACCCAGGGAGATGTCACACGACTGATTAGACCAAGTAGGTGGACAGATGCGACTTGGAGTTAGTCAGTCGACCATATCGAGGGCACTGTATCTATTACTAAGGGGGATACTAGACACAAAACCAAAGTCATGCAACCCGGAATTAATATTGGAATTACCAGGTAGGATTCACCTTTCACGAGTCCTACTCTGGTAACCAAAATCATCCATACATGTTGGGGGGTATACAAATAGCTACGGTCAAATGTCTGAATACAAGTTCTCATGTTTTGGTGATGCCCCTCACAAATATGGTGCACTGCCCGACTATCTCTAAAGTTAATGATAATGCAATTACCTGGTATATCTTTCGCTCTCCGGCCTACCCAGCTTACTCTGCGGGTAAACAAGATTTGGCTATGCACATTTGGGGGGAGGGGTCTATTGGTATTCAGCCAATGAATCGTTTTGTTCTTTAATTCTATATTGGATTCAACACTACCCTTTGCTAGGTCTGGGACCCCTGTCAAAACCACAACGTAAGGTGCAGACTCTGGGGGTAAGTCAATGTGTGGCAACAGATTCTTCTGAACATCACTATTATGTGATCCCTTTGATCCTCCCTGCGAGGTTTTGGACAAAATCCCACCCAATAGTTGTCGTTCTGCAGCCCCCCCCCCCCTTGAAGCAGTTCCGATTTCCCAGTGGGGCTATGCCACCCTCAGCAGCATCACCAGCTACGGCATTCCCGCGTAAAGTACCTTCCATTGGGTCAGAAGCATGCATATTGGAGGTCATGTTGCTTCCAGGGGGGCCCCTGGGTCCAATCGTCATTAGTTCCTTATCCTGGGCACTCTTTAATAAATTCTTCTTGATGCCGTTTAGGTTAATTATAGTTGTTTGCTCAAATTTTGCCAACCTATCCTCAATTGATGAAAGCCTACCAAATAAAGGCTGTAAAGAAGAACTAATAAGACCACCTGCTTTTGACCAAAAACCCTCATCCATCAAGAGCGAAGAACTAATAGAGGGAGTCGCTGGCATGGGATTTGCAGGAGGCGTATTCATATGCTATGGCCCAGGACTTGAGGGTACAAAGTTTGCCAAGTCACCATGTTTGTTCAGTTTGGGCATTTTGTTTTTATTTCCCCTCAGTGGGTCCCCTCCCCTCTTCCTCTTGGAGATTGCCCCAGTAATGTGCTCTGGTGGATTGAGCATAACTTTCGAGGTAGACCCCGCAGAAGCACGAGTAGCTACCCGATCAGTAGTAGTAGTCGGGATATTATGTGCAGTTCGGTCAGGCTGGGAAGACTCTCCATCGATCGAAATAATCACCAGCTCCTGGGGCAGATGACTACCGCTATGACTTAGGGCCCCAGGGTCTGTAGCTTTATGGGTAAGCCTCACTGGGGTGCGTACCAGCGCCAAATCCCCCAGAGATGACCGTTTGGCAAATCCCGGTTCCTGTGAGAGGCGGAGCTCAGTGATTGCGATTTTGTGTGCCAGTACTGTAGCCCTTGTGATAAACTGGTCGAGTGTCCCGGCTACATACCCGCCCATTGCAGCTTTCCTCCCCTTTCCTTCGCGTTCGGACATTACAAGCTAGATTAGATACTCTGATTTAGCACCGGATAGCAATGGTGGTTAACAATGGGGATTTTATACCAAATAGCTAACCTTTTAACTGTCGGTGTTGGAGGGGGGTTCGGCCCGGCCTCCTTCGGTCTCCAACGGACGCAGCGGGTGCCACGAGAAGTTAAGTAGCTGCACTTTGGGCGGGAATAACACGCCTCGGGTGGTGCAGGCACAGTAGTCCGGGGACCTGGAGTCCCTTTTCCAGCAGGCAAGGCTCCCCAGCACGGTTTCCTCCAGCGATGCGGCAGGGGTTAAGTAGCGACTCTTTGGGCGGGGCTACCTGGAGTACCTGGAGTACCTTTTCTAGCAGGCAAGTCTCCCCAGCATGGTCTCCTCCAGCGATGCGGCACCTGCGCAGCGGGTGCCGCGAGGGGTTAAGTAGCAGCTCTTTGAGTGGGGCTAACACGCATCAATTGGTGTAGGCACAGTAATCCTGGGACCTGGAGTCCCTCTTCTAGCAGGCAAGGCTCCCCAGCACGGTCTCCTCCAGCGATGTGGCAGATTTAAAATATTGTGATGCGAGAATATCATGTGCAAAAATATTGTTGACAAGAATATTGATTTTAAGGTAATTCATATAGATGTTAAAAATATCTATGTTGTTAATAGCATTTAAAGAAATATTGTTGTTAATATCGTTTTTTAATTATGTCTATGTATTTTAGAATATATTTTAATTATGTACGTTATACAGTTGTTTTTTGATTACTGGTAATATTTTTTTAATATAGTATGAACATTTTTAGTTGTTTTTAAATTTAATGAAATAGTTCATTGTTATTGGGGGTTTATAGAGGTACAGGGTAAGAAATAAATTATTTATTATTATCTAATATTTAGTTAATATTAATATCTAATTAATTATGTTAATTGTGTATTTTTTTAATTATGTTAAGTTTTAGGTAGAGAATGTGGTGTTTGTAGGGATATAGAGTGGGAAGTAATTTAATTTTAATGAATTAATTTTTTATTATTATTATGCATTTAATTGATAAATATGTAAATTGTGTAATTAATTTTATATTTATTTTTGGGAGTGGGTTCTTTGTAAGGGTAATTATAAATAACTATTGTTAAATGCATAATGCATAATTAAGATATTTTTAAGTTATATATCAAATGCAGGTTGTTGAGCTTGTAGAGATAAAGGGTAGGAAGTTAATTAAATAAATTATTATTTTATCACTAGTAAAGTATTATTTATTGTTTAATTGATACTTAATTATGTAAAATGTGTAATTATGATAATTTGTAAGGAACATTTTAGGTGTTTGTTGCTGAGTTTGTAGAGTTATAGGGTAGAAAGTTATTTAAGTAATAGTTAATGTAAACATAGTTATATATTTTTTATAAATTGTATTATTTATCATGTTATCTTTTATTTGTGATATGATGTTTAATTGTAAATAGGATAATGTTTTTGTTAATATGGTGAGAATATAATGTGGTATTTTACTTATAATAATAATATTTGTTGTAATTTAAAATAGTTACTAAACATTGTAATAAATATGTAATTTATTTCAAATTATATATATATTATATTTTAAATATTTAATTTCTGTCATATTCAATTTAGTTGTTAAAGTATTTTATTTGTTTGAAGTTAGCTACTCCCTCTCTACTGTTGCAGAGACTGGAATGGGAATTGTAAATGTTACCTCTCCGCAATCCAACGCTCTCTCTACTGTGGCACAGACTGGAGTGGGAATAGTAAGTTTTGTCCCTCCTGAGTGCAACCCTTTCCCTACTGTTGCACAGCTTGGAATGGAATAGTAAATGTTACCTCTCTGTAATCCAACACTTTATCTACTGTTGCACTGATTCCAACTTTTTCCCTAATTTGGCACCGACTGGAGCAGGAATGGTAAATTTTACCCCAATACTTATTCAAAAGAAACAGACGACGTAGGGTATACCTTGGTGCACTCTGATGGATAGTTTAGTCAAAGTCTTTTTAGTTGTACTACTACCAGCTACTACTACTAGGGCACCGTCCAACCCTATACTAGCCTAATATACAATCAAAAAATGAGCTGAGAGTACAAAAAATTTTGTTGGATAGAACAGTGATGATATTTAATCACAATTTTGTCACCACAAACTCAGTAATTATCAAGCAACAGTTAATCAAAAGAGACAGAAAATTATTCATATCTTCTTGGTATATTTTTCTTTAAACTTCCAACAGCCGACGCGTTTCGTCCCGGATATAGGATGTCATCAGGGCTGTGAATGTAAACATAAAATGCATATGTATAAGTAACATTTTCCTTTACATACAAAACAAACAAAGATAATTTGTACATTTGTATATTACAACACCATACCATTTGGTGCCAATACGGTAATAATATTATCATGAACTGTTATTACTTTCACTCGCAAACCAAGGGATTTAGCGGCAATTATTACCTGCAAAGATATCTATATATTACTTTAGTTGCATATGTGGGACAAATCGGTATAATGTAGGCAACCAGTTCAGAATTAGATTGATGTGGCATATATGATGCCATATAAAAATTATTGACTGCTAACCCAAATTGGGGGCTCACCTTGAACTATTGTTAGTGCAATGTTTCCAATATCTGCGAAGTTTCAACGTTTTGAGTATCGGAGACTCCCAAGGTCAATCATGTGTCTTCGTTAATCTAAAAGTGTAATACCACTCCTTAATATTTCAATCAAAAGGTTCAGTCACTGGGCATGTGCCATATTCCTCGCTCCTAATACCTACAACAGCATATTGCATCAGAGAAAGTGCCAAATATATGTAGACCCTCTATACTCCAATATCTAATATTCTGTTCCTCAGCATTCTTAAAGACATGTGTGTAACCCTGACCGTTATTTTAATATTTGCTGGCAATACCATAACAATTTATTAAATCAGGGAAAGTACTGGGTGTGTATGACCCCTACATAATCCCATATCTATTGTTCTATTCCTGGACATCTCTAAAGGCACATGTAAGCCATAACCAGTTTCATACTGCCAATGTCTCTTAATTTCTAAGTCCATTATCCACAAAATATATATATATATATACCTGTGAGCCAGTGAGCTTGATATTGTCCACTCCAAATCGGCCCCTTCATTCAACTGCTCTATTCTTCCAATGGACTTCTCCAATTATTTAGCCTATTCTGATATAAATAGAACAAACTGTGAACTTCTCGTTCATTAAATTATGCCCAGGCTTATGCCTTAAATTATCTTTCTAAATGCAAAGGTAACATTACTCACCCAAAATTCATGTTGTGAAAATACCTGTTGCTAACCTCATATCTTTCCTGCCAAAGTCATAATCTATAGGGATAAAAAGAAAGACAAGTGCGCCACCCTATTAATCTACTTGGACTTAACTCATTCTAGTAAAACCATTCTTTACTTGTAAATAACTCACCTAAAAAATAGGAGCCTCGCTTCTCTCCAACCGCCCGGGTACGATAAATCCCGATAGCGGTCTCTCCATGATTTCTATGCAATATAAAGAGCCCCATGTTCAATCACCGCCCGCTAGAACTCCCGGGCAAAGTTTAATAAAATGCACCTGTGTGCTCGGACCTGTTTCCACTCTGGTCCGACATCACTATTGTATCCGGTTAGGTACCTAGGACATCCGCTTCCGTCTGCGCCTCACAACACTAGTCTCATAGCGGTCCGACCAGTGAATAATATCCGGTCATGTGACCATGTATTTCCGTTTCGGTCCGCTGTAAGGATCGTGTCAATGTTAAACACGCAATTTCAGTAAGCACCAACGTTATTCGCTGTTCACATGTATAAGCCCCTAGTTGATAGGCTATGATGTCGTTGCCATTAAAGTTTGTCTTTCCCTTCCCCGAAAAATAAATAACGACATCAAAAAGTCTAAGCCTAACAATTAATGTCAAAAAATGGCACGTGTTATGTTTCTCCAGTGACAATAATTTACATATTTCTGTATCAAAAAAGACCATAGTGACATTTAATGATGAATTAGATATAAGCGAGTCCCAAGTACCAATGATACCCCGTTTAGAATCTTTAAATCTGAGCCGGTTGTCTAGTATTTATACCGATAAGTGTACAGAATGTTATGCATATTAATGACAAATTCTGGATCTTAAATCACCCGTAATACATTACGCCACAATAATATAAAAATAGTATTATAAGTGAGGTTTGTGTTTCACGCGTCCAAAAACTAGTGATAACAGTTAAATATATTTTATCTTGATATCCACTTGACTGATATTTATGTCAATCATTGTTCAAACAGAAAATGATGTCGGCTGTTGGAAGTTTAAAGAAAAATATACCAAGAATATATGAATTATTTTCTGTCTCTTTTGATTAACTGTTGCTTGATAATTACTGAGTTTGTGGAGACAAAATTGTGATTGAATATCATCACTGTTCTGTCCAACAAACATTTTTGTACTCCCAGCTCATTTTTTGATTGTAAATTTTACCCCTCCAAAATCCAACACTTTCCCCTCTGTTGCAGTGACTATAGTGGGAATATTAAATTGTTTCTCTTCCGCAATCCAACTTTTTCTTTACCATTGCACCGAGTGGAGAAGGAATAGTGATTTGGACTCCTCCTGAGTCCAACTTTATCCATACTGTTACACAGACTAGAGTACGAATAATAAATATGACCCCTCCTGAGTATAAATCTTTCCCAACAGTTGCACAGAATAAAGTGGGAATAGTAATTTGTACCCTTCCTAAATCGAACGCTTTCCCTACTGTTGCACAGACTGGAGTGGTAATAGTACATTGATACCTCTCCTGAAACCAACCCTTCCCCTACTGTTGCATAGACTGGAGTGGGAATAGTAAGTTTTACCCCTCCGCAATTCAACACTTTTCCTACTGTTGCACTAATTGGAGTGGGAATAGTACGTTTTTACCCCTCCTGAGTCCAACTCTTTCTCTACTTTTGCACTGACTGGAGTGGAAATAGTAAATGTTACCCCTCCACAATCCAACACTTTATCTATTGTTGCACCGATTGGAGTTGGAATACTTAATTCTTACCACTCCTAAGTCCAACATTTTCCCTACTTTTGCACCGACTGGAGCAGGAATAGTAAATGTTACCCCTCCGAAAACCAACACTTTCCCTACTGTTGAAGTGATTGGAGTGGAATAGTAAATTGCTACTCCTCTGCAATCCAACTCTTTCCCTACTGCTGCACAGACTGAAGTGAGAAAAGTAAATTTTACCCCTTCCGAGTCCAACGCTTTCCCTACTATTGCTCAGACTGGAGTGGGAATAGTAAATGCTACCCATCCTGAGCCCAACCCTTTACCTACTGTTGTACAGCATAGAGTGGGAATAGTAATTTTTACCTCTCCTGAGTCCGTTTTCCCTTCAGTTGCACACATTGGAGTGAGCATAGTATATGTATTATTCCAACAATTTAATAGTTCTGTTTATATTGTTTAGATTTATATTATCATGATGTTTGTATGTATTTAAAAGTATATGTTTTTTATTTAGTAATATTTGTAATATTTATTATATTTTTATTAAAATGTAATTGTTGATATGTTTATTTTTATGTGTAATTAACCCCTTCCATGCGGCCGCGATTCTCCTAGTGTGCTGTAAACAACATGAACAGGGGCGGGCTGTGACGAACCCCAGCCGTCATCAGCACACGAGCACCGTAGTGCATGACGGCTGGGGTTTGTCATCAGCATGGAAGGGGTTAAAGTGATTTGTTTTTTTAATTATTTACAGTAATTTTTTTAAAAAAATTTAAATGTATTGTGTGTTTGTGTGTGTGCATGTATATATATATATCTATACTACTATTATAAAGGAAGAACTTTGCACCTTTGAGGCGGGTAAACTCGGGAACCACAGCGCCAATCCACACACCCGATACATCAATGTAATTGTCAGGGTGTGCAGATGGACATAGGCTATATAAATTAAAAAAATATGCGTTATTTAAAAAATTTACATTAAACAAAAAAGTAGTCCCTTTGAAGTAGCGCCGGCCGCGACCTCCGTGCTGACGTCAGGAGCGCGGGGAGGAGCGGCGTCCAGGAATGCGAGGAGGTGCGGCAGACATGACGCGGGGGATATGGCACGGGGGAGGAGGGGTGACGAACAGCGGAATGGCGGTGAGGACCGGCGGACAGGCGGGAGGAGCGGCGGAGCGGTGAAATGAGGAGCGAGGGGGAGGAGCGGCGGCTGAGGTAAGGCTCCAGGCAGGCGGGGGTTGAGGCAGGCGGGGGTCGGGGCAGGCAGGGGGCGGGCAGGGGACGGGACAGGGCGGGCGGGGCCCAGGCTGCTTGACAATGTCGGGGCAGGCGGGGGACGGGTGGGCAGGGGACGGGACGGGGTGGGCGGGGGCCAGGCTGCTTGAAAATGTCGGGGCAGGTGGGGGCCGGGCTGCTGCTGCACAATGTCGGGGCGGGCGGGGGTCCGGGAAGCCTGATTGCTCCCGGACAAGGTCGGGACGGGCTGCTAGTATAATATATATATACATTTGTTTTAGCGCTTGTGGTGTATTTTTCAGTCTGCTTAGTTTGTGCCACTTAATAACGCTACAGCGTTTCAGGTATTCTGCAGCGTAGCATAGTCTATGCCATTTAATCAGCGCGACGGAAACGGAGCTGCGCTCTATCTGTTAACATTAAAGCTGCCTGTTTAAAAGCGCTTGTGAACTTTTTATCAGTGCCCCAGCCTCACTCGACTTTTCACTACCTCCATTTTGTTTGTTGTTGTCTCCCTGAGCCCTTCCTCCTCGCACCGCTCCCGCCTCCCTGCTGCCCCTCCCCCCTCAAAGTGCTTTAATGACAGATGCGCCCACGCGCAGCGTCCACGCGCAGCGTCCACGCGCTACGGCCTCACCGAAGGTTCGCCAAAGGTAAGCCCGTCTATGCCTGTCCACGCCTGGACCGCGCCCAGCGCCAGACCCCCTGGTCCGTGCAATGCCCAGCCCTCCCGCATTACATACAACGCCTCCACCCTCCTAGCCCTTAATCCCGGCCGACGCCCCGACTGCGCCCAAGCCGCTCCTGGACACACCCATGGACCCTTCTCTTGCAACTCCTGCAAGTTCGACAGCACCAAGAACAACTCCTCATCCACGAACACAAAACAGATATCTGACTCCAACCACCTAAAATGCATCTTGCTCAACACCCGCTCAGTCCACAGGCACGCCATCGACCTCTGGAACCTACTAGACACCATCTCCCCAGACGTCGCCTTCCTAACAGAAACATGGATGAACTCCACATCAGCCCCTGACATCACCATTGCCATCCCGGAAGGCTATAAGATCATCCGTAAGGACCGTACCGACCAAACAGGAGGAGGCATCGCTATCATCCATAAGAAATCCATCCGCATCTCAACCAGCTCAGACTGCAATCTCGCCAATACTGAACACCTTCACTTCCAGATCCACATCGACCCCAAGACCACACTTAGAGGCACCCTCCTCTACAGGCCACCAGGACCCCGTGCACAATTCAGTGAGGACATCACGAACTTCATCACCCCACACGCCCTCCCCTCCGAGGATTACATTCTTTTGGGAGACCTCAACATTCACCTTGAAAAGAACAACGACCGCAACGCCACCACCCTTCTGGACAATCTCGCCAACCTCGGACTTAAACAACTTGTCACTACCCCCACCCACGTCGCAGGTCACACACTCGACCCTATCTTCACCTCCAGCAAACATGTCTCCTTCAGCCACACCACAGCTCTCCTTTGGACGGACCACAGCTGCGTCACTTTACCTACAACAAGACCACAACCAACAACCATCCTCAACCCACTCTGCGAAGAAACTGGAACAAAATCACCATCGACCAGATCTCCTCATCGCTTCTTCAAAACCCCCCTGCCCACTCCTCAAACCCCGACCAAGCAGCCATTAACCTCACCCAATGGCTATCCAACAGCGCCGACATCCTAGCACCGTTGAAAAAACGTCAAATCAAACTAGGCAGCAAGAAGGCCTCCTGGTATAACGATGATCTTAAGAAATCTAAGAAACTCTGTCGCTCCCTTGAGAAGGCCTGGAAAAAAGACCCAAACACCAGCACCAAGGACACCTTCAAAAACGCCACCCGTATACATCACCAACTGATCAGGAATGCCAAGAAAGCCGCTTTCAAGGACCGACTAGATAGCAACGCCCACAACAGCAAGGAATTATTCAACATCGTCAAGGAATTTACCAACCCCTCAGCCAACTCCAACGACATCACCCCCTCTCAAGCCCTCTGCAACTCCCTAGCCTCATTCTTCCACAACAAGATTGCAGACATCCACAACAGCTTCGACAACCGACCCGAAGACCAACCCACCCAACCCTCTGCAGGACCCCCACCCCCCTTGAACATCCTCAATGACTGGAACCCAATCTCCACTGAGGACACCATCCGCCTGATGAACTCTATCCACTCAGGATCCCCCACAGACCCATGCTCTCACCACATCTTCAACAAAGCAGACTCCATCATAGCACCGCACCTCCGAGACGTCATCAACTGCTCCCTCAACTCCGCCACCTTCCCGGAAAGCTGGAAACACTCCGAACTCAGCACCCTTCTGAAAAAACCCACAGCTGACCCCACCGAACTCAAAAACTACCGCCCCATCTCGCTCCTTCCATTCCCGGCCAAAGTCATCGAGAAAGCTGTCAACAACCAGCTCGCCGCCTTCCTCGAAACAAACAAATCCCTCGACTCCTCACAGTCCGGCTTCCGAGCCAAACACAGCACTGAGACCGCACTCATCGCAGCAACTGACGACATTCGAACTCTGCTAGACAACGGAGACACGGTCGCCCTCATCCTCCTCGACCTCTCCGCAGCCTTTGACACAGTTTGTCATAGCACCTTAATACAACGCCTCAGAAACATCGGAATCCAAGGAAAAGCACTGGAGTGGATCACCTCTTTCCTCACCGGAAGAACCCAGAGAGTCCGCCTCCCACCATTCAAGTCAGAGGCCACTGAAGTCATCTGCGGCGTGCCACAAGGATCCTCACTCAGTCCCACCCTCTTCAACGTTTACATGAGCCCCCTCGCGGCCATCGCACGCCAACATAACCTCAACATCATCTCCTACGCTGATGACACTCAACTGATCCTCTCACTCACCAAAGACCCTAACACCGCCAAAACCAACCTACATGAAGGAATGAAAGAAGTAGCCGAGTGGATGAAGCACAGCCGTCTAAAACTGAACTCCGACAATACTGAAGTCCTCATCCTTGGTACCTCCCCCTCCGCCTGGGACGACTCTTGGTGGCCAGAGGCCCTCGGAAAAGCACCCGTCCCGACGGACCACGCACGGAACTTAGGTGTCATCCTGGACTCCTCACTCTCTATGAACAGACAAGTCAACGCCGTTTCATCATCTTGCTTCAATATTCTTCGCATGCTTAAAAAAACATTTCGCTGGATCCCCACCGAAACCAGAAAAACGGTCACCCACGCACTGGTCACAAGCCGCCTGGACTACGGAAACACCCTATACGCCGGCACCACCGCAAAACTCCAAAAAAACTCCAACGCATCCAGAACGCCTCAGCCAGACTCATACTAGACATCCCGCGTAAAGACCACATCTCTGGACACCTGAAAAACCTCCACTGGCTCCCCGTCAACAAGAGGATTACTTTCCGCCTCCTAACCCACGCACACAAAGCACTCTACGAACTTGGACCCGAATGCCTCAACTCACGACTTTCCTTCTACACCCCCTCCCGCCTCCTACGATCTTCCAACCAAGCTCTTGCAACTGTACCTCGCATCAACAAAACCACCATGGGAGGCAGATCCTTCTCCTACCTGGCAGCTAAAACCTGGAACTCACTTCCAACTCACCTTCGCCTCACTCAGAACCACCTTACATTCAGAAAGCAACTTAAAACATGGATATTCGACAAGTAATTCCCCTCCCTTCCTCAAGCGCCTTGAGACCCCCTGGGTATGTAGCGCGCTATATAAATCACTTGACTTGACTTGACTTGACATTTATTTGTATATATATGTGTATGTATACATAAAAAATATTATTTTAATAGTTTTAAGTTATATATGTTTATATAAACATATACATATAGATATATATCTGAGTTTAAAAAAAATAAGTATAACAATAATATATATTTTGAAATTATTTAAATATATTTAATTTTCATTATATTATTGGTAAATATGAATATATTTAGTGTTTATGAATTTTAATTATGTATGTATTTTAAAAAGCAATATTTTTGTCTTCAATATTAGTATATAACTATATTTTAATTTCGATATTGTTGTCATTTACATTATAAGTATAGGATAAATATATTTTTGTATTCAATATTTTTGACTCAATATTTGTGTTCTTCAGTATTTTGCTGGTGAACCACATATTTTTCCAGACAATGTCAATCTTCTGAATGTTTTATATACTTTCAGGTATTAGATATCTTGAGTGGAAATCCGAAAAGCTTTTCTGAACATTTCCCCATTATCGTGACCTGCTTTCTTTTCAAATCTTGAGAAGGCAATTATTTAATGTATTTCCCTTCTATATTTTAGTGTGTGTGAGCTGGAAGAATTTATTCGTGAAACAGAAAAGGGACTAGCTAAGAAAGTAAAGAGTGGAGACTATGCCGTGCTTCTTGAAATAATGGGGCATCTAATGGCAATGCGTGACAGACAGTCAACAGATGACAATTTTAAACCTCTGAAATCGACAGCTGAGCTTCTGAAAGCCTATAAACAACGGTTACCAGAGCAGATCTACAGTCAACTAGAAGTAAGTAATCAATTATATTTACAACAATTTCAAGTTCACAGTTGCATAGCTTATGATTTTTAAACACTGTATAGTTGGAGAAATACTTGCGTACCTCAAGTGCATCCATCTAATGTTGTCTTGTGAAGGTTTGTCTGTGCTGGTTGCCGTCACTAGCTAGAATTTATTTCTCAACGAGGAAAAGGGACAATAGAGAATACGTGCCATATCCGGTGGTTCCCCAAGGCTTAATCTACTTTTTAGTTCTGATGCAGCGTAAAAGCAGATCTTTCTTTACACGACATTAAAAAAAGAATTTTGACAAAGAAAAGATATACGAGGTGAATTGTGCACTCTGCACACGTTTAGAAAAATAACATTGACTATAAGAGTAACTGAAGTGACAACACCTAAAAATGTCCTTGAATTTGAAGGGGTAGAACATTACGAATATGGTGTGTTTAACATGATTAATGCTTGATTTCCCTATGATTTTACCAATGTCAAACTTCAAATTCTATAATTAAAATTTCTGATATTTGCTAATAAAGTAAGGCCCTCTTTAGGATATCGGTGGGACTGCCACCGCCATCCACAATAGCGGTGCAACCACTGACTTATGATGTGGTCGTCAGACTGCAGCAGTCAGAGGGACAGACCAACTCTTCCGACAGGCTCAAGGAGCCGTCGGGGCTTCGGTTGGACCGTAATCCCTACAATGTAGGCAGTGCCTGCAAAGGCACGGCTGTAGGGATTACGGAGTCCCTTTCCAACAGCCTTTTCATTGTGGTCACACCGCCATGGAAAGGCTGCTGGAAGGGGACTTTGGGGGACCCAGGCAGGGCTCCATCCCCTGCGTGCAACAGGAATGTGGCCCTGGGGGCACATGTAGTGCCCCCATGTACAACATGGTGCATGAATTTGCACAACGTGCTCAATAACACTGCAGCTTGTGCTGCAACCCTTTTCCAGGCCCGGAGCACATGCTGCAGTGTTATTGAGCACTTTTCTGTCTGCCGTGCTGGCGGTCCTATTGTAATTCAGTGGCTGAGACCTCCAACTCCTTGTCGGGGGGGCCCCATTCCCGCTGCGATGGCAGTCATTTGACTGACCGACAGCAATCATAAGAGGCCCCTTAATGATGAAAAAGCAATATATTCATATGTAAATGTGTCTCACACAGACTTGTGCAAACGTTAACGATGCAATGTAGTCATCGCTATTGCTTTCATTGTAATGCACCATAGAAAATGAAAAGTAGTGCAGATCCTTTATAGTTTACATTACATAAATGGAACTTTAAACATAGAATCTTGAAACTGTTATATACTTTGATTTACTAAAACGATTTTTAGAAAAAGACTTAAGAATAGATTGCTTGGAGGTACTTTTAAAATTATAGTAATGGGTCATATTTAGAGTTGAACATTTTTATGAAATAGTTTTTGACAAAACTATGGCTACTTTATCAAAATGATCTGCCTGGTCAAATTACGTTCTGCAGAAGCTTATTTATGGTTCTGTTTATTAATTGGGGAAATATTGATTATAAATGTATTAAATTGCCTTTTTATCCTTGGCCTGATTGTCTTACAGGTTGGTGAGGAGGATTGTTGCTATCCTTCCCATATATTTTGCCTTTTATATACTTTCACGTGACATTCGTAATTAAATGGATTCTTTTCTTAATATCTCCATGTGGAAAATGGTGAGAAAGTGAACTAATGACCAAATAAGTGGAGAGTAACGCTTTTTGATGAACCCTTTATTCACTAACCCAATATGCCTGGAATGGACAGCTGTATGTCATTGTCAAACTGGGAAAATGTATATTGGAGTATCAATCTTTGAACAAGTGAATAGAAGATGGTCACATGTAGATCGGATCTTAGTGGAATGACCAGTGATGACATCTCTAGAAGTGGATAAGGTATATTTTAGCAAGGGGGTCTCGCTTTTTCTTCTCCTCTTTTACTTTGGCATTGTTGAAGAAAGAGTTGGAGTTGGTGATTTTCCTTTCCACTACTGTTTGCCTTTAGATGATTTAAGGCCAAACCAGAATCTTTCCCCGAACATAGCCCATTCCTTTGTGGCATAACTGATTCTATGCCTTTGCCCATGGACTTTCTTTTGGCTGACTTTAATAGACCCTTTGAGCCCATGTTCAGAGACCTTTTCTGAACTGTCCTTTCTGTCCTTGCTGATAGAAGGAAACCTCTAGTCTAGCTAACCTTTATGGACTTTTCTTTAAATTCTTTCTAGAAATTGACTTGTTGTACTCTGACTAAATGCGTAGTTTTATACTACGTGCTGTGAGGCTCATGACAGATTTCTTAAAATACTACTTGTCTGCATGGATTTTGGATCTTTATTACAATAACAAAAATACCCTAAAATTCATTTATTAGTGTTAAAGTGTTCTTTCCACAGAGACTGTGCCTTTATAAACTAGATTTAAAATGCATAATCGAGATAGTCATAGATTATTTTAAGAACATCATGTTCTTCTATTATGCTGCCTAGCTGCAGCAGAGCTATTGGTTTGTATGATTCTGGGTAGATTTAACTTTTTTAGGAGGTTCGTTTTTCCTGTTTTTATTTTCTATCTTTATAGCATGGTTCTGAGGGTGATGTACACAAACTTGATCACTAATTTGTGAGTTGGCTACCAATTTTTAGTCCTCATTTGGGTGGCCGACAGAAGACTCTAATTCCTCACCCCCTCTGAATGCGGTGAGCAAGGTCCATTGGAGGACCAAAGCCTCTAAGGATGTGTCATAACATTTGATTGAACTGATAAACAAAATTAGGTACATTTCTAGATCGTGGGCCCAGATAAACTGTTCTGTGTCCAAATTATGGGAGCCAGCCCTTGCTAACATTTTCAAAGTACTATTGCAACTAGATTTACACCTAGCTTGTGGAAGTCAGTAACAATTGTACTGCTACACAAAAGGGTAGCTGTGATAAACTAGCCGATTATAGACCTATTTCATTGTTGGACGGTTCGGGTAAAATCTGTGACTGGGTATTTTTGAATTGCATCCATTGCTGGGTCGACTTGAAATCTGTTCTTTCTATTATCCAGACAGGATTTGGGAAGAGTACTGGAATGGTAGCTCATATTATATATGATTTACGTGAAATATGATCGTTTTAACAGAGTGCCTTTATATATGATGTTTATTGACTTGAAGTCAGCTTTCAGCCTGGTCAGTAGAAATCAGTTGTAGCTTCCATTTAGTAGATCCTAAACAGCTCATTGATTTCAGTCATATAGGCCCGACTTCAAGACTTCGATGTGGTTCATCTGCAGAGTGTACCAAAAGTTTTTCTATTCTGGCACCTAGGATTCAAAGTTGCATTACTTTCCCCTTACTTTTGATTTATTTTATGATTTATTTTAGTGGCTACTTAGGTTACACCTAGATACCCCAAACATTTTTTTCCATTTTTTTTATTGTTCTTTCACATGAATTGGTACTAATTACAAAAATCTGAAGTGGTAAGTATCCACATTGTGTACAGCCATGCCAGCGTTGAAGTAACATCGTCATGAATCTGCATTGCTCACATCGCTCATGCGCCCCCCTTCGTATGCACACAATTATAATTGTCTTAAAAGTTACACTGATTATGATTGTGTCCATTAGTCACTCCGATTCTTTGAGCGTCTGAAGGGATTGCACCTCCCCCACACCTGTGTCCACTTCTTGGGGCACCTTCTATGGATAAGAACCGCCTTCACCGCCACCATTGCTCTATCCTTGTCTCCACACCATTGTCTATGTGTGGGGACTGCCTGCGCTCCCCAGTGTTGAGCTATATTGCGTTTAGCCAGTATCATACCCAAGATCACCCAGTCCTGAGACGCATGATTGAGGTCTGTCGGCTCCCAAATGTTAAGAAGACATCTCTTGGGTTCTGATGGGACGGTGTGCCCACAAACCTGTGTGATAGTAGTCATGATAGCCTCCCAGTAGTGCACAATCTTAGGACATTCCCACAAGGTATGATAAAAAGTACCCGGAGACCCGCAACCCCTCAGACATATCGGGCTATCAGTTCTTCCCATTCTGTATAGTGTCTGTCTCGTGTGTTTGAGTGTTTGAGCTTAGATGTGTAGTTTAGAGGGTATGGCTACTTCATGTGGGGACGCAAGGGCCTCCTGCCAGTCCATTTCATCCAGCTCCCCCAGCTCGGCCTGCCATTTGCTCGGGAGGGCGACCGTGGGATCCCGCCAGTTATTTACAATTTTACGATAATTCAAGGAGATTTTTTTTTGGTCAGGTAGTCTGTCAGTAGTCTGTCCACAAGTGGTGGGGACTCGGGAAGATCAGTGCCTGGTGGAATGGCTTTTGTGAGCGCATGTTTGATCTGTAGGTAGCGATAATGTTCCATCGGAGCCATCTCGTAGGTTTCCTGCAGTTGGGAGAATGAGAGGATCTCGCCTTTTCTCCACATGTCCCCCACCCTCGACATACCTATAAGGTTCCATCTGGCAAAGCCCTTGCTATTACGGGTCTACCTAATCGTCAGGTGTCCCAAAGTGGTGTATGTTGTGTTAAGAGTCCCCTCCCAGCCGGAGCATCGTGAACCAAATGTGTACTATGTGTGCCCCAGGAGCGTCAGTGGTAGGGAGTACCATTATTTAACGCCGCAGCAGAGTCTTTTCAAGGGCTCCAAGAGGTTTTGCTTGATGAAGTGTGAGGGTAGGGAAGTGATATATATTCCAAGGTATTTAAACCCCCTATCTGTGACTTGTATCGTGCAATCTGGAGGCAACCGTGGAGACGACCCACTTAGCACGTAGAGAACAGACTTAGCCCAGTTAATAGTATAGCCGGAGACCCTCCCATATGATGCACAGATGTCCAGTATTACAATTATTTATCGTAGGGGGGATGCCATATACAGTGAGATGTTGTCAGCATATAGGGAAATGAGTTCCTCCCCATCCCTTTGTCCACTTAAGCACGCGTATTATTAGTTCCCTCCTTATCCAGGCCACCAAGGGTTTCAATACTAAACCAAACAGAAGGGGAGACAATGGACAGCCTTGTCTTGTTCTGCGACTGAGGGGAAAGTCGGTGGAGACTCGTCCATTTACCACCACATACCACATGTGCCAGAGGTTGTGCGTATAGAAGTTGGATCCAAGCTCAAAATTATTTTGAACCAAAGTGTTGTAGCACTGCAAAAAGAAAGGGCCATTCAACTAGTTCGAAGGCCATACGTGCATCCAAGGAGTGTATGACAGCCTCTTCCTGGATATTGGGCATGCGGGCCATTACACTATGAAGTCGTCGCAGATTACGTGCTGTATTGCGGCCCGGCAAAAAGCCTGATTGGTCCGGGTGCACTAGGGTTGTAAGGTATGGTTGGAGCCTAGCGGTCAGTGCCTTTGCTAGTATTTTGGCTTCTACATTCAGCAGCGAGATAGGTCGAAATGATGAGCAGTCCTGAGGGGGCCTACCGGGTTTTGGAATCGCTACTATTGTCACGGTGCGCTGATCTCAAGGGAGTGCCCCGCCTCAAGGCTAGCTTCATACATTGTGAGCAGGTGTGGCGCGAGTTTACTTGCTGCCTTTTTGTAGAGTTCGATGGGGATGCCATTGGGACTTAGAGCTTTCCCTGATTGGAACCCACTTATGGCTAGTGTTAGTTCAACTGGAGTCAGGTCCTCCTCCAAGGACTCAACTTCCTGGGGCGCAAGTTTGGGCATCTGTATGTTGTCTAGGAATGCAAGGTTCTCTTCTAGCGTGGCCGTGGCTTTTGGAGTGTATATTGTTTCGTAATGATTTGCCAACGCATTTACTATGTCCTACGGGTCTGTAAGTGTGATCCCTGTGTCTAAGTTGAGTTGTGCCACCAAGTGATCAGCCCCTTCCCTCCTGTCCAGCCAAGCTAACAGCTTTCCAGCCTTATCGCCAACTTTATAAATAGTGTGTTGTGTTTTGATGACCTTGGCCTTAGCTTCCTCCCACATGTAGTCCCTGTACTCTTGTTTTGCGAGGCTGAGCCTATGAGTTGTAGTATTGTTGGATCCGAAGAATGTTTGGCTCTGCTTGGCTCACTGCCTGCTCAAGAGTCTGCACCTGAAGCACTGTGTTGTGTTTATGTGAGGTAATTAAGGATATTGCTTGGCCACGCAGGACTGCCTTATAGGCCTCCCTTAGGGTCATCGGGGAAGTTACTGAGTGTTCGTTTTCCATGAAGTATTGCCTTGTGGTGTTGTGTAGGCCTTTCCAAATAACGGGGTCATTCAAAAAACCTGGGTATATGGGATATGGTATTGCACCGTTACAACGCAGCTTTTACAACGCGCTACCATTACATCGCAACTTTTACAACGCAAATACCATTACAATGCATGCCATTACAACGCATTTCATTACATAGCAGATACTATTACAACGCATGCCATTACATCGTAAGTATACGTAAGTATATAATTTTTATTTTATTTTATTTTTCATTATTTTATTAATTTAATTAATATTAAAAATAATAATATATTAATTTAAGTAATTTTGGGGTATTTTTAGGTTTTAGGGCTGGGTTTGGTTTTTGGGGTACAGGGGTATTTTTAGGTTTTAGGGCTGGGTTTGGTTTTTGGGGTACAGGGGTATTTTTAGGTTTTAGGGCTGGGATTGGTTTTTGGTGTACAGGGGTATTTTTAGGTTTCAGGGCTGGGTTTGGTTTTTGGGGTACAGGGGTATTTTTAGGTTTTAGGGCTGGGTTTGGTTTTTGGGGTACAGGGGTATTTTTAGGTTTTAGGGCTGGGTTTGGTTTTTGGGATACAGGGGTATTTTTAGGTTTTAGGGCTGGGTTTGGTTTTTGGGGTACAGGGGTATTTTTAGGTTTTAGGGCTGGGATTGGTTTTTGGTGTACAGGGGTATTTTTAGGTTTCAGGGCTGGGTTTGGTTTTTGGGGTACAGGGGTATTTTTAGGTTTTAGGGCTGGGATTGGTTTTTGGGGTACAGGGGTATTTTTAGGTTTCAGGGCTGGGTTTGGTTTTTGGGGTAAAGGGGTATTTTTAGGTTTCAGGGCTGGGTTTGGTTTTTGGGGTACAGGGGTATTTTTAGGTTTTAGGGCTGGGTTTGGTTTTTGGGGTACAGGGGTATTTTTAGGTTTTAGGGCTGGGTTTGGTTTTTGGGGTACAGGGGTATTTTTAGGTTTTAGGGCTGTGTTTGGTTTTTGGGGTACAGGGGTATTTTTAGGTTTCAGGGCTGGCTTTGGTTTTTCGGGTACAGGGGTATTTTTAGGTTTCAGGGCTGGGTTTGGTTTTTGGGGTACAGGGGTATTTTTAGGTTTTAGGGCTGGGTTTGGTTTTTGGGGTACAGGGGTATTTCGACTTTAAATAAATTAAATTAATTTAATTAAATTTAATTAAATTAATTACAATATTTACAATTATAAAATTTATTGAATTACATTACTTAAATTAAATGAATTTTTTTTTTATTTATTTAATTTATTATAATTAAATAATATTATTTACAATTTTTAAATTAATTAAATTTATTTAATGATATTAAATTAAATTATATTAAGTATTATTTTAAATTTAATTAAATTATATTTATTGTAATACATTACATTATATTATTTACTATTTATAAATTTATTATATTTCATAAATTATATTATAATAAATATATTAAATTAATTACAATTTTAATATTCATTAAATTACTATAATTAAATGTAATTACATTAATTACTGTTTAAAATTTTTTAACATATTTATTATTTTAAATTAATTAAATTAACTTTATTACATTTTTAAAAAAAAGATATACTTACCTATACTTACGATGTAATGGCATGCGTTGTAATAGTATCTGCTATGTAATGCCATGCGTTGTAATTGCATGCATTGTAATGGTACCTGCATTGTAAAAATTGCGTTGTAACGGTCTGCGTTGTAAAATAACGCGTTGTAACGACATAGATCCATGGGATATATGCGTCACCTCCCAAAGAAGTGAGATATGTATTGCATCATAACAGGGGAGTGATCGGAAATACCTCTGAGGAGGTGAAGAACCTACGACACTCTCTTCAAGCCAGACGAGAGTGTAAGGATATCGTCTATCCTGAAGAGGCTATTGTGTGCACCCGAGTGGAAGGTGTATTGTCGTTCCTGAGGGAAGCACAACCTCCAAACTTCTATTAGACCAAAGGCGTCACGGAATTCAGCCAGATGAAGGTGAGCTCCGCCCTGCTACCTACCCGTGTCTGTTAAGTGTAGCATCCAGCGTGGCATTAAAGTCACCCCCCACAATAAATTCGTCCAGCGGGAGTGCGAGCAGGAATTTACCAAGGGCCCACAAGGCGAGATTCTGCAGAGCAGGCGGGATGTATACGGAGACTAAATTGTACAACTGCCCCTCCCACTGACATGAGATAGCCGCGAACAGTCCCTGATCGTCCGTCCAGGACCCATTTATAACTAGTGGGAAGTTTTTACGAACAAGAATCCCCGCTCCCCTTGAGCCTGAAGTGAACTCAGAGTGCGCCGCCATTTTAAATCCCCACCTGTCCAAAGCCTTACATGCCGAACCTACTAAGTGTGACTCATGGATGAGGGCTACCACTGGGGCTTGTCGTTTCAGATATTGCAGTACCAGCCCCCTCTTTATCTTATCACTTAGGCCGTTTACATTCCATGATATGATTGAAAAGGGGGGCCCAATCTATTAGGGGTCTCGGGCTGTGCTTGCATAGGGTTGGTCAAGTCATCCCCTCCTGTCAGTGGGCAATTTTTTTATGCCAGAGTGTGGAAAGCAATGCATTATGGTTAGCGAGCACAAACTGTGTATAGACTTAATCAGCATTTGGTGTACCTGTGTAAACAAAGTGAACATAAACTTTAACTGATCGCCACCCCCCACCCTCCTCACTGCCTCCTGTACGACGGACACATACCTAGCCGCCACCCCAACTTCGCAGAGTGCTTAGTTTCCATTAACTTGTACTTGTGTGAGGAGGGAGAGTAGTCCAATGATCACCCTGAACCATCCCCCATCCAAAACATATATGTGCATTCAGTTCCATATAAGTTAGAAAAGGAATGCGCGAGTACTAGGACGACTGGCGTGGCAGCGATTCAGGGCGCACCAAGTCAAGGAGGTAGTTCCGAAAATATGCCCCGACGATGCAGAGTCTTCGTACGTTCTCCTTGGCGGCCACTATCTGTGCTGCAAATAAGGGCATGAGTGTCTAAAGTGTCCTCATCTTGCGGTCGCTGCCTGCGTCTAGTCATCTATGGAACCTGCGTCTCTTGAGCCCTGCATGCCACTTCCTGCAGATGATGTTGTTGATTCTTGCCTGTTCGTCGCGGCCCGAGGCCTGTATCCATCCCTCCAGCCAGTCATGGGCCTCCTCAGGCATCCCAAAGAACCATGTTTTACAGTTCGCTACTAACCTCAACTTTGCTGGAAAGAGCATTGAGTAGCTGAGTTCTTGGCGTCGGAGTTCTTTCTTCACCTCCAGAAAACTCTGTTGTTGTTTGGTAACAGCTGCCGTAAAGTCCGGGAAGAATGAGATGACCGAGTTCTCTCAGCGCAACGGGAAAGCCACCCGCGCCGTTTGTAGTATTGCATCGCAGTCACAGAAGTTAAAGATGCGGCCTAAGATGGGTCTGGGAGTCCCCCGGCTTGGGTCTGCTTCCTGGTACTCGGTGGGCTCGTTCCACCAAGAAGAAACTGGAAAGTCCTCGAGCCTGGGGTTCGGTTTTGATAAGATCTTCAACAAATAAATCCATTGCAGGGCCCTCTTTACCTTCCGGCATGCCTATAATTCGAATATTGTTGAGTCGGGAGCGGCCTTCTTGATCGTCAAGCATAGCCGCTATTAGCTTGTTTTCTGTTTCAAGTTGGTGCACTTGTTGCTGTAGGACGGCAGTGTCAGGGGAAAGAGTTGTTGTAATAGTTTTGACTACCGTCACTCTTGCTGCCATTTTCTGGAAATCGGTCCTCAGAATCAAGATGTCTGTAGAAATCGACCCCAGAGTAGCCTGGACCTTATTAAGGACGAACATTATATCCTGCAGCGTGACCTCTGCCTGGCCCTTGGGCGCTGGATTCTTCTCTTGCACTGTGATTCTTCTCTTACACTGTATTCCGTTTTGCCAGGTCTGGCTGATTCTTGGCATAGGCATACTTGTCCAGCTTCAGTTGCTGAGCTGTGCGTTGGCCCGGCCCCCATTGTGCCCAATTCGCTGGGGCGTCCCAGAGGGTGAGTTACGTGCATGGCAGTAATCGCCGCTGCCTGCCTTGTGACTGTGAGCCACGTGCGGCCTTGTGGGCTTCCTGCCGCGGATCCCCATTTGCTATAGAGGGCGATGCCCCCGCAAATACCAGACCCAAGTGGGGCGCAGATGTAGTGGACTGTTTGGCAATATTCAGGTGATAGTACTATGCAGCAAGGCCCTTGAGGACTTTCACAGTTTTAGGTATTTCGTGCACCAGTCCCGCGCATCGGATGTCCACAAGGTGCCCCAGGACGTCCGACGTCTGGACCAAGGTCTCTCATTACATTACTTGGACGAATTACTGTTTGGATCGTTGGGGATACCGCGCTGATCCCGGAGCCTCTCTAGGCAGTGGCCATCACGCTTGGAAGCTAGCCACGCCCCCCCTAGATACCCTTAACTTAATTGAGAACATCAATATTGCTGTTTGCAGATAATGGTGTTTTGCTCTCACTGACAGAATTATCTGTGCGTGGTCTAATCTAGGGCTCCATTGAGTATTGCTCCAAGAAAAGCTGCCTGAAACGAATGTCACCAGTATTAAATCCACACCTACTTTAAATAGTTCTAGAATTAGTAAGGAACTTTGAAAATTCGGGTGTGAGCTTTGACACCAGGTAATCATGGTTTGGAAACCAAGAAAAGCACCATTTATTCTGAGGTAATCTGTTACAGCTGTGCTAAACTGACAGCAGAGGAATGATAGCCAGCCACTATCATGATTCACCATGAGACCGTTGGTATACAAGCGCTTTATAAATTCCATAAACATAAACATAAACATAAACATTTATCATGCCTAGAGAATGAAGGCAACGATTGCAGCTGTCCTGAGTGCAAAATTGTGGTGTCACACAGAAGTTACAATACTGCAATATCATTGAGAAGAAATATTTTTAGATTGCTTTTACACCAGGGACCTGGCACGCTCCTGGTGCTATTGGTTTCAAGCTTGGTATGAAATCCATTGGTTAATACAGTTGCATGGTATCCTATATTGTCTTTGACCTGTTTGCATACTAACCCCCAGGCCGAGTATCCCTGAGCTCACTGACTAAGGTGGCATTCTACAAGGGGCAACTGCAAATTGATGTATATCTCAGAGTTTGGCCTGCTTTGGGAAAGCATTTAATTTATTAACATGAATATGAATAGGCTAATCAAAGAGGAGTTTTAGATCCCCACATCTAGTAATCATACCCTAGGTGTCGAACATGGCTCCATGGTGTATGGATATTCTAACGATCAAAAAAAACTTTGGTTTGAAATCTACACAAAATACAACCTGAAGCACAGCCCACTTTGTATATTAGATTTAGGTTCAGTAAATTGCCAAAAACATTCCATATGACGCAGTGGAGAAAAGCAGAATCTGTTGCTGATCATTGTGATTGTGGAAAGGTGGTAAGGAAGCCATATTATACTTAATGCTTTTTATAACAAGATGAGAGTTATCCATGTGAAGTGGTTGGCTTTACTATTTAACCCCTTCCTTGCTCATGACGAGCTCATCTCGTCATGAGGCACACTGGAGCTGTGCTTATGGCGAGCTGAGCTCGTCATGAAACAAGGCCTTTCAAGCTTTTCCAGCACAGGAGGGGAAAAGCCATAGCAGCCAAGGTGTTAAGATCATTTAAACTATAGGCATTACTATGCCCTTTCGCAATTATCAAATATTGATTTACCAAGCAGTAGAGTCATATTTTTGTTCCACCTGGATGGCCTCTGGCCAACACAAATAAATGTAATATCTGTAGTTATAGTTCCTCTTATGAATCTGTTTTTGTTTGCACTGATAAGCACAAGAAAATGTGATAGCTGGTCTCACAAATATCAGGAAACACGTTTGCAATGTATTCTGCCTGGGCCACTGTTCTGCCTGATTAGTTATTTTTCATTCTATTATTGCATTGGTTGCAGAAGTAGAAGCTAGAAACACCTTGCCAAATCAAGCAGCAGGCTTTACAATGTTGTAGAATTATCACTGAACACTCAAATGGCACATTTTCACATGGTCACCTTTTCTAATTAAAGTAGTGGGGGCCTCTTGTGAAGTTCTCAAAATCTTTGCCCAATTATTATTCTTTTCATGCACTTTCTTTTTCAAATGTTCAATTATGTGTCTATATTTATTATCTACCTCAAGAAAAGGAGCATTATCAGGTTCAACCCTATCTGGATCTTCAGTTGGCCAAGTAATGTTAACTTTACATTATATTCAGACCATAAATCACTAGGAACCACAATTTTGAACAAAAAATTCAAATCAGTTCACAGCCAAGATCCTTCATAGAGTTTACATCTCTGGGCCTCGTCTCGTTAGCATGGGAAGAGTAGACGAGGGAAAGTGTAGGAGACAGTGTGGCCATGTAGGCACATTTATGCACATAATATGGGAATACGGATGCGTCCAGAATTATTGAAAGGATATACATGACTGTATTAGAGAGGCACTTGAGTCTGACATTAGACCTGAAGCTAAAATAAGCTTTTTAAATATCTGGGAACCCACTGATTTGATTAGCAAAGACAAAACATGGGTCGCGCTGGGCCTAATGGTGGCCAAATAAAATATCGCTCAGTTGTGGGGAGCTGGGGTAGCACCTTGAATTGAGGCCTGGAAGTCAGACATGAACTGGTTTATGGCCAGAGAAAAAACTGTGTATGTTGCACGTAGGTGCCCTAAAAAATGGTCCTCTATATGGAGCAAATGGAATGCTTATCGGGGTAATATATGTGTCTCACCAACTATCCCCACATTTGAAGAAACGTCCATGCTGTAACTGTTGTAACTCATTATGTACCATTTGTGTGCCCTATCATTAACAACTGTATTTGTGTATTCAATTCTGCACTGCCCTCTTTCTGTGACTTGGACTGTCGATTCACAACTGTTTAATACAAAAGAATTGATTAAAAAAAACAGGAGAAAAGAAATCAGCCCACAGCATTTGCAAAATCATAGTCAACCTATGAACTTTCTTGTAGCTCTTCTCTCAATTTCCGAAGGTTGGTACTAATTGCATAATGATCAGCCCTTGGTCAAGGCATATGCACTTAACTCCACCCCCCCAATGGCCTTCTCTCAATGTAAATTCAAAAATGGTCCCCGATTCTGAATTACTGACTGACCCTTCCACATTCCTGCTTGTCTCTTTCACTTTCTTTTTACTTCCACCTTTCTCTATGTTTCTTCGAGGCACTCCGTTCCCTTGGTTTCCTTCCAGAAAATACTTAATGTGAGCTCTTACATTAAATTCAGTTTCTTTATTTCATCATGAGCAAATACATTTGTAGTTCTTTCTCATTTTCCATTTTGCTGATGTCCAGGTCACATTCATCAGACAATTCTTCCAACCTATTTTATGGTTCAGGCTCACTTCTGGCAGTTTATTTGATCAAATGTGTAAATTAATCAACATTGTATGTCGGTAGTCTGTTTAAATCAATTGTCCCACTTAACATTTCTCCACATTTTGAAAAGACTGACTTTAATTGTTCTCCTTATAGGAACTTCTTCGACCACAACTATAGTAACAGGTGACTCATTCTGAATTGATGAGCAGCTGAGGCATCTCTGCTAACATTGTAGTCTCGGTGAGGCAATCTCTGTTGTGCTCACACCCACAGATATGTCTGCCACCTGGGTACTTCACTATGACCAAGACTAATTTCCTATCCTATCAGTATACGGAGCGGTTCTGGAATTCAAAAAATCATTCAGAAAATGGTACTCCTTATCTGAATCTTTATTCAGCCGTTGTTTCTCACTAGATTTCTTTTTGTCATCTGTCCTTTTCACTATTGTAGGGAAAGCTCTCACACTTTCCAATGTATCAATCCTCCATAATGTTTCCATTTGTTTTCTAACCACTTTCAAAGTGGGCCTTTCACTTGCTTTGTCTTTTACTTCCTTTGTTTCTCAGTTGACATTTGATCCCACTTGTTCAATGCCTCAAACTGTTTAGGTCTAGGTAACAGATTGTTGTCATTCATAGTCTATCTCACGAAATCTGGCTTTCTAATTTTAAAGGCACCCTCTAAAGGAAACATTAAGGAGCCAATTACAATCTCGTTAGGAAACTTTCCGACCAAATCGGTTTCGGAATAGTTTCCGAACGAATCGGGTTCTGCGTGTCTGACAGACTGATTACGATGCTTCCCAACATCATTCGGTCAGATTTCCATTGACTTCAATACGAGCCAGTGTTCCAAACAAGAATACAGGCTCCCCTTGACAAAAGAGGTTGTTGGGGAGAACCTTGCACCCTATGGTGGGCACCCCATGGTGCCTGCCACACTGTGCATGCATGGGAAGTTGGGACCCATGGGTACCACCACGGGCCCGATTTGCATGGTCCCTGGTGAAGGGGGGCCTACTACGGGCCCCTAAAGGCAGCTTCTGAGAGGCGATTCATCTTGGAACAACCAATTTGCAAAGACTGTCCGAATCTGACATCCTAATCACACGGCTGGAAATGCAGTCCATAGACCGCTATGATTCAGCTCCGACTGACTTGGTTACTCCCAATGCCTTTTGGAACCAAGTCAGACAGTCCAAAAGCTTTCTAGCCATCGTAATTGCTAGTTGGGAAAAGTGTCCGAGTCGTCGGAAAGGCGGGTTCCAAATCGGATTAGGATGAATAAAATGGCTTTCATGATGACATCGGAATCGACCCCTTAGTCTGTATTAGAATAGGTGTATTAATGCTAGTCAGAAATCTAAGTACACATATACAACTCAATGTCTGTCAACATTTTGTGTGTAGGTGTTACCTCAATAGAAAACCGCTGACCCTCTGTAGGAGGTAGATCTGAAATCTTTAGCTTTTCCAACAAACCACCCATTAGTTTCACTCAAAACTATCTCAAACTCTCACAAACAAAAAAACAGAGAACAACAACAAATTCGAGCGCTGCTCAGTCAAAGGTCCCCCAATCACACCTTGGCTCTGTAAGCAACCTTACAATTAAAGAGCAGCTTTGTAGTGACATCTCACCAATCTCAGTGCTGCTCCATGGCTGGTTAACCAATTACAGTGTGGCTTCACTGTAAATGAGGGAAACAATTGCAAAAGCCTTTTCTCAATGAATGAATATTAAACAAAATAAATAAACCTTGTCTAGCCAACCTAAATAGAAAGGAATAAACAAGCTACATTAAAGCAAATCTCACAACCAATAGAAACAAGAGCAGTTGCAGAAAAGGTGCTTCTAATTGATCCAATTCAGACTAGGCAGACCCTTGTTCAGTGGCAATCTACCCTGGCTAATCCAATTACTACTGTGCACCTAGGAGCAAAAAGATGTCAACCAAAAGTAGACACATAATCTCTTGAAAAGGAAACCCCTATCCATGTGTATGCAGCGGCTCACAAAACACACTAACTTATGTAGACAAGTAAACCACAGTATCTTGACATCTTGGATGTTGATGAATTTGATAACCAGACCTACTCGATAATAAAATCAAAATCTTTAAAGCACAAAATCACATATAAGAACAATACATCTAAACAATAGTGATCAAACCACCAATTCAACCAACAATCAACATTGCATAAATAAATACCTCACGTAGAGCATAACAATCCACCTCAAAACTAACATAAAAGTTCAGCAACACTGCATACACACAGTAAAATCACTCTCAGTCAGCAACATGATTTCACATGTTTATACCTGAAACTCCACAAGAGAAAATCCACCATCTGTATTGACTTGGAAAAAGAGGGATCTACAGGAGAAGACCTCTATTACAAAAGTAGGTGCTTTTTGATGTGCAACCATCCTTTGGTACCAAGATTTGTGGGAGCGGAGACACCCTAAAACTAACCTCAACCAGACTTTCCATAAATTAAAGGATTAGAGATGGTGTTAGCCCTCAGTTTTATGAAGCAATGTGCCTCCGCGTTATGGCACCTCCCGAAACATCAAGATAAATCAAATGCAGTTCATTAAGATGATTACATTAAACAAGGCCCATCAATAAATAAGTTGTGAAACAATTAAAAGTTAAAGGGTATAATTACAAAACTCAAACATATGTGGTACAGAGTCAATGTCATGAAGGCTTTGAGATTCAGAATTCTAAAGAGTATACAGATTCAGATTCAAAGACTTTTATTCGATTAACATTGTGTTAAATCATAAAAAGTACATTTACAAATTCAGATAATATAAGAACACACAAATTATGTACAGTTAAAAGGAACAAGTTAATAATTTGTAACATAGCTAAAAATTTATGATATCAAGATAATCAAAGTATGACAATTTATAATAAATCAGGGTGATAATAGCCCTAAGTTGGAACGCATTTTCAGACATGATTTTAGAAAAAGAGCTACACATTTGGCCACATACGGTGTGTCTAACATCTGAAGTGCCAGATAGGCTGGCCGACATGTTATTAACCCCATTTTACGAAGGAGTGGAATGATCCAGCGTTTACGAGTTTGTTCATAGTAACGACAGAACAAAGTAAGGTGGATGGTCGATTGCGGTGATACTCCGTCACAAGGACACTTTGCCAGATCATGAGACCAATTTGACATCGTGGGGAAGGTTACAAGGCGAAAAAAGGCGAAAAAAAGAGTTGAATCGAAACCTCGTTAAGACAAATTTCTCATGGTTGGTCAAAAAAAAAGTAAGGTAAGGCTGAATACCTGGGGAGGTTTGAACCATAAGAATTTGCACATTAGTAGGCTTAGATACTTCACTTAGAAGGCGGAGATCTCTCAGATGATTTAAACAGAGAGCTTTCAGCGCCTTTCTGCTGATCTCTGTCAGGGTCAATGGTTCGGTGAAGTAGTAAGCACAATTCAGGTCTGTTAAGAAGTTGAAAACATAAAGAAGCCATGGAATTTTTTTCCATTTCTCCAGTGATAAACAGTCTTGTAATAGAGAGCGGGTTAGGTGACATTGGGGTTTGGTCCAAACACGGTGCCATAAGAGTATCGGCTGGCATCTAATAATATCAGTTATATAATCGATACCCAGCTCGATATGGGATCCGTATATTGGAGCACTAGGAGGAAGTGCCAGAATATATTTTAAAAACCCATTTTGGACCAGTTGTAATCCATCCAAACGCCAGCACCGTAGATGGCAACACTGTGGCATTTTGCATGGTAAATTTTAAGCAGCTCTTTTGGGGCCGGTTTACCCAATTTTCTCTAGAATGAAACAAGAGCAGAGGTCGCTCTTTGAAAGAGCATTTCTTTACTTGTAACTCCTGCTTTCCAGTCTAACTGGTCGTCCATTAGGATACCTAGGTATGGGTATTGTCTAGCACGCTCCAATCTAACCTGTTCAATAAAGATAGATTTGGGTTTCTTCACCTTGGGACCAAAATGCATAACATAGGTCTTACTCTTGTTAACTTTTAGCCCCAGAGATAACATAAACTGGCAATATTTGTCTAGTTGTTTTTGTAGCTGAGTTAGTGTCCTAGCTAAAATGACAGAGTCATCAGCGTATAATAACGCTGGGATTGGGCGATGTTTGATAGATGGTAAGTCCTGGCTACCCTCCAGCATGGCATTCTCGACCCCGTTGGTGTAGAGGTTGAACAGGAAGGGGGCCAGGACACACCCTTGCCTTGCTCCTCTTTTATTGTGAATAGAGATGTTAGTTCACCGCATAACCCATATCTCACGCAAGCTGTAGCATCGGAGTAGAGCTCGCGGAGGAATTTAATAATAGGGGGGTCCACCCCGAGCTCACTAAGAATGGACCATAGCTTAGGGTGGATCACACAATCGAAAGCGGAGCTAAGGTCGACATATACTATGTGTATGTTGCCGCCCTTCGCTCCGGAATATTTCCCTATTAAGAGGGTAAAATTTAATGCCTGCTCGACTGTGCCAAGACCCTCCTGGAAACCGTACTGAAGGTCGGTCATGATGTTGTTCTCAGACGCCCAATCCTGCAGACGTTCCAGGATCAGGCGTCCGGCGACTTTCCCCAGGGAGTCCAGGAGAGAAATGGGTCTATAACAGGCAGGATTATTACGATCCCCCTTTTTGTAGATAGGTAGTAGTATGGAGGAGGACCAAGAATCTATAAGGCCGACTTTCATGACTGCCGACATCACCTGGGTGACGACAGGAGACCACAATTCTATGTTGTTTATAAAGATGTCTACGGGGACCCCGTCAGGGCCAGGCGCCTTACCAGATTTAGCAGATGTTAGTGCTTGGATGACCTCACTATGGCTAAAAGATAATTCAATAGGATAGACCTGAGACCTCGCGGGGTCATCTACTGGGTTCGCCGGTTTTATAGTATCTACTGGTGACCCCCCCAAAATTTTTGTGAAATGGGTCACCCATGCATCAGCAGGCACAGCCACGTCGAGATGCTTTGGCGCGTTAATATTAGTTAAAAAAGGTGACTTAACGACACGCCAAAACTACGAGCTGTCTTTAGTTAGGCAACTTTCATGTAGTTGGGCCCATAGAGTTTTCTTTAGCTTCCTTTTACAGTTTTGTTGAGCAGCTTTATAAATCTTTCTTAAGTTAGCTATCTCCTTTGGGTTTCTAATTGGACTATTTAGTTCCTTTTTTAATGCGGATAGGGCTTTACGACAAGCAGTGTCAAACCATCCTAGGGACCCCTGGTTACCTGATTTATGATTACGGAATAGCTCTGACCGCATTGCTAATACAATCTCAGAAAAACTGTTAAGAATCAACTTGGGTGGGGAATCTTCTGCTAAACAGTTGATTATCCAAGGAAGGGTTTTTGATACAACATTGCCACTAATAACTACAGGATCTATTTTGGACCATTTCACAGAAAATCTGTTTAGTTTATCCATGGTCAGTGATTGTTGGGTTAGGTGGCTGACCTTTTTGCAATGGGAGGCACCAATTTCTATGGATAAGAGAATACTATTAGGGAAGTGGTCACTGGAGATATCTGTACCAGTCCTAAACCGTTGGAGATTACCTTTTAGGACCGTAGAACATAGAATGAAATCAATAGTGCTAAACATACCTCTACCATACATACTAGACAAAACCCAGAATTTTTTCTAAATCCTAATGGGTAGCAAAATCAGAAAAGAAATCGACAGCATCCGTAGTAGAACAGGAAAATCTTCTGTCTCACCCCCAAAATCAAAGTGTTTTTATACACAATCCTTGCTATCCTGACTATTGAGTTAACATTTCTGCAGATCCTCATTGGTGTGTGAGCAAATGTATCATTTCTTCAGCAAATCAGAGCACATGAAATATAAAGTATAAATATCATTATCTTAACACCTAACCACAATCCCATTTTCTTGATTAATTATTCAGCACCCTGTTTCCTAATGTAATCAGAAGATGTTCGAACAAATAAGTAACACTAACATTAAAACTTTTTCTGGATGAATAGATCCAGTGAAGAAACTGAAGATGTAGTTACATATAACAATTTTACATCCAAGCTCTGGAAGGTTTATCGTGAGTAGAGCAATAACAGCAATGAAAGTAAACCATTAAGACTTCAACTTGACCCTGTGCTACGGAGTATGTGCGCAGTGCAGAAAGCATAAGTGAGAGACAGAGGTGACTTCCATTTTGTTGAAGATGGTGTTTTACATGAAATGTGTCCTAACTAAACCACATCAAAGTATATACTTCTACACATCAAAGGACATTTGTTTAAAAAGCAATCATATTAAGTCAGTCAGCTAATGATAAAGCTTGTGTGTAATGCATATTACATATTATTAATGATGCACAAAAATATAAATCTACAAAACACTTCTACACTATTGCATGATGTTATTCATCTGTGATTAGACTGGTATCAGTCTTGAACAGTAGTTACATTTTGAAATGTTGCAAATTATGGTCACTAAGTGCTTGCAATGATTGAACGGTACACAGACAAAATATCGAGTTTTAAATTTCGATATACAATTATATCGAAGTTTAAATATCGATGGGACAAAATATAGAAGGTAAGTAATATCGACAGTCTTAATATCGATATTAGTATGATATCAGTAATATCGAAGTTTTAAATATCGATGTCAATAATATCGAAATAAATAATTTCGATGTTACTAATATCAATTTTTAAACAAATTTAGTGTATATTATATTGTATTTATTATGTTTTATTATTTATTTTTAATGTAATTTAATTAAATATTGTCTTTTAGTACTGTAGCGGGTTGTGGGTTTATAGGGGAATAGGGTGGGAAGTAATTTAATTATGTTAAATTAATTATTAATTAGTAGGAATTATTAATTAATTAATTGAGAATTAATTTTTAATTAATTTTAATTAATTGATTAATTGATAAATATGTTCTGTAGCGGGTTATGGGTTTATAGGGGAATAGGGTGGGAAGTAATTTAATAATAATTAATTAATTAATATATGTTTGTAAATATTTTAATTAATAATTAATTGGTAATTAATTTATATTAATTAGTTAATTAATTAATATAATTTTGTACATATTTTTTAATTATTAATTAGTTGGTAATTAATTAATATTAATTAGTTAATTACATGAATTACAGTAATTTTTTATATATAATTTTTTGTTATTCTTAATTAATTAATTGGGAAAAAATAATGTTAATTATTAAATTAAATTAATTACAGCTAATGTGCTAATATAATTAATTGGTAATTAAATAATATGAATTATTTTTGGGTAAAGGAGTATTTTTAGGGTTCAGGGTCAGTTTTCAGTTCTTGGGTAAAGGGGTATTTTTAGGGTTCAGGGTCAGTTTTCAGTTTTTGGGTAAAGGGGTATTTTTAGGGTTCAGGGTCAGTTTTCAGTTCTTGGGTAATGGGGTATTTTTAGGGTTCAGGGTCAGTTTTCAGTTTTTGGGTAAAGGGGTATTTTTAGGGTTCAGGGTCAGTTTTCAGTTTTTGGGTAAAGGGGTATTTTTAGGGTTCAGGGTCAGTTTTCAGTTCTTGGGTAAAGGGGTATTTTTTGGGTTCAGGGTCAGTTTTCAGTTCTTGGGTAAAGGGGTATTTTTTGGGTTCAGGGTCAGTTTTCAGTTTTTGGGTAAAGGGGTATTTTTAGGGTTCAGGGTCAGTTTTGGGTTTTTAGGGTACAGGGATATTTTTAGGGTTCAGGGTCAGTTTGGGGTTTTTGGGGTACAGGGATATTTTTAGGGTTCAGGGTCCGTTTTGGGTTTTTGGGGTACAGGCGTACAGGGTAAAAATAAAATAAATTTACATTAAATCAATTAAATGAAATTAAAAAAAATAAAATTACATTAAATTATTAAGTGTTTTATTTATTTTAAATGTATATGTATTAGTTTTAATTTTGTTTTAATATTTTTATTTTATATTTGTAAAATTATATGTATTTTAAAATTATTTTTACATTATTATTAATACATTTAAAAAAACGATATTTTTAATTCCAATATTTTTGTACTACGATATTAATTTTTCGATATTTTTGTACTTACCTTTATGAAGATATGACTCCGATATTTTTGATTTCGATATTTTTGTGCCGATATTTTTGTATATCGATATTCTGTCTGTCGATATTATGTCAGACATTCGATTGAACACTTTACTAAACCATTGCCGTGAGATGATATTTATTTAACTTTTTCATATAAGATGTAATCTTTTTGTGAATTTATTCATATAATTTGATGAATTTGTAAAATTTCAAAACTTTGAAAGAAGGAATCCAATATCATAACTTTGGAATATATTCTTGACATTGAAGAGAGACACTGCTGTTGTTGGTCTTTTTTCTATGTCTTTTGCACTGTTCACTTAAGTAGATGCCGTGAGCAAGACTGAGTTATTGAGCCAAACAATGGGGGTTTCACTGTATGTACTTCAAATAATAAACACACTGCATCAAGCTGAAAGAGTGTGTATTTTTTTTCATGCTCGAACTAGCAGTCTTTGGGATATGTCTGTTATATCTCAAACAGGGTAAATATAAGAGACTGCTACATCATTGTGTGCATTCTTAGTTTGGTGGCAATGGGAAGACACACAGTGGCCAAATGTTTCTGTGTTGGGGAGCAGTGTATTTTAAAAACAAATTTTATTGACAGATCGCAAACATATCGCAGAGCTCTGTATCCCAGAGGTATCTGCCAGTCAAATGTGCACAAGAATAACATCGCAATCCACCTTGTCTTTTTCCAGAGATAACAAGAGAACATAATCAATGCAATGAACAGCCCTCCCTCCCCCCCAAACGCCCCTCCCCCCCACGCATGGTTACAAACTTTTCGGCAATCAGTACGCACACATCCGTCAACACAGCGCCCTCATATGTCAAGTACAGGGTCCTGTTCTGGCGGAGTTTCAAGCCATAGTCCCCTGAAGTCCGCCCACCACTTCCAAATTTTGTAATTCTTACGTGGGCATCCCCGGGCAAAAAATATGGGCCTCTCCATCCCCATGCAAAAGTCAAGCCCTCTCTTCCACGCCACTATTGATGGGCCCGTGGGTCTTTCCACGCCCTGGCTATATCTCTCTTGGCCACTGTGAGCCCCAGACGCAGCAAGTGTCTCTTATAGATGTTGCCCCCCACCCCATTCATCACATGCAATAGTCCTAATTGTGGTGTACGTGGAAGCACCCACCCCAGTGCCTCATCTAATCCATTCCACACCCCATTCCAGAATCTATCTAAGAGGTTGCAACTCCACACCGTGTGTAGGAATGTCCCTACCTCCTGGCCACATCTAGTGCAGTCCGGGGATGCAATGAGGCCCGCTCGCCACAGCCTCTGCCTAGTAAAATACACCCTATGTAGGTATTTAAATTGGATAAGCCTAAGGCGGACAGAAATGGCAGCACCTCTAGGGCTTGCTAGGGCCTCATTCCAGTCCTCCTCCTCCAGTGTTCCAATGTCATCTTCCCAGGTCTCCCTCAGCTTCTGCAATGAGGAGGAGCAGTGTATGGTCAGGGACTGATATATGCGTGATATTTTCTTTGTCTCTAAGTCGCCCATGAAAACCCTAGCTTCTAAAGGGCTAAACTCGGGAAGGGAGGTCAACCCCTTGAAGGACTGAGTTTTTCTAAGACCCAGCGGTGCCAGGGGACAACACCTGAAACCTTCGTGGGCAACCTGTTCCGGCGTACAAATGACAGAGACACGGGACACTTCCTTCGGCGTCAAAGATTCGAGGTTTATTACTGCAGGGAACACAGAAGTCACGAGAAGTACATCACATATAGATTCACGGAGCCTGATTCAAATTGCTACTGTGGGTCGCTCCTTTTATACACATTTCTCTCATAGGTTAACATGATACACAAAGGTTTACAACTTGGTTCCCATCGTAAGCACTAGAAGGGGGTTGCTTTCATGTATTCAGGACCCGGAACATAAGTACGGAAACATTTGGTGGTTCCCAACTGTAAAAACCCATCTCCCACCATTAGTACATTCCAATTGGCAGTAAACAAATCGAAGAAGGAACAGGGACAGGTGCAGAGGAAGGCAGAAACAGTGGGGAGATCGGAAAGGGTGTAAAAGGGGTGGTATCGGGAAACACGAGCTGCAAGCATCAAAGGGACGTGCCTAATGAGATGCACGGCTAAGACAATAGACCGGCACGGCAAGATGAGCCTCGAGCGGGGCCATCTGCCTTACAGTATCATCCCCCTCATCATAAAGACACTTTCAAAGGAAACGTGTCTTCCGCAAGAGTTTTGGGAATCCCAGGGTCGCGAAGCGGACAGCGTCCGTTCGCTGGCTACTTGAGGGCAAGAAAAATGGATGCCGCATCTAAGATGGAACCCGTGGGCTCGGATGTAGAAACCCACGAAACAAACAAACGGTTTAGGTTAGCACAGCGAAACTGCGTACACCCACTAAACTCGTCATTTGCGGTTCGTAGATACCAGACTCGACCATATTCGTGCGAGTCGAAAACACCACTTATGATCGTCACGGAACCTCAGACGCTCCTTTTGCCCTCATGTAGGCAAGCACTAGTCAGAATCATATTCGATATTCATCAGACCATCTAGATGTTGCTGCAACATAATTCTATCCATCTGAGCTCCTTTGGTAACAGGCGGCTGTCTTATACACGTCGTAGCACAGAGGCCACATAAGGCAGGACCACACTGCACACAAAGGCAACACGTGAACAGAAATGCTACAACGACTCCGATGATCATCAGAATCTTCCAACCCCAAGTCGACATTAGGCCCCCAAACCACCCAAGTAGCATCCAATCCCCTACGTCCACGTGTATGGACTCAGAGATTTTATGCAACTTTGAGATGGCTTGATAGACAGTCGGAGCGTTGTCTGGAATGAAAATACAGCAGCTCGAATGGATCACCTTACATACTCCACCTCGATCTGCTAAAACAACGTCTAAAACCATTCGGTTTTGTAACGTCATGAGCCTATCCGCCTGAAGTTCTGCGGTGATGTTACCAAGGGCACTGGCAGTGATATTAGCTGTCGATTCCACCACTCGAGTCAACTGTCTCAGGTTCCTACTATTGACCATAGGCCCCCAAAACGGAAAGAAACCTTTGAAAAAGTCTACTGCCTCTTGACCGGCAGTGTCCTCTTCGCTAATCACGCCCCTCACAACTCTAGTCTTGTGGTAATCTGCATCTACGGTGAACGTCGGAGGCAACAAATTTGCGATATAACATGTGCCTGCAAAGTCGGAGGGCAACCACGTATACGCACGATCATGGCAGACAAAGTACGTACCCTTGGCAGTCAGAAACACAGGGGACGAGAGCATCGGCAAGACATACGTCTCGGAGCAAGCACTCTCTCCAAGATGAGCTCTCGGTCTTCGGCCACGACCTTTTAGACAGAAATTACCAAGGTGGGGTACGATCCATATCGGAGACGAGCTTCTAAGCTGTCTTTCACCCACGAGCGCACTATACTCAGCCTCACTCAGGTCCCTATAGGCTCGCACCTCTTCCTCTGGGATGAGCGACGGCTCATAGATATCCCTATCTAAATCAGCGATCGCTATAGCCAAAGGCTTGTGATACGGACCAGGGCCAAAGTGGGAAGGACGTGGCTCTCGATTGGGGTAGGAATCTAGTGCACTTCGAAACATTGTTTGAAATGCTCGAGCTGAACCCTGGGAACTATAAGGAAGGACCAGATATGGAATTCCCTTATCCGTGGTATGTGGCATTAACCCACACACCCAACAATTAGTAGTATTAACCACTAACTGATGCTGATGTAGGAGCTGAATGAAGGAATTATTTCTGAATTCCGCACGTCTAGCCTGCTCGTGTTGGGGTAGAATGTGGAAGGAATGAGGGGACACAGTGGTGGTAAGTTTAGGTTCAGAAGTAGGAGTAGGTATGGCAGAAGGTAGGAGGTACTGTATCATATAATACACCCCACCCGCCAACAACGAGGAAACAATTAGAAACAGAAAGAACACCTGAAACATAAAGCATTTGGTACGGGTAATTTGTTGCAGTTTGAATCTTTGCACAAGCTTTGAAAACGCCATCCTCTAAAACCGTCCGCAACGTTTCTTGACGCACTTCGTTCTGTGTAGCAGTAGTCAATCCCTAGGAGTTCCCAGGAACCGACGGTCTTTGACCTAGTGTCAAGCCCTACTAACCAGAAGGAAGTACACGCGCTGCCCTACGGTACACCTGGATGCAAGGTATCTTAATTTCACAAATATGTACAAAGTCTTTCAGCTGTGGAAGCAAAAACACAGATGTGGAAAAAAAACTCAATATTTACAAAATCACAGTTATACGAGTGTTTAGACTGATCGTGGCAATGGGGTAACGTGGATGTCGAGGAACAAAAGCAAATTTTATTTGTCCTTGGTGTTAGATCGCAAAAAGTATCGTCTCTTTCCAGGACGGGTCTGTTCGTCAAACAATGGATCCGATGAGGGAACAAAGTTCTGTTGATCAGTCAATTGTTCAGATCTTCAACAATGTCGTTCTGCTGCACTGAGGATTCTCCGACAGGTTGGGCGTCGCTAAAAGGTACGAAGGTCTGCAATTTTTCAGTTTCAGATGAAGCAATGCCTTTCCTCACCCACGAGTCCGCTGCTAAAGGTATAGGTACCTTTTTGGTGTGGGTGGCATGCACCCAGTTCTTTCGGCCTTCCAGACGGACAGCAGTTCTCGTGGCAAGGAGGACTTGGTAGGGTCCAGTAAAATGAGGTTCAAGATTTTGTTTTCTTCCAAAGTTCCTCGTCACCACCCAGTCTCCGGGCTGGAGCTGGTGGCCTGGACCCTCCGTCTGCGTCGGCAGTGCTTCAAAGACCTGTTGGTGAATTAACCTCAGTTTAGCAGTCAGATCATGAAGATAATCAATCAACATTGGATACTCAAGATCAGAAAACACACTCGGTCTAGGGACCCCCCAAACATTCGCAGGACGGCCGAACACTATTTCATAGGGACTGAGCCCTACTCGGGAGTGTACTGTCGCCCTTGTTGACAACAAAGCTAGAGGCACAGCGTCAGGCCACGAAAGACCAGTCGTAGCCTGAATCTTCGCTAGTTTGAGTTTAAGGGTGCCATTATACCCTTCAACTAAACCTGCTGACTGGGGATGGTTGGCGCTATGGAGTTTTTGAGTAATTCCAAGGCCCTTACACACACTCTTCATCACACTCCCCACAAACTCACTTCCGTTATCAGACCGTACAATCCGTGGCATTCCATACCGAGGAAAGTATTCCTTCAGTAGGATTTTCGCAGTGGACAGAGCCGTATTATCTTTGAGAGGGTAGGCTTCAATCCATCGGGAGAATGCGCAAACCACAACTAAAACGTATTTAAGGTTATTGCATCGCTCCATATGGATAAAGTCTAGCTGGATCACTTCAAAGGGACATGAAGGGGGAGCAAAATGGCCAGGAGGTGTAGGGGTTCCCTTACCAGGATTGTACATCATACATATCATGCAATTCTTCACCAATCTCTCAGCACACTTTGTGATACCACCATTCTTCCACACAGGGGACAACAACTTACAAATACCTTTCGCGCTAATATGTGCTAACCCATGTGCCATCGTCACAACAGCTAGTACATACGCATCTGGCAACATCCACCTCTTATGCTCTGACAAATCAATCCAACAACCATTTGCATCCAACTTTCCCGTACTCTCTTTCCACTTCGTCTTTTCAGTCTCGGTGGCCTCATTCTGTATCGTTTTCACACTCTCGATGGTATCCTCGCACACACTAGTCTCTGTAGGCCACCTAACCGAACTCGTCACATACATTCTAGTGCTAAGGTTCCGGGCAGTCTCATCCGCAAACGCATTACCACGTCCAACATCATCCGTCACCTTACGATGCGCACTACATTTAACAATCGCCACCTGCTTAGGTAACGTAAGTGCATCCAAGAGATCATTCACAAGCTGTCCATGTTGAATCTTAGTGCCATGCAATGTCATAAAACCTCTCTCTCTCCACAATCGTCCAAAGCTATGCGCGACGCCAAAAGCATATTGGCTGTCGGTAAACACATTCACCCGTTTCCCTTTCGACAACACACACGCTCTAGTCAAAGCGATCAGTTCTGCAGCTTGGGCAGAGTTCTGATTCAATCTCGCAGTTTCCACAACAGTATTCAAAGTTACCACAGCATACGCAGTCGTCACATCACCATTTGGCAATTTAAAACATGAACCATCCACATACAAGGTCCCATCGGGATCTTCCAAAGGAGTGTTTTCAAGGTCCACACAACCTTTTGTTTCCTCCTCAGTCCGTAAGTAACAGTCGTGAGGTGTTACTTCATCTGACTCCGTACTAATTGGCAACAAAGTCGCCGGGTTCAGGACATTACAACGTTTTATCTGAATATGACTCGCCAAAAGCGTCAACTCGTACCCAGACAACCTTGCACTCGTCAAGTGCTGAGTTTTCGTACGATTCAAGAGAGTGTCAACTGCATGCGGAACCATCACCGTAAGCATATTATCCATGACCAGTCCTGCAGATTGTCGGATGGACACCGCAGCTGCCGCTGTTGCTCTCAAACAACTCGGCAATGCTCTAGCTACCGGGTCCAAGGTCGAGGAAAAATATGCACATGGACGCTGCTTACCACCAAAAGGTTGCGTCAAAACACTCAACGCACAACCTTCTCTCTCGTGAACGTATAGTGTAAACGGCTTACTGTAGTCAGGAGTACCTAACACAGGAGCCGAACACAACGTGTCACGCAATTCAGAAAAACTTTTCTGACATTCTTCCGTCCATGGGAAAGGAGTTGGAACATCCTTGCACGTAAGAGCTACCAATGGTTTCGCTAGCAATGAAAAATTAGGAATCCATTGCCTGCAGTATGACGTGATACCTAAAAAGGCACGCACATCTCTCTGAGTTGTTGGCACAGTCATTCGGGCAATCGCTGCAATTCTCTCTGGGGTCAACCTTCTTCCCTCCTTTGACAATAAGTGACTTAGATAGGTTACTTCTTGACAACAATATTGAAGTTTAGAAGGCGACACCTTGTGATGTAAGTCACAGAGATGCTGCAACAACGATACCGTTGCGAGTTTGCAAATGTCCTGAGTATCTGCAGCCACCAATAAGTCGTCGACGTATTGTATTAAAGCCGCACCAGCCGGCAACACAAACGCATCAAGTTGACCCTTCAAAGCTTGACTGTATATCGATGGACTCTCACAGTAGCCCTGAGGAGCACGTTTAAACCGGAAGCTGCGACCACCAAGAGAGAAACCAAAAAGGTCTCTGCTTTCTTCAGCAATCGGGATGCTGAAGAACGCATTCTTCAGATCGATCACAGAGAACCAAGATGCAGAGGCTGGAATCAGAGTCAGTAGCGCCGTGATGTCAGGCACAACAGGGAACTGAGGAATCACAATTTTATTTACCTCCCGTAAATCGATAACAAAACGATAAACAGGGGGTTTGGATGGATCAGTACGTTTCAAAATGGGCAATACAGGACTGTTGCACACGTTTCCCCGAGTCTCCTCGATAACATCTTTCTCGATCAGGTCGTAGATAATAGCTAACAATGCTCGCTCACCATCAAGGGAGATACGATACTGGGGAATACGTGGCAGTCGCACGTTAGATTTCAAGTGAACAACATAAGGGGAGATGTCAAGCAGGCCCACGTCATTGGGACCTGTTGCCCACAAAGATGCAGGAAGAGAACTCAATTCCGGTGGAAGCTTATCGAGGGACAAGTACATTGGAGAGATCACTCTCTCACCCAAAGTAAGCTTTACTCCCGCAGGAGAACAATACAAAGTCGCATACAGACGTTTTAGCAAATCCAGGCCCAAGAGATTTTCACCACACCCAGTGGTCAAAATCAACGGAGCTTTCAGCTCACGAGGCCCAATTGTAAGTGGCAAAGGGCACGAAACCGGATTGCTAACAGGGGCGCCAGAGAATCCAACGGAAACATTTGTTAAGCCAGACAAAGGTGCGCAGGGAGTTTCGAATGCATTATGGAACTTTTCGCTGCACCAGTGTCCAACAGAAAAGGCTCAACGACGCCCGAGGTGGCAACTGCGACGTAAGGCCCTCTCTGATCAACCGGAACTGATACTACTCCCTCTCCTTGTCTATGGCTGTCCTAGTAATTACCGTCGTCAGCATCCTGATCGACGTAATAATCATCCACATTGTACTGAGCAGATCGCCCTTGTGACGATCCGCGCTGATCAAAACAATTATTGGAGTCAGAAGTGTTAGTGGAACGATCGTTCTGAGCACCGCGACCTCTACCACGTGATGTCTGTTGAGAACCACCACGACCTCCTCTAGACGAATTACCACTATTACGCTCATTGAGGACTGGACAATCGAATTTCAAATGACCCTCCTGTCTACAATAGGCACACTGATTGTACCCCAACGAAGATCTCTGCGAAGAGGAATCATTTCGTGATTGTGACCTATTTGACTGAGATTGTGATCTGTTACGCTGTTGCGAATCATTCTGATTTGAACGCGGAGGATACGCCTGTTGCAACAACACTTTAGTTTTTAGCTCTTTCGTTTTCTTGTCCGCACGATCGTTCTCCTCTTTCTCCCTATTCTCATAATATTGGGCCGTAGCCAATATTTGAGCAGAAGTAGAAACAGCCCACGCGCTTTCAGAATTTCGCAATTTATTGCTTAAGTCAGGCAGCAAATTTGAAACAAATTTGTCCACAAACAACCTCTGACCACCTTCGGTATCCATGTCTTGACCACTGTGGTCAATGAAAGCCTCCTCAAATCTCGTAAAGAAATCAGAGACGCTCTCATCCTTCTTTTGTTTGCAAGCGGACAATTTGTCCCAATTTACCTTCATGGCTGGCATAAGCGTTTTCATCAGGGTAATTATTCTCTGAGGGAGATCAGCAATCAATTGTTCAGGTTTAGCCCCACCAACTTGCAAGGCGTCTGCCGCTACAAGAGCAGCCCAATCACCACCTAATTCTGCCGTATGGTTTTCTTGACGAATCTTTGCCCATACCAGTTGCGGTACGACATTGCCGAACAGCATAGCAATATTGGCAAGATTCATTATCGTAGCGTCGACGAGCTGCGATAATTCTTTATAATACCCTGCAGGATTTTTGCGAGGGTCAGGCAAAGATTGCTTCACCTGTAGAACTTCCGATCGTTTCCACGGGAGATGAATCCACACTCTCCGAAAGTGCGGCAAAACTGCAGGATTTTGAGTAGCATCCACTGGCATCCACACCGGTGGAACTTCACGCATGGGATACTGACCAGGCGCTGCAAGCGGTCCCTCAATGTCCTCCACAAACAATGCTCGCGGTATCGTAGAAGGACGAAAAGATAATAATTGCTCAACAGCGCGTCGAACATTAGAATCCACTATCATTCCGCTCGAAAACTGGAGCTGCAGATTAGTCAAAGCAGTCAATACATCGTCAGATGCATCAGCCGATATTTGGTCACGTAAAACCTTACACATTTCTTCGAAAACGTATCTTTGTGTCGGTATATTGAATTGACAGAACGTCTCAAGCACCGCACGTGGAGGATTTCTAAGGGGGTATTTCATCCAAGCCATCGCCATATTATACAGTGAAGCACATTCCCGATTACCGGGAAGCTGACTACGTCTTTGAGGACCGTCCGAACCAGCGGACTCAAGAATAGGTCCAAGAGAATGGAAAAAGTTAGCAGCTACAGAGGGGGTACGACGTCGAACAGACGGAGACAAAGAGTAACCCAACGGGGTAACAAGAGAAGTACCAATAGCAGAAGAGACAGGAGAAGTTACCAGAACAGCAGGAGCAGCGGGAACAGCGGGAGCGGGAGTATGGGGAAGTACAAGTGGAGGAGCAGTAGGAACTGAAGTAGGCAAGGGAGTAGGAACAGTCGGAAGAACGGGTACAGGTTGGGGAACAGGTTGGGGAGCAGACACAGGAGCAGGTACAGGAGCAGGTACAGGGGGAACCACAGGAACTGCGGTACCCTGTGCGTACGGAGGTGGCGATTTCAAAAGATAGGACAGTACGGGGTCCTCAACTAGTTCCTCTTTCTTACCCGACTCCATTGGCAAAGCGGGGTAACATTTATCTATAGACATACGCTGAAGCCTATCGAAAACTTCCTTTTCCTTTTCCTCCTTATCTCGCTGAAACTGTTCTGCTTTCTTTACTATGGCAGCAACTCCAGCTCTCTGATTACGTTTTGTCTGTCTGATTTCTTTTTGTTTGGCTTCTTTGCGCCATAACCGAAAGGCATCAAACATGGCCGGCCTTGATTTTTTCTTAAACAATTTAGCCTCAAGGTTATCTAAAATCGGGGTCTCGAAACTACCATGAGGTGGCCAACTAAGGACACCGTCCTTTCTAGTGTAGCGAATCCAATATTCATTAAAGGTAATCGGACCTAACCCATGCTTGCTATATAATTCATAAGTTGGAGTTCCAACCGGAGGTATCGGACACGAGTCCTCCAGTCGGGAATCCGCACCACAACGACCAAAACAACTGAACAAAGTACTACGGCCAGGCATCTTGCACACTAGCTGAGTTTCACAAACTTCAAGGGTTACGGGATTTACCAAGTCCCCGCAAAGAGCAAAAACCCTCGGTTTTTGGCGACTGCAGACGTCAAATATCACAACAAAGAACCAAGTACTAAGAACCACAAATGCAATGGAACCATGCAACAACTAAGCACCCACAACTAAGGACTCTGGGAGCGACCCACAAATACTTAACTCAAAGATCGATGGCGTCACCAGGAAGGCCCGTCAATCGTCTCGCTGTACCACGGTCTACGCCAGGCGCCAAAACAGGTCTACAGTCAGGGCAGCAGTCCGTCGCAGCCGTCAGGAGGCGGGAATCTTCGCGGGAAAAGTCGTCGGGCCACTTGTTTCGACAACAGGATCGATGAAGCGGGGTGCACCTTCCCTCGGAGATTTCACACGAAGTTCCTCACGATCATCGGGCTTGGACCGGTACCACTGATGCAGCCCCACGTGGGCGCCAACTGAAGGACTGGGTTTTTCTAAGACCCAGCGGTGCCAGGGGACAACACCTGAAACCTTCGTGGGTAACCTGTTCCGGCGTACAAATGACAGAGACACGGGACACTTCCTTCGGCGTCAAAGATTTGAGGTTTATTACTGCAGGGAACACAGAAGTCACGAGAAGTACATCACATGTAGGTTCACGGAGCCTGATTCAAATTGCTACTGTGGGTCGCTCCTTTTATACACATCTCTCTCATAGGTTAACATGATACACAAAGGTTTACAACTTGGTTCCCATCGTAAGCACTAGAAGGGGGTTGCTTTCATGTATTCAGGACCCGGAACATAAGTACGGAAACATTTGGTGGTTCCCAACTGTAAAAAACAATCTTCCCACCATTAGTACATTCCAATTGGCAGTAAACAAATCGAAGAAGGAACAGGGACAGGTGCAGAGGAAGGCAGAAACAGTGGGGAGATCGGAAAGGGTGTAAAAGGGGTGGTATCGGGAAACACGAGCTGCAAGCATCAAAGGGACGTGCCTAATGAGATGCACGGCTAAGACAATAGACCGGCACGGCAAGATGAGCCTCGAGCGGGGCCATCTGCCTTACAGTATCATCCCCCTCATCATAAAGACACTTTCAAAGGAAACGTGTCTTCCGCAAGAGTTTTGGGAATCCCAGGGTCGCGAAGCGGACAGCGTCCGTTCGCTGGCTACTTGAGGGCAAGAAAAATGGATGCCGCATCTAAGATGGAACCCGTGGGCTCGGATGTAGAAACCCACGAAACAAACGAATGGTTTAGGTTAGCACAGCGAAACTGCGTACACCCACTAAACTCGTCATTTGCGGTTCGTAGATACCAGACTTGACAATATTCGTGCGAGTCGAAAACACCACTTATGATCGTCACGGAACCTCACCCTCCAGGAACGGGGCAAGAGCATGGCGGAACTGCAGGTATCTAAAAAATTGAGTGCGGGGCATATTATATTCAGTGCTCAGCTCCTGGAAGGACTTAAGTGACACCCCTGACATGACATCCCCCAGTTTAGATATCCCTATGTCATCCCACCCCGTGAAGCCCTGTAATGTCGCCAGGCCAGGTAAACGTCTGTTATACCAAAGGGGAGTTTCTTCAGTCAGGGTCTTCCACCACCCCATTCGACGAAGGGCTTGTTTCCAAATTTCAAACACTACCTGTGTAACTGACAGCAGCGCCTTTCACCTCCGTGCCGCATATAGAATGGTATGCAGCGTGTGTGGCCCCGTCAGAGACCGTTACAGGGCATAGGCTGGGTCTCCCCTGTGCTCATACCACCATTCATTCAACACTAGGCGATGCGAAGCTTGCTAATAAGAGAGGACATCTGAGGTTGCCAAGCCATCACAATACGTTGACCAAAAGCAGGTACTTAACGCCACCCGGACTGTACCTCCCACCCAGAGAAATTGTCCTAAGACGGAGGCCACTTGTCGGAACCAATAGGGTGAGATATGGTAGGGGTGATTTTGAAGTTGGTAGAGCAGCTGAGGCAATGCTACCATTTTAAAGATGGCCGACCTACCATATATAGTCCGGGGCATGCGGGATCAGCTCCCAGACCGGCACTACATTCCGTTCCCAAGATCCCGTGGGAATCTCTGACAGGAACACCTCCAGATATTTAATGCCCCTGACTGCTACCTGAAACGCTGAGGCCCAGTCTCCGACCTCCGGGCCGCTCCCCCAGCACCCAAAGGGTAGATTTACGTGGGTTCATGTATAGCCCGAAGTCTCGCCAAAGATCTGCAGGATGCGCAGGAGACAGGGCCCAACCTATTGAGGTCCATTAAAAAGAACAGAACATCATCTGCGTATAGCGCTATTCTATCCGACAGACCGTGCTCCCATTCAAACCCCCGCATCTGCGCGTCCATACCTACTCATGCCGCCAACGGCTCCATAGCCAAGGCGAACAGGTAGGGCGAGAGGGAGCAGACCTGCCTGGTACCCCTCCCAATAGCAAAGCTCGAGGACGTGACCCCGGCCACCCTGACTGAAGCCGTCAAATCAGTATATAGCAATCTTAAATATGACATAAAGTGGGATCCGAAGTTAAGCCGGGGCAGGATCGCAAACAGGTATATCCAACTTAACGAATCAAACGCCCTGTCCATATCGGCCAGGAAAAGCACCGTCTGCACCCCCGTGGACCGAACTGCCGCCACCGCCACATGAGCCCGCCGGATATTGTGCTGTGTCGCCCGTTAAGGCATAAAGCCAGCTTGGTGAGGGTGTATAAGATCTGCAATGTACAGCAATAACCTATTAGCCAACGCCTTGGCCAATATCTTGGCCTCCACATTTAACAGAGAAATCGGGCGGTATGAGGCATGCTGCTCCGGGGGCCGACCGGGCTTGTGAAACACCACTGCCTCCGCATGTATCCAGTCCGGAGGGAGGCAGCCTCGTTCCCTGCCTCCTTCACCACTGCCCCTATATTGGGCCCCGAATTGTAGATTACATTTTTTAAAGAATTCGCTGGGGAACCCATTGGGTCCGGGAGCCTTGCCAGTGTTCAGCTCACCCAGGGCGGTACCCAGCTCCTCCTCCGTCAACGGGAGTTCAAGGCGGTCTCGTATCTCATCAGAAACTGCCCGCGGTGGCAGATCGGCAATAAACTTGTCTACTAAATCTGCGGAAATGCATTCAGTCAGGGCATAAAGGTCTGCGTAATAAGCAGCAAAGCCCTCGGCGAGCTCTTTGGGATCTGTGACAGTAGACCCATTGTCATCCTGTATCCTCAGGAGGGTCTGTGCCTGAAACATGCCCTGACACAGTCGGTGTAGCATCGTCCCCGATATGTCTTCCCATTGGTATATTCTAATACGGGTCGCCAGCCACAACTGTCGCGCCTCATCCAGCAATAGGGAGGCATAGGACTGCTGCGCCTTCAATAGCTGCCCAACCGTCCGGTCCTCTCCCTCGGCAGTTCCACGATGCTCCAGGTCCTTGATCTCAGCCTCAGCCTGAATTAAGGCCACCCTGCGCCTCCTCCGAGCTGCTGCGCACCAAGCAATATCTACGCCCCGCAATGTGGGTTTCATGGCCTCCCATAGCGTTGTCTTATCCGCCACCGTCCCCACATTTTCGGTCAGGTAGTGAACTATGGCTTCGCCCATGTGTTTTTGATAATCTGCCATTTGCAGATGCCAGACGGAGAGGCGCCAGCAAAACGGCTGTCTCCGCCTGTCTAAGCATATGTCCACAGTAGTGGGGGAGTGATCCGACAGCCCGCGCGGCAGTATGTCTGCAGCCTCCACTCTACCCATTGCCGCCCTGGGGACAAATACGTAATCCAGCCTGGAGAAAGATTTGTGAAACGCGGAGAGAAATGTATAGTCTCGCTGAGTGCCGTGCATATGTCTCCAGGTATCCACCCAATTTAGACTCCTGATCATGTCACTCAATTTGGTGGGATTAGCTGCCCCACATCCCCCCCGGCCTGTACCTATCCCGAGCACTGTCCATGACATCATTCCAATCACTGCCCACCACTGTGAGTACATTCGAGATGTCTGCCCATACTGCAAAAATCTTCTCAATAAGGGACCACTGTAGAGGGGTCGGGGCGTACACACAACCCAAGCACAATGGAATCCTCCCCTATTGTACCATTAACAAATATAAAGCGGCCCTGTGTATCTATCCAGTGAGTGGAATGGACATAGGGAACCCTACGGTGCACTAATATGACCACCCCCCTAGAGCCCCCTGTGAAGCCTGCGTGAAAGACCTGATGATAGCCATATCGTTGGAGGCATAGTGTTGGGAGCAGTGTATTTGGTGCCCTAACATGAGCAATTTTGATTTTCTGAGAAGCAGTAAGTGGGCCACATGGTACAAGATGCATTTATTTTGGCTCAGGAGCAACATATAAGATTCATGATGAGCAAGCATTTGTGCGGTCTGGTGGAGAAAGCCACATTGGTACCTGGAGGCAAAATGATTTTCTTTTATTTTGAGCTGCATGGCACCCAAGGCAACATCATGCCATTGTAGACCTGGCCTTTGATACAATAGTAGTTGTCTCACCAGACTGTTGTTTTCCCCAAAGATTACACATAATGACGCCATTGATGCGCTGGATGGCTCCAGGGCTCCGGGACTGGATGGGTTCAGAGGCTGTTTTTATAAACAGTATGAGGATGTCCTGGCGCCATACTTAATTTATGTTCATCAGGAGGCGATGGACGACGGGTTGCTTCAACCCACCGTAAGGGAGGCGGTCATCATTTTGCTTCCGAAGCCCGGTAAAGACCCCTTCCTCTGCGGATCATACAGACCCCTTTCGCTCCTAAATTTCTATAACAAGGTTCTAGCTAAAATGTTGGCCACATGATTTACGCTCATCATCGAAAAACTGATCTCTCCTGCATAGTCTGGATTCATCTCCAACAAGTCCACTGGTTAAACCTTCGCACTTTGTTTGCGACCCTGCATAAAATTGACCCTTCTGTCCTGGCAGCTGCTGTACTATTTGATGCCGAAAGGCATTTGATTCGCTTGAATGGCCTTTCCTCTATGCTGCAGTGAATAGGTTAGGAGTGCCTGACCGGTTCCTAGCAATTGTGCGATTACTCTATATGCAACCAACAGCGTGCATTAGACTCAATGGTACGCTAACACCTGAATTTCTCCTCGCGCGCGGTACACGACAGGGGTGTCCTTTATCCTCTTACAGTTCATGCTGGCCTTGGATCTGTTGGTACGCCACCTACAGGAGCGACACTACCACAGGGGTTTACAATTTAATATATTAACACTGGCCCGTTATTACTCACGCTATATGCGGACGACATTATATAATATGTCCGGCAGCCCGATGATAACCTGACGCCATTGTTGGTTGAGGTCACTAAGTATGGCAGTCTCTCCGGGTTGTCTATTAATTGGAAGAAATCAGAGGTGTTTCCGCTTACTGTGGCACCCTGTCGTAAAATTTGTGAATATCCCTTACTTGGAATGAAGACTCTGTTAAGTACCTCGGGATCCAGATTCATAGAGATAAAGAACGTATCCTACAATTGAATTACGGTCCGGTGCTTCAGCGGCTAGGGCAGTACATAGGTGGTTGGCCTTGCCCCTGTCCATGGCAGGGAGAATAGCCATTATCAAAATGGTGGATCTCCCACAGCTTTTGTACTTGTTTAATAACATCCCAATCCCACTGTACAATTGCTTTTTTTCTACTCTTCGTACGTTACTGATACAGTTGGTGTGGGGAGGTAAACAGCCCACTTTAGCTGGATCATTCTCATGCTACCTTATGAAAGGGGTGGGTTTGGGGTGCCAAATTTACAAGTTTATTACCTGGTGGCACAGGCAAGTTTTGCTCGCTACTGGTATCACACGGATATACGTACACCCTATCAACGGCCAGAGGCTGAATTAGCACTCCCAGCATCCCTTGGGTCCCTGCTGCCTGTAGGATTCCCACGGGACCCTAATGATATTCAAACTTTATCTACCACTAGCTGGGCATGGCATAAGTCAGTGAAAATATCACGGGCTCACGGCCTTTGTATTCGTCCACCTGGCTGGTAATGGGTGGATCCCTATCCTGCAGGAGGCACTTGTGAAGCGCACACTTGCTAAGTTTTAATTGGTGACCTTTGGTGATCTCTTTCCAAAGGGCATGTTTTTTCCCCGGACAGAATAACCTCACTTTCGTGATGAAACTGTTATGGATCACTTTATACTCCAGACTTTACAGAGAGCGTTGAGAGCCACTATATACAGCTGCAAGTTGGAGCTGCCAGAATTTCCACTATTGACCGGTATCATTAAGGAAGGGGATGGGACACACTTGGTGACTAGACTATATAAGGCCACAGTGACGCTGTTGCCCACTTGGGATTCAGCAGTGCGTGGGGCGTGGGGAAAAGATCTTGGGCGCCCCATCACTGATACACAATGGGGTAGGTGTTGTGCACAAATCCATCGAGTTTAACCAAATCACAGGCATAAATTGTTGCAGTTCAAGTTCTTGTGAGGGGCGTATAAATCACCCTGTGCGTTACACCACATTGATCTTATCTATGTCCGAAATGTCATTCCCACCGAGGCTGACTTTGTGCATCTCACATGGACCTGCGTAAAGGTGGGATGGTTCCAAGATGTTGATGGTTACGGTTGTGCCCAAGCCACTAATGGCGCTCCTTGGGTATGTCCACAACCTCCCCAGATCCAAGCGGCATTATGCTGCCATTCCATTGATTATTGCTAAGGTCGAAATAGCCATTAATTGGGGTAGTAAGCGTGTACCAATGATCAAGACATGGCTGCGCAGTATGATAAATTGTAGCACAAACAATGGCATTTATTCGCAACTACAACCACCGCGCCGAGACCCCTAGATATTTGGCAACCACTACACCTGTATCTTTTGGACACACCAGATGTAACAACCACACCAGTAAATACGCAGCCCACGAGCGCGCCCCCTCTGAGGGGAATAGAGGATGCGGAGGTGGGGTAAGGCATGTTGTCCATTGCAATGTTAGTAACCATCATGTATTTTTGATGTATTTTTGTTTACCGGTGTGATATCATTGACTTAGCCTTGATATTGTAGGTACGTACCTAAATGCTATATAATATCCTACATAAGTGTCTATGTATGTTGCACTGTAACCACTGTTATCTTGGTATAAAAATGAATAAATAAAGTGTAAAAAAAAAGATTACACATAATATGCAAACAGAGGGACTTTTGGTAAGAGGGTTTCATGTGTTGGTATCATAAACTGTCACTCATATTTTGCTTCCACCCACCAAGGCAACAGAGCATGGGGCGGTTGGTCACCCCACTTTAACCATTGGCTCATTTCACGTTGAGTGACTGTACAAAGCTTGTGCACAATTTCCACAGTTCCCTTAAATAGTTCCGTTCTCCACTGTTGCAAAGCTGGCTCCGAGTGTGTTTTTTTAAATAATTTAATCTTCCTCCTGCACAAATAATAATAAAAAGCCTGGCACAAAGGATAGACTTATTGTTTGGAACCTTTACTAGTTGAACAGCTGCACTGGTGAATGACATTTAAATTTAACCTTTTTATTATACACATAGGGCGCCCCCGTTTACATGACAGTGAATATTCCGTTTTATTTTTGGGACATAGTCGTGCAATACATTATTATTCTTTTTTTAATGGCTTCGCAATAGCTGTGCAAGGAAAGGCCTATTTGCTTTGTAAATGCTTGTTTTTTTTGCTGCAGATTTAGTGCACATGTAGTTCAAGGATTTTTTTTTCTTTTTTGGGAGGGGGAGAGGGATTGCATTAAGGCATATGGATAACACAAATCGTGTTTTACAGGTTTTGTGCAGCAGCAGGACATGTGAGGCCCTGAAGGCAGCATGATTCTGGTGATTAGCCTGAGAGAGTAAGACTCAGAGGCATGGAGACATTTTTTTGTTTAAAAAACCTGGGGTTGTAGGGCACATGCAGAGTAGAGTCTAGCTTATTTTTTTCAATTTTAAACTTGGGAAAGCAGGGCACGTCGGGTGGGAGGGGAGTTGTTTTAATTTCGTACTCGACAAAGTGACATGAACCATGCTAATGGGGACAGTGTTGGTGTAAGATTTGAATGGGACGTGTATGCCATCTTGCAGTCAATTGTGTGTCTTCTAGTGGTTGTGATCTTGGGTTGTTCAAATTAGGTTGAAAGACCGTTATCATCAATCATCACATGGGTGTTTAGTACAACAGGTAAAGACGCACTGGACACTAAACACTGCCAATTCACTTTTCTGTTATGTCACAGGAAAATATGGCTGTGTTTATAGTATGTCATTTATTCGTCACGTATTTCACATATTAAAACACAAAAGGATTCCAGAACAGTATTAACGATAGGTACAAAAGTAGCAAAAAGAGAAATCTGTCGGCATGCAAACATCACTTATAGCATAAAAATATTTGCGCACCCAAAATGTCAGCACCGAGACCTGTCCAAGCGTGAACAAGAATACCTCATCAAATGTCAGCGTTCTTCCTCCAATTATATCAGATTGCTTTAACTTTCACAGAGCCAATTTCATAAAGAACTCTAGGCCCCATTTCGAGTCTAGTCCTCCATCAATGCGCGGTGCTGCGCGTGAATCTGCTGCTCCTTCCAGAGTCTGGTGGCCTATTTCTTAGAAATGTATAGACCTATGCTGGGTCTGCAGCTTGCTGACCTTTGCGAGTGATTGCTTGCTTTTCAATTCAGATCTCTCATGCAGTCTAAATGCCTATTGGAAAACACACTTTTACGATGGAAATGCTTTTTCTTAAGGTGAGATTTAAAGACCATGAATTTTTTCCTGCCTCATTTGTGGATGGATTGCCATCACGTTACTTAGATGTACTGAGCGTGAGGCCTAATTGCATTTCAATTGCTTTACATCCCATGCTCTCCAGAAATGTAAGAATAATGTGCCCTATGTGTCAAATGTGGCAGAAGAAATTATTCATACTCAATGAAATACATTAGGACTGTGTGTTTTCTCTCGTATAATATGGATGCAGCAGATACTAAGGCATTCAGGCTTTTACATTTCCTTTTGAAATGTCTGTGGCAATCCCGCATATAGGTCCGATGAAGCTGTGTGGATATTTAAATGCATTGCATCACCGCAGTTCAATGGCGACAGTTACCCAAAGCTGACTCTGAGCGACAAAGAAGGGGGTTCAGTACAGCTGAGTGAATTAATATTGTGGATGAATTGGTCACAGCCTTATAAAACTCTGGAAGCAGTACATCACCTTTATTAGAACATAGACTCAATCTGTAAAGTTTTTTTATAAACATTGGAAAGTCCAGCCATCTGCCTGGGCCTCTGCATGATCTGCCCTTATTTGTTACTGAATGAGTACTGTGGCGGAATGGTGCACACTGGGGAACGTTGCTCCTTCTAATGCCACCATTCAGTGACCAGAGCATTCAGAATATTTTTCACCTCTACCTCTGCTGACTTCCAGTGATGGTGGATCATCCCATCTGTCTAGCAACTCTTGCTGTCGCAGAATGGTCAAAAAGGAGGCTGCTGCTATGGCAGCCCCCGGGTACTGGTGTCAGCAGCCTTGTGTGAGGAGGGAGGGATCGTGAGCTGTCCAATGGCTGCTTCTATTGTTTTAGTTTTAACTTGGTGCGCAGGAGACCCCACAAACGTAGCCCCTTGTACCTATTGGCTGACAGGATCAATGTGGTCGCCTGGGAGGGCTGCTGGGTGCTTAAATTATGGATAGCCCTGTGTTGCCACTCTGTGCCCCTGATGACCTCAAAAGCAGCCGGTTACTCCCCAGCGTCCGGATCTTTTGTTTTTCACTTGGATCCTCTTTGTGGAGTGAAGCTTATCTCCTGCCATTGACTGTGCTTTTTTGCTGCTGCCATAGCTGCCGCTGCTCCCCACCCTCTTCCTACCTAAGACTTTTCCAAGGTGTCAGGCTGTGGGAGTAAGGTAAGAGTGCTCCATTTTTTCATGGAGCCAGTTATTTAATTTTTCAAATTTTGTTTTGCCAGAGAGATCCAGGTTGGGGTGCCATGTCTGTATTACAAGTCCATTATATCCTATGGAATTTGTAATACAGTGTACAGGATATTAGTCACTGTTGTAACGGAGTATCCCATCCGCTAAGATCGTAATCAGGCCCTTAGGCATCTTACCCGATCAGGGCCAGGAGGCACATTTTTCTGTGTGCATTGTCAGCCCATCCGGGAGACCAAGAAGGCAGATATGGACAACTTTGCATGCCCACAGTTTGCCTTTTCAGGTTGTTGAAGGGTGCTTAGTGCTTGTTTTAAGAGCAGTTCTTCTTCTGGGGAGTTTGGGAAAGACATGTGTTAAAGTCTTAGGCTCCGATTTAATATTTGGGGGAGGGAGTAATTTCCATTGGACTGGCAGAGGAATTAATACCTGCCAGGTCAAGACTACCCCACTCACCAAATTTAGAGTTGACCCCTAAGGCGGTGGTCAATTCTAAACCATTGGCAGGAACAACGGTTGCTCACAATGCTTTTTTTAAGTTTGGCGCTTAGCTCTGTTAAAAACGATGGAACCGTCCATCAAAGTTATTTTGTTTTTCATTTTCAATAAGAAAATCCTGAAGCAGGATTTTCTTTTTGAAAATAAATACAAATGCCCCCCTTGACATGGGAAATATCTCCCATTATGACTGGGGCATTAGCCAACTTTCACTGCCCCTTACCGGCAGTGTTTTCCTGGCAGTGATAAGCAGGAAAAACTGACCTCAACATCCGCCCATTTAAATTATACAGGCTGATATAGATGTCAGCCTCCGATGGCCCTTATTCCATCGAAGAGGTGTACCTAAGGTAGAGACGAAGAAGCCTCCGCCATGGTTACACCAATGGTCTGCTTGTATCTAAATTCGGCAGGCAGACCGTCATCTTGGCGAGAAGGATACTCTGTCGTGACGGAGTATCCTTACTGCCAAGATTAGCGTAAGCCCTTTGGACTCTTGAACGGAGGGCTAAGGGTTTGATGCTGAGTGACTCAGTGGTCAAGTGTAAAGTAACAATGCGGGCTAATTATAGTGTTTAATGGTTAGTGAATATTGAGGAGCACTAACTAATGAAAGTGAAAATAGTCACAGAGTGATTTAGGAGGCCTTCTTTTAATGTAAAACAGGGAGTCACTGAGATTATACTTTAAAGGTTCTATTGCACCATTATTATTGTTTTATTGTTTTTAAACAAGGAGCCTCGGGGATTGTACTTGGAAGTCTTAATATGCTTATATTGTGACTTATTGGCAACAGTACGGGTTCATTTTCAATTGCAAGTCAGGTTTTGCACTGTGCTTAGTATTCAGGGCATATGTCACTTGAGGGAAAGATTCATGATGTTACCAAAACAAGTCAAGCAGAAGGCAAGAGTGTGTAATGCGGACTTAGTAGTCGTTGTGGGGTATTAGGTTCCATTGAGGAAATAATGTATTTTTTGCACTTTACACATGCCCTCCCACTCGGTCAGGACCCAGCTCCATCAGCCTTCAGTCTGGGAGGCATCCCTTCCCATGCTAGTCCAAGAGGAACATTGAAGATGGGCCAAGGTCTCACCTAAGCCCACTTTCCCCCAGTCCCATAATGCACAATGAAGGAGACAAAGAATAAGATCAAGACGAGGAAATATCTAGACCTTTTTGAACTGAAAATTGTGAAACTGATAAACAAAGACCCAAATGGATCAAAGGAATGTTCATGCAGATGGAAAAAGCCTAAAATAGAGGAGACATTGATCAATTGGCTCAAAGGTTATACCATCTTCCAGTCAGTGTTACTGGATGAATTATCTGAGCTAGGTTCATAGATAAGTAAGATTGTGAGTGCATAGGAGGAATTTGGGGGAACATGCTGGAAGTTTTACGCTACAGCTTTTTGTTAGGAAAAAACATCTAATCAGGTCATGTTGTGGGATCAGATGGACATTACGTTTTGGCTGCATTTCATGATGTTGAAGAAGAGCAATGGTTTGGGGTATCAGTCCTTATTGGCTACATTATGGAAATGAGAAAAATGATTCTAGTAGGCTTTCAAGAAAAAGACTTGTACCAGTCATCAGGGTAGATGGAAATTCAAGCATTATTGTTCCTTCTGCAGGATGGTATTTCAAATGTTTCCCAAAAATCCAAAGACAAATGGAGTTAGATGTAGTTTGGTGGGATTCCCATCTGTGAAGGTCCTCTTTCCAGTATCTCTATTGGCTTTGACTCCTTGACTGAACTTCTACCCCAGAGCCATTGTAGCTCACCAGCTTTATTTTGGTTTTCGTGTGGATTCAGAATACTGGACACATGGGTAGAAGGTCCTTGGTTCTGCAACAATCAGTAACCCTTGAGTATTGGTAAGAACATTGTACGGAAAATGATCGAGAAGGAGGTGGGTCTGGGTGAAGTGTAGGACCATTTGATAGCCTATTATAATGCGTTTGTCTGCTCTTCATTAGGGTTGGTCCACCATAATAGACCCACGGGATTCAGATTCATACACAACCTATCTGCCCCTTCATATGGGGTTGGGCAACCATGAAATCTCCCAAAACTTTGCTCACTACAGTATGATTCTCTGGAAGGGGCACTTGACAAATTAAGGTTCCTGGGGGGGCGGCCGGGATGCAGTGCAATCAATGCTAGAGCTGACATTGAGTCAGCATTTCATCTTTTCCCAGTGCACCTGGATTACTTTCACCTGCTGGGTTTTCACTTTGAAGGATCTTTAATTTACGATAAATGTAGCCCCATGGGGTGTTGAGTGTTATGCGCCTACTTTGTGCATTTAAGCACTTTTCTTGAGTGGGTCTTCTCTCAGGTTTAAGGTACCCAATTAGTCATTTGCTACATTGGCTATTTCTCATTTTTGGGTCCAAAATGATCTGGTAGATGTGCTGATTCTCTTCTGCTCTTCATCAGGCTTATGGATAGTTTTGGTGTCCCGTTAGCACAGCAATAAACAGAGGGCCCAGCCATGACCATAGTTTGCCTGAGTATTCAGATTGATTCAGTTACAGGGGAATGTAGGTTATCACATGAGAAAGTCTGGGCTTTCAAGAAATCACTGACAACCGTTTTCGAGGTGTGCAGTCACCGCAGACCAGCTCCTGGTTTTAGTGGTATAGCTTAACTTTGCCCAGCTGGTCATTCCGTAGGGCAACTCCCTTTCAAGATCCATCCTGCAGGCAATGTCTGATCCCAAAGAAACTAAAACAAGGGATTTGGTATAACAACACAATGAGGATTTGGTGTAACAACACAAAGGGATGAAGGACGGAATGCTGAACACTGTCAAAATTCACTCCACTACAGAAATCTGGGCCTAAATCCACAATTTCTTTCTCATCATTCCATTCCAGGTTGGACCCAGTCAAATGCAAATCAGTCTTGTCCCTGCTCCCCATGGGAAGAAGTCCACTGGACTGCCAGGCCTGGTCCTCCCTGGACTGGAAACAAGCATCCTGGGACCAGTTTTGGCGTCACCCCTCATCAGCCAGGCTAGCTTGAGTCCAATGGCATAGTGAGCAAAAGACCCACATCTGGGCATAACTGTCCAATATGGAGTGACTATAGCAACACAAAAAGATGATGGACTGAATGCTGAACATTATCAAACATTCGCCACTAGTCTAGAGATCTGGGCCTAAATCCATTTTTTTTACTCACCATGCCATTCCAGTTTGGACCCAGCCATATGCAAATCAGTCTTGACCTTGCTCCACATGGGAAAAGTCCAGCCCGAACGGCCTGGTCTTCTCTTTGCAGGTAACAAGCACCCCGGGACTAGTTTCGGACTATCACACCTCATCAGCCAGGCTAGCTTGAGTCAATTGGCATAGTGAGCATAGGCCCCATATCTGGGCATTATCTTCTGACTGGGGGTGACTATAACAACACATAAAGATTTTAGACGGACTGCTGAACTTATTCAAACATTCACCTACAGTACAGTTTGTGTTGCTATAGAAGCTGTCATTCTGCATCAGCTGGACCGTGGGAGCAAGGGGAATTGAGGACATACTCATAACCCATAAGTCCTTTTGTAATGCTATTAGTAGCAAGAGGAGAAGCCTTTATGTAAAGGCATGTGTCTTCTTCAGCTAGGGACTCATAACTTGGATGCTGGGCAAATATCTTATGAAGTTGTCCGCTCCTTTCAGTAAGGTATGAAGTTTACATTAGCACCCTCTAGCGAATGCTGGAAGTGGCTCAGCCAATCAAAATGTTTTGCATGAATGCATTAATTACATTTGTTTGCTTGCATTTTAAATTTCAAGAATTCAATAAAGTGGTAGCAAGGACATGACAACATACAGCGACTATATGTGGAGTGAGTTTGAGGGGAGACTCCTTATAGCGTTATTTGTCTTATTCCTCACATGCTGTTGGGCATTAACACAGTTTATTGTCCTTTTGACTCATTGCGCGCCAAATAATAATTACTGTCCTTTGTGGATGGTATCAAGTCTTAATACGCACTGTTTTATACTTGTATTTATTCCCGTGTCTTGCTGTGTATGGGTATGTTTCACTTTTAGGAGAGCAGAGTGCCCTTCACAAACGTCGGATATGCTGAAGAGAGAGTGGCAAGACAAGTAACATGACAGCAGCTGTTTGAAGTATCCATCAGGAAACAATATCTGTTTGTGTTGTTGTTAGGAATTACCAGAAAAGTGGAAAAACCTGAAGAAGATTGCCTTCGCTGTAAAGCATGAAGTGGCGCCTCTGCAAGCCAGCGAAGTGTCTGTTATCAGGAGAAAATGTGTACTCTTCGAGGTGAGATCAGCGTTGTGCGCTGAACCGCATGATTTCCTCGTTTTGTTGTGATAACAAGCTGAAGGTAAGGTTCAGTGAACTGAGAAATTGTAAACTCTTGGAAAAAAAGCCTGTCGACAGATAACAATTCAATGTTTCTTGCTAATGTATTCCGGGCGAATCTGATCACTTAAAAGACCACTTCACCAAGAGGGAGTGAGGCCTCCGTGCTCCTTTATCCTCAATTATGGCAAATCTGTTCCTAATTTACACCGAGCACCACTGTTCTAAGATCAAATACGGATAGAATAAATGTTGTGTGCCTCGACACACGGTGCTTGCTGACAAGAGTGAGCTGCTTTGAAACTGATTATGATTAAGGGAAATTTAAGGGGAAAAAAGTGAGGCGTTGAAACGAAATGCTTTATGGTGTGAATGATTCGAGATGCTGCTCGTGGGCGCCTTGAAGCGCCTTGTGAGCCTTTGCGAAGTTCAGCGTATAAATAATTAAGAAGATGGGACGTGTTTACCGAATGGCTGATGAAACAATTCTGCGGTGTGTTCACTGTGTGTCTCTTTGTGTTCTTCAAATGTGTATTTTTCAGGTGAAGCAGCACGAGTTCAGAAATCGCTTTAAAAATGACATCATCTTTCGATTTGACGCAGAAGATCCTTACCAGCACATAGATAAGGTAAACACGGCCTTTGTTATGTTTTGCTATGGCTCAACCAATTGCGAAAGATAAGATTATTACCCCAGGCAGCCTATGTATTTTCGGTTTCTCAGATTTTTCCTTAAATATCTGATATTAAATCTTGTGTTGTCATTAGTCGTTATTAGGAGCCCAAGCAATGGGCCTGGACAGCTAATGATTTTGGTGTCTTTGGTTTAGTGGCGAGAGACAGTGGCAACAAAAAAAAGAGCTATGTAAATGAGGGTGCCGGATTGCAGTTATTTTGTGTGTTGGAAGTGCCATCAGCACCCTCCGTCTTTCCCCAAAGATTGCCAACGATATTCGAACTGTCTATAAACACATTTTCGCACTCTTAACCAAAACTGATTGCAAACCCTAATTTTATTATCAAAAATTGAGGTATTATGAACAGCTCGAGTGATAATCCCTGCAATATGTGCAATGTGTCTTGAACCCCTAAAAGCTGCGTGTTTCTCGCAACACATTCACTTTTTCAAGGGCATAATTTGTTCTCAATATACATTCTTCAAACTAAAGAAAAAATTAAGCATTGTATTTGTAAAATACATTGTTTACTCATTTATAAACCATTCCGAAATTAGAGGGGAATAAAATGTTTCCACTGCTCCAATGCAAGGGTATAGCCAGGCCTACTGACTCAGTGGACTAAAGCACCCGCTGCAGGGGTCTGCGCTTTTCTAGGGGGTAGAAACATGCCGCTTCCATTTAGGTTTCACCCTATTGTGGTCATTAATTGAGTACAATGGAGTTGGGTAAAATTAAACTTCTGTTATCTGTCAACAGTCTCCCAAGGGGGTGAATGTCCAGTCTACCCTCACACCTGTTATTTAATAGGGCTGGTGCATCAATATTTGTTCCCCTACGAGAGGTAACATTCATGTGGCCCTCGAATAGCAATATAGCCATACTTCACTGCATACATCATTACCACTTTGCATGTTTTTCTCGGTCATTTCCCAATCATCATGGAAGAGACCTTGAATTCGCTCATAGTTCGAGCAATGGACTTACATTCATTAAAAAATTAGAAAGTAAAATCTAAACCATCCCTTCTTAGAATGAATCACAACTGCAAACAGTAGGTTGGGAGATACATTCTATATTGTATTAGTTAGTTAAAAACATTTACAACTTCATGTATAAATAATAGGTTAATTCTCACAAATGTCAACATTTTTGTTAATACAATAACAACCTGCTGGACACTTATTTTAAAAATGACATTGTAGAACCGATTCGGTTAGCATTTTTGCCTTGGAAGTTGGATTGCACAGCCTCCAAAATAGTTCTTAGTCCAAGAGTTCGGAATTAATGTTTACATGCTTCTTCCTTAAATCTAACATAGGGACATAAGCAAATGATGTGTTCAGTTGTTTCTTCTGTTGAACTGCAAAATCACCATAGTTTCTTGTTTTGATCTCTTCTTTGTGCATTTTGAAATTGTAAGGTTGGTGGTCTGTATATTTTAAGATTGGTATGTGTAATCTAAGGAAGGTAGTTTTGGTTAAGGATTAAGAGTGAAGTCCTCATAGTACTGAAGTTTCATTGATAGGTGTCAATTAGATACTGTTGTTTTTTTGTATTCTCTTGCGATTTCCATGTTTCCCTCATAGTGGTATTGCCTAACTGCAGTTTTATTAGGACTTTCCTTTCCTGTTTGTTGTAGTGGAGCAGGCCCTTAGAAGAGGTAACTGGTGTTTATTTATCAGTTAAGTTATGTCCCTACTTTTTCAACACAGTACATTTACTTAAGTTTGCGTTACTTTTCATTTAGTCCGAGTTTTTTTACTGTTTCTTTCTCGTAATGTATGCAATCAAAAATTTAATTTATTTTACTGATATTTAATGTTGTTATGCCGAGTTCGTCTTATGCAACAATGCAGCGTGACTATCCTCAACTTGTTTCTCCAATTTGTTTAGTGCTTGTTGATAGAAGACCACACCACCATACACCGCTGTATGATAGTAGTTGGTGTTTTGGTTGTTTTGGCTACGATAATTGCATTAATGCATTATTTTGCCCCGCCTCTGACTTTTCTTGAGAATCGTTAAATAAATAGCATTAACAGCTTCCGTAGTTTAATTTGTAACTTTCTTAATATGTTGATTCCTTGTAAACGTTGTGTCTTTTTTCACTCCTAGGTAGGTATAATATTTTTATTCTACCTAGAACCAGTAAAGTTATGGATGAAGGCTGCTATTGTCAATATTTCAATGATGCTGTCATTTAGCTTTAAATGGTTCTGAATAATATGCTCTTGCAGACAACTTAATTGTGTTTGTGGGCTAATTTGTGTTTGTTAAAAGGGTGACAAGGTAATATGCATATGCTAAAATAAGACCTCAGAGTCCAACCTAGTTTCGGAGTGTCAGCATCACTTTGATTTTCGGTTTCTCCATGATCTGCAACCAATAGGGAGAATAGTAGTGTGGCTAAGGTAAATTCTCGTTTTAAACCATTCCCAGTTTACATTTTAGGTGTTATTTTATTTCCATCCGATAACTTATCCTGCGCCTATGTTTCTGTTTGCAGTTTATCAATTTTATTTATCATTTTGTTCGCCTGGATTGATAACACTAGTATGTTATCTGTTGTGGAACAATGCCTCCTAAATACAGATTTATTACTTTCTATGAGGTTATTTTTGGATTAGTTTCTTCTACATGTTCTTGTAGATGTTGGACGAAAATGTTTCCTTCTGCTTCTAGGAGAGCTATCAACCGTTATTTGCTGGGAGTCACTCTTTGGTCCTCTCTTGTGTATTGGATGAATTACCGAACCTTTACCAAGAATGAGGGATTTGTCTCGTGTTTAAAACAGTATTAAATAGAATTGTCCATATGTGGCTCCAACAATGGGGATCTAATTGCATTACAGCAATTGGAATTTTAGTTATTGGCGGAGATCTTGCAGTTCTGTTTTTTTAATGACGTTTGCTATTTCCTTTTGTGGCATCCAAAATTGTTCTGGTTGTTGCTGATAACCTGCAAGTGTTGATGTAACTTTGCTCCTCTCATAGGTTTCTGTAATTAATAAATCACATAACTTTATTCGGTATAAAAAAAAATTCCATAAAAGTACGAATAAACTATATCAGATCAGATTCTCCATAGTACACAATCGATATATCAAGAATCCCCTCCCTTCAACAAATTCCCTTTTGAGTCCATGAGCACAGGGTTACTTCCCAGTCGGCGTATATTTCCCCTAGTTGCTCTAAGCCTGACCGCTACTCTAAAAAAAATTTACAGTAAAATACAAAGTTAATGCCTCTGAGGATAATTTTTAAAATAACAAGGCCGCTCTTGCATGTTTAAACCTATCTTTCTTTAAAATTCTCTTTAAAAAAAGACTCCTTGGCTTTGAATAAAAAGGACATAGTAACAAAAATGAAGGGTATCCTGTGGAGACCGTTGGTCGCAGCCACCTAGGAGCATATGTAGGAAGGCGTTTGCGAATAGCAAATGCCGGAATTCCCAGAATTCCGGCGTTTGCAAATTGCAAACGGCGTTTTGGAATGTAGGTGCCACATCGCAAAATAAGGAATCGCAAAAATTGCGATTCCTTATTTTGCTCAAGCATTTAAGGAATCGCAATTTTGCAAATCCTTAAATGCTATGTAGGGGTGCCTTTTAAATTGCGATTTGGGCATAAGGAATCGCAAAATACCACCTACTCCAAGTAGATGATATTTTGCGGTTTCCTGTCAAAATACATTTTTTTTAAACATTCAAAGTGCCATGTGGCGCACAGACATGCCCTTAGGGCATGTATGTGCGTAACATGTACTTACAGGCACATTCCAGGGGTGCAACATGTGTCCTTTGGGCACCCTGGCACCCTTGGAATAGCGATTCTCAAATTGCGATTTTCTCAAAGAAAATCGCAATTTGAGAATGTATCCCCATTAATTCCTATGGGCCTCTTGGCCCTTAGGAATGAATGGGACACTCATTCCTTAATTGCAATTCGCAATTTGCAAATCGCAATTAAGGAATTTTAGGGATTCGCAAAAAAATTGCGAATTATTACCTACATTCCATTTTGCAAATCTCAAATAGCGATTCCTTAAAAAATTTGAGAATCGCAAAAAGTAAATTACCTACATATGCCCCATGGTCCCTTCATCTCTATGAACGGTGTATATCCTACCGGGTCAGCTAATACGTGGTGCAAAAGATTTAACCTAAACCATGTCATTATGAATCTATCATTGGCATTATGGAAGTAGGACAGATAAGGTTCAATGCCCATGGATGTTTTGGTTAAAAAGAATTCTCTGACTGACGGCTTAGTCAGCTTCATGTCTTCCCTGAGTGTAATAACATGCTTGAAATACCTATCCTTAACCAAAGTCTTACCCTGCATGGATATTTTAGAGGGGTTGATAAATAGATCTGTGCATCCTATTTCTTCAAGGGAATCCTTGACGTACTTTAGCCATGGGATCTTAAGCCCCTGGTCCTGGGCCAGGCACTCAGCAATGACCTGCCTGCTGAATGATGCCTCTGTGTTTGCCCAGATTTTGACCCAACAGATCAGTTGCTTAAAACCCAACCTGTCCCTAATATAGTGAGCACCAAGTTCTTCATGGACGATGTGGGCTGGCATGCTCTGTGGCACTTTAAGCAAACGTTGAAAATACTTATTGTCCTCTATCTGAAGTTGCCTCACATCAATAAAACCCCATACCTCACTTCCATGAAGGACTTTGGCGCAGCACATCGAGGTATACAGCCTCAAGATTTGCTCAGGTGACCAGCAACCTAACCTTTGTGCAAAGTTCATGATTCACCCAGAGCAACTAGTTAAAATATGACATTTCTCTTCTAATAGATATTTAAAATTTAAACGGCCATCAAATAATATCCCCAGATAAGAGAAAGTATGTACTTTACCCAATCGGTGTTCGCCAATGGTGTAGTTGTACGTTTTACTTGTTTTTTTCCCCACTTCCATGACATATGACTTTGACAAGTTGGCAGACAAATCTAAATTCTCCATGAAGAGTAAGGGTGGGCGTAGTTCGCGAAGTAGCGCTACGCGAAGCTACGCGAAATGCACTTCGCACTACGCAAACTTCACATAGCACTACGCGTAGTAGCATGTTCGCACTGTGCAAGATGCGTTTTCAATGATTGCACAGTGTGAACAAGCATCCGGCACTGTGCAATCATTGAAAATGGCATCTTGCACAGTTCGAGCTGTAGTTTTTTGCTGCTCGAGTAGATTTTTACTCGAGCAGCAGCTTTCTCAATGCGAACTGGTAGTTTCTCATCGCAAACGGTTGTGAGCATGCGCAACCACTCGCAATGAGAAACCTGACCTCCCCGCATTGAGAATCTCGCCGGGATGTCATTTTGCTTGCTCGCTGTCGCGAACATGATGTTGAGGACCGTGAACAAGCAAAAAATGACCGCTGCACTACGCGTGTTCGCACTGTGCTACGTGCAGCTCGCGTAGTGCGAAGTTGCATAAACTTCGCAAACTACGCGAGCGTAGCGTAGTGCTTCGCCCAGGGTTAATGAAGAGAACAAAGCCATCTATCAGAATCTATAGCCCTTAAGATGTGCGGGCCAAGAGGACCGCATCGTCTGCATAAAGCAGGATGGTGATCCCTTGTGAGCCAATCCTGGGTGTATCAACCTTTAAAGTGCTAAGTGCCTGATCAAGTCTGTTTATATACAATGTAAACAAAAAGGGGGCCAGAATACAGCCTTGTCTGACCCCACTAGAGCCTACGAAGGGTTCTGTGGTATTTCCCTCCTGATTATATCTGACCGTGGCGATGGTATTCCAGTGCAAGGTTTTAAAAATATTAATAAGTCCAGGGTCCACACCGAGGTCCCCCATAATTGCCCATAATTTCCCTCGGTTGACACGGTCAAAGGCTGCCATCAAGTCCATAAATGCCAGGTACACAGTGCCTTTGCCAGCGATAGTGTACTTGGCTGAGAGCAGGTATAAATTGAGACATTGATCAGTTTTTGACTTCCCAGGCCTGAAACCAAATTGGGTATCAGTTATAATATGCTGGTCCTCAGCCCAATCCAGTAGTCAGCTAAGGATAGCCCTCCCTAAGACCTTTGCTGACACAAAGATTGGTCTATAACAAAGTGGGCTATCCCTATTTCTTTTTTAAAAAATGGAGACTATCGTGGCTGTTGACCAGGATGATGGCATTGTGGTGTTGACTGCTGTGTTAATTACTCTTGTCAGGATAGGCGCAAATAGTTCAACCTTGCTCAGAAAAAGATCAGGTGGAATCCCATCAGGGCCTGGAGCCTTGTTTCGGGTCAGACCTTCAATCCCTGCCTTGATCTCACCCAGAGAAAATCTTATCTCAATTCTGTTCCTTTCCTCCCTGTTACCCTCTGCTTGGGTCATATCTCTGCAATGGTTGTAGAGCCGAGAATAGTGCTCTTTCCATTGCCCTGGCAGAATGTTATTGGCTATCCTAGGTTTGTTTACCTCTGGAAACAGGGGTTGTTTACGACTTTCCAAAAGGCAGTTGAATCTTTTAGCTCCATCCCCTCCCTCAGATCCTCCGAGGCTTGGTGTTGTAATTTTGTTTTGCGGCCTTTAACGGCTAGCTTGTAATTTGTGGGGTGGCTCTATCCCCTGTGGTAATTTGGGCATGTTTGAGCTGATTGGAGTGCTGTGATGTTACCACCCTCCGGCCCCTGTGTCCCCTGGTGGTGGTACTTGTGTTGTTTCTATTTTCAACCAGTGGGACAGGGTTTGAAGTTTTAGTGTCCCCATCTTGTGAGCCTATGGGCTGTTCGTTGTCCCCATTTCCCCCCCCCTCGTCCTCTAGTACTGTGGGTGCGACTTGGGGTATAAGATGTTCCACTGCATCATTGTTAGGTGCCTTGGTCTGAGCCAGGAGTAGCGTCAATTTATCCTCTATTGACCTTAGTCTACTTAATAAAGACCCCAAAAGGATAGTTATCAGTGTTTCCACTCTTTTCCAATACTCAAGATCAGCCTCCACCTCTATGCTGGCACATTACCCACTGTCCGGCATTCAACTGACATCTAGGTCTACTATATCCCAGGACCTAGAGCCTTGTGTCGCCGGCTTAGTTTTTTGTTTCTTATTATGAGTTAATTTCAGAGACACCCCACTGTCGTATTCCAAAAATAATCTATGGAGCTATACCTACCAACAGCCCCACTTATCATCTTACCAAATATTCAATCAGTTGGCAGTGAAGAATAGTCAATCGTTTATTAGACAACCAATACTCTATAGAGGAGCCCCTCCGACGTCACCCAGCCAGTGCGTGGAGAAGACTGACGATTCACACTCAATACATGGCATATATACTTTCATTGCGTTACATGAGATCACCGTACATAGAAAAGTACTGGTAGGCACAGTAGCTTTAAGGAAAGACTATATATGGCACACAAAGCTCGTTTAGAAGTCTGCTTCTGCTATTATTGGGAAAGGTAAGGTGGGGTGACTCCCTTTCGTCTCGGTGCCTGGGAGCACGGGTACAGAGCCTCCAGGAATGCGCTTATCACCTCTGAAACCAGATGCGACCTTGAGTCTCAGAACAAGAAAGAATAGTATGAATTCAGCTGTCTGTATAACTCAACTAGCATGGCTTACTCGACTGTTGAAGGGTGGCACGTGACCACCGTCCGAGTCTAATACATGTACAACAAAATGGAGTCTGTTTGGTTCTTAGTCAGCCGACAAAGAAACATAATGCAAGAACAGGAAAGAAGTTCCTGTATTGACATAACTAATTAATCTAAACTATGATAGTATGAATATAGATGCATACGAATATAGATACATCATGCTAACACAAAAGATTGCGATGAAATGTAGAGTATCGATTTTATCCCTCAGAACCACCCTTTAAGCATGATGTAGCTAATCAAGAGAATCAGTCCTCAAAAATACCCTCATCAATCTGCATCAGCTCTCGTATTTCTTGTTGGACCATTTGGGCTTTGACTTTAGTCGGGGATGGTTCTATCACAGAGGAGGTTAATTTGGATGACAGTAAGAACAGCAGGCAGGTCCACAGTGTACGCAGAGACAACAGGTAAAGATTACACCTGCTATGCCAGCTAATACCATCAGAACCTTCCAACCCCAGGTAGACAATAAACTCCAAAACCATCCAGAAAGGGACCAGGTGCTAGTGTCTACATGTATTTCAGATGCTAAGTGATGCAACGTTTGAATAGCCAAATGGACAGAAGGGGCAGAGTCAGGGATGTACATGCAACAGGAGCTGCCGATCACGCGGCAGGCCCCTCCTCGATCTGCTAAGATAAGATAACGTCTAGCACCATACGGTTTTGAAGAGAGACAGGTCTCGTAGCCTGAACCTCTACTGTTAAATTTGTTAGTATACCTGCTGTGGTATTTATAACTCTCTCAGCTACTCTGGATAGGCGCCTGACTTCTTTACTAGTGATGATGGGCCTCCAGATAGGAAATACACCCTTGACAATGTCGATAAAGTGCTGTTCAGGGGTATCAGTTTGATCTGTCTCAGATGTATCTAATTCCCATTTATCTCGTATTACAGGCAAACTTTGTCCATCTAACCGATGATCCTTATGATAATTGGAGGGTGCTATATAAACAGGTGGATACAGAAAAGAAAAATATCAGTGACCTGTCCATCCCCGTGGAAGCCATGTTTAGGCATTCTCGCCACATACAAAATGAACATTTGGAGGGTTTAACAATGGAGGCCTACTAAAGGTTCGTAGTCGATAAGTGTAATTACAACGGCTGTCTCCTACTGAAACGTGCCCAGTTCCCCCCACACAGAATGCAGAGGTACTATTTATTATAGGCACTGGGATAGCTTTTTCATCAGTAATGTTTCGATCCTGAAATTTCTGAAAATACTGGGTGAAATTAAATTCTGCAAAGTCAAGTATTTCGCTTTTCAACCATGTAACATTTTCATATTCGGTATATAAATTCATGCAGGCATTCGGGTCCAGCGATCCTCCCCCGTTATTACCCTGTGGGTCAAAACCTGATGTACCTCTATATAGGCCAGGATCATTTCATAATCGCGTTCAGAATATCGAGATGAATCTACTGTATAATGCAGGTACATCATCAACAACAATTTAAACCAGGCCTCACAACTTCCCAAATAAGATAAGGGCAATGAAATAAAAAGATCATGCCTGTGCATAACTAAAGGTAGCAGACCACAAACCCAGCAATTGGTCGTATTGGTAGCACTATGCGTTTGATGCAACATTTCGACAAATACATTCTTAACATAAGTCTGGCGATGCCTTTCTTTATGAGGGGCCAAAGTAAGAAAGTAATGCTCAGTCGGTGGAGTGGAAGTTCGTAACACAGTATGCATGGGATGATGAAATTCTAATTATAAGAATACACTCATTATTATGATAAAGAATGCTGCAATGGTAATCACAAAAGCGATTTTTACACGTGTTGTCCAAGAAGAAAACATGGGTACATAAGTAGGCATATATCAAGAAGCGAGGGGACGTTCCTCCTCAGGAATAAAGCGACCAAAGGAATACATTCTAGCTATTTGATTTGCACTTCTATCACCCACCACTACCACTCCCCTACTCTTTTCCCCACTCTGCGCGCAACCTATTGTGCTTGAACAAATGGTTTACCCAGAGAATTAATAAATGCATTTAGAATGATTTTTGGGTTTTGGTGCTTCTATTGTTACTTGTGTGGTTTCTCTTATACATGTACTCTTAAATGCAATTGTAGTATTAGTGTGTAGTTCATGTAGATATTTAATATCAGTATTGTAGTACTTCACATAATACTGACTGTGTAAAGAATTGGATAATTCCTCACCATCACCCACTGGCCGGGTTCCAAATGATATCCGGGACCCTCCATCAGGGGCTGCAGCTTATCTGACACCTATTGATGGACAGAACGAAGATCTTTAGTCAAAGTATACAAGTAGTCTGTCATCATTGGAAAATCAATTTCTCTGAAGTTTCTTGGTCGTGGAACACCCCAAACATTAGCTGACTGCCCAAAAATGACCTCGTACGGTGACAGTCCTGATCGGAGAATGGGGGGTAACACGCAAGGACATTAAAGCTAAAGGCAAGGCATCGGCCACTTCAACCCGGTGCTTTCCTGTATTTTGGCCATTTTCAATTTCAAACTTCCATTATATTTTCAACCAACCCTGCAGACTGGGGATGCTGAGCAGCATGAAATTTCTGTTTGATGTGTAATCCATTACAGATATGCTTGATAAGATCTGCATTAAAGTGCCCTCGGTTATCTGACCAAATCACTCTAGGTAATCCGTATCTAGGCAAAAACTCCGTAATCAAAGCTTTGGCTGTCGCCAGAGCAGTGTTTGCCTTGGTGGGGTAGGCTTCTACCCATTTACTGAAAGCACAAACCACCACCAGAACGTATTTCAAATGATTTACTCTTTCGAATTGAATATAATCCATCTGAAGGACTTCAAAAGGTGAGGACGGTGGCACAAAGTTTCCACCAAGAACAGATTCCCACCCTCCTGGATTATGTCGCAAACAAGCCATGCAATGCTGAACTAAATGAGTCGCAGTTTTGGGAATATTAGGGTTATTCCAAACTGGATCTAACAAAACACAAATGTTTTTTGCTCCGACATGTTATGGGAAGCATCCATCTTTATTTCTCACTTAGGTCAATCCAATACCCATTATCATCCAACTTCCCCACCTCATTTTCCCAATGGGACAATTCAGCAGGGATAGCTTCTTTCTGTATTTCTCGGACGCTTTCGATGGTGTTATCAAACATATCAGACTCCTCAACCCATCTAGCCGAACTTAAATACATGGGTGACACTTTAGATCTAGCTGTCTCCTTCGCTATTTGATCAGCAAACGCATTCCCCTCTCCCACAGTATCCACTATTGCCTTGTGTGCACTACTTTTCACGATCGCTACCTTTTGGGGCAGAGTCAAAGCAGCTAACAACTTTAACATCAAAGGGACATGTTGTATTCGTTGTCCATGTGAGGTGAGAAACCCCCCTTCTGCCCACAATTTTCCGAAACTTTGAGCTGCGCCAAAGGCGTACTGGCTATCTTTTTAAAAAAAAAATGTATTGATTTAATTGGCAGTGAATATTATACAGTACATACAGAGACAATTCATGGAAATAGAGAACAAAATAAAATACAAATTAAGCATTTTGAAGTAATAAATAATATTGCAGAGAGATTACAATGAGTGAAAAAAAGCACATTTCGCTCAATTCATAAGGTCATAATAAAACGTTTAGATCCAATTATGAAGAGGTGACCATATTTTTTTGCCAAACACCCTCTTCCGTCGGCCCGTTAATCTATATACAGCATTCTCAAGCCGATAAACATTTAATAGCTTTGACTGCCAATGATGAAATTCAGGGGGATCCACGTCGAGCCAGCGGGAAGTTATACAGTGTCTAAACACTGGCATAGCTATAAATAAAAAACCTTCTTCTTCGACTGTTCTAATGCCGATCTGGTCAGCTTGAATTCCAAAAATCACTAGTTCTGGTGATAATATAATTGATATCTCTGAGGTACAATCTAAAAAACTTGTATTTCCTGTATAAATTGAGTCAATTTTTGGCATTGAAAAAACATGTGAATTGAATCAGCAGCCGCAAGCCCACACCGGCTACAATTAGTACCCCCCTTTGCTTTCCATAATGTCAATTTCGACGGTGTGTAGTATAGATCGAAAACGGCCATGAAGTGTTGGCTTTTGAAAGACCCATTAAATAATACCATGCTGGACATTTCTAAGGATCTAACAATATCAAACTTTTCTATTCCTAGTTTTACTTGCCATTTTTCGGTATAAATCCCAAGGTCATCCTTTAATCTGTTTAGCATCAGTTGGTATATCATACCAATTTTATTTTTCATATTGCAGCTCTCCAGCACATCTATTTCATTCATAGAACTAGTGTTAATTACGTTTTTAGACTCTAAAAAACTGCGGATCTGGAGATATTTAAAGAAATCTCTACTTGTTAAACTATAATTACTCTGCAAATATGAATATGATACCATTTATCCATTCTGAAACAAATCTCCAAGTGTACAGATCATGAGGTCCGTCCATCTCTGCATCACAGGATCCCTAAAGATTTCGGGAAGCGAGAGATTTTTCAAAATTGGCGTATAATAGTTCAGCTTCACATTAAAACCAAACCTTTTAATAAATTGTTTCCAGGTTTAGTATGCTGTGATCAAAACCTTAAACCTTGTTTTTTTATAATAGCTTGGTTCTATAAACCTGAGTAAATACTGTCGGGCTTCCACTCCTAGCAACATCTCGTAAATAGAAGGCACCATAGCTGCATCCAAACAAAAATCTGGAAATATCATTATACCCATGGCTTTTAAAAGAATTGCCCAGTAATATAATCGAAAGTTCGGGGCCCCTAGTCCTCCTTTTAATTTAGGCAGGGAACACCATTTCAGAGACCTTCTGACTCTCCCATAGCCCTATATAAACCTAGAGGTAATTCTCTCTAATTTATTGAAAAAAACAGAGGAAAACAATAATGGTATAGAACGAAATAAATATAAGAATTTAGGAAGTATAATCACTTTTACTGCGTTTGTACGGCCGTATAATGATAAATGTAAATTATCCAACCTCTCAAGAGTCCTATTGACGGAAGATAGTAACAGATCAGTGTTCAGTCCCACAATGTCTTCGACTTTAGCAGGTGGGAGGCAAGATGGCTGCCGTGGCGTGGGCTGTGTGAACAGCTTGCTCCCTACTCCGAGGTCCCAGGGGGAGAGAATGCACTACATCTAGCCGGATTACCTTGGCTTCGGAAAAAGCGCTTCCTAGCGTTTACAGCATTTTGAATCTAGCTAGCAGTGCGAAGGCTCCACATTTTATTCTATCTATCTGACCCAGCTGGAGCCTTTTTCCATACCTGTCTCCGCAGTTCGCGGTGTGTGGATGTTGGTCAGCTTGTTTCTCTCCCGGCGGCGCGCTCTGCTCTAGCGTTTTCCTGTGTTATTACTTGGTCCCAGAAGCTTCATGGTCCGGGGGCGTGGAGGAGCACGAAAGAAGAAAATGCCGCCAAAGGAGCCCAAGGACCCTAAAGAATCTAAAGAGCAAAGCAAAACCGTTACTAGGAGCATGGTTTCAAAATCCGCAGTTGCCATCGGAGGTGCAGGAGAAAATAATCCAGCGTCGGTATCGGTGGGTGGAAAGAAAGCACTGGTAAGCTCCTATGCTGTTACTGATGCACCCGCCTCGTTGAGAGGAAGGGCTTCAACTGTGCCTGCACTGTTTGAGAGGCAGACTGCTAAAAATCGTGTGGAGGCTGATGCTGGTATAATGGAGCAGAATTTTGATGTGGTGACAGAGACTATAATGGATAATAATGCCGATGGTGGTTTACCTCGTACTGATATATCGGTTTTACCTTCAGCGGACAGCTGCATTATGGGAGATGGAGTCCCCACAGACTCAAGGAGTGGTATAATGTCAGAGATTGGTGCTGGTGTGCTGCTGGGGAGCTCAAAAATGCTCGACACAATAGATACTACATTAATGCCGGTAGAATCTGGGAACTGTGTATTGCAGGAAATTGTGGATGCAACGGAAAACTTTTTTCTTTGTCCGACCCCTCTTCAGATGAGACCATGAATCATAGTAAAGATTGGGGAGATTGTAGTGAAGAGAGCAGTTCGGTTGAAGTTGAATCTGAACTAAGTCTTAATGCAATGTCACCACATTCAAACGCTTCTACTATTAGAAGGCGAAGGAAAAAAGGTTAGCAACGTCTGACTAATAGGGTTGGCGACGAAGGCTCTGAAAACATGCCAAGGTACTGAAATTGTTACTTCTATCACTTCTGCATCACTAAAATCTACTGGAGAAGGGCTCGGAAAGGAGACATCTCCAGTGAACCAACAAGAGATAACCCTCACTACAATCTATCATACCATGATGAGCCACCGCACCGAAAGTAAAATGGAAAATCAGCGTACTCAGGCAACCTGCTCCAAAGTTAAAAATGCAGTGCGACGAGCTATTAAACTTTGTACTGAAACTGCTAGTAGAGTAACCGAGAAAGAATTCTGGCACTGGAGGAAGAAACTATGGCACATTCATTGGATATGCGGGGTTTGTCATGTGACACCAGCTAACCAATCAGAGACGATGTCATGCACTCGCGTACATCAGGCAAACGACTTTTGTGACACCGGACGCTGACTGAGGCGTTTTTCTTGCGACATAACGCAAGTATTAGTTTCTTTTCCATTCACGCCCAGGGTCAGGCGGGTCAACAAATGAGACGGTCTATCATCAGGTCTCCTTCAAGACACAGGAAACCCTGCGTTATTTACATGCGCGCACGCACACAGGTACTGCTTGTTTTCCGATACTTGCAGTTTTCAATCAATTGAATGCCCGACTATAAAAGCAGAGCCCCACCTAAGCCGCATTATCAACTGGGAGGTGAAGAGGCACATTGTAGGTGAACTTACGAGAGTTCCCTTTACAACAAGTGAGCCCAGCAACACTACCATATTCTGGGTATTTACAACTTTATAACGATCTTAAACCACAACTATGTGGACTTTTTAAACTCAGTTTAGCATTAGTTATTTCTCAGTTTTCGTCTTTCTTCTTGACCTAGTGTGACTGCAGGGACCTCCTAAGGACAACCCCCCCTCCCATGGGGCAAGTCAACCTTATTGCAGGGTAAGACATTTTTTCTTGAGTCTTCCCAGTCCTCAAACACCATTATTGAGCACTGGGGCGCGTACTATTATCAAAACTCAGTATATGATTTGAAATAGTCTTTGACCAAATACATAAAATGTGATTAGTCATTAAATATGCACTTTTCTCTACATTTTTTATGTTACATCCAGGTCCTTGGGCCCACCTAGTGGAGAGTAATAGGATCACTCCCACGGAGTGGCACTACCAAAACAGTTGGTAAGATTGGAGCCCCATCTTGGTCCTGACGAATGCCATGTACCCATATGGACAGAAGGCAGAAACATGTTGACCTTTTTCTAAAAATTTCACAGAGGTGATGGGAAGATAATGTCCTTATTCACCGCACTTTTTATTTTAATCCCACACAGTTTACCTTTTGAATAAAGGATTTATGGGGGCACTGTGATGGCTTTTTAATTCACTTTCTTTTTTTGGGCCCCCACTCACTTAGAAGTGCATCCCTGTCTTTAGGTGTATGCCCGCCCTCCATCAAACACAGTTTTTGGAGGGCGAGGACTGGCAGATGATGAAGCATGACTCCGGGTGGAGTGTGAAACCAGTCCATCACTTTTTGTGAGATGCCCAACTACCTGTGGGCACCTCACTATTTGTAATTTAGTCTTAATCTGGAACGGTCTCTACTGTGTTTATAAAATTGAAATGGCCATTTTGAGTCTGGCTCCAGGTAAAGCAATGGGGCCAGACATGATTCCCCTAGAGTTCTACAGGACTTTCCGAAACATGCTTAAACCCCATTTGCTTAAGTTATTTCAGCAAGCCTTTCAAGGACATCCTCCCACTTCTTGGTCACTGGCTACAATAGTGATATTTAAAAAAAAGGGGAAGGACAGTAAGGAAATGGGATCCTACAGGCCGATTTCCTTAATTACTTCTGACAGTAAAGTTTTCTAAAAAATACTAGCAAATAGACTAAATTATATTATGCCAACGATAGTATCTAGGATTCAGCATGGCTTCATAAAAAAAGAGATACTACTGACAATATCAAACGTATCATAACTTTATTGGATTGGGCACAGGCCACACGATCCCCACTCGCCGTCATACTGTTGGACGCTGAAAAAGTTTTGACAGGGTCGATTGGGGATTCCTGTGGTCTGTCCTTGCATGGAAAGGGTTTCCTAAAGAGTATATTCAAGCAGTCCAGGCGCTCTACAACAAGCCTAAAGCCGTAATACGTATTGCCACTGATATTTCTGATCCTTTTTCGATCACAAGAGGGACAAGGCAGGTCTGTTCCCCCCTGTTGTTTGCGCTCTACATTCAGCCGTATTTAACTAGATTGACAACAGAAAACATAATTATTCCGGTTACGTTATATCATGTTGCTCATAAAGTCTTCGCATATGCCGATGATGTGGCTATTGTCAGGACAGACGTATTATCAGCTCTTCCTAGAATAACAGAACTCGCCGGAGAATTTGGAGAATACTCCGGATATAAATTAAATATTTCAAAGACCCAGATTATACACTCGGCTGTAGGCAGCCCGGATAATGTGATACTCTCCTCTTCAGCGTCATATAAAGGCGTACTGGCTATCAGTGTAAATGTTTATCCTCAATCCCTCACTTAACTCACAGGCTCGCAACAGTGCTATTAACTCAGCTGCTTGCGCGGAATGATAGAGAACTTGAGAAGCCTCAACTACAGTGTGAAGAGTGATGATTGCATAAGCAGCTCTTGTTGTGCCATCTGGTAACTTAAAACAGGAGCCATCCACATACAACTTCCCTTGGGGGTCAGATAGGGGCGAACGTCTGTGAGGTCCACTTGTCCCTTCGTTTCTTCCTCAGTCCGAAATATACAATCAGGTATGTTTCTAGAAAAAAGGGGGGTCCAAAAAAGACTCCAAGGCTATATCAGTCTTCACGTGATTTGTGTAAGAGGGGCACACTCAAAAAAACTCTGGACCTCTTGAGTTTTGAACAGATAAAGTCTTAAAGGGGGTAGTGAGTGTGCTTACAACAGTTCTTCGTATCATCAGGCTGAATCCTTACTCATATAGATTGAGTCAAAAGTCCATTTTTTATGTAGAAAGGAGATCTTTATTGATTCAAATAAAAACATGAACAGCCGACACGTGTTTCGCCCCCTTTGGCGATTTGCGCCAGGGCTTTTTCAAGGCTGTAAAAGATCAAAGTTGCATGTATATATTTAGTAAAATTGCCAAAGACTGACCTTTGACCCCAAGACAAGTGAATAGAGTGTTGAAAAGGAAGAAGGAAAGTGATTAGGGTGAGGCAAGAAAAACTCCAGTTTCTTAAGTCCGATGCTTTCATGCATGGTGTGATTATTGGAGGGGGGGTTTCGTTTTTTTTAGAAAGAGGCGCTCTTTAAACATTTATGCTGGCACTTTCATGTTGAAGTTCCTAATTTTAACCACTGTGTGGAAGAGCCGTGATGACAAACTTAAAAGATAAGAGGCAAGGAAAGAGGTTGATGCCAGGCGGAAAAGAGGGTGCACCTATGTAGTTTTAATACTTAGTTCTGTGAAGATTGTCTATAAAAACAGCAGGTACGGTGAGTTCGACTATTAAGAAGTTAGAATTCAGGAAATCAAATCAAATCAGGCAGGGCAGGCCATAAGATTCCAAATGATCAGGTTAACACAAACGAAGAGGATAGAATAGTCCAGAATGCTCGTAGTTAGTACCGCATACCTATTTACATATAAGTCTGCTCATTGCAGTTCTTCCTCATTATTATGCTGGTTGCCAACAATCATTCGATTTTTCAAAGTATAAATCTGTTAATACAACATATTCATTTAGGTAAGATCTTAGTCTACTATCTTCATGGATTTGTTTACAAACACTTTTTTTCATTAACAAAGAAAAATGCACTTTATACAGTATAAGCAGTTGCTAAGCTGGCTATTGCCTTATCTCTACGAGACTAGTTACAAAAGCAAATATTGTCTACACTGTGACATTTTTAAATCAGGTCAGATTAAAGAGCAGTGCACAGGGATACTTGTAATGTAATCCCTATGAGTGCATTTGGGTATTTTCTCTAATTGATGTTGTAAAGTTAAGTTTTTTTGCGGGACATAGCCTATGTCATATTTATTTTTGCGCTTGGAAATGTGGTGCTTCAGAAAGAGCGGTCACTGTTTTTTTAAACAACATAAATACGAGACGGATTAATTAGTGGGGAATAGTATTAATTTCCTGGGATGTATAGTCAAGCATTTGGTCAGAATAAAGTAATGCCGCCAGCGAGGTTATTTACAGACTGCGTTTTAGCAAGAGTAAAAAAAGGGGGAAAGGGTCCGGTATATGGTGAGCGTATGGGTCACACGGGCACGGGAGATATACTGCGGGGAACAAGCCTGTCCATATAGCCGGTTGGCGCACTTACTTGTAAGGGGAAATCCCTAAGTTCCCTAGTCGGGAGCCTGCAGGTCGTTCCTTCCGCTTTCGCGTATGCATGTTTGCATAGCTGCGGGCTGCCTCTTTTAAACCGGAAGGGCAAGGGGTGACCCGGAAGTCAGAGCCAGTGCGGTTTGACAACAAGGGAGTAATTTTCTTTACTTCTAATCATTTTAACGGAATGTGCAAAGTAAACGTTCAAGTATAAGCAGGCTCAGTAGTTACTCCTACGTACTGAAGTGATTTTTACTTTCTTTTTATTTATTAATCGCGTATATATTTGCTGGTGAAGCCAGAGGATTTAAGCAGTGTTGCAGACTTAATAGAGATGGACAAGGGACTTCAGTCAGAGCGTGAGGTCATATTTTTAACTTCCGCCATTGCAGAGTGGAGTTGTTTAAACTAATTTAATGTTTATAGTTTAAAACGGACGACAAAGATGTCTGTGAAATAGAGCCTTTAGGTCATTACGGAAGTGGAAATAGAGGTAGTCGACAGTTACTTAGATGTTATTATGATTTCAGGGGAAGTGAGCAATGTTACACCAAATAATCAGGAACATTATTGTGGGGGGCAGGGAGTCCCTGTGTTCGAGTTTACATGTAGGGACGTCAGCATAAGTGTGTATCGATCTTATCGGATGGGAGGTCATATAACTTACTCTTCTATATACCTGGGAACAGCATATAGTATAGACAATAACATATTGTTTGGCTAACATGTGGTGGAGAGATGATAACATCAGTTGACAGGTCGGGTACTTTCAGTATCTTTCAGTGATATGGCTTATGATGGGCTATTGAGAAAGGAGTCCCCATTGGGTCAGGATCTTGATGCCCAGGGAAATTTGTTAACTCTGGATCTTGCTCCCATCTGTGGTCATCTCTAATCAGGTTATTGAGATGGTTAAGCAAAGCATTTTGCTCATGGTAGAGAACAATTCACAACCATAAATTCCTAATGTCAGAGTCCAGTTCACAGGCACACTTTATTCTAGCCAATGGTGCCATTCGTATTCTTGGTTTAAGCCCTTTTCAACTGTCTCCATTTCTATGATCAGCGAGCTCTCTTCTCTTCGTAGAAGGCGGTCCAAATCGCCGCCACGTTTCGGAGTTTTTAGTCTTTTTATACCTACAAAAGAGAATGTTAAATGATGTCCATGGTATTTCAAAAAGTGTTCCACTAGAGATTGTCTGGTGTCTGTTCTGTGAATGTTCCAATAGTGTTCTTGAATACGAATTTTGAGGGGTCTCCTTGAGCTTCCAATGTAATGCTGGCCACACGGACATGTGATCAGGTATATTACATTTGTGCTTTCACAGTTAATTAAATCTTTGATTTTGTATCTGTGTCCATTTATGTTAACTTCTTTGGTCTTGGAGTTACCGAGTTTGCAGATTGAGCAATTTGTGCAGGTATAGAAACCTGTAGTTTGTGGTGGAAAGTCCTTGGTTTTGTTCTTTATTTCAAAAAAATAAGGACAAAGAATGTCACGTAGATTCCTGCTTCTTGAGAATCCTAATTGTAGTTTGTCTGTTAATGATCCTGACAGAGTAGGGTTATCTCTCAGGAGATGCCATTGTCTGTTCAGGATTTTTCGAATGGCGTATTGTTCACTGTGGTATTCAGTATTGAAGCGAATAGTTGATTTTTTCTCTGTGATGATATTTTTGTGGAGTAAAGATTGTCTGTTGGTGTTTGAGCTTTGGTATTCTTCAGTTGAGCTACAGTTTAGACGAGCTCGTCTATATTCTCCTCCCAGAATGTATGTGATTGTATGTGATGGATGACTACTAGAGGCATGAAGACTTGAGTTTGCAGATGTTGATTTCCTGTGTATTTTTGTATGTAATTGCTGATCCGAGACATAGATAGTTAGGTCCAAAAAATCTATTTCTGTTCTTGATATTTTGTATGTGATTTCAATGCCCCATTTGTTTGGTACCAGAGATTTAATGAAAGTTCTCAGCTTCTTTTCACTGCCTTGCCAAATTAGAACTGCCCAACTGCAAGGGACCGCAATGGGGGGCAAATTTGCTCCACCCTACGCCTGCCTCCTGAGTAGAAGAACACTGGCTCTGGCAAGAAAGATCTGATGACGTAACCGATAACATAATTATGTGGGGTCGCTACATAGATGATATTCCTCTAATTTGGCAAGGCAGTGAAAAGAAGCTGAGAACTTTCATTAAATCTCTGGTACCAAACAAATGGAGCATTAAAATCACATACAACATATCAGGAACAGAAATAGATTTTTTAGACCTAACTATCTATGTCTCGGATCAGCAAGTACATACAAAAATACACAGGAAATCAACATCTGCAAACTCAATTCTTCATGCCTCTAGTAGTCATCCATCACATACAATCACAAACATTCCGGGAGGAGAATATATAGACGGGCTCGTCTAAACTGTAGCTCAACTGAAGAATACCAAAGCCACTCTGAGGAAATAACACAACGACTCAAACAAAGAGGCTATAAGGAACACTCGTTAACTAAAGCTCCGAAAAAATTCTCAAACACCAACAGACAATCTTTACTCCACAAAAATATCATCACAGAGAAAAAATCAACTATTCGCTTCAATACTGAATACCACAGTGGACAATACGCCATTCGAAAAATCCTGAACAGACACTGGCATCTCCTGAGAGATAACCCTACTCTATCAGGATCATTAACAGACAAACCACAATTTGGATTCTCCAGAAGCAGGAATCTACATGACATTCTTTGTCCTTCTTTCTTTGAAATAAAGAACAAAACCAAGGACTTTCCACCACAAACTACAGGTTTCTATACCTGCACAAATTGCTCAATCTGCAAACTTGGTAACTCCAAGACCAAAGAAGTTAACATAAATGGACACAGATATAAAATCAAAGATTTCATTACCTGTGAAAGCACCAATGTAATATACCTGATCACATGTCCGTGTGGCCAGCATTACATTGGAAGCTCAAGGAGACCCCTCAAAATTCGTATTCAAGAACACTATCGGAACATTCACAGAACAGACACCAGACAATCTCTAGTGGAACACTTTTTGAAATACCATGGACATCATTTAACATTCTCTTTTGTACGTATAAAAAGACTAAAAACTCCGAAACGTGGCGGCGATTTGGACCGCCTTCTACGAAGAGAAGAGAGCTCGCTGATCATAGAAATGGAGACAGTTGAAAAGGGCTTAAACCAAGAATACGAATGGCTCCATTGGCTGGAATAAAGTGTGCCTGTGAACTGGACTCTGACATTAGGAATTTATGGTTGTGAATTGTTCTCTACCATGAGCAAAATGCCTTGCTTAACCATCTCAATAACCTGATTAGAGATGACCACCGATGGGAGCAAGATCCCGAGTTAACAAATTTCCCTGGGCATCAAGATCCTGACCCAATAGGGACTCCTTTCTCAATAGCTCATCATAAGCCATATCACTGAAAGATACTGAAAGTACCGGACCTGTCAACTGATGTTATCATCTCTCCACCACATGTTAGCCAAACAATATGTTATTGTCTATACTATATGCTGATCCCAGGTATATAGAAGAGTAAGTTATATGACCTCCCATCCGATAAGATCGATACACACTTATGCTGACGTCCCTACATGTAAACTCGAACACAGGGACTCCCTGCCCCCCACAATAATGTTCCTGATTATTTGGTGTAACATTGCTCACTTCCCCTGAAATCATAATAACATCTAAGTAACTGTCGACTACCTCTATTTCCACTTCCGTAACGACCTAAAGGCGCTATTTCACAGACACCTTTGTCGTCCGTTTTAAACTATAAACATTAAATTAGTTTAAACAACTCCACTCTGCAATGGCGGAAGTTAAAAATATGACCTCACGCTCTGACTGAAGTCCCTTGTCCATCTCTATTAAGTCTGCAACACTGCTTAAATCCTCCAGCTTCACCAGCAAATATATACATGATTAATAAATGTAAAGAAAGTAAAAATCACTTCAGTACGTAGGAGTAACTACTGAGCCTGCTTAAACTTGAACGTTTACTTTGCACGTTCCGTTAAAATTATTAGAAGTAAAGAAAATTACTCCCTTGTTGTCAAACCGCACTGGCTCTGACTTCCGGGTCACCCCTTGCCCTTCCGGTTTAAAAGAGGCAGCCCGCAGCTATGCAAACATGCGTACGCGAAAGCGGAAGGAACGACCTGCAGGCTCCCGACTACGGAACTTAGGGATTTCCCCTTACAAGTAAGTGCGCCAACCGGCTATATGGACAGGCTTTTTCCCCGCAATATATCTCCCATGCCCGTGTGACCCATACGCTCACCATATACCGGAACCTTTCCCCCTTTTTTTACTCTTGCTAAAACGCCGTCTGTAAATAACCTCGCTGGCGGCATTACTTTATTCTGACCAAATGCTTTACTATACATCCCAGATAATTAATACTATTCCCCACTAATTAATCCGTCTCGTATTTATGTTGTTTAAAAAAACAGTGACCACTCTTTTCTGAAGCACCACATTTCCAAGCGCAAAAATAAATATGACATAGGCTATGTCCCGCAAAAAAACTTAACTTTTCAACATCAATCAGAGAAAATACCCAAATGCACTCATAGGGATTAAATTACAAGTATCCCTGTGCACTGCTCTTTAATCTGACCTGATTTAAAAATGTCACAGTGTAGACAATATTTGCTTTTGTAACTAGTCTCGTAGAGATAAGGCAATAGCCAGCTTAGCAACTGCTAATACTGTATAAAGTGCATTTTTCTTTGTTAATGAAAAAAAGTGTTTGTAAACAAATCCATGAAGATAGTAGACTAAGATCTTACCTAAATGAATATGTTGTATTAACAGATTTATACTTTGAAAAATCGAATGATTGTTGGCAACCAGCATAATAATGAGGAAGAACTGCAATGAGCAGACTTATATGTAAATAGGTATGCGGTACTAACTACGAGTATTCTGGACTATTCTATCCTCTTCGTTTGTGTTAACCTGATCACTTGGAATCTTATGGCCTGTCCTGCCTGATTTGATATGATTTCCTGAATTCTAACTTCTTAATAGTCAAACTCACTGTACCTGCTGTTTTTATAGACAATCTTCACACAACTAAGTATTAAAACTATATAGGTGCACCCTCTTTTCCGCCTGGCATCAACCTCTTTCCTTGCCTCTTATCTTTTAAGTTTGTCATCACGGCTCTTCCACACAGTGGTTAAAATTAGGAACTTCAACATGAAAGTGCCACCACAAATATTTAAAGAGCACCTCTTTCTAAAAAAACCTAACCCCCCCCCCTCCAAAAATCACACCATGCATGAAAGCATCGGACTTAAGAAACTGGAGTTTTTCTTGCCTCACCCTAATCACTTTCCTTTTTCCTTTTCAACACTCTATTCACTTGTCTTGGGGTCAAAGGTCAGTCTTTGGCAATTTTTACTAAATATATACATGCAACTTTGATCTTTTACAGCCTTGAAAAAGCCCTGGCGCGAATCGCCAAAGGGGGCGAAACACGTGTCGGCTGTTCATGTTTTTATTTGAATCAATAAAGATATCCTTTCTACATAAAAGAAGCATTGGAAATGCAATAGGTCTCGCAGCATTAGAGTTAGTGCTTTTAGAATTGTTTATGGGTTTTTTTTGTAAATCTTTAGCATTTTTGTTTCCTGTAGCCAATGCTAAAGAATTACAAATAAAAAAAGCCATAAACAATTCTAAAAGCTCTAACTCAAATGCTCCGAGACCTATTGCACTGTGTGAGGGTGAGGGGTTGAGGGTGAGTGAGGGTGAGGGTGAGTGAGGGTGAGTGAGGGTGAGTGAGGGGTTGAGGGTGAGTGAGGGGTTGAGGGTGAGTGAGGGGTTGAGGGTGAGTGAGGGGTTGAGGGTGAGTGAGAGTGAGGGTGAGTGAGGGTGAGGGTGAGTGAGGGTGAGTGTGAGTTAGGGTGAGGGGTTGAGGGTGGGTGAGGGTGAGGGTGAGGGGTTGAGGGTGAGTGAGGATGAGTGAGGGTGAGTGAGGGGTTGAGGGTGAGTGAGGGTGAGTGAGGGTGAGTGAGGGTGAGTGAGGGTGAGTGAGGGTGAGTGAGGGTGAGTGAGGGTGAGTGAGAGTGAGTGAGAGTGAGGGTGAGTGAGTGAGAGTGAGGGTGAGTGAGGGTGAGTGAGGGGTTGAGGGTGAGTGAGGGGTTGAGGGTGAGGGGTTGAGGGTGAGGGGTTGAGGGTGAGGGTGAGGGGTTGAGGGTGAGGGGTTGAGGGTGAGGGGTTGAGGGTGAGTGAGGGTGAGTGAGTGAGGGTGAGGGGTTGAGGGTGAGTGAGTGAGGGTGAGGGGTTGAGGGTGAGTGAGGGTGAGGGGTTGAGGGTGAGGGGGTGAGGGGTTGAGGGTGAGGGGTTGAGGGTGAGGGCGAGTGAGGGTGAGGGGGTGAGGGGTTGAGGGGGTGAGGGTGAGGGGTTGAGGGTGAGTGAGTGAGGGTGAGTGAGGGTGAGTGAGGGTGAGGGTGGTGGCCCGATGGGAGAGAGCAGCCAGGATGGGAGAGAGTGTGAGAGAAATGGCAGGATGAGAGAGAGATGGCAGGATGGGAGAGAGAGATGTCAGGAAGGGAGAGAGATGGCAGGATGGGAGAGAGAGATGGCCGGATGGTAGAGAGTGTGAGAGAAATGTCAGGATGTGAGAGAGATGTCAGGATGTGAGAGAGATGTCAGGATAGGAGGATAGGCGAGAGGGCGTCAGGCAGACAGAGAAAGAGAGTGGGAGGAGCAGTGACTCTGTTACAGACAGATCGAGGGAAGAAGGGAGAGAGGTGAGGGGAGGGAGAAACGGCGGCCGCGATTACTGACACTTCAGGAGAGAGGGCGCGTGAGGAGAGCTGAGAGTGACAATGTCAACAAAGGACGGGAGGGCATGAAGAAAGGAGACCCCCTTGCAGAGGTGACGGGCAGAGAAGAAGAGACAGCGACTGGTGAAGGGTCATAGACAGAGGGCAATGGGAGAGAAAGGCGACATTGGCAGGGAGAGAGAGCAGTGATGGAAACACAGTTCATTAGACAGGAAGCGTAAAGGGTGTGAGGCTGGAGGGGGTACCAGGTGCGGCCCCCGCTCGGGGAGACGAGGTGGAAACAGAGAGAAGCGCTCCACAGCCAGAGGCAAAAGACGGGGTCCGGGCACAGGCGAGGAACGAGGGCACATTGGGTACAGGCAGCATTCATAACAGGGCGCGCTGGTGAGCGCCAAGCCTTCCTGCCCCCCAGGCCTGGAGAACAGACAGCAAGGCCCAGCTGCAGCCGCCCTGGCCTCGCGCCAGCCCCAGGAGATCAGCCGCCTGCAGGAGGAGTGATTCACCGCGGCGGCACAACGGAGCCTGTGTGCAGCGGCAGCGGCGGGCCGAGGGCCTGCTTGTTTTGGAACAGACGTATTGCATTGAAAAAATAAAGTTTACGAGGGCTTGAACCGGAGCTCAGCGACCGCTGCTCTATTTTAAGAAGCGTCTCGCGCTGTCACATAGACGCAGGCAGCGCGAGGCGCGTCTTTGCTCGCTGAAATGGTTTGCGAGATGTTTGTCACGAGCAAATGTAGCGCCTTGAAATAATAACGGGGCACTGCGCTGAAATATTGTGTAAATCAGTGTGCATAAAAAAGGTGGCGTTCTGAATTGAAAATGTACATACTGGCTGGTTTGTCACTCCTTGATTCTGGTGGTGAAAACCCTAACAAGACGAAGAGAGCGAGAGTGAGCTGGCCCTGGAAACGCCTCCCCTCCCTGCTGTTTGTTTCAACAGAAAGAGGAGAGGAAGCAGCGCTGCTTGCCAGCACAGCCGCCCATAGGCAACAAGATGGAGGGAAGAGAGGGGAGGGGGGAGGAGAAATGCGACACGGCAGGAAGGGGAGGGGGCGGAGCGGGTAAAATAAACAAGACGGAGGGAAGAGAGGGGAGGGGGGAGGAGAAATGTGACACGGCCGGAAGGGGAGGGGGCGGAGCGGGTAAACAAAGACAGACGTGCACGCGCTTTTAAGCTCAATGCGCATGCGCATTGAGCTTAAAAGTCACGGGCACTGCAAGGAATCGCCACGATTCCTTGCAGTGTGGATAAAGAGTGGATAAGTCCCAATACTCTCGCCTTGCTCGATGCGCATGCGCATCGACAGGCGAGACCTAAAAATGGACTTTTGACTCAATCTATATGAGTAAGGATTCAGCCTGATGATATGAAGAACTGTTGTAAGCACACTCACTACCCCCTTTAAGACTTTATCTGTTCAAAACTCAAGAGATCCAGAGTTTTTTTGAGTGTGCCCCTCTTACACAAATCACGTGAAGACTGATATAGCCTTGGAGTCTTTTTTGGACCCCCCTTTTTTTCTAGAAAATTAACGTATGGACATCCAAGATCTATATCATCAAAAATCTATGCATGAAACCACTTCATTGAAAGAATAGAAACCATTTTGGCTTGAAAAAAATCCAACGATTACAATGTCATCATATGGCAACCGCCCGGATAGACGCAACAACAGATTGGCAGAAGCCTTTGACCCTACAGGAGCTGCTATTAGCAAAACTTCTAGTACAACCAATCTGACTTCAGCGAAAAGCACCTTCCAAGCACTGGAAAGGATTGCGAAGAAAGAGACCTCAAAATGGTGGGAAGGAGCATCTCTCAAAAAATACTTGGAACACAATCTCATTTCACAAGGTCTCCGTATTCTCATCTTCCCCCCAATAGAAACTACATCACCTGAAAAATTGCAACTATGGGAAGAGAATCTCCGCACAGCATCAAACAACATGCTAAGACAACTCATAGATATTGCACAAGAGGAATATGAAACAAACAAAAAAGAAGTGGATACTTTATCCAAACAAATTGAAGAGTCAAACTGGGGAGACATTACCACAAAGAATTATGACATCTTGAATAAATTCTTGTATGAATATGAAGAAGATATCATACAGAGGAAAAATCGCAAATTTAGACGTGACCTTAATGACTATCAACAGGGAAGAGTCTACACTTTTGCTCAAAAGTATGATAATATTAACACTACAACAACCAATAGCAACACGAATACACCAATTCAGACTCCCAGCTCATCTGAGGCAGGATCAGTAGAAGAACTGACACCAACAAGCAATCCCCGCCCACAGGTAAATTTTCGGGAGGAAGTGCAACGACACCGACTGGGGAACGTACAAGAGAATCGACAACGACCACCGAACTTAGGGACACCAAAACCAAATATAACAGGCGTACAAACCAGAGCAAGAATGAAGGAACAACACTTGACAAAAACCTAACAAACAACTTGGTACTGAATTTATCGACAGTGGCTCTATCCGAGACACATAATCAAATTCTTAATAAAGGCCTTTCCTTCTGTCCAACGTCACAATGGGATTTAGTCAAAACAAAAGTTGACCTTTTTAAATTTACAAGGAAACTAAAGCTTCACTCTTTCTTCACTGATAATCCGAAACAACATAACACCACCAATACCAGCCAAGAAACAAGCGACATGACAGCACAGGATCTGGAAAACAGCAACCTGTTATTACATCTGGCAACAGACGCTGACCCAGACCATTTAGAACTATTGACGACAACTGCAGAAGATCTGGGTATCGATATTTTCCACTCAAAACCAAGTGTACTCAAGAAAAAAACAAAGTTCACTCCCTCATTGCCAGCAGGAAACTCTATTGACATGTTCTCGAAAAGAGTATTCAATGATTTAGACAAAGAATTCCAGAAATACAAGGCAAAACAGAAATACACTCCCAATAACATCTCTGCAAAAGAAAGATCAGCCCTGAATGAATTGAGACAAAATGAAAATCTAATAATCAAAGAAGCAGACAAAGGAGGTAACGTTGTTCTTTTAAACACCTCAGACTACTTATTAGAAGCCCAAAGACAACTGGAGGACAAAACATGCTACCAAATGCTGGACCACAATCCCACCCAACATATCCAAGAGAAATTAACTACCCTATTGAACCTCTGGTATGAAAAAGGATTATTGAGTATGGAAGAAAAGAACCTACTTTACATCAAAAACCCAATTACACCAACACTGTATCTGCTGCCCAAAGTGCACAAGCCGGGAAGAATACCAAAAGGAAGACCAATAATTGCAGGCATCGATTCCATCTGCTCAAATGTAGGAGCATTTATAGACGCAGAATTACAACCTCTAATGAAAGCGTTACCTTCCTTCCTAAAAGACACCAAGGATGTCCTACAAAAGTTAGAAAACATAACATGGCAAGAAGACTATTTTCTGACAGCAATTGACATCACCAGCCTGTATACCTCAATTAGACACTCTGACGGATTAGCTGCATCAAGGAAATATTTACAGACCATATCAGTCCATCTAACTGCACGGAATAAAATGGTCTTGGACCTATTAGAATTCTGCCTCTTTAATAACTATTTCCTTTTCAACGGGAAGTACTATGCCCAACTGCAAGGGACCGCAATGGGGGCCAAATTTGCTCCACCCTACGCCTGCCTCCTGATGGGAGCAGTAGAAGAACACTGGCTCTGGCAAGAAAGATCTGATGACGTCACCGATAACATAATTATGTGGGGTCGCTACATAGATGATATTCTTCTAATTTGGCAAGGCAGTGAAAAGAAGTTGAGAACTTTCATTAAATATCTGGTACCAAACAAATGGGGCATTGAAATCACATACAACATATCAAGAACAGACATAGATTTTTGGACCTAACTATCTATGTCTCGGATCAGCAATTACACACAAAAATACACAGGAAATCAACATCTGCAAACTCAATTCTTCATGCCTCTAGTAGTCATCCATCACATACAATCACAAACATTCCAGGAGGAGAATATAGACGGGCTCATCTAAACTGTAGCTCAACTGAAGAATGCCAAAGCTACTATGAGGAAATAACACAACGACTCAAACAAAGAGGATATAAGGAACACTCGTTAACTAAAGCTCAGAAAAAATTCTCAAACACCAACAGACAATCTTTACTCCACAAAAATATCATCACAGAGAAAAAATCAACTATTCGCTTCAATACTGAATACCACAGTGGACAATACGCCATTCGAAAAATCCTGAACAGACACTGGCATCTCCTGAGAGATAACCCTACTCTGTCAGGATCATTAACAGACAAACCACAATTAGTATTCTCCAGAAGCAGGAATCTATGTGACATTCTTTGTCCTTCTTTCTTTGAAATAAAGAACAAAACCAAGGACTTTCCACCACAAACTACAGGTTTCTATACCTGCACAAATTGCTCAATCTGCAAACTCGGTAACTCCAAGACCAAAGAAGTTAACATAAATGGACACAGATACAAAATCAAAGATTTCATTAACTGTGAAAGCACCAATGTAATATACCTGATCACATGTCCGTGTGGCCAGCATTACATTGGAAGCTCAAGGAGACCCCTCAAAATTCGTATTCAAGAACACTATCAGAACATTCACAGAACAGACACCAGACAATCTCTAGTGGAACACCTTTTGAAATACCATGGACATCATTTAACATTCACTTTTGTAGGTATAAAAAGACTAAAAAGTCAGAAACGTGGCGGCGATTTGGACCGCCTTCTACGAAGAGAAGAGAGCTCGCTGATCATAGAATTGGAGACAGTTGAAAAGGGCTTAAACCAAGAATACGAATGGCACCATTGGCTAGAATAAAGTGTGCCTGTGAACTGGACTCTGACATTAGGAATTTATGGTTGTGAATTGTTCTCTACCATGAGCAAAATGCCTTGCTTAACCATCTCAATAACCTGATTAGAGATGACCACCGATGGGAGCAAGATCCAGAGTTAACAAATTTCCCTGGGCATCAAGATCCTGACCCAATGGGGACTCCTTTCTCAATAGCTCATCATAAGCCATATCACTGAAAGATACTGAAAGTACCGGACCTGTCAACTGATGTTATCATCTCTCCACCACATGTTAGCCAAACAATATGTTATTGTCTATACTATATGCTGATCCCAGGTATATAGAAGAGTAAGTTATATGACCTCCCATCCGATAAGATCGATACACACTTATGCTGACGTCCCTACATGTAAACTCGAACACAGGGACTCCCTGCCCCCCACAATAATGTTCCTGATTATTTGGTGTAACATTGCTCACTTCCCCTGAAATAATAATAACATCTAAGTAACTGTCGACTACCTCTATTTCCACTTCCGTAATGACCTAAAGGCGCTATTTCACAGACACCTTTGTCGTCCGTTTTAAACTATAAACATTAAATCAGTTTAAACAACTCCACTCTGCAATGGCGGAAGTAAAAAAATATGACCTCACGCTCTCACTGAAGTCCCTTGTCCATCTCTATTAAGTCTGCAACACTGCTTAAATCCTCCGGCTTCACCAGCAAATATATACGCGATTAATAAATGAAAAGAAAGTAAAAATCAATTCAGTACGTGGGAGTAATTACTGAGCCTGCTTAAACTTGAACGTTTACTTTGCACGTTCCGTTAAAATTATTAGAAGTAAAGAAAATGACTCCCTTGTTGTCAAACCGCACTGGCTCTGACTTCCGGGTCACCCCTTGCCCTTCCGGTTTAAAAGAGGCAGCCCGCAGCTATGCAAACATGCATACGCGAAAGCGGAAGGAACGACCTGCAGGCTCCCGACTACGGAACGTAGGGATTTACCCTTACAAGTAAGTGCGCCAACCGGCTATATGGACAGGCTTGTTCCCCGCAATATATCTCCCGTGCCCGTGTGACCCATATGCTCACCATATACCGGACCCTTTCCCCCGTTTTTTACTCTTGCTAAAACGCCGTCTGTAAATAACCTCGCTGGCGGCATTACTTTATTCTGACCAAATGCTTGACTATACATCCCAGGTAATTAATACTATTCCCCACTAATTAATCCGTCTCGTATTTATGTTGTTTAAAAAAACAGTGACCGCTCTTTTCTGAAGCACCACATTTCCAAGCGCAAAAATAAATATGACATAGGCTATGTCCCGCAAAAAAACTTAACTTTACAACATCAATTAGAGAAAATACCCAAATGCACTCATAGGGATTAAATTACAAGTATCCCTGTGCACTGCTCTTTAATCTGACCTGATTTAAAAATGTCACAGTGTAGACAATATTTGCTTTTGTAACTAGTCTCGTAGAGATAAGGCAATAGCCAGCTTAGCAACTGCTTATACTGTATAAAGTGCATTTTTCTTTGTTAATGAAAAAAAGTGTTTGTAAACAAATCCATGAAGATAGTAGACTAAGACCTTACCTAAATGAATATGTTGTATTAACAGATTTATACTTTGAAAAATCTAATGATTGTTGGCAACCAGCATAATAATGAGGAAGAACTGCAATGAGCAGACTTATATGTAAATAGGTATGCGGTACTAACTACGAGCATTCTGGACTATTCTATTCTCTTCGTTTGTGTTAACCTGATCACTTGGAATCTTATGGCCTGTCCTGCCTGATTTGATTTGATTTCCTGAATTCTAACTTCTTAATAGTCAAACTCACCATACCTGCTGTTTTTATAGACAATCTTCACACAACTAAGTATTAAAACTATATAGGTGCACCCTCTTTTCCGCCTGGCATCAACCTCTTTCCTTGCCTCTTATCTTTTAAGTTTGTCATCACGGCTCTTCCACACAGTGGTTAAAATTAGGAACTTCAACATGAAAGTGCCACCACAAATCTTTAAAGAGCACCTCTTTCTAAAAAAACCTAAACCCCCCCCTCCAATAATCACACCATGCATGAAAGCATCGAACTTAAGAAACTGGAGTTTTTCTTGCCTCACCCTAATCACTTTCCTTTTTCCTTTTCAACACTCTATTCACTTGTCTTGGGGTCAAAGGTCAGTCTTTGGCAATTTTTACTAAATATATACATGCAACTTTGATCTTTTACAGCCTTGAAAAAGCCCTGGCGCGAATCGCCAAAGGGGGCGAAACACGTGTCGTCTGTTCATGTTTTTATTTGAATCAATAAAGATCTCCTTTCTACATGAAGAAATTGACTTTTGACTCAATCTATATGAGTAAGGATTCAGCCTGATGATACGAAGAACTGTTGTAAGCACACTCACTACCCCCTTTAAGCTAATCAGGTATGTCATTGTTTGGCTCATCCGAAGGGAGGAGTAGTAACGTGGCTGGATTCAGAGTGGCACACCTTTTGATAGTGATATGGGGATCGAATAAAGTCAATTCATAACCAGTAAGACAAGCACTCGTAAGGTGCTGAGTCTGGTTTTATTCAAGAGTGTATCCACAGCGTGCGGTACCATCACTGTAAGATCTGAATTTAAAACGAGTCCTTCCGACTGTCAGATGGCTACCGCCACCGCGGCAGTAGCCCTCAAACAGCTAGGAAGTGCTCTGGCAACATAATCCAATACTGATGAAAAATAAGCACAAGGCCTTTGCTTACCACCAAATCCTTGTGTTAACACTGAAAGTGAACAACCGTCCACCTCGTGTACATAAAGCACAAAAGGCTTTCGGTAGTCAGGAGTTCCTAAGACAGGAGCCGAACAGAGAGCAGTTTTCAAAGAATCGAAAGCCTTCTGACACTCATCAGTCCAAGATAAAGGTTCATGCACATCCTTAGTGGTTAAGTACAAAAAAGGTTTAGTAAGAAGGTAAAAGTTAGGAATCCATTGGCGACAGTAAGAGGTTATGCCCAGAAATGCACGAACATCACATTGAGTACGAGGAACAGGTATGTTAAAAATAGTAGACACACGTTCAGGAGTTAGTTTCTTCCCCTCTTTCAACAGTAGATGACCAAGATAGGTAACCTCCTGTCGACAATATTGAAACTTAGAAAGAGACACTTTATTACCGTTGGCTGCTAAATGCGACAATAATTTAACCGTGGCTTCCTTACAGCCTTCCTCAGTGTCTGATGCCACTAATGAATCGTCCACATATTGGAGGAGGACGTTCCCTGGGGGCAAAGTCAATTCGTCTAAAAGTACTTTCAAAGCTTGACTATAAATACTAGGACACTCCGTATAGCCCTGAGGGGCGCGAAAAAATCTAAAGCTGCGCCCAGGTAACGAGAAGCCAAAAATATGACGGCTATCAGGGTGTATTGGAATGCTAAAGAAAGCATTCTTCAGGTCTATAATGGAGAAAAACGTAGCTGTTGGGGGAATCATAGTAAGAATTGTTGTGATATCTGAAACCACAGGATATTGAGGTACTACTACTTTATTTATTTCGCGCAGGTCAATTACAAAACGATAGGTATCAGCATAATCAGGGCCACTTCCTGTAGGGGCCTTTTTCAAAATTGGTAATATAGGGCTATTACAAGTATTAGAAACCATTTCTTCCACTATGCCTTTGTCGATTAAATCCTGTATGATTGTCAACAATGCCTTCTTACCCGCCGGTGAGATCTTGTACTGCGGAATACGGGGCAGACGAGCATTCGGTTTTAAAGTGATGGAGACTGGCGGAATATTTAAAAGGCCAACATCCATATCACCAGTCGCCCACAATGTAGATTGAATGACAGCCAACTCAGGAGGAAGGGGTTCATTTTTCGCAAAACTCTGCCAACTCTGTTGACCAGGCGATTGAATAGTTAAATACACTCCATCAGGAGAACAATAATTATTGGATGCAATTTCTTCAGCAGGTCCAATCGAATACATTTTCCCCACAATGTGACGTCAATAAAAATGAGGAATCCACCGTGACTGGACCTATGGTAAGCGGTAGAGGCTTAGAAATGGGGCTTACTGCCTGGATTCCAGAAAACCTGAAATATTATTTTACCCGGACAGAGCAGCCGCTGGGACCAGTGAACGAGCAATCGAACTATTCATTGCACCCGTGTCCACTAGAAAATCCTCAACAGTCCCCATTAATTGCCCTTTACCATAAGGCCCTTTCTAGTCGAAGGGTACTGCCACTTGGCCCCTACTCTGTCAGTGGCTGTCCTACGCATAGCAATACCTATCTGGCCCGTCAGTTCCATAATCTTCATTATAGTACTGCCTTCCCTTTGAATTATCAAAACAATTTCCCCCTGCCTCACCTTGTGTCACCTCTTCTCTTCTCATGTCACTTAGATCAACTCCTCCTCGTCCTCTCCCTCGAGCCCACCGTATTGCGGGTATACAGCCGCCGGGCGCCGGGCGCCGAGAGTCCCCAAGGAATGGGAGGGGGTCGAATCAATCATTGCGGGAGTCGACGTGGCCGACAGAGAAGGCCAGGCCGAGGCCGGTGAAGCTAATGTTACAGAGGACATAATGGGAGGAGACGGGCCACTGGTCAATGATGTAGCCGTGGCTGGTACAGGGAAGCGGGAGTGAGAGTTGGCCCCATAGGCCTAGAGGCTGCAGTAACGGCCGTGGTTTGTGGAGTGGACGAGGCGGGACCATTACAAGTGGTATCGCGGGGTATACTCGTTGCGGGGCATAAGGAGGCGGGGGACGCACATCCAATAGGTCCTCAATTTCATCTTCCGGCTCAGTTCGAGCTGTGTAACATATATCCACATGTAACCTAAACTGCCTATCCATATATTCAAAGTTTTTCTCAGTTTGTTCCCTATCATGCTACAGCCTTCTGGGTTATGGTCTGACCATTTTGCACTTTGAGCAACTTCTCTTCCCTTATACGATGGCATTTCGCCTCTTTCTGCCAAAGCTTTAAAGAATCGAACATTGCCTGCAGGCTTCTTTTGGCGAACAATCGATCCTGTAAATACTGTATCTTTTTCTCATCAAATGATCCAGTTAAGGGCCATTGTGATTCCACGTTATCCTTTGTGTATTTGTGCCATAAAGTATTAAGCAAAATAGGCGTAAGGCCATGTTTTACATACATATCAAAATTTGGGCTGCCCTCTGGCAGAGCAGGCTGGCTTTCATCCAATCGTCCGCTCTTACGGCGGCAACAACATCCAAAACATATTTTACTAAAACACAGCATTTTGTTTATCCACAATACACCCGCTCACAAGCTCTCGGACATGGCCATGTGCACTCATGCTCAATCTCTCCTCAAAACAGGGTCTGACACATAAAAAGGACGAACAAAACATACAATATTTGGCGTTGACTTGTCTTTCCCCAAAACCAAACAACCAAAGAACGGAGACCGTCGACTCTTGTTCATGGAGAACTCTTTGATTTCAACCACCAGACCAACAGATACCAGAAACAGGCAGTCCCGAGACTACCAAGAGGCCATCAGACAGGAACTAACCACAGACCGGCCTACATACCATCCTGCGATCTCCCTGGTTCACCTTCAGGACTATTCTGACTGAGCCCGCTGCCTTAGCGCCGCTTCAGATGTGTCCAAAAGGCTACCCAGTTATAACCACTGGCCTTTCCGAGAACAGTTCGGCCAGGTGCGCACCACACATGCCACACCAAGGCGTCTGATGGAAAACCTCTATTATTCACCAAACAAGTCTGTGGAGCATCTGCCTGTGCAGCCTCAATGCCACCCCGTCAGACCTCCAAAGTTCTCCGTGGTACGCCGGCCACCAGCCGAATACAGTTAACTGTTTCCAAAACGCCGCTCAACAGCGTAATCCAAAGACACCAAATAAAGAAACACACACCTGGTGCACACAGGTATGATTGCATGTTCTCCACTGCCCACTCCTGAAGACCAACACGGTCAGCTCCTGGGTTACGCCCGTAGGACTCCGGCGAGGGGTCACTAGTGGGGCTCTCTGATCTTGAGAGCGGAGTTCAGACAGAATCGTTAGTCAGTCCACCCCCTCGACCAGAGTACCCCTTCATTTGTCCTTTCTCACCCTGTGTTACAGGAGGACGACCCCAAACGCGGAGTCCCACTGGAGTCGCCAACTGTCGTACTACAAAAATAATCTATGGAACCATACCTACCAATAGCCCCCATTTATCGTCTTACCAAATAATCAATCATTTGGCAGTGAAGAAAATTCAATCGTTGATTAGACAACCAATACTCTATAGAGGAGCCCCTCCGACGTCACCCAGCCAGTGCGTGGACAAGACTGAAGATTCACACTCAATACATGGCATATATACTTTCATTGCGTTACATGAGATCACAGTACATGGAAAAGTACTGGGAGGCACCGTAGCATAAAGGGAAGACCATATATGGCACACAAAGCTCATTTAGAAGTCTGCTTCTGCTATTATTGGGGAGGGTCAGGAGGGGTGACTCGCCATTCGTCTCAGTGCCTGGGAGCACGGGTACGGAGCCTCCAGGAATGCGCTTATCACCTCTGAAACCAGATGCGACCTTGGGTCTCAGAACAAGAAAGAATAGTATAAATTCAGCTGTCTGTATAATTCATCTAACAGGGCTTACTCGGCTGCTGAAGGGTGGCACTTGACCACCGTCCAAGTCTAATACATGTACAACAAAATGGAGTTTGTTTGGTTCTTAGTCTTCGTACAAAGAAGCATAATGCAAGAACAGGAAAGGAGTTCCTGTATTGACATGACTAATTAATCTAAACTATGATAGTATGAATATAGATACATACGAATATAGATACATCATGCTAACACAAAAGATTGCGATAAAATGTAGAGTATCGATTTTATCCCTCACCACCCCTGGTTCGCTTTGCTGACGGCTCATCGCTACTTAAGGGCTTGGTGGTGCTAATACTTTCGAGTTTGGCGGCCTTCATCGAGCGGGTGATGACCTCCCCGCCTATGCATGATACTATTACATTATTTGTGGTAGGCAGTGTCGATGTTATGGCCCCAGCCCCTTCCGCTGCAGTGTTCTGGGGATGGCTTACACAAGCAATTTGTGCTTCTATGTGTTCCTGCAACGGGGATACTAGTACAGATGTTGAGGCGCTGAGAATGGCTCTTTCCCTGTTTGTACCACTATCAGGTGCGGCCAGACATGAATGGTTCATCACATTTGGGGATTTGGTCACTGCTATACTGTCAATGGATGAGCGCTTTTTGGCCACAAAGGTGTCCAGGGAAAGTCTTTTTTCTGTGATCTGAATCTGGTGGGTCAACAGTGATTCAGCTCGGGTCAGAAAGGTGTCCAAAGTCCCTGTGACCCCGCCACCAACAAAAGAGCCTGTGGCCATGCGCGTACTCATAGTTTCACTCTCAAACTTGTGCACAAAAGTGAAACAAACATTACCTTAAGAGTCCTCCGTGGTTCCAACTTCGTACTCCGTACTTGCCTTGTTACCCGTATGTCAGAGGAGTGGCCCAGCCCTGCCTCGTCCTGTCGCAGACGGGCCCGCCCTTGGTGCTGCAGGAGCCCCTGGGTACTTTTAAACGCACCGCCCCCTGGTGCTCCGGGGATGTCTGTGTGCTTGCGACAGCGCAGTTTGCAACAAAGGACACTTGGAAGTGTATTCCTCTCGCCCACCACACTCGATGGAAATGGCAGAGGCAGTGGCGATACAGAGGCTGGTTCAAAGGGTGTGCGGTTTAACCATCATTAGAAAAAGAAGCAGAAACTCCTTCTGAGTTCACTGTGTTAAAACCCAGAAAGACTTCATTTGGCAACAATTTTCCGATCTGTGGCTCTCAGAGGCAAGATGTTAGGGAATTTGCCCAGCCCAGCCTCTTCCGGGCTATGACTGGGCGCGGACGGGCCCGCCCTTGGACCGGGCTATGCCCGTACGTGCCCGATGCTTTATGCGTCAGCTGGTGCGAATCTGGCGCTGCCGCGGTTCCCTCTGGGCCATGGAGTCCTGTGGTGTTGCAGGCAACAGCAAGCAGGCAGGGTCCAAAAGAAATGAGTTAAACGCTCCTGCGCATCGGGAGCTGAAGGCAGGCTTTATGTGCCGGCTGGCACGAATCTGACGCGGCTCAGGCCGCGGTTTCCTCTGGGCCATGGAGTCCTGGGATGTAGCAGGCAACAGCAGGCAGGCAGGGTCCAAATAAAATGAGTTAAATGCTCCCGCGCAGCGGGAGCTGAAGGCAGGCTTTATGCGCCGGCTGGTGCGAATCTGATGCAGCTCCGCCCATGGTTCCCCCTGGGCCATGGAGTCCTGGGGTGTAGCAGGCAACAGCAGGCAGGCAGGATCCAAAAAAAAAGACTTAAATGCTTAAAGGTTTCTGTAATACAGACTGCCCTTTGACCCCAAGATATATCTCCACTTCTTTTATGCTCGCCTGTGCTTTTTCTTATTAGACAACAGATTTGTCTGGTGTGCTTGTGGATAATTGCAAGCTGTGACTCAATTTAGGCTTCATTTACTTCTTTTCAGCTTTTTTATTATGTTTATTGTAATTACAATTTAAGTTGTTTTTTTGTTTTGTTTTATATAGTTCTCTTTTTCTTCCTTTTTTCTGTTTGTATTTTGTGATTAAAGTAATTTTCGTTTTGATGTGGGACTTCACTTCTTTTTGCACAGGATGCTAAAAAGTTGAATGTTTTGTTAGACATAGCCTCCCAGTTTTGAGCCCATTGGTTGTTTGCTGAACTTTTTAATTGAATGTCAAATTTATTATAAAGTCGAGAGCTCTCTGATTGTTTATGCGTTCAGATTACAATGTCAGAATATTTCTTTTTGGCAATAACCGGAGCTTGTTCTGGGTTTTATTAAGCTCTAAAGACTTATATGACCTTGTAATGCCTATGTTCTGTGGATTAAGATCGCTGTCCGATCGACTTACTAATTTAAAATCCTTAAATAGGGAGAATTCTATGACATGCACATACTTATAATGAATGCCTATTTTATTTCCTGCAGGCAAAAAGTGTGTTTACCGGGAGTCATGGTGATTAGCTCTCTGTTAATTCTCCTGCCTGATGTTTTTATTTGATGTTTGGGAAAAGCTGGTTGTGGAATATTTTAAGGATAATCAAGAAAGTCATTGTCTTTTTAGGTATCGCCTGCACAACGCTGACACAGTGCTTGTGAAATTTATTGTAGTTGATATAAATCTTAAAAGGGGTTTACATTCCGCCCTCACTTTTCATTGGTTGGTGTGCTTGCCACTTACTTTTCCTCCATTTCAAATGGCTGTAGCATACTATTTCCTGTTGTTCATCTTGTTTCTCTAGTTTATTTTTCACTCTGCACGGTACATTACATTTCTTCCACAAGGTTTGGATCTCCAAGCCTTGCTTTCAGCACTGAGCCCCTACGCCCCCAGTTTTTGCCTGCAGCTTTCTGATTTGCTGATACAGAGGATAGTGCGTCCACAATACACAAACTTGACAGCAGCAGCCTCTGAAATTCTGTAAATCTCTTAGGATGCAGCCAATATGGTGCTTGATTTGTGTAGAATCTGTTCCTTGCACAGATCTGTGTCCCTTCCTTGAAACTGCTGAAAAGTGTGTCTGTCTGGTGGTGGGAGCTTTATATAAGTTGAAGCAGACAACAATTAGGCTTTGAATGTGGCTTAAGGCAGCGTTTCAATAAAAAAAAAACAATTGGGGAGTACAAACTAGACCCAAAGGAATCGGAGCGCTTACCATAAGCAGCCATTTTCTTTAAATTATATTGCACAATGCTCACCAAGCTGCAACTTACAAAACATATTATTAATACTTATTTAAGCAAAACTATTGCATTTACCATTGCTTGTTTATAGTAGTTAAAATATTTTTATTGAATTCAGCAATGATTATTTTGTAGTTTTTGCTTAAAGATCAGTTAATTCAACAAATGTATCTTTGAGTTTGGAAGTCTGTCCAATACCCTTCATATCTGGTGATATAACGATTCTTATTATCAGTAACTGTTTGTTATTTTTGACATTCAAGATCATGACTAAAATGTGTTTTGCGTTTGTGTTTATTTTTTGACTGACTGTGTCAAGTTTATGGTTTAGTAGTGTCTGTAAGTCCCTGCTAGGTCTACCTATCCTATTCTTTTTAGCTGCATTTTCATAGCATAAATAAAAAGAAGTTTGTTAAACAATATAATTTACTGATTTGACTTCGAGCACTCAAAAACACAGCAATCAAATTCTTAATTACGTCTCATCAGAATTGTATTATGCTGTGATTCTTCATAGGTCCTCTACCCCGTATGTGTTTCTTCTTTGGGTTGTATTACTACTGGCTTCTTCAGCCCTAGATAATATAATATAAAATGTTTATATAAAATATATTAATGATTCATATCATAATCTTCCACCAAGGTCAACCAACCCTGTGGGTATTAGGAAAGAGGAACTGTCAAGGAAAGTACCAAGTACAATTAGTACATGTACGGTAGTGCATGCTCACGAGATGTGTACTATAATATCAGATAATTATGGACAGAGTCCACTATAACTTGCACCTACCTGTGACACAATAGGATGGCTTCAAGATGGTGTTTGTGTTGGATGCTGAACACGGGAAAACATCATGCGTGTAGCGCATTCTGCCCAATAAGGACAAAGATGCCATACTTGTTTTTCACTTTATGAAGCAGTATGTGTCTGGATTTGCAGTAGTACTTCCCTTCTAAGTGGATATGTTAGTTTTAGTGGAAAGGTTATGGTTATGTAAAACAAGATGAGGAGAGGCCAGGTTGTGATTTGGACACCCTTGTTGAGTTTAGTATCGTGTTTATAACGTGTAACTATTTTCTATCAATATCTGGAGAATGTCTTTGATGGTTGCCAATTGAGGAAGAATAATACGTTTAGGTCTGGAATTTGCCAATTCACCTCCCAAATATTAAGACTGATCCTGAGTGTTGCACTTTATAACACTGAATATCGACTGTTTCTTCTACAGATACGCTGGCAACAGTGATATTATTTTCTTCAAGCATAATGCAATATGTTGTGTATGAATTAGGACTGACTCTTATGACTTGCATAAAAAAAAGTTATATACTTATGTTGCTATTATAAATACCACTACACCCCTTTGCATTATTTTGTAGCTATCTAGAAACTTATTTCCACGAACTTTAATGTGATGAAAGCCTTCTACTTGTGATGTCATTATGGGTTGGTGTGTTTAGAATAAGCATGGGCGGAAAATCTGTTCCGCTCGCGGATTTTGCGGATTTTTGGTAAATTCACGATCCGCGAACGCTCGCAAATTTACAGAAAATCCGCAAATTCGCACGCAGCAGATTTTTTTTTCTTGGTGATACAATTTTGCGGCATGCGGCCTAAGTTCGCAATTGCGAGCATGTAGGTGCGGCGGGCAGCAACAATCTCGCACTCGCGAAATTACAAAATTTGCAATTCTGCACAAGAAATCCACTAGCAAGCAGCATAGACCTTCTGAAAATGATGATTTTTATCAGAATAACTCCTCGGGTTGACATTTGCCTGCCCTTTTTTGGATTTGAGGCCTTTTGACTTTCTTGGGATCACTTTTGGATTAGAAATCAACTTTCACAAGTAAGTTTGTTTGGGGCATTACATTTGCTGTTCTGCAAAAAAACGAGTTTTGCTAAACTGAAAGCACTCAGCAGGTGCAAAAGTTCAAATTCATCATTAGTAACCATTCCCTGTAGTGCTTCCTGACTGGGGCCCCTCCAGAGTTCAGTTGCTAGTTGCAACAATTGTATGACCCTGCTCTGACCCTCACAGCCGATCATAGAATAGCTACAAGTAGGCCACAAAGGTCCTGGAAAAAAAAATTGCACTGCAACAGAAAGCAAATTACACATAAGGAAGCAGGTGCCAGACTGGAATTTTAAAACAGTGACACATTAATAAATCAACCACAAATTAATTCATGTCAGTTGAAGCAGGGCAGGTGTGCTTGCTTTTTCCCCCATAATCTATAGTGATGATGATGAACCAGAGGGTGGCATTGATGCACCAGAGGGTGGCATGGGTGAAACAGAGGGTGGCAGTGTTGAAACAGAGGGTGCTGTGAACCTGTGATGATGAACCAGACGTAGAAACAACATAGTCGCGACCGTTGCGTGCCGACAAGTAAGTTCGCAATTGCGAACTGGTACAAAATCCTCGCGAACTGCCAGAAACCCTTGCGAACACTATAAAAACAAAAAAATCCACAAATTCACGAGAATTCGCGGATTTTGCGGATTGCGAGTTCGCAAATACGCAAATTCGCGAACGCCATATTCGCAAAATTCGCCCATGCTTAGTTTAGAACCTTGATCATTTATTTTGCCTTGTATTTCAGACGTTACCACAATACAACACATTCTTTACTTACTGCAGACCTACTGCAGAAGATTCCACACAAATTGACTACAGCATTTTTATTACTATACCAAAGAAATTGGTGAGGACATAGACATTATTACTTATATTATCTTCGGTTACTTTCACTTATCAATGGTCATGGGATTTATACTGGTGTGTCAATATTAGGTGTGATTTATGGTGGACTATTTGTCTATAATGTTCTAATATCATATTATATATTTCATGAGCATGTCTTACTACACATATACTAAAAATCTTTGGCAATTTCCTTCACATTTCTTCTTTCATAATACCCACATGGTTGTTGACCTTGACGAAGGATTATGATTTGAGTCAGTAATATATTTTATATAAACATCTCATATTATACTTATTCTAGCCCTGAAAAAGTTGACGGTGCTAAAATTCAAAGATAAAACACATGTGGGCTAGATGGCCAATGTAGAATTGTGGCAATAATAGGAAGAGACGTAATTGACAATTTCACTGCTGTATTTTTTGAGTGCCTTAAGGCAAATTTCTAAACTTGGACTTTGTTCTGTTGAAGACTATTGGGTGGCTCACTCTCCCTGCTTGAGCACTGATTTATCTACAAAGTGGTTATAAAACTCAAGAGTATTTGTTGAGGGTGCACCAACCTTAGCCCAGACACCTTAAAACACTTTTTTGTAATATATTTTAATCTTCTAATTTTCTTATTAACTAAAAATATGATGAGGACTTAAGAAAGTCAATACGTTTTTACCGCCATAATTTATTTGAGTGTAAGTCCATCTATATTTCAGGTGCGGAAGTGAATAATGCAAGCAATAACCGGCATCTGTGTCATCTTCAGGCATTAATTATATTAGTGGTCCCAAGGAATATTGTTCCTTGGTGACCTTAGACAGTAACGCGCCTCAATTGCTCCAAGCTCTCAGTAACCCCAGGCACTAGCGAGAATAAATGGTAAGCAATAATATTTGCTTCAGTCAGTAGTTAACATCAAGTAGCCCCATACAGTATAGATCTTTATTAACCCCAAGCAGTAATGGTCCCATGCAGAAATAAACATCAATGCCATAGGCAGTAATTACAATCAATTTCCAAAGGGTGTAACATGCATAATATTCTCCTGGTCAGTAAAAAAGATGAACAGCTTAAAGCAGCAATGAACCTTAATGGGCCCAGTGAGTACTGCTCACCAGTGGGTCAGGTAGTAGTGAACATCAACTGGTCAAGGCAGTAATGGACCTCAGTGAGCCCAACCAATTCCCGGATGGTAAAAATCATCACCTCCTCCAATGATACTACATTTGATCCAAAATGTACACTACTGTGGACAGAACATTTGTCTCTAGCTTTTCCCTGTGTCTGTTCATAGGGGTAACAGTGGTCCATGCATCCATTTTCGACACAGTGCAGTCGATAGCACATTAAGTAACTCAAAAATTTTAAAACTCCATGCGGTATAGTTTGAAAGCCGGAGTGGTAAGTAACTGCCACCATGTGCTTTTACATTATACTGTCTGCAGCTCATGCACTAACTTGTAGAGACACAGAATCATTGCATGCTTTGTAGACAGCAACATTTAATTGAAAGTGGGACTATGGTTCCTTTCTGTGTTCCACATCATTATATAGCCACAGATGTCTTGTGCTCCCAATGGTGAAGTCCAGCAGCAAGCTACACCAGAATAGCAGTGTTCCATCCCTGTAGAGATGGACAAAACTGGGATTCCACACTCCTCTGATGGCTATGGAATGACTGACCTTCTGCCACTTCATCAGTACAAGCTGTGCTCCTCTCATCTGCACACGGTTTATTACTCCGCTGGATTTATGATTTTCAAAATTGCTCGGGGAGATTGATTATCAATACTACTTTAGACCATTACTGTTCGGAGAACATGATGCAGCCCTAGTGGTGCACTGAATGCATATCCTAAGTTGCAGTCTGCCTGGCCAGAGTACTTGCTTATATGCACTGACAGAGTATTCTACCATAATACCCACTCCAAAATATAGTCTGATCATAATATCATAGTTATAATATAGTGATTGCTAAAATATAGTGAACAAAAATATCAAAGGAAAACATTTTTGTTTAGTTTGTCACCATAATATCGAAATTTAAATAAAAGTTTACTATATTACCATTTTAAATATAATGTTTTCTCTGATTGTAATAAGCTTTAATTTTTTTAAATTGTATTGTGACATTTAGTTTTAATTCCTTTTTATTAAAACCATAGTAATGTTGTTTGAGTTTTGTTTTATTGATGAATTGGTGGGTAGCATTTATTTGAAAAAATTTGGTAATTCATGTTAATTGATATGTTAATGATGTAATTTTATATGACCATTTTGTAATTTTCAATACATTTTATGTTAAGTTTGTGGAATATATTGGGGAATTGGGTGGGTACTAGCATAATTTAATGTATATTAATTAAATGTATATTAATTGTTAGTAATTGTTTTGGTAATTATGTCAAGTGTTTTAAATTGATCATTTTCATTTATGCACGTAATTATCTTTAAGGTATTTAATTATATTTCATTTTGGGTTGTTGGGTTTATTGGTGGACAAGGTAAGTAGTGTTTATTTCAAACTTTGTATTAATTAATTTCAATTGATTGTGAATAATTGGTATTTGTTTGCATATTCATTTTATTTTCAGGTGATTGGGTTTATTGGGGCATTGGGTGGGTAGTATTTAATAATAGAACACATTATTTGATATTGAACTAATATTGTATACATTTTTTCTTTTTTAAATGGTTATTTATTTACTTTTATTAGAGTTATTTAATGATATTTTAATTTTGCGTTGTGGACTTTATTGAAGTAAATTAATAATCATAATGTGATTTCTATATTGTTCCTAAATTTATTACATTTATTAAATACTTTCTTGCTGTGTAATTAATGTTAAAATATCCCAACCCTGTTTAATAATATTGCGATTTTTACAGTGTTTGTTGGGACTGGATTTAGAATAGTAAATCTGACACCCTAAATGTATTCACTTTAACAATGTTTGGTGGGTATTGATCTAGAATAGTTACTGTGAGCCGCCTCAGTATACGCACTTTCTTGATGTTTGTTACACTTGAGTTAGAAAAGGAAATCCTCATTCCTCAAATATATCTTCTTGACACAATGTTTTTTGGATTGGAGTTAGTATAGTAAAACCTAAGCCCTTCACCACTAATGTGTGCACTATCCCCCAGTGTTTGTTGAACTCCAGTTACATTAGTAAATCAGATCCATCTACATGCATGCACTTTCCCCAATATTAGTTGAACTGGAGTTAGAATAGTAAAACTGACTGCTAACCCAAATAAATATACTTTCCACAATGTTAGTAGGACTGTAGTTGGAATGGTAAATATGGCCCCTTAAATATATGCATTTTCCGCAATGTCTGTTGAACTGGAGTAAGAATAGTAACTATGACCCCTCCTAATACATACTTTTTCCCCAGTGTTTGTTGGACTGGAGTTAGAATAGTAAATCTGATCCCTCTAAGTATATTCTCTTTCCCTAAAGTTGGTGGAATGAAGATAGAATACTAAATCTGAGCCCCATAAATATATTCACTTCCCCTGATGCTTTTGGATTGCAGTGAGAATAGTTAATCTACCCCCCTCCCCAAAATATGTTCTTTCCCCAGTGTTTAACTACAGTTGTGATAGCAAATCGTACTATCCCCGACCCCAAATTTTACACTATATTCCCAATGCTTGTTGGATTGGAGTTAGATCACAAAATCTGTCCCTCTTAAGTATATGTACTTTATCCCATTGTTTGTTAAATAGCAGTCGGACTAGGTAATATGAACCCTCTAAATACATGCATTTTCCCCATTATTCACTGGACTGGAGTTAGAATTTTAAATCTGGGTTTCCTAAATATAGACTCCTTCTCCAGTGTTTGTTGGATTGGAGTTAGGCTAGTAAGTCTTAACGCCTCACCACACGAGAAACTTTCTAAAAAATATGCACTTTCTCCAATGTTTGTTGAGCTGGAGTTAGAATGGTAACTCCCCCTCCCCCTCACCCAAGTATATGCACTTTCCACAATGTTAGTTTAGCTGGAGTTAGATTAGTAAATTTGATCGCTCCACAATACATGTTCTTTCCCCAATATTTGTTGTGCTGGAGTTAGAAAAGCAAATCTGCTCACCTCCAAATATATACTCTATCCACAATGTTAGTTGAACTGGAATTAGAGTAGTAATTCTGCCCGCCCCTACATCGATGCAGTTTCCCCATTGTTTGTTGGATTATCACCAGAATAGTAAATCTGATTTCTAAATAGAAGCACTTTCACCATTCTCAGGTGAAATTGAGTCACAACGGTAAATCTGCAGCCCTTCCCCAAATCTATGCACTTAGTTGGACTGGGTCTAGATTAGAATTTTCCCTAATATTTGTTGGATTTGAGATCAATCAATCAATTAATCAGGATCTATATAGTGTGGCTAATCACCCGATAGGGTATCCAGGCTCCAACCTGTCCAGGCTTATTTGAACAGCCAGGACATTTGGAAATGCAGAACTGAGGTTGCCAGAGCATTGAGCGGAATATAAAAATTTCAAGATTTCCGAATTTATCGGAACTCTTCTTGCTATGCGGAGTGCGGGAAACTCCTCAAACATTGCGAACAGAGCAGAGTAAACCAACCAGGCCTAATAATGTCTCATAATATATTTGCACCTTTTCACAGTAGAACTTGGTAACCTTGTAGGATACTTCCATCACATGGTCTGAACATCTTGATGTCCTTGGATTCCTCCCGTCTCTATTTATAATATGAATCGGGGTCCTCCCTTTGTGTGTTAGAACCTCTCCTCCTTACCAAAAGTTATTTCCCCGAGCCACACTATCTCTCATACACAATGCGCCTTTCACTAACAATGAGATCAAATGAATCCACCTGCAAAGAAGAAGAAAACAATGCAACTCCAGCAAATTTTCACGCTGAGGGTTAAATATTAGCGTCCAAATGCTTAGGGCCACGAGCTTCATTTTGATTGGCTGCCAACACTCCAAACCAAGAAGTGTTGGCAGCCATCTTGTGACTCGGCAAAACTGAATCACAAGAAAAAATAGAATAATGTGATTAAAAAAAGAAAAGTGGGCAGGGTAGAAACACCCTGACTACCTAGGCCTGGTCAGGGGTCGACTCCCAGGGCCTCAAAAAGCACTTTAAAAAATGGCAGGATTCGTGCTGGGTGCACGAATCCTGCAGAGAAAATAAAAAAAGGTTTTAATAAGCCCCGGTGGGCCATGTCCTGGAGGCAATAAGGAAAGTATATGTGGGAGTCTGTGGGGGCCCCCGCAGCCCTGGGGAACGCCACCTCCCCAGGGCATAATTAATATTATGTGGGGGCACGCGGCTTCCCTCACAGCCCAGGGGACCGCCACCTCCCCGGGGCATTCAGTAATAATAGGTGGGGAGGCCACGCGGGCCCCCCAAGCTCCAGGAACTGCCACCTTTCTGGGGCTTAAATAATGTAAAAGAAAGTGTGGGGGGCTCCTGCCCTTCCCCACACTGCCCTGGGGGACAACCACCTCCCCCAGTCAAACTTTAATTACGGGGAGCGGTCTGTTGTAGACCCCCGGGCCCCGGGGACCACCACCTCCCGGGGGCTTTAAATCAGTTGGGACGGGGACTTTGCGGCCTCCCTCCAGGAGCCTTCCATTGCCCTGGGGACTGCCACCCCCCAGGGCTGGCTCCGGCAATGTCCCAGAATGCCCACTCCAGGACATTCCAGTTTGCTATGGCAGGGCGGGAGTGTCATAGCAAACACTGCTTTGCTTCATGGAAGCGAGAGCAGGAAACATGCAGCTCCCTTTGCCCAAAAGTAATGCCGGCTCCTGCAGGAGGCAGGGAGTTGGCTGGGACAACGGGGGGCATTGGGAGTCCCCCACGGTCCCCAACAAAGAGGCCAGGCCCCGGCGGATGGGGTCGGTAAGGGGGGGCCACGCGGCCCCCTCCTAAATATATTTTTTAAACGAGGCAATGCCCCTGGGGATGGGGTCCCCGGGCTGATAAAGTCCTCAGGAGGGGGCCGCGTGGCATCCCCTCCATTAAAAAAAGAAAAAAATATGTTGCCATGCTTCAGGGGATGGAGTCCCCGGGGCCAAAATCAGACAAGGGAGGGGTCCCAAGGGCCCTAAAAATATCACGGGAAGAGGGGCCATACAGCCCCCCTTCTAACAAACCCCCACAAAAAAGCCAGCATCTCGCCGGAGGCCCCACCCCCTTCCTGCACCACTCTGCAAATGCGCTATCTGGCGCGTTCTGAGTTGCGAGATTAGGTCCCCTAGAATATTAAGGTTCCTTAGTTGCCAACTAACCCACCAGGTACCTCCAGTAAGCCCCACACAGTGGGATTGCTGAGAGGAGGTCCAAGGCCACGCCTCTTTTTACACCACTCTGCAAACGCGTCTATTGGCGCACTGCTGGTGGGGTGATGAGGTCCTCTTGTGTCCTTAGGAACTCAGGACTAAAGTGGACTTCATCCCCCGAGCATGAGTTCACCTGGAGGGCGTTTGCAGAGCGGTGTAAAAAGGGGGCATGGCCTTGGACCACCTCTCAGCAATCTCACTGTGTGGGGCTTACTGGATGTACCTGTTGGGCTAGTTGGCCACTAAGGACCCTTAAGGTGCTTTTTAATTGTCACCTAATCCCTGCCCCTTCCATCCATCACAGTCCCTCATTCATAGCAAGGCTCATTAATTTAAAACCGGATTTGAGGCCTTGCAGTCTGTATTAATCTGAGTGAAAATATTCATACATTACACCCGGTAAGACACTACTGATATAACAAGACGGGATATCCCGCCTAATTTGTGGTGATACAGCATGCTGCAGCCTCGTCTAGAAGTTAGTGACAACACTTATATGATTAAAAAAACCCCATTCACATTTGTTCAGATGTGTTAAGGATTTAGCGTATTTCTTATGACTTTTTGTTTCATAACCATAATTCAAATGATCGCATATGGTCAAAGTGAATAATCACTTGCAGTAACGTGTAATCATAACATGGGTTTAAGCAATTACTGTTTTCACACATATGCAACGTTTTTTTAATTCAAAACCAGCATTTATAGGTCTCTTACCAAAGATATGCACACACAAAGGTAGCAATCTACAGTTTTGCATCCATGTACAAACTAAGGGAGGGGTGTGGTTTGGAATATTGTGGTGCAGCGCATATTTACTAAAGCATGTGCTGCAATTGTACACCCTAACGTTCAATCATTACACTAATCACTTGAAATAGACATTGATAAAGCTGAAATACTTCTCTGATGTTCAGTTTGTTCCAAGTTGTTCCATAATAGATGCAGTCTATCTCTCGGATGATTTTGGTAAAGGATATCCATAATTTGCAGCTGTTTCGTATCGTTTGCTAGCATCTACAGCTGGTAAGATATTGTGAGGATAACATAAAATGGATCTACTAGCAGTTAGATATTGTGCAGGCTATCCCAGTGTGCTTGGAACGAGGGGTAGCTTGACTGAGGTAATTACATGTAACTTGTTCAGGATACAGAAACTGGTAGCATGTAACAAACCGGAAATCTTAGTTACATTTTCCTGTTGGAAGTGCACATTTGTATTTAACACAATGAAGCTTTTGAAGAAAATGCTGTTTGTTGCACTCAATATGATCCTGAAGTGCACTTGCGCAATTTTTAAAACACTTTTCTAATTAATTTTTCTAATATCTTTTTTTGCAGACTCATAAAAACATTTTAAAATATGAAGCAGAAATGAAAAATCTTCAGCAAACAGCAGAACTATTTGAAGTGACTGTGTCAGAATACAAACAGCTTAAGCAATGTCGGAGTGACATAATTTTACTCAAGTCAGTGTGGGATATGGTTATTTTTGTTCGGGTAAGATATTTATTGCATGTGTTCAAAATGAAATTTATGATTGGTTCACAGTTGATTGTCTAGTAAAAAATGGCGCTAGAGAACACAGCTAAATTGTAAATTCCCACTGTGAATTGATAAAACAAAAGGATCAAAAAAATATTATGCTGGGTGGTATACATTTTCCTTGAATGCTACATCAGAAGGTGGCGTTTCGTTTTCAAATGATACAAATAGTAGAGTCTGACGTGGATAAATAGACATTGGGGGGGAAGAGGCAATCGTATTCAGGATCTAGCAGAGACGATTGCTCAATATTGGGTAGGCTATGGCACGCAGATCGCAGAAAGAGATGCAAGAGGGGAGTGTTATAAATATGCAAAGGTAGGAAGCTAGTGAGGAAAAAACGTGTAGTAATGAAACGAGAAAAGGAAAAGGCCCCCGTGAAGCGAGATAAGACGACTCGAGATACAAGAAGAGGGAAGTAACTTAATGATTATTATACTTGCCAGAATGACTGTATCACGAATTGAAACAAATTTGATACACAATAAAATGAATAAACTGGTTAGTGCATCCTTTGAGTAAGAATTGAAGCATATACTAAAATATGGATTGAGTAAATTAAAATGAATACACCCTAACTGAAAACAATGTTGCAAGCACAGAAATGAATATAACACACATGAAACACAGGCATCGTTCACTAAAATGACAGACTTGTGAGAAGCAGAATAAGCCACAGCTGAAATGACTATTTTGCAGTGAAATAATAATTTTAGTTTAGTAGTTAATGTAGCACATATTGAAAAGTATAAGGCACAACTTGAAATAAATATTTTACAAATATCAAAGAACATGAATGGTTTCAAAATTAATTTAACTCTACTATACTACACACATGGCAATCTGTATGATACGTATTGAAATTAGACAGTAAGACAGGTTGACAGGGGTAAGAATTTCCTTCACCCGATGCCCAGGACACTTATTGGGTCAAGGACAGCATGTTTTCAAATTTATTTTGTCAAATGGAGCACCAACCTCCTGCAGAATAAACCCTTTGGTTGTTAGTTTACAGTACCACAGTTTGGATGAGGGAAAGATGATTGTCTGACAGTAAGGCAAGATTTGTATCTGTATAAATAAGTTGTTCAAAATTCCATATATGTTTCACTAACGAGGAGCCTTTATTATTAGTGGAAGAACTCCAAGGAAAGGCACTGAGCTCTATCAGTCACCAAGAATCATAGACTCTGGTTTAACAAACATAGGAGTGTCAGAGCAGTTCCAAAATGCGGGATATCTATCCCCAGTATTCCTCCAAAACTTGGAATCTAAGATACAAAGAACATTAGCGCTGACTCCAACCTGCTATAGAAGCTGCCATGAGAACTGATGCACACCTTCTTCTTCCCCATGTTCCCAAAGTCAAAAGCTACAGGAGAGTAGCGTCACTCTTGAACAAGGTGGATCCCCTTCCGGTGAAACAGTGCAAAATATGGCCAGATCTCTGCTCTGGCAATCAAAGAAAATGGAGCTACAAATTGATCTCTTAGCAACCATCGCGCAACGCCTAGCGGAGCTGTACAACAAGGCGGACTCTCTGGAGCAAAAGCTTAACGACATCCAGATCAATTGTAGAGGCACTTGCACGTGTGCAGCCCTCATGGACACATGGGCAACACTGCCAGAAATTCTTAAAGGCATGGTAGAAGCACTAAAAACGCAATCAGGAACTCCAAGCAACAAGTACAGCTCCAGTCCTGCTTTAATTTCAGAAAACCAGTCAGGTATAGCAGGCAGAGGCAACCCTGTGGATTCAACAACAATCTCCGAGGCACAAGACGTTCCGCCACTAAACAATTCCTTTAGTAGACCTTCCAGCTGCAACTTCAAGAGCAGCAAACTGTCCCCGGGAAAGCTTCCAGAGGACAATACCATCAACCAGACAAGGATGGAGAACCAGTAGTCAAGGAGGGCTAAGAAAAAGCTAAGGAAACAGGAAAAAAAAGCTAAGACAGCAAAAAAACGCGCCATTTTTTTACCAACTCACTTTCAAACATCACAAAGTACCACAGAGACAAGACGTCTCTTCCCGATCTTTATGAAAAATCAATCCTCAAAGAATTCAACAGGCACAGTTCCACCCTCCCCGGGGAAGGCAGAAGAGAGGGATAGATCTGAACAGTCAAACCCTCACACAAAGGACACCCAAAGCCCAACAAGCACGGTAATTAGAGTCCTATCACCCCCAGACATGAACAACAAAAAGAGAGAGCAAAGAAGTTCTGAGGATGCACGAAAGGACCTAGCTTCCGGGCCTGAGGCTTGTATCAATAAGTGATACCTTGCCCCAAGTGGGCAGAAAAAGAGCGAACAATCAGAACAGCCGACTCAAAGTCTGGTACAGCAGCAGGCCTTAGGCCAATGGTCCCTAGGCACTAGACACAATGCAAGCAACAGTGAAGGAGAAACTAATGCCCAGGGCTATACAAATCAAAGTAGTAAACTAACGCGCGAGGTGATCCTAACCCCTAGATACCAATTCAAAGGCAAGCATGATATTCTAAACAGGGGCAACATACTCAGACTCTTCAAGCATATTCCGTCTCTCATGGAAATGCAATCAAAAGACATAGTTTAGGTTAAATTCATAAGTGTAACCAGCGATTCCCATGGAGAATCAACCTCGATCGGACTAAGCAGACACGCCCAAGTGGGGCTCACAACTGAGAAAACAGCAAACATGGCTGACTGGGGGATTGATATAGCATTCCCCATACCAGAGAAATGCCCACATGTATTAGCGGTAAATTCACCAACAAAGGAGATTTTTTCGGTATTAAAGGGGACGGCAGTCAAACAAACAGGGGATAAGCGCTGCAAGGGAACAGAGTCTCCTCAATGCCTATAAGATAATAAGCTCAGCAGAGCAAAGGGCTGTGTTCCACATTGTTCCAAATCACTCCGCAAGTCAAAACAAGCTGAGGGGCCCGGAAGACGTGAGCCCGCGACGGCATACCCAACAGTATTAAAGGGCACAGCATTTTGAATAAGAACCGAAAAGGGGGGAATAACACGCGCCTGTCAATTGTATCATGGAACGTCGCAGGGCTAAAAAGAATGCTCAATTGCAAAGCAGCATGCTCATATCTACGAGAAAACGACATACTTTGTCTACAAGAGACTTGGGCCACTGAACCTCTAATTCTCTCAGGTTTCTATGAGGTTCACACTGCTGCAATAAAAAGTAATATATTCGGGAGAGCAGCAGGTGGGCTCTCAATCTACATCAATCACAACCGCAAATTAGAGGTAAACTCAATAGAAACTAACTCTGCTAATCTCCAAGCAGTTTTCGTTTCCGGTCTTAAAAGTTATAACAGCGCAATCTGTCTGTTGATAATCAACTGTTACATAAACCCCGCCACAAAGCAAAAAAAACAAGTTATAAAACTATTATCTGAAAAAATTGACAGTTTGATAAACAAACATGCTTCCCATCTCCCAATCATCGCAGGGGACCTGAACATCAGGGGTCTAGGAGATGATATAAGGTACAGACCTAGTGCAACAGAAGTGGTGCCCCTACATCGGCTGCTGAATGAGCATAACATGGTCTCCACTCAGGTTCCCAAGAAGGCAGTGGACTCTCAATGGCTGCCCTTGCCCACATTCAAGAACAAGTCAACAATTGACTACATCCTTATTGTTGAGAAACTGGTAACTTTCTTTAAAGACTTCGAGGTGGGAGACAGAGAGGAAAGTGATCACAAGCCTCTGAGGGTCACATTCGACATAAAGGGGAAAATTGCAAAACACCCCGGAACTTTGGGAACATCAACCGAGGAAGAGCATCATACATTATTGAACAGAATAAAATGGACCACAAAATTAAGTCCAGTTCTTACTGAATGGGTCACCCATAAAGAGCAGTGCCAATCTTTGGCTCCCCCCCTGGAGCACTGAAGGGATCTACTGGAGGAACTAAAATTGGTTCTAGGACAGGACAGGGGCAACCGGAAAGCTCAAGGCCTACACCCGCAAAACCACCCACTACAATTAAACCCCAGGGACTTAGATCAAACAAAACAAAGACTTACAAAGGCATTGAAGGCGAGAAGAAAAGGAGAGACAAATCACCTCAGTGTGGAAATAAAAGTGCTACGAAGCGAACGTAGGAAAAAAATATGGGAACTTCGGAGAAAGAAAATTGAGGCGGAGTGGTTGAAAATATTCAACATGCTCAAAGGAAAAGGCCAGTCTCGACTTTGGAGTTACATCAACAGTGGCCTTAAACAAGGATGTGTTCTTGCACCTCTGCTTTTCAACATCTATACATCCGACCTGGGTCAAGCACTGGAGGGGGCAAACTTAGTTATCCCGAAGATGGGGAACGTGAGGCTGCAAATTCTTCAATATGCCGACGATCTTGTAATTTTGGACCATACCAGGATTGGCTTGCAGAAAGCCTTAGATGCGCTATACAGCTTCAATCAAAATAACAACCTACTGGTAAACCAGGACAAGACCAAAATCCTCATCTTTGGAAAGTACCATCGAAAACAGACAGCTCAATGGCGCCTAGGGGATCAGCAAATTAGATCTTGCAAAAATTACAACTACTTGAGTCTCAGGCTCAAGGAAGGGGCAAAATCAACTGCTCATTTGAAATATCTAGGAAATAAAGGTGCCGGGATCATTTGCAGCTTGGGAAATCTCAATCGAAAATTACACAGCCCATTCACGGAACCCATCCTGAAAGTTCTAAAAGCAAAAACAGTGCCCTCAATTAATTACGGCCACCTAACCTTTCCCGGCGCCTTTGACAATTTCTACATGAGCTTTCAATCTTCCATATACAAGAAAGTGCTGGCAATCCCACGACAGGCCAGGAGAGCCAGAGTAAGGCTGGAGCTGGGGCTTTCTCGCCCAGACATCTCTTGCCTCGGGGATACAATAAAATACTATAGCAGCACTTTGAGAGCTCCAGCAACACACTTGAAAGCTCAAATTAAATCAATTTTTGAAGAAAATGGTTCACCATGGCAAGCACAATTGACAGGAGCTATTCAATCACTAGAAATAGAGAAGCTAAACCTGGTCAATATTAATATTTCAATTGCCGCATGGAAAAAAGCAGTGAACAGACAGGTGAAGCACATCTCATTCGCGCGAGATCTGGAAAGTCTCCATAACCATCCAAATCGTTCCACACTGGATGCCTCTTACAAAGTGGGAAAAGCACAGCCTTATTTTGAACAAGCACTATCAGTTCAAGTTCGAAAAAGATCACTTAAATGAGGCTCTTGGCATTACCCATTGTGGAGTTCAATCAAAGTTGGGCCTGTGCGGACAAATTAGCAGCATGCAGACTTTGTGACTACCATCAGGAATCCTGGTATCATTTGCTGTGTTGCTGCCCAAAGCTAGCCAGAGCTCAGGGCCTCACGCGATGCAGCGAAATCTCGGACTTGTGCTTTTCGTCCACAGAAAGTCAAACAGCAGCATGGCTGGGGAAATTTACAGACCTAATCCGTGCAGGACTGACCGCAAATGCTGAGCCGCAGAAATAAATCTGTAGGACTGGAAGCAGGGGAGAGGTGGACAAACCTATGTCTTAAAAATTAACGCTCTTTGTTCTAAAACAGTATTACTAGATCACGAAACTGTAACGAAAGTTTTAGGTCAAACTAGACTGTGGCAATAATCAGGGGTCTATTTTGTTTTTAGATAATTATTTTAGAATGTTAGTATATTGTAATGATTTTAATTAATCGAACAATACAAGCTTTGTCACTTTTCACTTTCACTGAACTCTAAGATTTGCTTGCATTACTGACAGTGGTTCTAATCTAAAAATGTGTATAACTTTTCAATATGTAGCCATTTGTGGAACTTTATAATGCTCCATAAATGGGCAACTTTAAATACCATTTCTCTGAGACGTCATCTCACAAAAGCTGTTTGGTGCATGTCAATATTCACACAAAACAAATATTAACGGTGAATTCGTGTAAGACCTAATGGGCAACATAAACATGAATTAGGAGTACCATGCTTAAAGTCACAAAAAGCACTCTTAGAATTGTCATCTTGCATTGGTGCCGATTTACAACTTTCCGACATTGACAAGATTTTATAGAAGTAGTTCTGGAAACCGTACTCCTAGCAAGCTCTTTTGATTTCCATTTTTGCGTCATGAAAAATACATGTTCTTATTTGCTCATGTAAAAATTGGCAGAGCGATAACAGATTCACTTCTTACAACTTATTTTCTTTTTCATCCAAGGAGAAAATATTTCTCCCTCGGAGAATTTCCTGTCTCTGAACACCCATCTTTTTCCCGAACTGGAAAACTTTTACTCCTGACCTGTAATATTGTAGGAAGAACCTGAATAGAAGGTGGTGTGTATCCTTAAAAAAGTCAGTATTTTGGGCATGTAAAAGCTCACAGTGCATTCCAGGACTGAAACTACTGCTTCTTGGCTAGTGCCAGCTCCTGTATGAAGAAGTGCAGAAAGGTCAGAGTGTTCCTAATATCCAAACCCTGATATAATATGAGTCCTGATATAATCACGGAGACTATTGACAACGCTCTGATACAATTTGAATGCTCCCACAAATTGTCACTTCCCTGCATCTGACAAATGATTTTGTTTATAGAATAATTAGATTTCTGCGGTTTCCCATCAACAGGACACCACAATATTTTATTAAAGTTTCACATCCCTGGATTGAAATGAATATGACAAGTGTTAGCATTGATATGTGCCATGTATAGAAATGAAGATGGCATGCTTTGAAAGAAATATGACACTTAGAAATGTACATGGAATGTGTTGAGGTTAAAATGACAGGCAATGAACCTAATATGAAGCAGGTTTAAATGATTATAAAATTAACAGAACAAGTGAAATAAACCAGTCCAATCTATGTGAAAATGGTATATGATGTATGCATAGGATTCACGTTGAATTGAATATGGATACTTCCAAAATCATTATGAAAGGTGGAGAAATTAATATTACAAGTACTGACTTAAACATTAGCTCCTCAAAGCAAACATGACATAATACAATCAATATGGCTTAATCTGAATGCAATATGCCATGCATTGAAATTAATCTGAGTTAGACCTGTCAGCTGTAAAGTGGTCTTCAATCAATCAATCAGTCAATCAATCAATCAATCATAGCATTTGTAAAGCGCACTACATACCTGTGAGGGTCTCAAGGTGCTGGGGGTTTGGGGGGGGGGATGTTGCTACTGTTCGAAGAGCCAGGTCTTGAGGAGTCTCCTGAAGGTTAGAAGGTCTTCGGTCTGCTGTAGGCGGATGGGGAGGGTGTTCCATGTATTGGCGGCGAGGTGGGAGAATGATATGCCGCCGGCGGTCACTCTTCGGATGCGGGGGATGGTGGCGAGGGCGTGGTCTGCGGAGCGGAGCTGGCGTGCGGGGGTGTAGAGGCTGAGTCGTCTGTTGAGGTACGCTGGTCCGGTGTCGTGGAGTGCCTTGTGTGCGTGGGTGAGGAGTTGAAGGTTATCCTCTTGTTGATGGGGAGCCAGTGCAGGTCTTCTTTCAGGTGGGGTGTGATGTGGCTGCGGCGGGGATGACCAGGATCAGGCGGGCGGAGGCGTTCTGGATGCGTTGGAGTTGTTTCAGGAGTTTGGCCGGGGCTCCTGCCATAGTCTCTGCGTGCTTCCAGCTCTCTGGGAAGGTCGCTGTCTCGAAAGAGATGTTGATGGTTTTCCGGAGGTGGGGTGCGATGGTGCTGCTGGCTTTGTTGAAAATGTGGTGTGGGCAGGGGTCTTCCGGGGATCCAGAGTGGACGGGTTCATGATCTTGATGATGTCGTCTTCGTTGATGTTGGTCCAGGCGAGCAGGCGGTTGGTGCGGGTGGAGGTCATGGGAGCGGGGGTGTCAGCTGTTGCCAGGGTGATGACAGCGTCGAAGCTGTCGTGGATGTCTGCGATCTTGCGATGGAAGAAGGTGGCCAGCGAGTTGCACAGGTCTTTTGCCGGTGGGATGTCGTTGGTGTTGGAGCTACTGTTGAAGAGTTCCTTCACGATGCTGAAGAGCTCTTTGCTGTTGTGTTTGTTGTTGTCTAGGCGGTCTCTGAAGGCGGTCCTTTTGGCGGATCTGATGAGTTGGGGGTGTCAGCGGGTGGCGTTTCTGTGGGCTGTGTAGCTTTCCAGTGTTCTTTCACGGGTCCAGTTTTTTTCTAGTTTTCTGCAGGTTTGCTTGGAGGCCTGGAGGTCTTCGGTGAACCAGCTGGCTCTCTTGCTGGTGTGGGTGTTGGGGCGTTTCTTGAGCAGGGCGAGGGTGCTGGCGCAGTCGTGGATCCATTGTTTGAGGTTGCGGGCTGCGGTGTCCGGGTCTGTTGGGTCTGCGGGTGGGGTCTGGGCAAAGGCGGCAATTAGCAGGTCCTCGGTGTTCTTGCCCCCGCTGCGGCGAGGCATCTGCTGGGTGCGATGGTGTGTGGTGGGTGTCCGGAAGGTGAAGTGGATGCAGCGGTGGTCTGTCCAGTGGAGTTCAGTCAGTGGTGCAGTCGAAGAAGACGTGGGTGCCCGCTGAAAAGATGGGGTAAAGCGTGTGGCCGGTGGAGTGTGTGGGTGCTGTGACGAGTTGTCTGAGTCCGAGGTTGCCGAGGTTGTCGATCAGGGCTGAGGAGTTGGCGTCGTTGTTGTTCTCGAGGTGGAAGTTCAGGTCCTCGAGGAGGATGTAGTCCATGTAGGCGAGAGCGTGTATGCTGACGAGGTTGGTGATTGAGTCGTTGAACTGTGGTCGGGGTCCGGGGGGGTCTGTAGATGAGGGTGCCTCCGAGGGTGGTGTTGGGGGTCGATGTGGATTTGGACGTGCAGGTGTTCGGCAGTGCAGAGGGTGTCGTCGGCATGTGTCGAGATTTTGAGAGGGTTTCTGTGGACGATGGCAATTCCTCCTCCTATTCCATTGGTGCGTTCCTTGCGAGTGATCTTGTAGCCTTCTGGGATGGCTATGGCAATGTTAGGTGCCGAGGAGGGGGTCAGCCAGGTCTCCGTCAGGAAGGCGACATCTAGGGCATTGGTGTCGAGTAGGTCCCAGAGTTCGACTGTGTGTTTGCGGGCAGAGCGGGTGTTGAGAAAGATACATCTGTGGAAGTTGGTTTCCATGTTGGGCGGGTTGGCGGGCCGGATGCTGGTGAAGCTGCAGTTCTGGCAGGAGAAGGGTCCTGGGGTGCATTTCTGGGTGGCCTGGTAGCAGGTGCGAGAATGTCCGGCGTTGAGTGCATGGAGAGTGCTGGGGTCGTAGTGGAGGCGGGCATCGAGGTGTGTGCAGGGGCCAGGGTTCCTGGCACAGGGCGTGGTCCAGGCATGGATGGGCGCAGACCAACTTTCCTTAGGGGCACCTTAAGCGCGCCAGCGGCTCTGCCATGCAGCGTCCGGCATATATGAGGAGGTGGGAGAGAGGAGCAGCTGGGAGGCGGGAGGCGGAGCAGAGAATGGGCAGTAGGCTGTCAGGGGGGCGGGGCTGCAGGGGGCACAGTGGCGGGGGAACAAGTGTCTCATAAAGCAAAATTGGGCATAAAAGAGGTGGATAACAGTGTCATAGAAGGCAAAAACAGGGCACAAGAGAGGGGAAAAACAGTGTTACAGAAGGCAAAAACGGGGCACAAGAGAGGGGGAAAACAGTGTCACAGAGGCAAAAACGGGTCACAAGAGGGGGGAAAACAGTTCACAGAGGCAAAAACGGGGCACAAGAGAGGGGGAAAACAGTGTCTCATAAGGCAAAAACGGGGCACAAGAGAGGGGGAAAACAACGTCACAGAAGGCAAAAACTGGACACAAAAGAGGGGGAAAACAATGTCACAGAAGGCAAAAACGGGGCACAAAAATGGGGGATGAGCAGACTTACGTGCGAGTCCTCAGCAGCAGCAGCTGGGGCAGGGGCACACAGGTGGAGCTGTGCGGAGGGGGAGCGACCTATCAGGAGGGTCAGGGGTCCCCCCAAAGGTTTTGCCTGCTTGCCTCCAATTTTGCTGGATTTTTGCTTCTGTTGGCCTTAGGACTCTGTGCAGTTTACTACTGCAAATCAGTGCTAAAGTGCTTGTGCTCACTCACCTAAACATGGTTTGATTGGCATATACCTAATTGGCATATTTCATCTACTGTGTAAATCCCTTGAAGAGTGATATACCATATACCAAGGGCGTGTAAATTAAATGCTACCAGTGAGCATGTAGAGCCTATTGTGCCACCCACCTAAATAGCACACTAAAACTTGTCCCAGACCTGCCAATGCAGCCTGCATGCACTGTCACACTTTCAGACTGTTCAGAACGCGGCAACTTGGTTGGTGAATGGTCTTTCAAGACGTGAACGTTTCTCCAGGCATTTGCATGACCTACACTGGCTTCCCATTGAAAATCATATTCTTTTTAAATCAGATCTCTTAATGCATAGAGATCTCTATCAGTCTGGACCTGACAATCTCTTGGGCAGGATTGCCTTTTACAGCCTGGCGAGAGCTTTACGTTCATCCAACAATCATCTGGCTAACATTCCTAGAGTTTGTCTGGCTACAGCAGTCAGTTGCTCCTTTTCTTTCTTGACGCCAGTTGGGTGGAACAAGCTCCCTCTAGACTTGCGTTAAACAATGGCTTAAGCTGCTTTTAAGATAAAGCTCAAGACCTGGCTTTTCTCACTGTAACTGTCATTTCGTCTGTTTTCAACTCAGACCGTGAAGCGCCAGGACATTCTTGAGTAGTCGTGCGCTCTATAAAACCTTTTCACTATCACTTCCATTTCGACTTGGCATTTAAAATCCCTTGCCAATCCTTAAACTTCCCTTTTATTGCAAATGTCACCCCTAAGTTGGCCCTAGGTAGCCCATAGGGCAGGGTGCAGTGTAATTAAAAGGTAAGGTATGTACTTTTAAGTTTTATATGTCCTGGTAGTGAAAAATTTCCAAACTCATTTTTCACAATTAGGGAATCGCAATACCTAAAATTTATACACAGAGCCCTTGGAGTGAATACATTACACCTTTTATTAGAATACATTGACATTGTTGACTATATCTACTGGGTCTCAAATTCACCCATGTTGTGGCTTGAGATAGTTTTGACTTTCTAGATTGAAGAATTACTGTCATTGGCAAGAGGCTTTCCATATCATTTTGCTTCAAAAATACATATAATTCAACACTAATTATTATTATTATTACATTTATTGAGCGCACAGCTACCCGGAGGTTTCCCGGCACTTGCCTTGGGAACCCATCCTGGCTTTTCCCTGTGAGATAGCCCCTACAGGGCATCCCGCCACAGGGGGGCCTTTGTGGAGATTAAGCAAGCTTAATGCCCAGAGTTTGAACCCATTATTAGAGCAGGCACCGAAGCGAGAATTATCAAGTCCGTGGACATTTGAGCTTAAGACCCTGCCGCGTCAGGAATTGAACCCTGGTCCCGGGTCTGACCTCAGCTTCCGGGTTTGCCTGCTCTACACCGTGAGCCACACTTCTCCAATTGCTGATAGTTGCCATGCCTGCAGTATTATTAACACCATCCTGTATGGAGAATTCATTTGATAGAAGATAAATTGTACATCTGAATCAAAACATAAAACAACAGGTGATAGTATGACACATTGATTCATAGATCACGGGTATTCTATGAAGAAATTGATGGAAGCTCAGAAAATGCAGATTCACGACTCAAATTGACCTGTTTAAGAGTTGTGAGCAAATTTACTAGTGGTCTTTCCATACCTAATATCTGAAAAAAATAATTGGGTATTCTGTACAGGATTCAATACATGTGGGGATTGTAGAATTTTCAAATTTCCATTAAATGAAAGTAACCAGATTTCTGAGTAATGGCAAATAGTTTTTTGTTAGATCCTCCTGTTAACTATACAGCAACTTATGCGATGTATGCGATTAGTTGCTTTGTTGAATACTATATATAGGTAGCAAGATTAGACAATTAAAGACAACCCATTATGAAAATATTTGGGCCTTTTGGGAGAGTGATGACAGGTATCCAGTTACAGTCACTTTTAAAGAACAGCATGATTTGAACTGCAAATTGTTAAAATTTGCTGTCATATGTCGCTAAATGAAACACCCGAGAGGAGAAAATTGGCGATGGAAATGTACGTAGATGGAATTGCAACTTATCAGTACCATTTCCACATTGTATTCACAGTGTTCACATTGTGTTCAAAGTATATATAAAAAAACTAACTGAAATGCTATAAAACCATAGATTTGTATCCCTTTGCATGATTGGTAAGATATTACTAGCTCATATTCTGACAGGTATTGTCTCTATACATTTTCGTGTAGTAAAGTTCCTCAATTGTTGTATATTTCTGAATATTATTTGTGAGTGAATATTTAAACTCTTACATAATACCATGAAATACTATTTCATCTATATTTAGATAGATTAGATAGTGTGGAGAAGTGTGGCTCACGGGTTAGAGGCGCAGACCCGGAAGCTGAGATCGGCCCTGGACCAGGGTTCAATTCCCCGCCTCGGCGGGTCTTGGGCTAAACATTTCATGGACTCGATAATTCTCGCTCCGGTGCCATCTCGACTCACGTGTTCACACTCTGTGACTCTGGGCAATAGCTTGCTTAATCTCCACAACGGCCCCTCGTGGCGGGATGCCTGGCTTTCACCTTGTGGATACCCTGCCGGGGTTATCTCACAGGGGAATACCAGGACGGGTTCCCTAAGCAAGCGCCGGGAAACCCACTGCGGGTAGCTGTGCGCTATATAAGCTCAAATACATTTACATATAAAGGTTTAAATTGATAATTCAGATGAGTTTATTGTTAATAAGACCGTTTGTGGTTATTCTATAACATTGAAACATTAAAACTTGCCCTTATATTAAAATAACCTTCATGGTTAAACTATACCCATACTTGATAATCATATCCTGAATTGATCAGAAATATCTTAATTTCCCAGCCTACAACTTACCAGATGGTGTAAAATGCACTTTAGCAATGTATTTTAAATGATGATGAATGCTACTAATTAGCTATACTGGATTTAAATGGGTCAATGATAATATTTTAGTGTAACCTTGACAAAAATCCATGGAGGTGGAAGAAACATTGGCTTGTGCGTGGCTGACACCACTCACTGTTTATCTGTTTTTGCACATAAACACCAGCACTTTATAAGATGCATTAGCCATAATGAAGTACTTTTGACCCTTGAATCAAACATGGGACTTTTCATTACGCTTATTTTATTGGAAACTTGTGAGGGGACTATGGGCCCGATGTAGGTAGGCCTTTACCGTTCGGTAACGGCCGAAAATACTGATTTTCGGCCGTTACCGACCGGTATTGAGTGATCCGTATGTAGGTGATAGAAAATAGGCCGATTCGGTAAATTTACCGAATCGTTAAAGTTACCGATCGTGAAAGTTACCGATCGGTAAACGTACCGATCGGTAAACCAACCGATCGGTAAACGTACCGATCGGTAAACCTACCGATCGTTAAACTTACCGATCGGTAAAAAACAGTCAAAATTGAAATTGAGATGTAGGGAGGCTCCGAAATACCGAATTTGCTCCAAAATCGGTATTTAACAGTCGGTAATTACCATTGATTCAAAGCAGGTGGTAACCAGGTGCAGCCTATAAAAAAGGACCCAAAATGCAATTCTGTTTGCACAATGACTGCATTTTATGTCATTGCAAGACGGCTACGGCTACAGGAGGAAGGAGAGAGGGAATGGCTGAGACAGGAGCAGGTTTACAGGCAGAGGGTGACCCTGTTCATGCTCACAGAGGAAGAGATACTGCAAAGGTACAGGTTGGCTCCAGACACCATCTTGGAGCTAATCAGGGACCTAAAACCACTGTTGGAGCACCCCACTCCAAGGGCACATGCAATCCCAACACATGTACAGGTGCTGTGCAGCATCCACCTGCTGGCGTCAGGGAGCTACCAGAGCGTGGTTGCTGCGGTGGGAGGGGTGAGCCAGAGCAGCCTCTCAAGGTTTTTTCACAATTTCCTTGACGCCATGTTGCATAGGATGGAGCATTACATTTCTTTTCCATCCACCCATGCTGAACTGTTTGAAACCATATCTGACTTCTACCATATCATCGGATGCATTGATGGGATGCACATCCCCATTTGTCCCCCTGCGGCCACGGAATACATTTACCGCAATAGGAAGTCAAGCCACACCATCAACGTGCAGGTGATTTGCAATGCCAAGAACGTCATCACTGACATTGTTGCAAAATACCCGGGAAGTACCCACGACTCATATATATTTCAAAACAGTGGCATCTATGCACGCCTGACTGCAGGGGAATTTGGTGAAGGCTACCTCCTAGGTAAGAGACAGTGTGCAACACCTATTACACCTATTACACTTATTGCAATAAGCAGTACATGTATGCATGTGAGTAAATTTTACCCTTTTCATTCTAGGAGACAGTGCATATGCCCTCCGCTCATTCATACTCATACTCACCCCCTACCTCAACCCCTCAACACCCAGCCAAAGGAGATACAACCGGTAAATACCGATCGGTAGATACCGATCGGTATCTACCGATCTGTTAATACCGAATTTTAAGGATTCGTTAAAAAATCCAGATGTTGGTACCTACATCCCATTTACCGATTTTGAAATACCAAATCGGTAAAATTCGGTAATATTCGGTATTTCAAAATCGGTAAATGTGATTTACCTACATCTGGCCCTATGAGTACCTTAGTGACGCACCTTCAGCAGTCTTCAGTTTGCTTCAATGCATTGATAGGGATAAAACCCATGATAAAAAAAACATGACTGATTCTTTTGATCTAAGATGCTTTAGTGATTTTATATACGAAGTATAAAAGATGTGCATGTCAATTCAGTGAAAAACATAGCTGTTGCCTGAAAGAACAGACTAGTGATCAAAGATTTAGAACAGTAACATTAAAAGGGGGTCGATGCATGCTTAGAAACTTTGGCAGGGTGTGTAAATGACAGATTGACATTAGTCATATTTGTGTTGAGCTTGGAGTATTCTGAAGGTAGAGGCAAGAACTGCAGTGTTTTCATCTGGAATAAATAGAAAGAAAAGACTGGCGGAAAGAAAATATGGAGGTACAGAAGGAGCTAGGACAAATGTAGATGGTAGGAGTAGCAACATATAGAGAGGGTGAAATGGAGGTGGAAGGAGTGGATGGTTTTGCACATGTAGAGTGTACACACAGTAGACAACAGAAGTTGTTACGGACTGAAGCAGAATGGGTTTAGTTCGATTTTTATTACCGGAGACTTCTGTTTTTAAAGGAATAGGACATGCCGTGAACTAAATAACTAAGGGCCAGATGTAGGTCGCCCAATACCGGGTGGTAACGGCCGAAATTACCGAATTTCGTCCGTTACCGACCGGATTCGGGTTTTTAAGATGTAGGTGGCATTTTTTTAAGGATTCCGTATTTTACCGAATCGGTAATTTAAGGATTCGGTAAAATACCGAATTCTTAACATACTGATTCGGTAAATTACCGAATCCAGGATGTAGGAGGCACTCAAGTTAGTGCATTCCTCAGTTAAGGATTCGTTATTTACCACCAACTAGAAGTTGGTGGTAAATAATGAAAACCTTTGAAAAAGCATTTTTTTTGCTTTTCCAACAGTGCCATGTTGCAGACATACATGCCCTTAATGCATGTATGTCTGCAACATGTGCATCCATACACAATTGAGGGGTTCAACAGGGTGTCAAAGTGACACCCTGCCACCCTTCAATGTTTCCCCCAATTACCGAATCGGTAATTACCGATTCGGTAATTGACATTCATTCCTATGGGCCTCTAGGCCCATAGGAATAAGTGGCAATTACCGAATCCGCAAATACCGATTCGGTAATTACCGAAACTTACCGATTTGGTAATTTTTTAGGAAAAATGACCTACATCCCATTTACCTGTTCTTAAATACCGAATCGTTATGATTCCGTATTTAAGAATCGGTAATCTAGGATTACCTACATCTAGCCCATAGTCTTTGAAATGAATTGGTGTGTTGAAATGAACATTAGATGCACTAGAATAAATATATATACTGAATTCTAATCTAGGCATTGGTAAAAAATAGAAACTATTAAAATTAATATGGCTTTGAGTATCAATCCTTAAAAAAATATATATGTTTACCAAAGTTTTTGCTTACATGCATACATCACTTTAGTAATACAAATGGAAGGTATTACAACAGACAGTTTGGATTGCAAAGGACTTACAACACTGGTAAAGTATTATGAATGACTTGCTATGCCTATATTACAAATCAGTCATAGCAGTAAATAGACCTCCACCACCCATTCTGTACAACAAGTACTAGGTTTAGTGCCATAAGAAGCAGGTTTCTGTTCGGTAGGCATCCATCTGCAAACTGGTCTTGACATCCACCTGATGACCTTTGTGATAAAGTAGCAGAATGGCGAAACATCAGGTATAAAAATAATTGACAATGGGAGCAGATTCATACATACATTATGTTAACCAGGCAACAGTGAACTCGAACATCAAAGAAGTGTGTGCATTATCCATCACTGGGCCCACCTTATGCAACAAACTTCCTCTGTCTTTGAGACAATGTAAGGAACATCTTACATTCAGAAAACTTTTGAAAACTGTTCTGTTCAAAAATGAGATCTAGGTTCTACCCTATCCATTTCCACTCAAACATAACTCCTGTTGTTACCGGACCCACAAGCGCAGAGATACTCCAACTGGAGTTGATTCAAGCGCTATACAAACCAACAAATAAATAAATAAATAAATAAATATGGAGTTTCACACTTGCAACCACAAGTTAGATTAAATCACATCAACAATAGAGAGGAAGATAAATGCCACCACTTCCCTTCCCCATCAGTAGCTAATAGGTAATCATGCAGATACCAAGGCACCCATCAAACATTGAATATCCTGAAGCGGAGCCAAGATAAGTTGTGGGTGCAGGGCACGCAAGAGTCTGCCATTGGTGATGCATACCATTAACCGCCTAGGACAGGCATTCTAGCAAAGGCATATCCTATGTGTGGGGTCTACAGGTTATTCCTCTAAATAACACCACAAGGATCCAGAGACGGAGGGGAAAGGAGATGGGACAAATCATAAATACCAGGATGCCCTTCTATTGCCGCCTGTCCAATGATGTGCATGAGGTATCTGCCCCTCGAACGATCTCCAGCAAGTGCAAGGCACTCAGAAGAGGGGGACTCCCTACCACGTCTCCCATCCCTCTCTGCTGGGGAATCGACACTCCTCAAGGGACTACATATTGCCGGGGATCCCTCCTGAAAGTCATTCAATTTTGCATCCCAATGAGTTGCAATCGGGAATTTTTTCAGACCGAGGGTCTCCTCTCTGCACAGGGGAATGCCCTCAGCTCTGCAATGAATGTTGCGATACCAAAGGGAATGATGGACGGAGTGTTTGACCAAATCAAACACTCACTCCCAGTCAACTGATCTGGGTTTAATCCATCATCATTCTTTAGCCCACTCCACCACCAAAGTTCAGACATGGCCATATGAAAATCAGTCTGACCCTGTGCCTCAAGGGAACAGTCCAACCCGAACTGCCAAGCCATGTCTTCCCTGGACCGGAAACAAGCATCCTGGGACCGGTTTTTGATTCATAATCCTCATCAGCCAGGCTATCTTGAATTCAGTGGTAGAGTGATCAAGGGACCCATGTCTGGGCATACCCTGCCAACTCAGGGCGAACAAAGCAATGCCAAAGGGTATGATGGAAGGAGTGTTTGAGCAAATCAAACACTCACCCCCAGTCAACTGATCTGGGTTTAATCCATCATCATTCTATTTAGCCCACTCCACCACCCCAGTTCAGACATGGCCATATGCAAATCAGTCTGACCCTGTGCCTCATGGGAACAGTCCAGCCCGCACTGCCAAGCCATGTCTTCCCTGGACCGGAAACAAGCATCCTGGGACCGGTTTCGGATTCATAATCCTCATCATCCAGGCTATCCTAGGATGCGTGTTTCCAGTTCAGGGATTGACCTGGCTTGGAAGTTCGGGCTGGACTGTTCCCATGGGGCACAGGGTCAAGACTGATTTACAACTGGCTGGGTTTAAACTGGAATGGCATGGAGAGCAAAAAAACGATGGATTTATGCCCAGATCTCTGTACTGGGGTGAATGTATGACATTGTTCTGCATTCTGTCCATCAACTGTTGTTTTTGCATTTGTCACCCCGAGTGGGACGGGCATGCCCAGACATGAGTCCCGTGCTCTCCATGCCACTGGAATTAAGCTATCCTGGCTGATGAGGGCCCGAAACAGGTCCTAGGATGCGTGTTTCCAGTTCAGGGAGGTCCTGGCTTGGCAGTTCGGGCTGGACTGTTCCCATGGGGCACAGGGTCAAGACTGATTTGTATATGGCTAGGTTCAAACTATAATGGCATGGTGAGCAAAACAACGATGGATTTATGCCCGGATCTCTCTACTGGGGTGAATCTATGACATTGTTCTGCATTCTGTCCATCAACTGTTGTTTTTGCATCTGCAATGAATGTAGCCAGGCCAGCTGAGGAGGAGGGTATGGAATTTCCAATGTCTTGTAATCAGTTGCTTAGCCACCAGTAGTCCCAGGTCCAGAAAGTGCGTAGTCACCCTCTGTCGCTTACTCCTAAAGAAGATGTAATGTGAAGTCCTTCTAAGTGTATGCCTAGGGTCGCTCCATGCTAGGGGCCATAGAAGCTGTGACAGACTGCCAATACAAGGCAAGGCGGTAACAGGACCACAGCATGGGCAGCAAGTCCTCATTCACAGCGTGACATCTGGGACAGGCCTCATCTGTGTGATGGAAATAATGGTTAATCTTATCTGGGGTGAGGTATGCTCTCTGTGTAATGTAGTATTGGATTATGCTGAACAATGCATTCCGGAGAACCCTATTGGGCTTTCTGAGATTGCAGCCAGTTCCTTGTCTGGACAAGGACTGGACAGATCAGCCTCCCAGCGCTGTCTCAAGGGGGCAACCGGCACCTTTGTGCACTTACGCAGCAAGTCTGCGAACTATCTAGTGAGATGCCTGCCCGTTGCAATCACATGCAAGTACTGGACTGTGAGGTGGCTCTATCACTCGACATGTCTCCCCAACAGCACCTCAGGGCAAGGAGCATGGCTGTGTATAACAAAAACTGTCCAGGATGTAGCCCATCCTCCTCCACCAATATGTCAGTGGGTATTATGACTCTATCCCAGTAAAGATCACCGAGCATGTCCAGCTGCCCACTATGTGCATATCTTGTCAGACAACATGGTAGCTGGCCCCCGGGGGTACCCAGCAAAGGTAGTGCTGGCATGTAAGGGGTCATTAGTCGCGGGAGATACAAACTTCTACGGTACGAGTGGAAAGCCACCTCAAGAAATAGGGAGTCCAGTAGACGACTACAAGCACAAGGATGAAACAACCTATGCAGCTCTTGGAGTGACCAAAGAGGTGAGTGCATGGCCATTTCACCCAGGTGCAGTCCCACCAGCCATCTGGCCACCCACTGTAGCTGGGAGGCAAGATAATATTTTTCCATGTTAGGAACAGCCAGTCCTCCCTGGCTTGTGGGAAACTATAATTTGCAAATTGCTACTTTGGCAGTGGGATCCATTCCAAATGAACTCTCTCATGGTAAGTTCAAACGCACGAAAAAAGGGAGGTTAATATAATACTGCAAATGTATGCAATAGTAAACAGACGCAGGGGACCACCATTTTCAAAACTGCTTCCCAACCCAACACTGATAGAGGGAGCGTGCGATGTGGCCCTGCCAAGATTACCGCCAAGGAGATCAGCAGGCTTGAATAAGACTCTAATCCCGATTTAGTAGAAGGTGTTGGATTGCCATCCAGTGGGAACGCTACAGAGACTCAGGACAGGATCAAGACATGTGGGTACAAATGGAAACACACAGGACATCACCCAATTCACTTTCAGGCCAGAGATGGCAGCAAAGTCGTCAGCACGCGTGCCAGGTCAGTGGGAACAGACCCTAGATCTCGGAAGTAAAGAAGAAGATCACCAGTGTAGGGTGTTACAATATGGGTATCATCCTACAAGGGAATGCCCCATTCAACACCTCGGACATGAAGAACGGCTGCTAATAGCTCTATAGCCATCGAGAAGGAGAGAGGGGACAGTGGGCATATCTGGCAGCTGCTGGGACACACCAGAATAGGGTTAGATATGTAGGAGCCTGTCTTCTCCCTGGCTGTTGGCGCAGTGTAAAGCAAATGCACCAGATGAACAAATCTAGGCCCGACCCCAAAAGGAGGCAAAGTTGCAAAGAGGAACTCCCATTCCACGATGTTAAATGCCTCTCCAGGTCAAGTAAAAGACAACCCTAAAAAGGCCATTTGAGTGTGGAGTAGGTAGCAACATGTAAAACACGCCGCAGGTTAAGAGAGGTGTTACATGCTGGGACAACCAGTTTTACTACGAGTGCACCAACGATGAGACTAGAGGCACCAGCCTCTCAGCCAGAATTTTGGCCAGAAATTTATAATCCATGTTTAATAAAGCCAAATAATGCTAAGAACAGAGGGCAGTGGGATCCCTTTCTGGATTAGGAAGGGAACTAATAAGCACTTCTCCCCGTGATGCCGGAAGGATAGGGGATACTAGAGCATCTGTAACTACAGCATGAAGACGCTGATCCAAGGCCGAGGCTTTTTCCTTTTTAATATTCAGGGGGCAGGCCATCCAGCTCAGGAGCTTTACCGGATGCCAAGGACTTTATGGCTTTGTGGATCTTGGAAAGTGAAATAGGCTCCTCGAGGTCCTCCTGCTAAATAGGAGAGATAGTGGGCAAATTTATGTGGGAGAAGAATGCAGTGAGGAGTTCTGGGCTAGGTATAACCATGGATGTATATAGCGAGGAATAGTGGTATGTCAATTTAGCATGTATTTTATGTTGTATGTCAAGGATTTGGTTGGCTGGGATGAGTAAGGAGACAATGGGGTGCCCGGGTTGCTCCTGACGTATTAAACTTCTCGTTGTGATGCCACATGCCCCTGCGCCGAATGCGCAGTGTAATTGAGGCAGTGCAGGCGTTCAATTAGCGTGGCATGTTCACTGCAGGCGTTATCAAGTAGGCACGTGAAACCTGGACATGTCACTGAACAAGTTTCAAGGTATATGAGTTTGCGTTCAATCTTAGCAACAGTGTCATCTAACTGCTTAATATTATGAACAGTTCCGTGCAATGTCTAAACTGCGGCACCTTAAGGCGGCCTTGAAGGAATCCCATTCGATGAGCCTGTCAGATGCTGAATCAGCATTAAGATCAAAATATTGTGCTGTGGCAACCACTAGGGATACTCAAGACAGCAGATCCTCCAGTGCTGGAGGATGACACGAACCTCCCTTTCCCATGCAAGCGTTAAGAGGTAAGGGTTGTGGTCGGGTGTGTTTGGCCCAATAATCAATATGACATATTGTGGAAAGAAGAGCGGTCAATCCTACTATGCGGCCAAGTCGCACATGTAGATTATGCGGGGCAGAATAAAAGGAATAAAACTGCAGGGTCAGGTTGAGGCTGCACCATAGACCCACCAGGGACTACCGGTGCAGTAAATCGCTTAATGAGGAAGGAGTGATCTAGAGTCATCTCGAGAACCACGTTAAAATTGCCACCAAGGAGCCAGGGAACAAGCGAGACAAAACGCTGGACAGCACACGCAGGTGTATAGCCTGATCTGTGTTTCGCACCCAGCAAAAGTTGCCTACCATCTAGTCAACCCCAAACGAGCACAAATCTGCCCTCTTTATCCATCACCACATCCTCCGCTATGAATGTTGTCTCAGATTTCACCAACACCAATACCCCCCTGGCCTATGAGGAGTAATTTGTGGCAAACCCCTGCCCAGCCAACGGCAACAGAGGTGATCAGCTGCGGCAGATACCAGGTGTGTCTCTTGGATTAGTGCTATGTGAGTGGATCTGCTCCTTAGGTTGAGTACACTGCATAACTGCGCGAGGGAGTGTGTATACCTTGCACATTCCAGGTGATTGTGTTAGTGTGTGCCATTGGGATGGTTTAGTGGGGCTGCTTGCCCAACCGCTCTACTCTCAGACTGAGGGCTGTGATACCTATATGAAAGCCAATTAGCAAATTCAGGACAGCAGGTCATAGTCTTGAGAAATTAATGATAAGGGCGAAGAAACAGAGAAACAGAAAAAACATTATCAGAGTAGTAGCGCCAAAAGTGACAACCCAAACTATCAAACTGAATGTTAAAATCACCAAGTGTTTCAGCTAAGTCAAGGGGTTGCAGGAATGATTTTTACCACCAAGCGCTTCCCCAGCATGTTGAACATAATATATTAGCAGGGGTTTCTCTGTTCTCTACGGCGAGTCCTGTTGCTGCTTTCCCGTGGTTGTCTGGCTCCCTACTGCTCCTGGCTCCTCACTCCCCCTGCCGCAGCAGTCTTTTCCATCTCGGCGCGGCCGCAGAGACGGGGGAGACTTCCAGTCCCAGGGTCCTTTGCGGCAGAAGCCGCCGCAGCTGAAACGCGCGCCTGGAGGCGCTTAAAAAATCAGGCCAGCCCTCGGGGAGCGGGTTTCTCTGTTCTCTACACCGAGTCCTGTTGCTGCTGTCCCGTGGTTGTCTGGCTCCCTACCTGCTCCTGGCTCCTCACTCCCCCTGCTGCCGCCGCAGCCTTTTCCATCTCGGCGCGGCCGCAAAGACAGGGGAGACTCCCAGTCCCAGAGTGCTTTGTGGCAGGAGCCATCACAGCTAAATCGTGCCATGAAGAAGGCACACAAGAATGGAGGGGCAGAGAAGAAGTATTAGGCTTTCCTGTAAACAATAGGAATAATTTACTGGACCAGGTAGACTGACTACAGATGCCCCGCCGGCCCCAAGTTGTGCCCTTATTAGAAGACATCAGGAAGGACAGCTCGGGGGACACTGGGAAGGAAACCCTATGCAAAGAATGGGTTATGTCACCTTTGTGGAGTCTGCAGTAAAGGGCCTCAGAGATAGACCATCGGGGGGATTGTGCATTTGGGTGGGCGTCCATCTTGGATTCACGTTGAAAAGAATTGAAACTAACAGTCCGGATCTGACGTGTATCCTTATGTCACATAACAAAACACAAATGCTGGCACTCATTAATATATATTCGCGGCCAGTACGACCAGGAGGACCCTCCTATACCTTAGACTCCCTGACCACCCTATTGCATTCACTACCAGGGGATGTTGCTGTGCTCATGGGAGGAGACTTCAACTGTCACTTTGAACCCCTCAATGGTGTCCCTCCGATCTCAACTGATGAAGATGAAACCTGGTTAGTTCCGCCACCAAATGTCTACCCAGCGAAACATTGGACAGCCCTTACCCTCCAGCTGACCTCCCTTACTTACCTGTTCTCTATTAGAGCATGTAATGGCGGATTCCAGGGGGATATCCCAGGGCAGTCAACTTATAGAGGTATGGGGCACGCATCCAAAATAGATTACTTTATGGTTAGTTTGCCATTGTGGCCTAGAGTCCTCGATTTTAGAATAACTACCCGTGCTGAGAGTGACCACTACCCTTTGACCACCGAGATGGACTTCGAGTTGACCAGTGAGGATGGTGTCCAGAAAACTTCTTTAAGTAGCGATATGAGAATAGTCCAAGGTGGGAGAAGAATCCGATGGGCATCCATAAAGATGTCTATTCAAAATATGGCCAAAATGTATCGGAGCATAATCCCCCTGCTAGAAAGGGCGAATTTAAGTCTTGACAATTCCATTGAAAATGGAATGGGTAGTGACCTCTCTGGAATACATAATGAATTGGTTTCAACTTTGGCGGACTCCTTCTACTAATTTGACCCTATAAAGCCAAAACTACGAGACAATAGTAATCCTTGGTTGAACGGGGCTGTAGGGACGCAAAGTGTGCATTACTATTGGCATTAAAGCAAGGTAATAAGCTATGTTTTACCGAAGCCAGACAGGCATACAAGAAAATCATTAATAACGCAAAATCAGAGTGGGAAGCGGAACGATGGTCTGCAATTAGAACTGCACTTGTGGAAAAGGATATAAAGTCCTTCTGGAATCTCGTCCACTCTGGGAAACCGGAGGGCAAGACCACAATTGACCCAAATATTTCGCAAGAAGCTTGGTCTCTATATTTTAAAGAGCTCTATTCCATCCTCCCCACACAAAGAAGCGAGACCCCACCAAGCCTTTTGGCCTGGGATCCTACGTGGTTTACACCACTATTTTCTCTGCCCGTAGTCCAAATGGCTGTATCCAGTCTGCAACCGAATAAAGCCCCGGGACTGGACAGGATACCGGGTGATCTTTTCAGAGATGAACCGAGAGTATGGGTTCCATACCTTTTAGTAGTATTCAATGCGATACTGCAGGGGTTACCATTCCCGTGTACCTGGTTGGGGGCGGAGATAATTCCCATCTATAAGTAGGGTTCTCCGCTCGAACCTTCCAACTGAAGGCCGATTAGCCTTATTGATGTGAGTCAGAAAACTTTCGCCAGGCTTCTTTTACAACCTTTACAGGACTGGACCGACAACAACAATATCTTGACTCCGCTTCAGGCGGGCTTTAGGGCCAAAACATCAACAATTGGCCAGCTATTCCGGCTATAGGTTCTCCATTGGAAGCACGTAGTACTGGAAGGGGGTAGTTTATACCTTACCTTCGTGGACCTCAAGTCCGCATTTGATATGGTGGACCGGAATCAGCTCTGGTCCATTCTACTATCAATGGGGGTTCCACCATACCTATGCTACCAACTTAAACTCCTCCACGAAGGTACATTTGCCAGAGTTTGTTTTGGCAAGCAAAGCCAATTAACAGGGCCGTTTCCGATCGAGAAGGGTGTTGGACAGGGTGTTGGACAGGGCTGTGTGCTTGCCCCAGCCCTCTTCTCCCTTTTCCTTAACCCTTTCAATGCTGATGACGAGCTCAGCTCGTCATCACCCACGGGTGTTGTGTGCTGATGACGAGCTGAGCTCGTCGTGGTGCCACTAAAATGGCATTTTCCAGCACAGGGGGGGGAAAACGCCTAGCAGCCATGTGGTTAACGGGCTCATAGAAGCTCTCCTTGCTATTAACGATATTGACTCCCCCAAATTGGCCTCTCAAAGATTCCCTGCCCCTATGTTTGCGGACGACACCCTGCTGCTTTCTAAATCGCCAATGGGTATGCAGAGGGTGTTGAACCAGTTTACCAATTTCTGTAACAAAAGAAACTTGGTGGTCAAAATCAATAAGTCCAAGTACATGGTTTTCAACGCTAGAACCACCAACTGCCCACATCTGACGATGGAAGGCAGACCGCTGGAAAGGGTTCCAATTTTTGATTACCTTGGTCTATCCCTGACTGATAAAATGGGGTGGGGTGCTCAAATGGCTAAGGCCAATTTAAGATTAGCCCAGGCAGCAGGGGGAATTCTAAAAGTGCAAAAAAAACGTGTATACAAAATTGTAAGTTCCCCACTTGAAATCTTTAGAGTTCAAGTCAGGTCTTCATCTCTTTACGGGGTGGAACTCTGGGGGCACATAGCAGCAAACGACTTATCTATCACTGAAAACAATTTTATTAGGCAATTACTGACTATGCCAAAAAGTACTCCGCTAGTCCCGCTCAGATTGGACCTGAATATCCGCCCGATTGCAGATGACATTGCTGCACAGCCACTCCTACAGTACTTCTGAGCTGGAGAGCTACAAGGAGGAACTAAAGGTGGTGATGACCTCACTAGGTGCCCCTAGGATTAAGGCACTCTCTCCTTTTTCGATTGGGCTCGAGAATCTCTGGTTAAATCCTGAGGTTTCATGCCCAGTCATTTCCCCAAAAAAACATTTCTTGTATCATAAAAGACTTTAATCTAAGGAGGGTATTCCGTTTAGTTAAAACTCCAAGTCTAACCGATACCTTCCTGGACTACAAGTCTAATTATAGCTTCGAGGAGAAGATTGATGTCATTCAACCTACCTTAGCGAATAAGCTTTATCTACAATTTAGATATGGAACTCTGCCTTTATATTCAACGACCGAAAGATGGAGAGGGGGTCCTGCACGCTCTTGCCCAGGTTGCCAAATAGAGGAGGAAACTCCTGTACATGTCATCCTCTTCTGTCCGGCATATGGCATCATCAGGAAGAAGTGAATTATTCAGTTGTGCAAAAATCTGGGCATTAAAAACTATCTTGCCTTTTTTAGGATTCTGAAAACCGATACTAACTCAGTAATAGTGTTCGCTGTAGCTAAGTTCCTGCTTCAAATGTGGTTAATCCGAAGGAATCTGATTAGCTAAGATTGCTACACATTTGTACAAAGTTCTATTGCAAAAGAAGGAAGTGAATGAGCACACTAAACGCCTATTTTATACATTTTAAAGGCTTTTCTAGATTTAATTCATAATTTTCCAATTTTAAACAAAAAACATTTTTTATACTTCCTTATTGCTGATTTTATGATGATGGATTGTATTAACAAATTGCATTTTTTAGTTAAATACATTTACTGGAAATTGTATACTTTTTATGTGCTTTTATGGTAAAACTAACCGCAATAAAGCTTTGTTGAATTGAATTGAGTATTAGCAGGTAGCATACATCAAGGACAAAATGGTTACAACAAATCAGCGTGCCAGAGAGCCTCCGCCCGGAATTCCATACAGGGTAGTGCAAGTCATAGCCATGCCCCCACCCGAGGATTCAATCACAAAAAGTCAAACAAACATATATCACACATTCGAAAAGCAAACTGTACTGTAGGGCTATAGTGCCCTTAATGGTAATCAAAGTCCAGGTTTCAAATAATGTAATCCGCTATTTTGGGTGTGACATCAGGGTGAGTGAGCGTGTTGGGCCAGGATAGCCAGGTGGTGTGGAGCTATCATCACTGAGGGATTTCAATGAGTCTGTGTTTCTTCCTGTGCTGGAGGCACTGTCCAACATTGTGGACACCAGGTGTAGGGCCTGCTATCTGTTCTAAATTCAGGACTGCTTTCAGAGGAGGGGAGCCAGGTCGCCCAGCTACCCCTACCTCACCAGTGCAGCGCTCGTTGGGGCCACTTCTCAGCAGTCGCAGCAGGTGGGTGTCGCAAAGCAGCTACGTTTTTCGCCTCCGTCCAGTCCCAGGCCTCTTCAGGAGAGTTAAAGGGGTGGGTGCGCCACTCAAACTTTGCTCTAAGTCAAGCGGGAACAATAATGAATAACACAGGTCCAACTCACATAGTTGTCTCTTGACTGTTTGACAGAAGCTCCTTTGTTTTTGGACTGCATCTGTGTAGTCAGGAAAGAACAGTACTGAGACATTGCTCACCTTAATTTCTGGCAGCTTGCACATTTCACACAGAATAATGATGCTGTCTCTGTAATTCAGGTGGTGGAGTAGGAAGGGCCTAGTGCCAGTGCCAGGCGGTGGCCTCATCGTTGGGACCCAGTGAGCCCACTCAATGGAAAAGAATTGTGTGAACACTGCTTCAGGTAATAGCATACAGATCCACCTCTTGGTAAAGAAGACAGCATCCAGACTCTCCTCCCTATCTGGTAGCCCCACCACCTGAACATTGTTCCAGCAGGAAAGGCCTGTGACATCCTCCAACTTATGTTCTAGGGCATGAACTTGATCAACTAATGACTGGATCGTGGCAGTGTGATCTCAGGTGATGGGCTGGAGTTCAGACAGTGTTAGTTTTGTGTCCTAAACCTTCTCCATGAGCTTGCGATGGTCTGCATGAAGGAGACTAAAGTCTGCTGTGACCTTGTTGATCCGCTCGTCCAGCGATCCACCTTCTACACTGCTTGTAAGACCATGTCCAGTTTAGTGCCCAGTGACACTTCAGAGAAGGGAGGTTCAAGCCCCAGGCACGCCTCTGGCAAACGCTGAGTGGTTGTCCTGGCAGAGGCAGGAGCCAGTGGACCCCATGGAGTGAAGATGACCCATGGCTAGCTGCTGGGCTATGGGCATCGGAAGGAGCGGTGCCAAGTGGGCCCCAACAAGGGGAGGATCAGCCGTGCACAAGTAGATGAGGCATCACCGTCCCAGTGCCTCCATTTCCACAGCAGCGTGGTCAGCAGGAGAAGTCACAAAGACCTACAGGCCCAGTGCGGGGGCAGGATCGGGGGCCATGGACAGTGCAGGTGATGCCATGCCGGGGAGCAAAGGGGGGAGAGAGGGCGCCAACAAATCAAGCACGGCGCGATGAATATGGAACGTCCGCGCACAGTAATTTAGCGTGGTTGAGTTCCTCAATGCGTGGACAAATCCTTGGTGTGGGCCTCTTGAAGCGCAGCCATAACATCAGCTAGTGCACCAGCTTCATTAGGGTCAGGAAGCCTTACACCACAGTAGTAACCTTGCAGTCTAGAAAGGATCAGCTTCAGTCTGTGCAATTTGCATGATCGCCGTTGGCTGCCAGGACCCGGTCAGGAAAGGGCCCCACTATGTTGCTGCACACCTCCACCTGCGCAGACCCTAGTTCGTGCATTTATCAAGCAGGGGGCCTAGGCCTGGCACCACCCTTGTGCCCCGCTCGGTCATCAGGCAAGAGTTGGATGCCACGCAGCACAGAAGAGGCCCCGTAGCCTAGCGAGAGCTTTCCCAGGCCACGCGGCCCACCCAGTTGTAAGTGTCCACTGGCACCCACAAAGTCACCTGGCAAAGTCACTGTGTTGCACAGACCCCGCAGTAGATAGGGCGCATGGATGCAAGCAGGGGACCTGGGCTGACCTCACCCTTGTGACCCGCTCACTCACAGTGTTGGGATCCTCCTCTCTCTCTTGATGGTACAGCTTCTGTTTTCAGCCAGCATCAGGTAGGAGAAGGAGGGGGCTTCCACACTGCTGGTCACCCCACTTCCCGCACCACTCAGACCGGGGCCCAACTTGGCCTCCAGGTCTCAAGATGATTAATGGCCAGGAGAGGGGGAGGCTCCTCATCGTCGGCTAGCCGCTCACCAGCTACCACGGTCAGCCGCTGACACCGCCAGCCCTGCCAAAAGTGACACCGGCGCACAGCCTATCTCCTCCGTAGGCGGCGGCTTCAGCTCCCCAAGCCAGTTCATGGTCAAAGGTAGACCCCAGGGAAGAAACAGCAGCCTAGCAGGCGATATACCTCTAGGCCTGGAGACCACTGAGTCGACAAGGCCACCCCTACAGGCCATGCGATCTCGCAGCAGACCAGGCCATGTCACGTCTTTGCCCTCATGCTCGGCAACCAGGGGTGCCAGCAAGTCAGAAGTGGTCAGAGTCAGTTTCCAGGTTCCTCAGAGGCCTGTTATTGTTGGCTAAGTCCACTGATGCGGCTGTCAGCAGAGGGTTAATGGCGGATAACGAGACAGGCCGTCTGAGCTTCACCTAGTCGTGCCCGCATCTTGGCTGGGTAGCTACGCTGCCATGGCTTTCAGTATCAATCATATTCATTGCAGTTTACGTAGTATTAATTTCAACATGTTACATTTATTTCAGTGCATAACATATTAAACTAAACATAGGTGATGTTCATTTGAAAATATGTAATTTATTGGAATACATGCTACATTTACTTCACAGTTGATGTGGTCTGGTCACTCCTGCAGCATGCTGAAGGTGCACCATAGGGATACAGGATTTGTGCCAAAGGCAAGGCTGTTTGCAACAGTCCACATGCAGAAATGGTGCATTGCAGGGAATGCGGGCCTGTCAGCCCTAGAACCTAAAATCTTTTACTCCAAATATCACGTGCTCACCATTCATGGACCACCACCCTCTAGGCATGTTTATTATGGTGCCACCTTTGTGGATCTAACTGTTCCTTTCATTTTTCAAGCTTCACAATTCGCTCAGTTTAGAAACTTCAGTATTAGAGTTTTAAAAAAGTGAGCATAAAAAAGATTAATAACCTCCTTGATTAAATCCTCCTTTGATATATAACACTTACTCATGACCGCCCACAAGACAGGACATACTATTGATTTAACCTTAAGTTCAATTAACGTGGTGAGCTGCTATAATCTATATGTTCTCTTCTTCGAATAATAATTCTGCCAGCTTTTACTCATGGACTCAAATCAGAGCCACTCTTACATCCTCTGCACATCTCCTTAATCATATCTCTACTAAGATTCCGACAAAGAAACTCATCAGTGCCCTAAAAACTAAGCCTTCAGCTTTCTCCAAAAAGATTATTCGTAATGTTGCCTGACCCTCCATTTTTCTTCATTCTTTTGTGCTCAATACTGGTCCATTAATTGTTACTCTCACTCTGCCCTGAAATAGAGGCAAAAGAAAGTTGAGAACATTTGTCACAGAGACTATTCTCAGTCTTCTAAACACATGAACGATGCTTCTTACAAAGTCCCCATTTCAATCAAAAACAATGGATATTTTTCACCATAATTACAATGCAAAATACCCCACCTCATAAACCCAATGCCTCCAGAGGCTATACTACTAATTTTACCTCACAGACTACTACAAATGTGTTCAATCAACATCCAGCTTGATCTCTTTGCTGCAATCAAGTATTAAAGTAAAGTAAATTCTGGAAAAGCATTTAATCAACTTATAAAGGAGCTGCAGTCAGCATCATGGAGAAAAATAAATGAAGATGACTTTCAAAACAATTAGCCTGGAATGATTGTGAATTTTGGAGATGAATTTTAAATTGAGAAAAGTAACTTGCACATCTTGTGAAATGCAGCCATATTGAATACAGAAAGGAACATGTGTTCATTCACAGTAGTGTTTAAGTGAGTTTGAATTAATTCAGGGAGCAGAAGCTGGAATCCAACAATTTCCAACTGCAATTGCTGCTTCAGGCTTTTGATGAGGTTTGACATTTGATATAGTAGTGGGAAGCCTTTATCTTTGGAGTTTTCTTGTTCAATAACTCCTTTATTCTTGAATTAATATTGGATGGTATTGACTGAGGCATTTTGGAGATGACATGCAGTGATTATTGTCTTGTGCAAATTTGTCAATATTTGGCGATCAGTTTCATTAAATACTTTTGATAAGAACCTCTCATCTGTTCCCTTGTTAACGTAGCAAGGTCAGGCAGATATTTCTCTGCATCTCCATATGGAGTCAGGTTTACTAGCTTTCCTTACTTCTCATGATGTGATAAGGAGTTACTAAGGCATTTTGTGCATTATATTATTTTTCATGGAATGTATGGAACAATGAATTACTTTTAAATATGAAGAAGATTGGGAGAGGATGTAGCCTTACGGCTAGAGCGGTCGACCTCGAAGCTGGGGATCCGGGTCCAAGTCTCAGCGATGACGCTCAATGTGATTCTGGGCAGATCACTTAATCTCACTGTGCCTAACAAAAATGAATGTGTCAATCTATAATGTAACTGGTCTAGTTCGCACTATATAAAACTCTAAAAAAAAAATGAAAAAAAGACTGAAATGCATATTTTCCTTTAAGATCATACCATGGTAGGATGTAGTAACATTTGCAATCATGTTTAGAGAATACGTCATAATGGAAAAATAAGTAATATTTGGGCTTCACTTTTAGACACAGTCAGTCGAGTAAGTTGAGAATAAAGAGAAGTTGAATGAGTTAGTCAGTTGTCTAGCCATTTTCATTCACTTATGATGCAGGCTGTCCCTTCAGTCAAGAGAACAAGTCTAAACAAAGATACTGGCTGCTGTTCTCTATTCCATTTTCTTTTTCCCTCAGGGATTCCCCTATAGTATCTAATGCAGGGGTCTGTATAATAGTTGAGAGGACATGCTGGAGATATTTTCCACTCTTCTCTGCAGATTGGTATTTAGGTTACTGACAGCTGACTTCAACACTGTCTCCATCCCACACTACTGGAACTTATCTTGAAGGCTGCTAGAGTGGAAGGTTCCTAAATAGACTAACAATAAATTCTTGATGATCTGAAGTGGTCACATGTCCCCCTTTCAAAATGTTAAAACTTTACCCCAGGGGTCATCCCTGAGCCATACACTATTTAATATTCATGCCCACTCATTTATAAAAAGAACAATTGATGGACAGAATGCAGAACAATGTCATACATTCACCCCAGTACAGAGATCTGGGCCTAAACCAATAGTTTTTTGCTCACCATGCCATTCCAGTTTGTATCCTGCCATATGGAAATCAGTCTTGACCCTGTGCCCAATGGGAACAGTCAAGCCTGACCTGCCAGGCTAGGTCCTCCTTGGACTGGAAACAAGCATCCTAGGACCGGTCTTCATCCATCTTCCACATGTAATGTTCCTTTCTCTGGAAGATAGCCCCAATCATTCCTTTAATGAAAATGTTTAATAATGCTCTGTTGACTTTAGTCAGTTATTGGCCTATCACACACTTAAATCTGTATGTAGAATCATACACAGCATGCACAGTAAATCTTGAGCTCTCTTAATTTTCTAAGGGGAGTTCTAGACTCTTTTCAGCTCTCATGATGGGATGGAATTTTGTCTTTCTGCAGCAAAAGATGACGGTTGCCTGACTCTTGGTTAGGGCAACAGTATTGACCTGATAGTTTTTTTTTAAACTCTTGTATTTGGATAACGAAGAATTCACAAACATTTATAAATCAGATCATACTGTTGAAAAGAATATACAATTATTTTGCCACCGAAGGGCGAAACCCTGAAATATTGTGAAGGGAAATAAAAACATAAAGTTCAGGGTGTATCTTGAACATTGAAGTTATCAAAGACAAACCCGAAGGTAACAATATCTAGTCATTACCACACTGAAGATGGCTCAACATTGCCCTCAGTGGATCCCAGATATTCCTTAACTTGTCTCTTCGCTCATCATTGACTTTTAACGACATTTGAAGGAAGCCTGTATTAAAAAATTCATGCCACCAGAGCATCACATTCAGGGCATCTCTGGATAACCAGTTTCGAGCCAGAACTAATCGTGCCAAAGAGAACGCAAAAAAGTAAATCCCTGCGTGATGAGATGGAATGGATGGAGAATGCCTTAATACTACCAAGTTTAGGGTCCCAGGCCAAATTAATCTGACAGATCCACTGAGTTTCATCATAATAATATCCCAAAAATGACCAATGGAGGAACAAGCCGCAAGAATATACATGGCTGTCGCTGGGTCAGTGTGCACATTGAAAGTATTTGGCATCTTGTCTAACCATCATAATATAGAGACAGTTGGGCGTATCATAAAAATCATTTCTAAACTTGAAATGAGCTTTCACCCTCTAGACATTTAAAACACTCTGCGCCAGCATATTTGTGCGTCTGATGCTATCCAAGCTTACCTCGACCCCAAGATGCTTGCTTCACTTATCTGCCCTGAATAAAAAGGTATCCTCCCTCCACCCCGTCTAAACCGAAGATATCTTTTCATAAGCCAAGCTAATGATCCCCTTAAGAGGGCCTCTTATCAGGTTTTTCAAAAAGCTGCTTGAGGAACAGCAGATATCAACCATCTTCATACTACCGAGGATATGTCAAAGCTGTAAATATTGAACAAAATCCAGTACGGGTGAAGAAATACCTTTTCTGGAGAGTTTCATATGAGAGAAGAATGCCCCTTTATGTAATAGCCCCAATGTGACAAGTTTAGAGCCCTCCCAAAACATAAGAAGCTCTCCTTGACCTGCCGAGGCAAATTAGGATTATAAGTAAAGTAGGTGTATGCCTTATAAAATATTATATCTGGTAGCTGCTTTCTAAAGTAAGACCAAATTGAATAAAACACCCTTTAGGGCCCTTTTGAAATAGGCAGTGTCAATAATACCTTTGCAGGGCACAAAGTAAATACTCTGGGAACAAATGTCCAGGTGACCACGGCTCCCTACCAAGGACCTTTATTAATCTTGACATGAATGCTGCCAAATTATAAAACCACAAGTCTCATATGGAGATACCCCTTCTCTCCTGTGGCAACTGAAAATACTGTATACTGGACCTAGGCTTCTTACAGCTACAAATGAATTTTTGCTAAGATGCCTTGAGCTTATCAAAAAAAGCTTTGGGAAGATGGAGTGATATACAGCTGGAAAGATACAAGTAACAAGGTAAGATAGCCATTTTGATCAGGTTAGACCTCCCAATTAACCTCAATGTAATCTAATTCACTTATTAAAGATCTCGACTTGGAAAGATTTGACCGAAGTTATATTCTATTATCTTTTTCCATCTTTAACGAGCGTACTATGCCGAGATATGTGGTTGAATTTACCTAGCGCCTGTCTTGACGCTGAGCAGGATGTGAGTCATATCAATCTTAAGTTTGTACCCCAAAACAAAGCCAAATTCCCATGCTATTGCTAAGCCTGGGCAGAGCTGGCAAAGCGGAACTACGCGGAGGTCCACGGAGTAGGGGACCAACTCCGTGGACACTCAGCCGCCCGCCTCCAACCCCCCTAGGAAGAATTACATTAAATATACTTTAAAGGTTAAAAAAATCAACACTTACCTTAACTGTGGCGTCCCCGAGCTGCCTTCCTCCTCTTCCTCGGTTTTACTATGATCTGCACATGCGCATTTCTCACAAGGAATGCACATGCGCGACCGCTTGCACAGATCATCGTGAAACCAAGAAAGAGGAGGACAGCAGCCCAGGGACTCCGCAATTAAGTTAAGTGTTGACTTTTTAACCTTTTGAGTATATTTAATGCAATTATTCCTAGGGGGGTAGAGGTGGGGCTGGGCAACTCAGCTCCGCCGCAAAGAGTGCCGAGTTGTGCCTACTCCACGTTCTCCGTGGAACGCAGAGTAAGCACAACTCCACACACTTCACGGGTGGAGCGGAGCTCTCCGCCCACGGTTAGCTATTGCACCTGTTGCTGATAGAGCGATAGCCGGGGTGGCAGTCAGGATGGTCACACCATCCGCATGAGCCTAGAGCCTAAAACCTTCAGCTCTAGTCGATGTATTTGTAGCGGGCGAATGTCCTTGTCTATTTTCAAAGCTTGGAAGTAAGGCTCAATATAGAGTGTAAAATGTTGAGGAGAAGGAGGACACCCCTGACTGTGCCCTTAGTAATTGTTATGGGGTCCAACAGCTTACCCGACCAAGCAAGAGATCACAGAGGATAATCTATTGGCCCACACCGGAGTATAGAACTTGGAGTCTGCGTTATTCAAATAGACTGGGCAATAGGAGCCACAGAGATGGGGATCTTTCCCTTTCTTGGGAAGATAACAATGTTAGTCTCCGCCAAAGGCCCAGGGACCTGTCCCATACATTCAAAGGATTTACAGAGATCACAGAAATGAGGTACCAGAACATGAGAAAAAGTTGCATAAAATTTGAGAGAGATTTCGTGTGGACCAGAAGCTTTCGCCTTCTCCAATAGGTTGCCTGCAGCCTTGGCTTTGAGCAAAGTAATGGGGACCAAGCTAGATTGCTGAGGTCCAGTCAGTTCACAATAATAATACATTCTTATAAATTGATCAGTAGCCTCTGGGGATGCAACCTTATCCTCACGATAGAGCCTCTGGTAGAACTGATGGAATCCTTCAAGTATAAGCCTGTGATCACTAATTTGCTATCTCTTATCAGTAAGGATCTTCTTAACACTAGTTCTATTCTTATCTATAAAGTAGAAGGTTCCCTCCATCTCTTCTAAAAGGTGGTTAGTTGCTTATACCATAGTCTCTCCCTGGGGGCAAACTGATCAATTGCAAGTTGATATAAAAAGAGATAAAAAATACTGCAGTCCTGATCGATTACATTCTGTGCTAAGTGATGTTCAATTGAACCAGCGGAAGAAGGTAAGTGAGCATCCATCTTGCCCTGCTCCTTCTGCTGATATGAAGAGTATATTATTATTATTATTATTATTATGTTTCTTATATAGCGCCAGAATCGACCCCCGAAGGGGTATCTCCGCGCTTGCCTTGGGAACCCGTCCTGGCTTTTCCCTGTGAGATAGCCCCTACAGGGCATCCCCAAGGTGAAAGCCAGGCATCCCGCCGCGGGGGGGCCGTTGTGGAGATTAAGCAAGCTTAATGCCCAGAGTTGCAGAGTGTGAACCCATGATTAGGTCAGGCACCGAAGCGAGAATTATCGAGTCCATGGACATTTGAGCTCAAGACCCTCTACAAAAGGCTTTCAACGCATCCCATATTGAAAAGGAAGATGCCGAACCGATGTTTAGCTCCAGATAGTTCCTCAATTCTTTATTCATGGAATTAATTTAGCAATTATCAAGAAGGAGTCTTCTGTCAAAGGCCCACGTATGGGGCTGATGGAGTTGAGTGGATTGCTTCACTCGTAAAAACAGAGACAATGAATTATGATCAGAAATTACCCTCGGGTTCAACTGTATATTGAAATGTGATAGCAGAGAGTGACTGATGTGGAACATATTGATCCAAAATAACAAATTATGCAGGACCAAATAAAAAATAAACCCAAGATCCCTGGGGTGACAGTTCTGCCACACTTCTACCAGGGCATAAGAAGCCATTAATTGTTTTAGAGCTTCCCAAAGACACTTTTTCCCATTATTAGCCATAGTCCGCATCCCTAGACGTGAAGAATCAACCCCAAGGTAGAGAGTGACATTGAAGTTACCACATAGAATCAAGGGCTCAGGCCATTTATGTAATTCGGCCAGAAGAGCATTAAAAACTGTGGGGTCATCCTGATTAGGACTATAGACTATACATAAAGTAAAGTAAGCACCCTCCCGGAACATCATCATAATAGGCCATTGGCCATTCTGATCCAAGCTGTGCCCCACCCTTGCCCAACTCTAATCCTGCACCAAGAAAGCTAATCCCCTCTGAGCGTGAGTTAAGCAAGCGGTACAAAGAACTCAATACCCAAATTCATCGACCAAAGAGATTTGTATCCTACAGAGCTGGGTCTCCCGCAAGCAGACAATATGTGTGTGTTGATGATATAATTCACCCCTAATTAATTTGCGTTTATGGGGTGCCTTAATACCATTCAGATTACAAGAGAGGATGTGCATTTGCTGATCATGTTGATCATGACTATTAACACAATTAGCCATTATCATAACCTGTCCAAGACGTGATGAATCCTGCAAAAAGACCAGAAGGCAACCTCAAACTCCACCAACGATCAATACCCATGATCACAAGCTTTTTTTTGTCTCCAATTTTTGTTTTTTTCCTACAACCCATCCCAAATGTTACTACTTTTTTAAAGCAAAAACCTTTGTAAAAATCATTCCACCTTCCTCCCTGAAAAATCCTCCCGTCAGTCCCACCCCATCCAGATCCCCATCCAGACCCCCAAACCAAAGCCCCAAACATTGGCCATCACTCACCCCCCTGGAAGCACAAAAAAGATATCTGACCCTGCAAGTTGCCGTACATAGCAAAGGAGAGAGGAGATGATCTCTGCCCCCCCCTTACTGTGAGCGACAAGCGAACAAGAGAGAACAAATAGGAACAGGAATGTAAGTAGGAGGACAATTAAAAATCAAGGGTCTAAGGTAGTACAGATGGCTCTAGCTGTGGTGAAGAAATGTATAGCATTAAAATGGATGTTAACCGATCACCTACCAAGAAACAATGGTTGTAGGAACTAGCTCGATGGGTATGAGTGGCATGTGGTGAAAGACACAGATTGGTATACATTGGGATTGACCAGGGGGGTACAATGGAGCGGGATATGTTTGAGGTCCGATTACAACAAGAAATTGAGGAACCTATTGTGTAGCCGGGAACAGATTCTAGAGATGAATGAAAAGTAAATGTACCAGAAGGTTTTAGGGTGGGTGTGTTTACTGGGTGTTAGCGCCTCCGTGTGTATTGCATACAGTTGTATCTACGGCACTTGAGTGTCATGCCCAGGTTTGGGCGTAGTTTGCAGAGTTTTGCTACGTGAAACTCCACGAAGTGGCAAAAAAACTCTGCGGAGTTCCGCAAGTGGCGGAGTGCACTGTGAACTGCTGTTTGCACTGTTTTTTCTGCTTGTGCTTGCAAATTACCGCTCGCGAGCTCGAACAGGTAAAAAAACTCCGCAGCACTAGTTGCAGCAGAGTTTTCTGTACTCCGTGAGTGCAGAAAACTCTGCATACTCCGCGAACGGAGCAGAGTCCACCACCCAGTCCTATTCATGTCCGGCCTCTTAGCGCAACACGTTTGCAGAGTATTACCTCTCTATTTGGTTCCGTGGGCAAGGATCCTAATGTTTTAAAATGATACTAGCCTAATTACTTGTTGTTCAGCACACTACTTGTTGTACAGCAACCAACCCAAAACTACCCTCGGCGGCCTCATTTCTTTCACATAGTGAGGGCTTCATATGCTTACGTCCAGGTTACCTACAGAGACCAAAATCAAACTTTGTAAATCTGCGTAATCATCAGAATCATTAGAAAGAGTGCAGAGTTGCCTTAACAGGAGATGCTTTGGTTATGAACTCAAAATTGGATGTGTTGTCTGGATATTAATCCACATCCATTTGAACTTCAGTTTGTCACTCCGCACCTTTGTTCGTGCTCTTTGACAAATATATACTCCATGTGACCATAGTAAACAGCTACTGGTCACTACATTCCATCTGTATTCTCCCTCTAACCATTATATGCAATTGTTATTTGAAGTTTTTCCGCGTTCTAACCTGATTGCCTTCTGGAAAAAAATTGTACTTTTTATGTTAAGTGTAGAAGGATGTAGTACTTTTAAAACGCACTAATCATTTGAGTGTCAGTTTGCATTTTAAGTCTGTTGGCTTTCAATCTGGTTTATCAGTGCTAACATTTTAAAAAGGTGGCAACCGGTGACATGTTTAGATCTAGGCAAAATTATATTCACACCAGAGGAATTCCTGAATTGTGTAGTATGCGAGCACACGACTCTGTTGGCTCTATTAGGGGTGATCCTTCATGGTTTCCACTTCAGACAAACCTTTACATTAAGAGAACTGTGGCAGAAGTAAGAGGTAGAAAAAGTCAACTTTGCGTGACTCTAGCTTTCTGTTGATTTCTCTAGCATTATCTCTGGTTGTTGGAATAACTGTGGGCCTGTTGTTTCATAGAACTGTCAATGTCCAAGCAACGTTTGTAGCTCTGGTTTGTTTGACAGCGTGGCAACAGAAATTAATGCAGTTTGAAATCTGGCAGCATTTTGACATTTCCAAGCTAACTTAATTGTATAAATATAGGAAATTAGATTGCTTTGAGGAGACCTATTGTGGAGTGAGTGAGTTGTGGCAGAGATCTCACAAATGAATGTCAATATCATTTATAGTATGCAAATAGGCTTCTGTGAGGAACACTCTGCTCAACCCTATGAGTTCGTTATAAGGTGCAAGCCTATCCTTAAATAAACAGTTCAATAAATCGTTTTTATTGTACACTGAAAGCGACAAGGTGTTTGGTGTATTGAATTTCTTGTCCCATTTGCAAGTGTTGCAGGTTGTGGTGGCAGAAATCGGCACAAGACTGCCTGGGTCCCTTTACAACACTTCTGAGTATTTTGTTGTCAGAAATAGTGTATCTGTTACCCTGCTAAAACTCATCCTCTGTCAATTCGAGTTAGTCTAGGTCACTGTTCTTGTAATTTGCTACTTCTATTTACACTGCATAAGGGTCACACCCGTAAAAGAAAAGGACATATAACTTACCACTCCTAGAGATTAGGGATCAACAGGCACATGCATCAATCTTTTTTGTGAGCGCAAATGGTGCGATTCGCAAAAATCGTCTGTTTGCACCCGTAAAAAGGGCTTTTGCAATGCATCAAGGTGTAAGGCACTTGCAATTTAAGAAATCACAATTTAATGCGATTTCTTAAATTGTGATTGCATTTAAGGAATCGCAATTTGCGAATCCTACATACTTGAGTATTGCTATTACAAATTTATGTTTTCTTCCTTTAGACTGATTAGAAGATACTGGACCGATGACCTAATATAAACTAAAACATCATTGCCTACAATGCTCTCCCCCTATCCCACAGGTTCCTTACCCAGGAACCTCACTCTTAATACCAGGCAAGTAATGAGTTGCTGCATATACCTCGTCTTGCATTATTGAAACCTGATCATGACACAGCACTTCCATGCAGCCCTCTCAATGTGTATGACACATTAAGCTCCTGTATATTGACATCCCTCCTCATTTGGCTCCATCGTCCTTTCTATACAATGGCCACAATCACACCTAGCTTAGTCTTACACAAGTCTAGACCTCTCAATGTTGCCAGTTATAGTTGACAATGGTTCCTCATCACTAGAGTAGAGTTTTCCCTGTACCCTGTTCCCTTCCCTTGATCCTTGATCTGTTATTTCTCTTGGTATTGAATGAAGGTGGGTCTTGATGATGAAAACTGGTAAAGAAAACGAGTTTCCATCTCAGTGCATATGAGACATGGCTGTTGCTCATGGATATGACAGGCCAATGGTAGTTGAGCAATATATGCTTTGTATATTTTGCGTTCTCCAAAAAGAATAGATATTGAGGACAAAATGTGGTGTTACGGCCAGAGCTACTAACCTTGTAACTGGGGAACCTGTTTCCAATGATTCTGGGCAAATCACCTAATCTCCCCATGCCTAAAGAAAATTAATGTGGCCATGTGCAATGTATTGGGTGCTCATGTAAAGCGCTGCCATACCCTTGGGCCGAGTTCACACTACATAAAAAACTGCAAAATACCAATTAGATGCTCGGAGTAGACTAAGTTGTAAAACTTCACTTACTTACGGCAAACTTCCTACAAAGGTACTTTTAATGGAAAGTTTTACTTTTACAAATAGTTTCTGATTTTGAGCAGAGTGCAACTTTGAGCAACTCTGTGAATGAAGTTATACCTTTGTACACCCCTAACTGCAGAGCAAGACATTCCCCGGCATGTTCAAACCACTAAAGTTTGATCTTTCTTTGTTTCTTTGGATACAATTCTCTCAATGGTGTGGTATGTTATTGTGTCCTTCAGAATTGTTTAAAAAAAATATTTTATCGTAGTTTAAACACAGTTCTGATGAAACTTCAGCGGATGCGGACAGAAGGGAGAATACGTTTACTTATCATTATCTTTAAAGCATTTTTAGTAGATATGCAGGTATATTCATTTATTCGCATGATACATTTTACAGAATCCTTTATTTTGCTAAGGATTCACTAATTTTCCATGTTGAAGTTGTGATTAAAGAGTATAATTTATTCGAAAGATGACTTTCAACATCAGGTTTTAATTTTAGTTTCTGTATGCAGGCCTTTACACTACTAATTGCTAACCACTGCTTTTGAAATTCATAGTTTTCTATTTTTAACCCTAGTTTTAATGGACAAAATATAGAAGTATTCTGTTTGATTTGTACTAAGACTCGGACTAAGATATCAAATAAATGTATTATAAGTATCTCAGTGGTAAAATAATTGGGAAACATTTTTTTTAGACAAGCATTAAGGACTGGATGAAAACTCCATGGAAGCAAGTAAACGTGGAGCAAATGGACATGGAACTAAGAAGATTTGCCAAGGTAATTAACCACCTGTAGAAAATCGTGCTTGTCCTTTATCTGATAACTTAAATCTATTAAAGTAAGGATAAGCTTCCTTGGCAATATTGCTAGTACTTGATTGAAAAAGATTAATGATTCAAATGTTGGAAAGCAAGGCAACAAAACCACACTGATATATATTATTTAGGCAGAAAATGACATCACAGGAAAAATGGTTACCACCATCTTGGATTGGGAAACTTACATAACAAATGCAACCAACGTGGATTAACACGAGCCACACCTCTTTGTGTTTCCTTGAGGTGACTGATGTAAGAGTATGAATCTTTTATTTAAGATCCCTCTTTGTCTCTAAGCTCTCACCTGCTACCTGCTGATCTCTCAGCCTAGTGCTCCACAATTCTTAAGCAGCAGCTTACTCCCCAAACTGGTGCAGCAGCTGTGGAAGCACTGACTCTTGCTGGGCAGAGCAGCAGTATGAGTGCCAACGTCACACTGCCTGCTCCTCAGAAACATGAGGTTGATCAGCAATGTTTCTGCCTCTTCTGATTCCATTCCTTGATAGGAAAGGCCCCAGTGTCAGCCGGCACAGGTAAGAGCGGTGGGGTTGGGCGGGGCTGGAGCAGGGTGGGGAGTTGACAGACGACTGGGTAGGTAAAATGAAATAAAAAAAAATAAAACCACTTACCATGCACTCATGGCATCGCCAAAGCAGCGATCGCAAGGTAAGTGCAAGCGCAACATATGTGATTTTATTTATTTAATTTTACCTACCCTGTCGTTTGTTGACTTTGACCCTCCACCTCGCCCTGCCCCTGCGCCAGCCCCACCACTGCACCACTCTTACCTGTGCTGGCCGCCACTGGAAGGCCTGCCAACTGTGGTTCAGAAAATCCTTTTTATTGATCTGATGTCACAGGAAGTCAGATTTTGCCTGTGTTATATTTTCTTTACTAGGCACTGCAAGAAACACAATAAACTGTTGAAGAAAGAAGAATGACTTTGAACTACAATGTTTTTTTAAAAGAAAAAGAAGCTTTACTCTTTTTATAAGGTGAATGCACTTCCTGTGTATTTGCTATTTTCAAAGATGCATAGTAGTATTTATTACAGACATTTAATAGACTTTATTTAGAGTGGTAAGTGTGAGAAGATGGTTTATTACTTGGAGTAGATTGGTGTCTTCCATAAGTAATGGTCACTATCTTGCTAGCTCTAGACAAATGCTTCAGTAATTTAAAACTCAGCTCAGTCCCTGGCAGTTATGACCCAGCAGTAAGGTTTAACTTAGAGAAAATGTATGAAGTATTTAGAAGTATCAAAACAGATAAAAAGTCAAAAATGCAGCTCAATAAAAATCCCACTCCAAATTAGAAAAATAAACTGAAATCAAATGGCACCAAAATGAAAAACTCCAATTAATGGAACTGGAGATATGATTTTATTTCATTTTTAAAGAAAACAGTACCAAGAAATGCAAAGCACCAATTGCGGCATATGGTCGTGGTAGACTGGTACCCACACACAATTTGCGGTTGCATATGAAATTTCTATGGACAGTTATTGGAAATATTGTTTGTGTGCCTGAGCAGGTAACAGACTTCACTTCAGATGGCAGCAATCACCTACATTCATTGATAATAGAATTAAAAGACATCGTCTTTACCCCCAATAATGCCTTAGTGCTTTGTAAGTGTCTCTGCCCAGTATGCACGCATCTTTGTGCTAAATAGAGCTTTAAAAATACTGAGAGACAGTATAGTTAAATAGAACACAAACTGAGTGGTACAATATGCAAAAACAAGATGCAGCAGTTGTTTTGAAAATTGCATAGCGATACTTAGGGGCCCATTAGTATGGCGGGCGGATCGGCGGTGGCGATCTGCCCGCCAAAACACCCCACCGGACGGCCTTTTACCCCCGCTACATTAGCATGGCAGTGGTACCGCGGCAGATGGAAAGATCTTCCGCTGCTTTTTTCGGGACGATTGCCTATCGGGCGGAAAAGGCCATAATATGGTGGCACCCCATCAATATAAGCATGTGTCATTTTCAATGCCTTTCCATGGCGGAGACTACGTCATGGAAAGGCATGCGGTTTTCGCTTCCGGGGCCTGTTGCAGGCCCCCAGGGGGTTGGGGGTTAGGGGGCTGCACTTGAGGGGTACCTATGGTACCCCCCAACATTGGCATGGACAAGGTGGCAGGCACCGCGCAGTGCCTGTCATGTTGTGCATGCCAATGCACAACATGCATATATTGCATTGTGGCGGGTGCTGCTTACAGCACCGCCCGCCGCAAATGCAATATATGCGGGATGCCACCACCACCGTGGCGGTGGCATCTTAATTGCCATTGCGGGACCACTGTATCTGTTGCGGGCGATCCAGTTTGTTGGTGCGGTGGCTCGCGGACCCCTTAATGTATATTCAGTAGGATGGCTATAATAAATGTAATTTGATACCTAGCTCCTCATTTGCAGCCCATCCCAGTCTGCTCAAAAAATGATGCACTTCTATACCTAAGATATGACTCGAATTTTAGTATAATAAATGTATTAATTCCGTTTTTTAAACTGGGAATATTGGCCCTTACTTGCTTAAATGACCATGCACCATGAAAGGCTCTGCGTGTATCCACACATTCGGTTCTGAACTGCAATATCAAATCTAGCAAACAGGTTCTGATGCTCCTTGTCCATTCATTGGCACACTTATCACATCAACATCTGGAACCTCAAGACAAATGAATAATGCCTTCAAGGGCCAAAAAATGAGAAAGTTCAGGCCTGGCCCGATTGCACCGCATACAGTCTCCTCGCCCTATTAAACTAGGAACCTCAAATAATTACTTTAAATTGTCCTTCTTTTATCACACCAGAGAATGACTGGTGTTGTTGAGCTTGCAGTAACTTCCTTTGCATTATAGTCTATCAGCCTGATTTAATATTTGGTGGACATCCCCTCTTCCGCAAGGCCGATGGACTACATTACTTTGTCACCCTGACAGAGCTGCCGTGCACCAAAATTTGGAATGCTCGCTAGCCCAGCGGACATATCAAGAATTAACAGGAACTGCCTTCACTGCAGTTCCCGTAAATACATTGTAAGTTTGACGGATGGTTTCGTCAACATGACAGAGCCATTCGTAAAAAACATACTTTATTTTTTTATGTTCAAAAAGAAAATCCCGAAGTGGGATTTTCATTGTATAATATGGTTATTTCCTACTACTGCAGAAAGTTCAGTTTTTCTATAGGAAGTAATATTTCTGAGTAGGGGAAAGTTAACAGACCTCGGGTTTGGAAGTTCAAAAATGTTTCTGAGCCCCAATATGAAAAGGGACTTTCTGAGGAAAATCTCTTCTATATGTGGGGCTGATCTAAAATATAATCCTATACCGTGGAAATGCTAGTTGGATACTTTTCGCATTCAGTCCCCTTGAACCACTTGAACTCTGGAGTAATTGTTTAAAAAAAGTTCCAAAACTTCTTTTGGTGTCCAACCAACCACAGCTGTATACTTCCAAGTCCGCCAAGACATCATGGGGAGTCCTTAGAGACTCTGAGGGACTCAGGCAGAGGGCAATGCAAAAGTCCAGTCCAGGTTTAGTTGCGACTGGTCCGCTGGGGTGGTTAATAGAAATATCCTCATCAACTTTTTTATGTTCCTTGAACCACACAGGATATCAGCCTTATGATTCTTGGAGGTCTTTCTGTACTTGGATTTCAAGTGGAAGGAGTTTCTACCTCCTCGGGTCCTTCTTACAAGTCAAAAATACAAAGTCCAGATTTAATCTGAATGGTATCCTTTTGCAAGCCTAGCAGAAGGCTGTGAGTGAAGGTTCAGCTATTTAAGGTTCAAAGGCCTGTGGGTGGGCACCCCCTAAGACACTCCAATCCCTCTCTGACCAGTGCAGTAAAGGTTCGTAGCAACAACCTAACCTCCTTTGCAGTAGTTACAATTTGTTTTTACCGCAAATAGACCTGAAGCTCTGTGTCAGAGCAGGTCTAAAATGGTGAAGGTCTTTGGCCCTACTAAACGTGGGTTCTGATATGAAGGGTAGGAACGGAGAGTTTACTGTGGAAATCCTAGTGTCCTCCCACATCTAACACTAAAATTCACTTTAAGGCAGGCATTTTACCCACAGCAAACCCGTAGACAAAAGTCTGATAGGACAAAAGCAGGGCCCTTTGGCAACTAGACAGGGAATACAGAAGAATTGTCCTGGCATCCTGTTCTCTCCCTTTTAAGTGCACAAAAGTTTTATATGTGGCTCAAAAGACCTGTCAGGCAAGATTTGACAATGCATAGAATTCCCACAGTCCCCTCCTTGCAAATTCCTTGGAGCTCAGAGGAGTCATCTTTGGCCATTCAGGTCAGCCTGATATGTGCTCCTTGGGAGGAATTTCACACCTCTTTCACATCTCGCCTGCCTGTGCCAAGCACGGGCTGAAAGTTGGCAAAGGCTAAAACTAATAAGTGTTCACAAAGGTAAAGGATAACTTTCTAAACATTACATTTCCTTAATATTTATTAGAACTCCGACTTAATCATTGAATTGGATTTTTAATAACTATTAAAAATATTGGTCTCTTTATTTTTCTCCATTTCTCAAGTTAGCTTTATTAGTATTTTAATCTGCACTTTGGTTTTCCACATAGGCCAGCTACGCTTGCCACATTGAAAATAGCATTTTGGGACTTGTCACTGTAGGGATATTTCAAAATCTATTTTCTCTGTGTCCCATTTTTAAATACCATGCACCCCACCTTATAGGCTGCAAGGTCTGCATGGGGTGACTTATTAATATTTAAAAATGAGGTTTTTACCAGTCATAAATAAATATTTTAACAAGTCGCCCTGCAGGTTTAAACTGCAACAGCCAGGCTACAATGGTAAGTGCACAGTGCAGGACCACAGAGACTGAACCAGAGTATACTGCATCAGTAGAACAAAAATATGGAGCAATAATAAAATCAAGAACCAAGAGGATCATAAATGAAGATCCTACTAAGATCTCTAATTAAATGTGAAATTAAACAGAAATCATTAACCAAAAAGCCTTTCAAATAATGTGGACTCAATCAATTTAGGGTTTGTAAAGTACAGCTAATCAACCGCTAGGGTATCCAGGTGCTTGCAGGCCCCAGGAGCTTTTTCGAACAGCCAGGTCTTGAGTAGGGGTGGGTGGAATTTGCGTAGTCGGGTTCTGCAAAGTTCCGCGAAACAGTAAAAAATCTCCGCGGACTACGCCGAATTCCGCAAGCCACATGATTGCTTGTTCCGCCCATTCGCGATGTGTTTTTCCTGTTCATGGACGCTGTTGCATTGCTCGGGGGGGGAAATATCTTGCAAACTTGCCCATGCAGTCGTGGCCATCTTGCTTCACTTGTCCCGCCCGCTCGCAATGCGTGTTTCCTGTTTGCAAATGCGCATGTCCGATGGTGCATCCGAATGACGTGTTTGCGATCACACGCTCTCGCAGGATTGCGTGGCAGGACACAAACGGATAGGAAAACTCATCGGCGAACACAGGTATCCCGGTAAGTCGCTCCTCCTTGGCAAACATGAATTTTGAAAGAGCGAACAAGGGAATAAAAAATTCCACTACGCTGCAGATCGCGGAATTTTTTGCACTTCCATGTTCTCTGCAGAACGCGTATTGACAAAATTCTGCAAATTCTGCGAGCGGAGCGGAATTTGCCACCCAGGCCTAGTCTTGAGGGCTGTTCGGAAATCCGGAAGTTAGGTGATGGTCTAGAGGTGTGTGGGGAGGGTGTTCCAGATCTTTGCTGCAATGTGGGAGAAGGAGCATCCTCCACTTCTGCTTCAGTAGATGAGGGGAGTATGGGCAAGTGAAAGGGAGGAAGAGCGAAGCCTTCTTAAGGTTGGTGGAATTTCAGGCGGTGCTTAATGTAGGCAGGTCCTTGGTTGTGTAGATCCTTGTGTGCTTTGCTCTGCAGCTTGAATTGGCATCTCTTCTGTATGGGGAGCCTGGAGAGTTTCCTGAGGTGGAGTGTGATATGTAATGGCTAATCTAATGCATGTCAGAGATTTAGTTACTGTTTACATTAATTAAATATTTCACAAGAAAAGTAAAATATTCACTTACCTGACTGCATGTCCTCCACCCCTGGTGTTCTCTAGCCATCCAGCGCGGGCACTAGCCAACTCCCCTAATCAGTCCATACACTGCTCTCATGCTGCTAGCCAGCATGAGAGAAGCCCCAGATTTGGTTGGAGCAGGCTGTCTCAGCACTCCTTTTGGAATTTTTTTTTTGAGAGAGACCCCTTGAAAACCAGGGGAATAGGGTACTGTTACACAGTGTGATCAACACTTTCCCTTGGCTAAATTTAATGAGAACTCAAGCCCAAATACTGATCTTGGACACAAGACTCTACCAGATAGAAGTACAAACATAAACAAATTTCTTGTATAAAACTATATAGTATTTTATTAAAACAATCTTTTTGTCAATTAAAAAACACATACACAGAATGTAAAAATAGAGTTTAAAAAACTCTTCACACAACTCATAAAAACATCACCACATAATTGTACTATAATTCATACACAAAACATATGTAGACAGCATTAATAAAAGAATTTTCATTAAAGGAAAACCTACTCAAATTAATTCAATATGAAAATGAGAAATGGGGGAGAGAAGGGAAACAAACACAGACATTCACAATTTGTCATCCAATATTGCACATTAATTCCCGCATTTAACTCAAACCCAGACTCGACTTGTTTTCGTTGTTCTCGGGGCGAGTTCGGTTGTTTAATTGTGCACAAGTATGCGTCGACGCGTTTCGATGGACTCGTTAGATATGTGCCATCTTTATCAAGACTTCTATATATTGTACTCTCCTATGTTGGCACAGGATGGTTACCTTTGTACGGAAATCCTGTTGGCAAATATATTTGAATCAATGCATGGCAGGGAATTACAAATTGTCTTCATTTAGTACACCTTATTCGTCATACTACTCATTTTTCATCTTGCTATTCTTTTTGGCGTACACCATCGTGCTACATTTTTTACAGCTAAAAGGTTTAAAACATTTGTCCGCCCAACCACATTTTCTAGCAGCATTATTTTATATGTGCACATAATTCTGTTAAGATATTCATATTAGTCACATCTTCCAGTCCTACCAATATGTGGGCTTCTGTTCTTAATTGTCCCTTGTTATTCCAACCTAGATAGCGCCATGAGTATACATGGGGGGTGGGGGGGCAGTCCTGATAATATCCCACCCTTTCCTCCCACTTGATAATGCGTTAGGGGTTATGGTAATTTACCTTAAAACATGTTTTTTTTATAATTCATTATGTTGGAAATCTTGGTTTGAGAAATGTTGCTCATACTCTTCACTCAATCTTCGGCCAGGTCTGGAATGAATATTATAAAAAAGTATTTAAGCCATGATATTATCCTATTATCCCATAGCTAATTTTGAACAGCTTGGGTTCTTTCATTACCTGTAAATTATATCTCCCTCGATGTTGGTTGACACACATGCAGTCATTATAGTGGGTCAGGGGATATGAAGAAATTAAGGCGGATGTCTGTCACCTATGAAATAGATAGGGGTAGTTTTCACGAAGGATATATTAGGAGATTGTTTAAAAGCTACTTCGAAAACTCCTATTAAATTGTGGTTTATTAAGACAAAATACCTTAATTGTTATTGTCCTATGCGTGGTTCTTGCGTTACACTCCGCTGTCGCCTCGCTGTATATTGAGGTTCCAGCTTCCACGTTGTAGCCTTGAATATAGGTTGATTTATGGTTTATTTTATTTAGTGTTCTCTGTTTTGTTAAACTATTCTACACGAAACCAGCAGTTCTTTTTCCCTTACCTAGTGGTTGCTGTAATCGGGTCCTGGGGTGGGGTGGTTTAAAAACGGGCGCCGTGTTCTTTCACTGAATTTGACTGGCGTTCCTTTAGAGGATAAAGTATGAAGGTGCCATTAGTTAACTCTCCCCCACTTAAGCTTTTCTCTATACCCTCCTGGGGTTGTATCTCCTTACCTAGAGTACGGCTGATCCTTGAGTTCCACCCGTCCGTGTGCGTCTGTCCTCCTCGCGGTCTTCCGGAAAAGTGTTAATTTGAGTTAGCAGTTGCGGGTCTTTTTAAACTATGATTTTGGCATCTTATTGGCCAATCTCTAAGTTATTGCAGCTGAGTCCCCTTAGGTCTATACGGGATCATTGTTATGCCTTTCCGGATCGCGTTCTTGCTTACTTCCGCGTTCCGCGCCTCGTTTTGAACTTTTTGCTTTGCGCGCCTCGTTTTGAGCTCGTTATTGCGTGCATCAAGCCTCGTTTTGGGAAGGTGTTTGTATCTACCTTATTAAGCATTTGAGCTATCGACATCATTTGCAACGAGGTCATATTGAAGCGCGTTGGGATACTAGTTATGATAGATCACCAATTTCTGTTACACCCCATACTTAATCTTAATTGTCGTGACTGACCGTTATATTTATCGCATACAGTGTTATTGTGATGGTTCTTTTACATGTTAATCTTACAGATTTGATATTATTTTTGTCCATTCTTCCCTAGAATTAAGACCCTTGTCAATGGTGTCAAGATGGCATATAAACCATTGTTCTCGTTTTTTTCTTTTGGCCTCAATGCTGCCACTTCGTCTGCTTACAGTTATTTTTTCAAGAATGTACCATGTGAATTCTTCACAGCCATGTTTGTTATCCTGATAGTGCTGTGTTAGTGGTGCATTCTCTTTCTTGTTTTTAATCGCTGACTTGTGTTCTAGCAGTCTGATCCGTAGTTCCCTGCTCGTCTCACCCACGTATCCTAGGCCACAAGGGCGGACAAGCAGGTACACCACGTTTTTGCTCCTGCAATTATTCAGACTTTTGGGCACTAGTGTTTTATCATTAAAGACTAGTTTCTTGGTGACGATGCAATTAGGGCAAATCGAACAGGACCCACATTTGTGGTTTCCAGTTGCCTTTGCATTACCTGTTAAGGTTGTTTGGACAGTGTCACCAGGGTTTTTGTATGTCCTCACTAGGGTGTTTTTAATAGTTTTGTTCCTCCGGAATGAAAATAGTGGTTTGGGTAGTGGGACAGTCAAGCCACTGTTGATAACCTTCCAATTCCGGTTTATTATATTTTTGATTTTATTGCTTAAGTTTGAGTACTGACTTACAAAGACAATCTAAACAGTTGGTCGCGGTCGTAGAATCTGGCACGTTTTAATGATTGTTTAACTAGCTTTTTAGGGTATCCCCTCTCCTGAAGTTTTTTTTCCATGATTTCTGCATGTTTATAGAAATCGGTTATATTTGTACAATTACGTCGTAAGCGTAAAAATTCCCCAAAAGGGATATTGTTTTTCTGAGCTTTGGGGTGGTTACTTTTGTACTGTAAGAGAGTATTTTTATCAGTCGGTTTCGTGTATAATTCTACTTCTAGTTGACCGTTGCTCTCTTTGATTTTCATATCCAAGAAATTTACGCTGCTGTCACTGTAATTTGCCGTGAATTTCAGGTTGCTGTCCCCTAAGTTTAACCATTCTAGAAATGACTCCAGGTCCTCACTGGCACAATTCCAAACGAAAATAATATCATCGATGAAACGATGCCAGTGGGACACATTTTCAAAAAACGGCGCCAACTCATTATATATATGTTTCAGTTCAAAATGGCTGACATACAAACAGGCCAAGCTGGGGGCACATGTGGCCCCCATGCTGGTCCCTTTCACTTGTTTGAACAGCTCTTCTTTGAATAAGAAAATATTATTTTTTAGCACCAACTCTACACAACCTAGGATGAAGTCCTTATTACCTCCCTTCAGGTCTTCGTGTTCCAGGATTGAGGCCAAGACCTCAATCGTGTCATTCTAGGGTATATTCGTGTACAGAGCTTCGATGTCCAAGGTGACCAGGAACTGGGTCACCTTGTCAAAACTCTGCCCCTCGAATACCGCAATGGCATGTGCTGTGTCCCTCAGATATGACCGCTGCCTCTGAACAATAGGCCGCAGAAAGAAATCTGCATACTTACTAAGCGGCTCCAATAGAGAGCCCAGACTGCTCACTATGGGCCGCATGGGAGGGTCGTTCACATCTTTATGGATTTTCGGCAATCCATATATTGCCGGTGTAATTGGATTGTTGTTGAACAAGAATCTGTACTCGTCTTCGCAGATTAAATCATTTTCTCTCCCAAAGTTTAAACATGTGGATACATCTCTTTTGAGTTTGGTAATCAAATTATTCGCAACTGGGATATAATGTTCCCTCACATTCAAAAGAGTTCTCATCCGCGATTCATAATCGTCACTGTTGAGAACTATCACCCCTCCGCCTTTGTCGGCAGGTTTGATCGTTATTAGGTCATTTTCTTGTAGTGATTTCAAAGCTGCCCTTTGGCATTTGGATAGGTTGTTGCATTGTCCCTGTGTATTATTTAAGATGTTTTTTATTTCAATTTCTACTATTCTTTCGAATAGTTCCACATTCTTATCTATTTGATTTAGATTCTGTGTAAAGACTGATTAAGTTTCAGACCTGTGACATTTGGTTTAGATTCATATTCTCTGTCAGCAAAGAATCTATTGAGTCTGATTTTTCTAAAGAAGCTTCTTGTGTCTTTTTCCAATTCAAATGTATTTGGGTAAGCTGTTGGTGCAAAACTAAAGCCTAGTCTGAGTACTTCTTGCTCATCTCTAGAGAGGATTTTATTGGAGAGGTTTATTATGGGGAACTCATTTACCTCCAGTATCTGGCATTTCTGGTTTTCAAGTAGTTTGGGGTTGTTTGGTTTGGAGGTGCCTGGTTCCTCATAGGTTCTTGTCGGGAGTGATTCCGGTAACCCCTTTGACCCCTGTATTGGCGATTCCCTAAAAAAGGTTGGGGTTCGCTTTGATAATTTGACGCTGATCTCCCTGCATGGTCATTCATATGTTCTTCATCGTCACTGGACCCGAACTCGCCCCAAGAACCACGAAAACAAGTCGAGTCTGGGTTTGAGTTAAATGCGGGAATTAATGTGCAATATTGGATGACAAATTGTAAATGTCTGTGTTTGTTTCCCTTCTCTCCCCCATTTCTCATTTTCATATTGAATTAATTTGAGTAGGTTTTCCTTTAATGAAAATTCTTTTATTAATGCTGTCTACATATATTTTGTGTATGAATTATAGTACAATTATGTGGTGATGTTTTTATGAGTTGTGTGAAGAGTTTTTTAAACTCTATTTTTACATTCTGTGTATGTGTTTTTTAATTGACAAAAAGATTGTTTTAATAAAATACTATATAGTTTTATACAAGAAATTTGTTTATGTGTGTACTTCTATCTGGTAGAGTCTAGTGCCCAAGATCAGTATTTGGGCTTAAGTTCTCATTAAATTTAGCCAAGGGAAAGTGTTGATCACACTGTGTCTCAGCACTCCTACAGGCACTGGAGGCCTATGCCTACTCCCCACCCAGCTGTCTAAGACAGCTGGCATTGGAGAGGTTTAAAGCGCGCATGTCAGGCTGGACATTACAGGACAGCAGGCTAAAGTTTCATGTGCATTTTAAACTGCTGTAGTCAGCCACCACTCTTCCCTGCTGCCGATCTGCAGCAATGGCCCTGTCTCAGCCTCACAATCAACTTGAGCTGGCAGAGGAAAAATAAAATGGTAATAAAGTCATTTTATTGATCACTTTTTCTGTACCCTCAGCAAGGGTGGCAACGCTTATTCGACCAAATGGAGAAGCAGCCGCTGGTCTTCCTGAACTCAGCAAAAACCAATAAAATAACTTTTACTCAAATGCTGTAAGAGTCATGTCCTACTACAAGAAATAAGAACATATTATCACAGTACTCAAATTAGCAAAATGGTTACTATTTGATGATGTTCCTTACAAAGATCTGCGTGTACCAATGTTAAAGCTGTGAAGCTCAACACACTGAACAACTACAAACAAGAAATAAAAATCTTAGATTGATCCAAACCTTTATGCAGTAAGTGCAAGCTCTTCCTTGAAACTCAGTGCTTTATTTAATTTATTTATTTGTAAGTTTTGTATAGCGCGAACATGACCCAAGTGGGTATCAGAGCGCTTTACATAAGGATGACGAAGAAAAAGGAACATAGTTCAAAGAGACACGACAGGGTACAAGTAGGTCAATGTGTCACAAGAGTAAAAATTAAATAGTGGGAGAAATAGGTAGAAGGCTATTGCAGCAGGAAATTTAGGGCAATACACATCAAGAAAAAAAGGGACAATATGGCAGGCAACAATAGGTTGCAACATATGACATGTAATAGTTAGGATAACCAAAAAGTCTCGAGGTAAGAGGAGCAAAGTTTCTAGATCAGAGCATTGTTCATTAGTAGTGCTTTCACTTCACTTTTGAAAAAAAAGGTGGATGGAATAAGCCTTTTCTCCACTGGCAGGGCGTTCCAGATTCTCGGGGCAATGCCTGCGAATGTACGGTTGTAGGTTTTAAGCTCTTTGAATTTCTTTGGCTTGAGCAGTAAGGTACCGGTGCTCCTTGTGGGCCGGGATCCCCCAGAAAGTTCCAGATTATTTGCCAGGTAGAGTGGGGTTTTGAAGTGAAGAGCTCTATGGGTCATACAAGCAATCTTTAATTGGATCCTTGCTTCAAGGGGAAGTCAGTTGAGAGATTTCAGGTCCGGTGAGATGTGGTTGGTTTTCTTAGAACCCGTGATGAGTCTCGTAGCCGCATTTAGCGATGCTCTGATAGGAGCTAAACTGAGTTTCGGCAGTCCGCATAAAGTAGCACTGCCATATTCTTGTCTGGAGATGACCAGTGCTTGCACTGCCGATTTGAAGTCTTCATGGGGCAGGTAGGGTTTGAAATTTCTTAGGATGCACAGCTGGAAAGTCGCTCCTTTGGTAGATGCTCTGATGTGCTCTTGCATGTTTAGGTTTTTATCAAGCAGAATTCCAAGTGATTTTGTGGAGTCAATGAGGTGAGGTGTGCAGTTGAGCGCAGTGAGATTTGAGAGATATTTCACAACAGTGGGGGTTTGCCTAGCCGGTGCAATGAGGAGGAATTCCGTCTTGAGGGCGTTTAATTTGAGGTGGTTGGAGGTAAGCCAGTTTAGGGTTTTGAGCAGGGTTCCGTTGAGAGCATTGATGTATTCGGGGGAGGATATTTTCATGTATAGTTGGATGTCATTGGCGTACATGTGATATTAGATGTTGGAGGCTTTAAGAATTACTGTCAGTGGTTCCAGGAAGAAGTTAAAGAGCGTGGGGGAGAGTGAGGACCCTTGGGGAACACCCAGCATGCAGGGACTGGGGTTGGAAAGAGACTGATTGGATTAGATTCTTTGAGTTCTATTGTTGAGGAAAGAGGCAAACCATTTAAGGACTGTGCCAGATAGTCCCATTCTGCATTCAAGGAGGTGGAGAAGATTGTCATGCTTGACAGTGTCGAATGCAGATGGGAGATTGAAAAGAATTAGTAGGCAGGCTTCGTTCTGGTCCAGTAAAATGAGAGCGTCATCCTTTATGTGAGTGATGGCAGTTTTGGTGCTGTGGCCAGTTCGGAAACCGGGCGGATTTGTATTTGAACAAAGTAGTTCAGAATATTTGCTCATTCGATACTTGGCCCCTCACTAGTTGCAAAAATGAAGGGTTACACTATAAATGGAACTGACTTTGTGAACATCAAAAGATCACATAAACCCACTTTGCCAGAGAGATCACGCAAGCTTTAGGACTGTTCTGTCTTAATCAGCAGTAAAAAGCTTGGCTCTAAAGGGTCAAACTATACAAACCCTCCCATCACACAGTGAGGATGGCACATGTACATATGTGGAGCCAGTATCCTGCTGCCTATTTTGGAAACTCCAGTTCAGCAAATACCGTCAGGAGCACATCGATTTTTGCACATATAGTGAGTGAACTGTTATGAAATAAATCCCATTTGCATCTTGGACTGGTTATTGGCTATAATGATGTCTTTAGGTTTTATTTAGTACTTTTTTTGAATAAGCGGAAATTCTCACTACCGATAACAAGGACGCCCAAGCAGGATCCAGAGAAGCCATTTTCAAGCAGGCAACTGGGATTTTCACCAAGGCCTATCTTCCAAGGGGTAAACAGCAACACAACAGATAAAGGGGTAGGTGTGCTGAACTGTTGGCAATCACATAATATTTCGCATTGAGTCACCAGTACCATCAAAGAGCAGGCAAAACATTCTGCTGTGCATTGTGGGTAAAACAAATATATTTCACGACGCTATAAACTCACTGGAATATATCCTGAAGTAAAATAATGACATGTAGACACGTTAACACAAGACTGCGCTAGTTTAGCAATCGTTCACCCATGCCATCCCAAAAGAACGGCCATAAAAGAGATTCGTCCCCTGAGCACAAGGGAGCCGGATCTGCGTTCATATCAGTAGGAACAGGGCCTGCCATCACCTTAATCTGCCCTGCGACAGTGCCCCCGTGTCCCGAAGTTTACCAATACTGAAGCAACTCTCTCGGAATCACACTGCACTGCCTGCAGCGTCTCCACGAACGGGCTGCGGTAACGCGCTATGTAGCGGCTTTGAAACGCTGCCCAGCGCCGGTGCGGCAGGTGTGGGAGATGTAGCCGTGCAGGGGCTGTTGAGTCGCTGCACGTCCAGAGACACCCGCTGCCCCGAAAATGAGCCAAAGAAAAGAGAAACCCTTGTGCTTTAACGCGCTCGGCAGCGGCTTTGAAACGCTGCCCAGCGCCAGTGCAGCAGGTGCGAAAGATGTAGCTGTGCAGGGGCTGTTAAGTCCCTGCACGTCCAGAGACACCAGCTGCCCCGAAAATGAGCCGAGGAAGAGAGAAACCCTTGTGCTTTTTACCAGCTCCTCACGTTAACTGAGGGTGACTTGTCATGAAAGTGCGTGGATAACTAATTGCACACGGCTGATAGTTTTGTGAAGGATCTCCTTAATTTGCATATACATTAAATAAACGAGTATGGTGGTGCTTTATTTTTCTCAAGCTGAACAAACACACAGACACGGACATATACATAAATATATATATATTAATTTGCAAACTAACCTGAACTGCTGCTGTTGGTGATAGTTACATTGATTTTCACTCAATGCGAGGCACAAGATGGCTGCCAACACTTCCTGGTTTGAAGTGTTGGCAGTCAATTAGAGCCAAGCTTGTGCTGGAGAGGTTAGTCTCCGCCAAGATATGTATGTACTTTTAAATGTCATTTTCTCAGGAACTACTGAACGGATTTACACCATTTAAGCAAACGACATGAGTCTGAACTGAGGACTACCTCTTTGCCAAATTTGGTGTAATTCCGTTCAGCAGTTCGGGCTGTAGCTGCGGCTAAAGGTCCCTATGGAAAATTGAATGGAGAAAACATGTTTTGGGACCCCCCTTTTTTTCTCGTCTCCCGCTTGACGAATCACCCCGAGACTTTCAGGATAGGAACGGAACGGAGCTGGCCATTAGTTTTGAAAATTTTGCGTAGATTCGTCAACCGGCGCCAAAGTTATTCCAAATAGAATGTTGCGGATTTCCTATGGAAAATAGGTCCTAACTAAGCATGGGCGGAAAATCCGTTCCGCTCGCGGATTTTGCAGATTTTCGGTAAATTCGCAATCCGCGAGATTCGCGAATTTCCCGCAAAATCCGCGAACGGAAATCTGCGAACGGGGATTGGTTCAAAAATTTCAAGCTGACTTTTGCAACTCTTTTAGAATGGCGCCAGCAAGCTGCCAGAGCCATTCTAAAATAGTTACAAAAGTCAGCTTCAACAGGAAGCTCTAATAGATAAAGTAAAGCAGGTGCTGCTCAAATTCAGTTACAGAATCATTAATCACCCACAAACTTGGGGTGATTAATGATTGTGTAACTTAATTTGACCTTCAACTGGAGGACCTGGTTTACTTTATCTATTAGTGCTTCCTGTTGAAGCTATTTCTAGCTATTTTAGAATGGCGCTGGCAGCTTGCCGGCGCCATTCTAAGTGGGGCTGAGGGCAGAAGGGCACAAAAGTGGGACAGAGGGCAGAAGGGGACAAAAAATGAGTGGGGCAGAGGGCAGAAAGGCACAGAAACAAGTGGTACAGAGGGCAGATGGGCATAAAAAACAAGAGGGTTGCAGTGATTAAGCAGGCAAAAAAAAAAACCCACGAAATTGCAAAGCGCCTCGCGAACACCACGAACACGCAAAGCGCCTCGCAAACACCTGCGAACACGCAAAAATAAAAAATCCGCAAATTTGCGCAAATTTGCAAATTTCGCGGATTGCCAATTCGCAAATCCGCAAATTCGCAAATTGCCAATTTGCCAAATTCGCCCATGCTTAGTCCTAACTATAACTATCTACTGGCGACCGCCAGTAGATTATATATATATATATATAATCCGCCAGTAGATTATATATATATATATATATATATATATATATATATTACCTACTGGCAGTCGCCAGTAGGTAGTTATAGTTAGGATGTTTTTCAATGTTAAATCTCAAAATTCTATTTGGAATAACTTTGGCGCCGGTTGACGAATCTGCCTGAAAATTTCCTCAAAATGGCCTCTTCGAGCTCCGGTCCTTCTCTGAAAGTTTGGGGGGGATTCGTCAAGCGGTGGCCGAGATAAAAGGGGGGTCCCAAAACGAGTTTTCCCCATGTTAATTTCCATAGGGCGGTCGACCTCACTTTTAGCCCGAACGGCTGCATGGATTTCCACCAAACTTGGCAAAATTGTAGGGACTGGTAGCCCGATGTGCCTTTGCTATGTCTCAAGATATGTGCTCCAGTGGATTTTGAGTAATTTAGGTTCAAAAAAATATATATATCTATGGCTGCGCCCCGGTACGCGCACCGGGGAGCGCACCGGGCGTGCAACGCGACTTGCGCACGGAAAGCCGATTGGCTCACGGGTGTCTGTAAACATTCGAAACAGTCCGGAGCGGCCGCCATCTTGTGTCTCGGTAGGATCGAGACACAAGAGGTGACATCAAAAAAAGGGAGAAATGACTATAAGGGGGCAGGGTAGACCCCCCCTGACCCCCTAGGTTTGATGTGGGGGCTAAAATAGGGTCCTGCGGGGTATTTAAAAAAAAAATCGATTTGCGCGGGGGGAGCGCCCGGTACGCGCACAGGAAAGCGCACCGGGGAGCGAAGCACAGGGAAAATCCAGGCCCTTATTTATGAAGGCCTTGCGACAGTTTTGCGCCGCCTGTGCGTCACTTTTTGTGACGCACCAGCGGTGTAAAAAATGCGCCTCGTTGCGCTATATTGAAAAAGTGACGCATCTAGGTAGATGGGTCACTTTTTAAAACCCTGCGCCACATTATACCTGCGTCAGGTATAATGTATGCAGAGGGGGCGTTCCCCCGCAAAAAGCCTCGTAATAGTGACGCAGTGAAATCTATGAGATTTCACTGCATCACTTTTAGGATGCTGTTGCGTCAAAATCTTGCGCCTGCCTCACAGCAGGCGTAAGACTGATGCAAGACCTTTCACATGGGGCTTTCCCCATGTGAAAGGACGCATTACAGGAGTTGCATCACTTTTGTGACGCACTCCAGCAATGCGTCACTTTTGTGCTTACAGATATGTCAGAAATACTGACTTATCTGTAACTCCTTGCGACATGATTCGTCATACATTAAATATGACACATCTGGAATGTCGTAAGGAGTGCGCAGAGAAAAGTGATGCATCGCTGTTTTCACGCAGCGATGCGTCACTTTTCAAAAATGAGGCCCCCAGTTTATTCACTGTGTCACCTCTACGACCCTTTCTTGCGTCAATACGTCCCTTTTGCATACATTACACCTGAGGTAGGAATAATGTGGCGCAGGGGCTAACAAAGTGACGTAACTACCTAGATGCGTCACTTTGTAAATATGACTGAATAAGGTGCATTTTTTACAGCACTGGTGCGTCACAAAAAGTGACGCATCGGTGGCGTTAAAAGAACGCATGGCCTCATAAATGAGTCCTTCAGTCTTCTACTCATGCGTCATATTAAATTTATGTTGGAAGTTCTTTTAGATACGTTAGTATTTCAGACGTATCTGTAAGCGCAAAAGTGAAGCATTGCTGGAGTGTGTCACAAAAATGAAGCTACTCCAGCAATGCATCCTTTCACATGGGGCCAAGCCCCATGTGAAAGGGCCTGCACGCCTGCTGTGAAACAGGGGTAATATTTGGAAGCAACAGCGTCATAAAAGTGATGCAGTGATATGTCATAGATTTCACTGCGTCACTTCTATGACCCTTTCTTGCGTCAATACGTCCCTTTTGCATACATTACACCTGACGTAGGAATAATGTGGCGCAGGGGTTTACAAAGTGACGCAACTACCTAGATGCGTCACTTTGTAAATATGACTGAATAAAGTGCATTTTTTACAGCACTGGTGCGTCACAAAAAGTGACGCTCTGGTGGTGTTAAAGTGACGCATGGCCTCATAAATGAGGCCTTCAGTCTTCTACTCATGCGTCATATTAAATTTATGATGTATTATGTTGGAAGTTCTTACAGATACGTCAGTATTTTAGACGTATCTGTTAGCGCAAAAGTGATGCATTGCTGGAGTGTGTCTCAAAAATGAAGCAACTCCAGCAATGTATCCTTTCACATGGGGCCAAGCCCCATGTGAAAGGGCCTGCACGCCTGCTGTGAAACAGGCGTAATATTTGGAGGCAACAGCGTCATAAAAGTGACGCGGTGATATGTCATAGATTTCACTGCGTCACTTCTACGACCCTTTCTTGCGTCAATAAGTCCCTTTTGCATACATTACACCTGACGTAGGAATAATGTGGCACAGGGGCTTACAAAGTGACGCATCTACCTAGATGCGCCACTTTGTAAATATGAATAAATAAGGTGCATTTTTTACTGGACTGATGCGTCACAAAAAGTGACGCTCTGGTGGTGTTAAGGTGACGCATGGCTTCATAAATGAGGCCTTCAGCCTTCAACTCCAGCAATGCATCTTTTCTTACCCTTCCACACCCCCGTTCCTTTTCCACATTTTCTTTGAATATCAACATTCCCCATATTCACTCTTCTTCTCCTTACTTTCCTTCCCAACACTCACCTTCTTTCAGTCCCCCTACTTCACTTCCTTTCTCCTCTCATACCTTTCTGTTCTTTCTTACTCATTTTCCTTTCCATTATCAATGCACTCCATTTCACTTACTCTTTTTCAATTTTTAAAGAATATAGCTCTTTGATGAGAATTGGAGGTAGTTCTGAAAAGAACTTTTTGTTTTCTTCTTTTTTCAAAACAGGAACAAAAACAGGGAATGGAAACTGCTCAACAGGAGCAAAAAAAACAAAAAAAATTAGGGGTGGAAAGGGCAGTGATGGTTCTCCAATGCTCGAACCATGAGCTGGACACTTTGCTCCTCAAAGGTAAGGAGTTGATTGCAGTATCTGCATCTCAGGACACCATTGTTAAAAGCAGGTTGAATATTTGGCACAAGCTCCTGCGATTGCCCCCTCCCAGAAGTAGTTGCTCCTCCGGTGGATGTAGAGGCCCCATCACTGGGAACCTCTTGTGCTAGAGCCCTGACACAATCCCGGGCAAAATTCTGGGGGTGCTTCCTCTCCACATGCCGGATCATCGTAAAGTTCCCAAATGAGTATTTTTTATTGGGGTCACCCCGTGACAGGACTTGTTTGCAGATCCTGCACTCCACTCTTGGAGCATTCACCTTTTTTTGGTTAGGTGGTATTTTAAAAAAATTCCAAATAAAATGTTCCTTCACCTTTGGTTGAGGAGGCTCTTCATTGATGAATTGATGAATTCAGGTTCTTCATCACTGCTGGATTCTCTGGCAGCCATGAGTGATGTAATATGTAACATCATCAGCAGTGCATTGCAGGCGCGCAAGTTATAGTGAGTCCAACTAACTATAACGTGAGAATTTCTATGGTTTTATGTCAGTAAAATTTCCAGCTAACTATAACTGGTGAAACCTATGGTTTTTTCAGTGAATATATATATATATATTTATATATATATACATATATATATACATATATTCCCATCGCTTGTGGCGAATGAAGGTGTGCAGCCCAAACATCAGGTGTGCCGTCATTCCAGCACGTCCACCTACATGCTTACTATATCAAATTTCTCATCTTCAATGCAATCAAGATGATCAAGGTTGCAGTGCAACTGAAACGCATTGATTTCCTCACACACCAAATTAAAGATGAATTGTTGCCTTCAACTGCCAGGAGTGCTGAGTTCTTGTGAAGTATTGAAGAAGAGAAATTTAAATGCCTTTTTTGTGTTGCCAATCACTTCGGCGCCGCTAGATGAATCTTCACAAAATGTTCCCAAAGCACGTTTTCCCCATGTTATCTCTATGGGGATTTTTAATTTTTGGAACATGACTACAGAACTTAATTACACCAAATTTGGCAGAAATCTAGACATTGGTCCAGAAAGCATGCTTTGTTTGACTTGGTGTAAATTCCATGAGTAGTTTAAAAAAATTATAGATATCTGGGGACACGATTCCTTGCAGTGGACACATGGATCCTACTGAAATTTGATTGGCTGCCAATACATCAACTAGGAACTACTTACATTCACCCAACACTGTTATGGTCCCAGGACCGACCGACCTCTGGTCGGTGGTCTGAACACCGCTATTACAATGCATACTCCCATTTTGTGGTTGGAGGCTTTTCGACTCACATCGTAATCAGGCCCTTAATTGTGATAGAATACAGTGGGAACAGTATAATTGCGCTTAATATAGTGGTGTAGATTGGAGGTACGTACAATGGAGTTGGCTGGAGAAAAGTGGAGTAGCATACAGTGGATTAGCATAGAAAGTAGTGGTGTGTACTGTATTGTCATAAACTGAAATAGTATACTGCTAATAGTGTACATAGCTATAGAGTTGAGTGGGGCAAAGTGGAGTGTATGAATTAAAGACAATGTGCAGTTAAAGTGTGTGAAAAGATGTCAATTTTAAATCCCCAAAATATATATTCTGTAAAAATTAGGGGGGGTCCCAAAAGGTGCTTAAAGCCAATGTATTATGCGAACTTTTATAGTTTGTGTATTACAAAAACCATCATTTTTAATGTGTTAAAACTTGGCAGGGTTACATATTATGTTGCACAGATGATTATTTTGGGTAGTGCAGATAAGTAATCTAATAATTCGATAAGTTTTAATTTATTTAAAGTTTGTGAGAGCTGTTTGCGCAGTATTTTAGCTAAATGTGGATGTATTTCACTGTTCAACCATGGTACATAGTGATGACTGATTGGCTAATGAGTGCCTTTCAAAAAGTTAAAGAGTTAAAGGCAAGCATGTTATTTAGCTCCACTTTGGACGTGTTGTGCATAGGCAAAACGCCTTCCTATGTAGGTAGATTTTAGGTTGCTATGTTTGCCCAATCCATTAACAGTTTTGGAAAATGGTGATATGTAGTGCAAAATATGTATAAGTTTCGATATATTTTTATTTCAAAGAATGGAGCAGTGTCGTACCACCAAATATTTTTCTAAAGTAACCATTGTTGTTTAATACATTTCTCTATATTTTTGCTAACACTGTAAAGGGGAACTACATTTTTTTAAAGTAGCGCAGTAATTTTTGACAACGAAAGGGCTACTCCGTACACTTTTCACAGCATATTTAAATATGTTAACATTGGAAAATACACTTTAGCACCCCATATTTATAACATATAGCGTCTTATAGTGTATTTCTAATTTCTTCCATTTGCATTTTTGATCTCTTTTTGGCACAGCAGTAGTACCAGGATATTCTGTAATTATTTAAAAAATATATAACTAAACTTATGATTATTTCCCTACCTATTACCACTTTACTAAAGTGGTAATAAGTATCGGGAAATACCAGACCTAATAATTACCTACAATGCAAGCCATAACACAGAACACAGGGGAACTGTAGCTGAAAACAACTTGGCTGCTTTTAACTTTTTTGTAGGCAGTCATTAGCCAATCAGCATACTACCATGGCACCACCGCAACCACAAATATAACTAGTTTTAAAACACTTAAAACTTCAAATATTCTTACACTACTTACCTGCCATACCCAAAGAATCATCCGCACATCATAAGATTTAATCATGCCAGTTTATTTAAAAATCCGACCGACAGAAAGTCTATTTAAAAGGCATTGGACTTTACACCCATTATAGGACCCCCTTTTTTTCTTTGCACTCTCTTGACCAAACGCTGTGAAACTTTCAGTATTCCGACAATGAATCGGGGGCAGCAGGTCTGGAATGTTTTGTGTACATTAGTCAAACGGGTGCAAAGTTATCAAAGGACAAATATCCCAAACATTCCTATGTCTGGTCACCATAAGTATAATTACAGAGTGGCTACCTATAGTTACAGAGTGGCTCTCTGTTATTAATATAGACCTTCCATTGCCAGTAGGTAGCTCTAGTTAGGACCATGTTTGTATTGGAAAAGTATTTTTTGACTTGCCTTTATCTTTAGTGCTGTTTGACGGATCTTCATGAAAAAAAGTTTTATAAAGTGCCCATGTGATTCTAATTGTGCAAGGAAAGTTTCAAGGGGATCTGTCAAGTGGGGGCCGAGGAAAAGGGTAAGGGTAATAAAAAGTGTGTTTTCCATAGGTATTTTGAACACTACTACAGACCGAACCGCTGGACGGAATTACACCAGATTTGGCAGAAAGCTAGCTCTTCGCCCAAAAAGAGTGTTTTTTGCTATTTGGTGTAAATCCATCAAGTCATTTTTGAGTTATCAAAAGAAATCCAGATTTGTATATATAGGGATGGAGATCCTTTGAGGATTGGATAATCCCTGTGATGAAATCTGATTGGCTGCCAACTCTTCAAGCAGGAAGTATTGGCAGTCATCTTGGGACTCAGCTGAAAATTAAAACGTTTAAAAAAAAGAAAAGGTGGCAGGGTTGAATACGCTGACCCCTTAGCTTTGGTCATGGGGTCCCAGAGGGACCGCGCCAGGGCAAACAATTAAAAAAAAAAGATATTGCAAAGGAAATGTGATGGATCTGAGAATCTACAGAAAACCTTTTTTTAAAAACACAAATGCAGGCTCCCACACTGGTTTTGAATAGAGCCTCAGGATTGGCCAGGCCCCAGGGACTATTTTTCAAAGAAAGGAGGGGGCGCACCTCACCAGGGTTTTGTTTGCAAACATAGAGGGGGGCCAGATGGAACCCCTCCTGGGTATCTAAGACGCCACTGGGACCACCACCTCACCAGGGCAATAAAACAAATTGGTGGGGGCTGCATGGACCCGCCAAGCTCTGGGGACCACCAGCTTCAAGGGTCCCAAATAATACTGCCCTCCTGGAGCCATACATGACCCTGGGGACCGCCACTCCCCAGGGCTGGCTTCTGCTTTGTCCTGGGGTGTCCATTCCCAAGATATAGCTGTTTGTCCGAGTCAGAGCAAACACAACCTCTGCTCTCAACAACTGAGATCTGTGAAACCATTCCTGCTTACTGAGAGTGGAGTCTTCATCTGTTTTCTAGCATGCTCTAAAGTGGGCAGGGAAACAGATGAAATGATTACTCTCACAGACAGGCCCCCCCGGTCCCTATGCATCACACTGGGTGCCCTGGGGGGGCACCCAGGAGACATGGCCAGAGCCCAGGGAATGGAGCCATGGGGATGGGGCCTCAGGGGCTCTCCTCCCCATTGACTTAAGGCTGGGCCCCAGGGGATGTGTCTCCCTGGGCCATATGAGGCCAGGGAGGATGGCCACATTAACCCTCCTCCCACTTTAAAGAATGTATTTTGCCACAGGGAGGTGGTGGTACCCGGTGGTCTGCGCAGCCCCTCAAAATTTTTGTTAGCTCTGGGTAGGTGGTGGTCCCCGGGGCAAATGAAAGCCTCAGGAGTGGGGGTTCCATGCAGTCCCCCTCCTTTGTTAAAAATAAAGCCCCATGAAGGTGGCAGTCCCTGGGGATCTTGAGGCTAAATAGAAGGGTGTCCCCACAACCCTTCTCCTTAATATCAGTAAAGCCCCAGGGAGGTAGTGGCTTTTAAGTGGGAAAACAGAGGACAGAAAAACGAGTAGGAAAGAGAAAACAAAGGGCAGAAAAATGAGCAGTTTAGGCAAAACAGAGAGCAGAAAAATTAGCAGAAAAGGCAAAACAGAAGGTAAAAAAAAACACGAGAAACAGTCTTTAAAACGTGGTTGTTATCGCAACATGTACTTGCAACAGTCTTTACCACACATGCGACATTACTATGCATGCTATTACAACAAATATTTCTTTACAATGAATGTCATTACCACAAATGTGTTTACAAAGCATATATATGTAAGCATATAGGTGAGTATATTGGGGCAGTTTAATAATTTTAAAAAATACATGGGGTGTGAAAACCATTTTAATACCTAAATATTGATGTGTATTATAATGTAAATCTATTGCACAATAATAGTTTGAATTCAGTATTATGTTTTTACAAAATGTTATAGTAGAAAAGAGGATTGGGATGTAAGGAATATAGGGCTGTAGGGTAGAAAAGTGGATTAATACTCGAGTAATATTTTAAGTATGTGAGTATTAATTTAGACTCCAATATTAATTTAAATTTAAATACTTTATATGTGGTTACATATTTTTAAACAATATTTTAGGGGTGTGGTGGGTTGTAATGGTTATAGGGGTATAGGGTGGGGGGCTGTATTAATACTTGGGTATTATTTTTTAATACATGGGTATTAATTTATCCTACAATTTTATAATTTAAAAGTGCCTACTCACAAGCTTAAATATCTAAGACAATAGGGGTTTTAGGGGCGGGATGCAAGGGATATAGGGGTGTAGGGAGGGGAAGTGTAATAATACTTAGGCGTTACTTGATAAAACACTTGAATATTAATTAACCCACAAAAACTATGAAGAAAAACATTGCTTATTGCATGGATAAAACTAAAAAAATATTGATTTTAGAGACAAAATGTAAAGGAAATAGGGGTATCGGGCAGGGAAGTGTATTATTAATTGTTTATACTTGAGTATTTATTTATAAAGCAGTAATTTAATAAGCATTCATTATGTTGTTAAAAATGTAGGGGACTCATATTTAGGGTTGAATTGTAAGTGATATAGTGTTATAGGTTAGTAAAGAGTATTAAAACTCAGACCTAAAAATGAAGGAGGTGTTCGATTCCCTGACTTTATCTCATACCACTCTGCCTTTTTGATCAAACAATCCTTCTCCTTGGCATATGACTTCATTGATACTCCTGTCCCTAAGTGGGTTCTCCTGGAACACTCACTTCTGAAAGATTTCCCCTTTAAACATATCACCTTTATGTCAAATTGTACCTTTTTATCCAAATATCCCATTTTGAAATATTCCCAATGTTTATTACAAACTGTTTTTTCCTCTACCCTTTCCCCTCTTCAATGTTTTTTATCCTCTGTGGTTTGGTACAACAAATTTTTTAGATATAAAGGAAAATCGTTCTATTTCAAACACTGGAAGGAAAAGGATATACTGTTTGTACATCAATTTTTTCTTGACTCCTCTCTTATTTCCTTTCCAGTTTTGCAAAACATGTTTCATTTACCCTCAACATTTCTCTCTGAATATACTATTATAACATCTGCTATTCAATCTCACTTGTCTTCCCTATCTTCTTCTTCCGAGTCTTTCTCTTCCTTCACTCCTGTCACTCCACTTTATCCTTTATTTTCTACTCAACTCCCTAAAGCTGCTCTTGTATATTCAATTTTATTATCCAATACCTCTGATCGCTCTAAATCTAATGTGGAGACTGCTTGGGAGACTGATCTTGATGTCTCCCTCGATACTGCAATGTGGGATCGGTTATGGTCCAAGATTTTTAAAGTTTCCATTGCCGCACGCATTACCCAATCCTTACTCTTTATATATCATAGAGTTGTTATTACCCCGGTTAGTATTCATACATTTTCTCATGCCTCTTCTCCTTTATGTTGGTCTTTTTCCAAAGTTCCAGGCACTCTAAAACACCAACTATACGATTGTTCCCCTGTTTTATCTTTTTGGACTAATGTTTGGAATATTTGCATGAAAATGTTATCTCTCTCTTCCCCATTATCTTTTTTACACATATTTTTACGCTCTTTATCTGATGATATTGATATAGTTGCACCCTCTTCTGCTAAATTATTAGACCTGTGTATTGCTCTTGCATTTAAAGTTATTTTATCGTGTTGGAAAGATAATTCTAAACTGTCTGTCCCCACTTGGTGGAACTACATTTGTGATGAACACAGAATTTCTATTGCTTCCTCCACCTCTGTACCTCTAAAAATTAAATCCGATCTGTTATGGCTTCCCTTTACTTCATATCTTTCCTCTAATCCCTCTCCCTTACCACGTGCTATTCTTCCCACATGATTCCTCTGGTTACCTTCTTTTTCTCTTCTCTCTCCCCTCTACTCTTTCCTTCTCTTTTGTTTTCCTCTTTCTTTCTCTTTCCTTCTTTTCTTTCTCTTCTTCTTTCTCCCCCTTTTCCTCATAAAACTCCTCTGGACTGATGTCATTTAATATTATATTCATATGTACTTTTTTCTAACTTTTCATGGCATGTCTTTTGTATTACTTTTTAATGCCTAATAAAAATTTCTTAAACAAAAAAAAAACTCAGATATAATTTAAAAAACTAGTTTATTAATTTAAAGAGCCATTTTTGTTTTATTAAAATTGCCCCTCCTGTGCCTTAACATGTAGGAGACTGGTTTCTAGGTATGGGATGTAGGGGATATAGGGCTATAAAGTGGAGAAGTGTATCAATACACAGGTATTATTTTTAAATACTCCAGTATTAATTTATAACATAAACATGTAATTAATAAGTCTTTTATTATGTGTATAAAAATCAGAAAAATGTGCATTTAAGGATAGAGAGTAAGGGATACAGGGTGGGGGATTGTAGTAATACTCAGGTATTAATTTTAAATACGAAGTATACATTTTGAATTGGATAATATACTTCAAAATTATTAAAGTAAATATTAAAAAGCTTTAAAGTTTATTTTTAGTTTTAAAAACATTATACAAATCTAAACACAGATAGAATATAAATCAGAATTATTTATAAACATTTATAATGTATTAATTAAAAAATAAACCCAACACCATTTTTCAAAAGAAACAATTTGCTAAACTATTTTTTTTAAAACATTAAAAAATATATTAAATGTATTAAATCTTAATTGAATATTTACATTTTTTAAAAATAGGAATATAATTTTACAGCATTAGGAATAAATAGTTTTTAAAGTTATGTTCGCAGTTTGTCCCATTGATTTCAATATGCGGAAGCAGTGGAGAGCTGCTGTCAGGTAAGGCAAAGTTTATTTACATTTTAGATGTATATAGGTGACTACATTTATTGTAAAGATAGAATAGGGGAGGTATTTAATAGTAGAGTTGTTCAATTATGTATTGTTTGAATGTTTAAGACACAATTCCATTCCCAAACAGGTTGAAGTAGTATGCTCTGGTTGCAATGGTTTTTTTTAACAAAGCAAGTTTAAAAATGAAAAAAACACATTATTAAGTACCTAACAAAATATTTTTGACAAGAAACATCAATCCACTGGGAAAGTATTATGGACTCAAAATATCCATGCACTGATGGACTCACTTGAGATATGATAAAGCAGCACTACGAGGACCAGAAGGCTAAGTTCCCGAGCGGGTCCCAGAAGGCGCAAATACGGCGTCATCGCTATTGGGGAGATTGTTTGCCGTGATGTTTCAGCGTAAGAATACAACTTTTAAAAGCAGCACTGGTGCATCAATCCACTGGGAAAGTAGTATGGACTCAAAATATGCACGCACTGATGGACTCACTTGAGATATGATAAAGCAGCACTACGAGGTCCAGAAGGCTAAGTTCTTAGCCCCGCCCACTGGGGCTGGTCCTAATGAAGTTAAATGAGTGCGCAAACCGCAGTGGTGCATAGAAAGCCTATGCCATTGATAAAGGTAGTCCGAAACGCGTCTGGCAAGGAATGAAGGGATGCAGTTTGCCTATTTTAATTGTGTAGCTGACTTCATTAAAGAACCGCTAAGAAAGACAACTTGTGGACTCTTCCATTGGATCGCTTGAGGTTGGTGGAGTGTGCCAACATAGACATCCAGTTTACCACGATTCAATAATGCGATCACTCAGAGGTAAGGCATACACCATCGTAATTTATTCCAGGTTATGCATTTCGCTCGCCCAGCGAGCTTGGTCACACAATATATATATATGCTTTCCAAGGCGGTTCACTTTTCCGTTCTGCCCTCAAAGGTGCGTTACCGTTGCGGTTGAACCAAACCGCTAATTATGCAGCAATCCCTTCACAAAGAAGAAAAGTAGGGTCGCACTCCAGCAGGTATGTTCTAGTGGTTAATTTATTCTTAAATAATTTCATAGTCCGAAAACACAGACCCAACCAACATAGGGGTTGCCATCTATTCTTCGATGTCCCCGAGTGTGAGGATAGTTGGACTCAGAAAATGAGAGGATTCAAAACTGCATCTAAATATTTTGCGTAATATTGCACATTTTTCTGCGTGATGTTGCACATGAGAGTGTCAAGTTTACAACAAGACATTGCACTTTGATAAAATGTAATGTAAAGATGAAATTACATATATATCTTTCTATCCAAACATAATAGTTTTTAAGTATGTATAGTTGTACTTTTAAACCTGTATTGGTGGAAGAAGGCAATGGACTTTTGCATGTTTTATTGAAGTTGGTTTTATATATATATATATTGTAAATAGGATAAAATATAATTTTTGGATATTGCAACATATTTATTGGCATTATTTTGCACATACTAAATAAGCGCAAGCACATTGCACTTTATTGCGGTTTTGGTGAATGGAACAAAACAAGCATTAATGCTGATATTAAACAAATGGATGACATCCTTATGAAATAACAACAGACTATTCCAACTACTTACAAATGTAACCATGGTTAATTTACGATGTATTGAAATGTGACCTACGAGTATTTCTTTTATGTTTATTATTTGTGCATCACATGGTGTATATGAATTGGTTTAAAAAGAGGGCATGATGAGAAATATTTTTTATGTGAGCAAGGGCAACCCCCCGAAACGCGTCATCTGCTAACGCTGCTGTGACCTCCATGTGAATAAAGTACCTTTTGCCAGCATTTTTGGGATTCGTTGGTCTTTTCCTTGAGCAGAAAAACAACTGGTGATTCAAGGTGAACCTACATCGCTTGATATATATATATATATATATATATATATATATATATATATATATATATATATATATATATATATATATATATATATATTTATATATAGACACTGACGAAGCTTTGATAGCGAAACGCGTCTGTCTGGGGTGAGGGGGGTTTGCAATAAAATATTTAACAAAATCGGATACCTGCGTGCTTGCCGTTTTGTCGACCTCATGGAGTCGATATGTGCTGCTATATATATATATATATATATATATATATATTCAGGCTCACAGTGCGTAGCAGCAGCAGCCACGCAAATGCACTCTCCTTGACAGAAAAAAGATCACTCCCAATCCTTTTTGCGCATTCCAATGTTCTTTAATTCATCATCACATTAATGTTTTGAACACTGGCAATGTAATTACCCGTGACCAAGGCGAAGGTATTGCCGAAATGCGTTGGGGTTATTATCATCACGTTGCTGCATTTGATGAATTAAAGAACATTGGAATGCGCAAAAAGGATTGGGAGTGATCTTTTTTCTGTCAAGGAGAGTGCATTTGAGTGGCTGCTGCTGCTACGCACTGTGAGCCTGAATTTAACATAGGGTTACCTTTGCCCCTGGATTGCACCGTTGTCTTGGTGTCCCGGCACTTTTGCGAAGGAAGTGGAACTGCATATATATATATATATATATATATATATATATATATATATTCAATGAAAAAACCATAGGTTATAGTCCATATATAGTTAGGAATTAGCATTTACAAAACCTTATTTTACTCGCATAAAACCATTGAAATTCCATATATAGTTAGATGCGCTAACTATATATCGCGCACCCGCAATCCACTACTGATGATGTCACATATTACATCATTCATGACATGGTCAGTGACATCACTGATGACATCACTGATGACAACATCCAGTGACTGTATGTTTCTGTAAAGTTAAAATATGTCTTACATATTGAAGAATGAGTGGATGTATAAGTGTCTGGATGAAGGATTTAGTAGGTGCATGACTGACTGTATGAGTGAGTGATTAAATGTGTCTCACTAAGTGCATGGGTTAGTGACTGGGTTTTAATTTGTGCATCATTATATCTGTTGTTCTACAAACTGCTGCATATGTTGATCAGTAGCTATATGAGTAACTGTATGGGTTATTCATTGGTTGTCCAAGTATTTGTATGGGAAACTGACTGTGTGTGTATGGGTGGCTGGGAGGTGTGTGACTCTGTACATAGATGTGAGAGTAGTTGATTCACAATATGTATGGGTTCAAAAGTGCATGTGGAAACAGCTGTATGGGCGGTTGACTGTGCATGAGAGTATTAGTGAGTGAATGGATATCTCAGTGCTACATGTCAAAGTAAGTACATATGTAAAACACAGTACATGTGAGAGTTGACATATATAAATAACTGTACATAAGAGCCAGTGAATGTGTGAGTGGCTGTATGGATCATTGTGAATAAGTATCAGGGATTGTATAAGAGAGTAAATATGTGTTATTATATGTTTGAATTAGTAAGGTGTGTATAACTGTATAGTTGAGAAAATGGAGGTGTGATTGATTTTTTGCATAACTGACTAGGTGTGTGAGTAACTCCATGGATGAGTGACAGTCTGTGACTGTCTGTTTACACTGATTGTATCTAAGGTTATATTAGAGTCTGAAGAGGTTCGTGGTATTATCACATGAATGATATCATCAGAGATATGATCAGTCATAACAAACGAGATGAGTGATGTCATCAGTGATGTCACTGACCATGTCATGAATGATGTAATATGTGACATCATCAGTAGTGGATTGCGGGTGCGCGATATATAGTTAGCGCATCTAACTATATATGGAATTTCAATGGTTTTATGCGAGTAAAATAAGGTTTTGTAAATGCTAATTCCTAACTATATATGGACTATAACCTATGGTTTTTCATTGAATTTCAATGGTTTTTTGAAAGCTAATATTTGTATCTGTAAAATGTATTCTTCTTTAAATCATAAAATATATTGTACATGTTTTTTATACATTTTTAAAAAAAAAAAATTTGTTCCGCTCCTAGTCCGCGAACTGGTCAGCTTCCCGTTAGCTGAATTCAAAGCCGCGACTTGGTGCGCGAGCCGGTAATCGTTCCTTAAGCGTAACTGTTACGTTATCATGACGTTTTGCGTTGTCGCGTAATACGTTATCCGACGCGCCAAGTTAGCGGACCCGGAAGCGGATTGGATAGTGGCGCAAAGCGCGAAACGTAAAGACAGCAGGTCATGTGACTCGATAATAACACTTTTCATTAGTTCATTTCACTTTTGGTTTCCTAATGATGTAATACTAGGTCATGTGACCTAAAAATAACACTTTTCATTGGTTCAGAACTTTTGCTTTTCCCAAATCATGTAAACCCCTCCTTCTTTCCTCACTCTGACTTTCATCTTGGTGAGAGAAAGACCATTTACCTGAAGTTCAACAATGGCTTCCATTCTTGCTGCAGCTGGTGCACCCCCACCACCACCTCCACCTCCTCATAAGAAAAGAGGACCACCAAGTCAATTTACCTCCAACAGAGAGCAGGAAGAGGAGGAAGAAGAAGAAGAGGATCCACATCAACAACAATTTATCCCAGAGTTGCCCCGTGTTTCAAAGAGAAAAACTAGTTTCATCTGGCAGTTTTTTTCCATCCCTCCAGGGGAGAAGAAGGTGAATGCGAAATATGTCACCTGCCTCATCTGTGATTACAGATTGTCAAGAGGCACAGAGAAGAAATATAGTATGGGCAACTATACTATGCATCGACATATGACCAGGTGGCATCGTGGCCGATGTGCGGCGATAATTTTTGTCTCTAAACAATTAAAACGAAGCACAAAATGGCGAATTCCCGTTTCGCTACCAGTTTGCGGCCCAGTTCGCGGCCCGTGAAGCGCTTCTACCGTGAAAAATCATTTTTTTTTTATTTTCCCCACGGGACCCTTTAATAACCCCAACAACATTCCTAGGGGGTCAAGAGGGGGATACCTTGCCCCCTTTCATTAAATTCCCCTTTTGTTTTTCACCTCTTCTTCTCTCTCGATCCTACCGAGAGACAAGATGGCGGCCGCTCCGGACTGTTTAGAATGTTGACAGACACCGGAGAGCCAATCAGCTTTCTGCGCGCAAAGTTCCGATAAGCGAAAAGTAAGCGGACCGGATCGCTGCCCAGAGCGCTGTTACAGATATATATCTTGATTTAAACGTTAATTTCTCAAAATCCACTGAAGCACATATATTGAGACCTAGCAAAGGCACATCGGGCTAACAGTCCCTACAATTTTGCCAAGTTTCGTGCAAATCCATTCAGCCGTTCGAGCTAAAAGTGAGTCCAACCGCCCTATGGAAAAATGAATGGAAAAACGCGTTTTGGGACCCCCCTTTTTTCTCAGCCCCCCCTTGACGAAACCCCCCCAAATTTTCAAGGGCTGCTCAGAATCAAAATGTGCCATTTTCCTGAAAATTTCAGCCGATTCCGTCCACAAACGCCAAAGTTATTAGACATAGAATTTTCAGAAGTCCCATAGAGAAAAAATCCTAACTATATATACCTACTGGCGATAGCCAGTAGGTAATATATATATATATATATATATATATATATATATATATATATATATATATATATATATATATATATAAATATATATATTACCTACTGGGGGTCGCCAGTAGGTAGTTATAGTTAGGACCTATTTTCCATAGGAAATCCGCAACATTCTATTTGGAATAACTTTGGCGCCGGTTGACGAATCTTCGCTAAATTTTCAAAACTGGTGGGGCGCTCCAGTCCGCTCCTATCCCGAAAGTCTCAGGGTGATTCGTCAAGCGGGGGTCGAACATTTTTTCCATAGGAACCTTTAATTGCAGCTACAGCCTGAACTGCTGAACGGAATTACTCCAAATTTGGCAAAGAGGTAGTCCTTAGTTCATACACCTTTTGGTTAAATGGTGTAAATCTGTTCAGTAGTTTTTTAGATATTAAAGGAAAAATACATATATATCTGGGTGGAGCCTAACAACACATCTCATTGTGATATCTGATTGGCTGTCAGCACTTCATCCAAGAAGTGTTGACAGCCATCTTGGGACCAATATTCATGATAGCACCTCATTAAAAAGCATTGCAGTTAATAGAAGGTTTTAAGACTTTAGTTACACTATAAATCATTTGTAGATGGTACCATATTTATTTTAGGAATTATACTGTGTTCTAAGGTGATTTTACCATGTGGAAAAGCCTTATGCTGGGATATCATGAATCATGTTTGAGAGAAAACTATTTTCTCAGGCTTTTCCCACAGAGGTTTGGAAGGTGATTACTATATCTCCTTTCTGCTTTGTTGTGTTTATCTGTCTGTTATCTGCGCCTTGATGCCCATTGGGGTTAAGTTATGCGCATTATAAGACACCCATTCATTTATTCATTCATCTATAAGCTAAACAGAGAGCATACTTTCTGTAAATTCTCATTATCTTTCTCAGTGATGTGAGAATGAAGTCTGACATTCTCAGTAGAACATGTACATCCAACAAGGGCAGAGACTGTCAATCGATTCCTTTGTGTTCTACTGCAGCTTCCCAGAGTGTTCTAAAGAACAACTAGAGTGCTATCAGCCTTACTTACGACAAAAGTATAGCACACCTGAAGCCATCTTGATTGAAATAAAGTGGTAACTCTTAAAACATTTAATTTAAAAAGGAAAAAAATGAGGGGGTTTGTTTTGCCATAGAAAGTATGATTAGTGCTGCAGAAAGAAAAATTAGGGCACATTTTGAGTGACTTCTCAAATCCTCTTCTATTTCATAAAAAAAGAATTCTGACATGCAGACTGAAACATGTACTTTCAATACCAGCAGCAGACTTCCCTGGTGAGCAGTAGCTTTACTAGAGTGATCTAATGAGCAATTAGAGTGCTAACATTCAGAATTTATGGCAAATGTGTGACACATCTGAATGCCCTCTTGATGGAACCAAAGTAAACAAGCATTGAAAATGCATTAGGTCTCGCCCTCGTTTAAGTTAAAGCAATTCTGTTTGTAATTAGGTGGCTTTTTAGCTTTGCTTTTATTAGTGTTTTTCAAACTTTCATGTACATAACATGCATATGTATGCATATATGTATGTATGCATGCATTTATATTTGTATTTATAAAGATATGCAGATTATACATATGTTTATATATGTATGTATACATATATATATATATATATATATATATATACATATATATAAATGCATATATGCATATATATATATATATATATATATATATATATATTCTCGCTCCAAGGTTGTCCACCATTGAGTAGCACGCGAGCAGCAGCTTTATTTATGTGTAGGTGAGGACGGGGATCCGCTTGTAGACGCCGCTCCGTAATGGATCTGCCCGACGCGTTTCGAAGCTCCATCTGCTTCTCTTCAGGGGCTTTAACGGAAGCGGTGTGCGCACCCGCTACACTTCTCCAAATACGTATAACTCACCCGCCGATGGGAGGCTCCAATGAGACTTCTGGGAAGTGTAGTGCGGAAAGCACACAATCAAGTCCTGGATGGACTCCACAAGTGGGCCCGTCCTCGATCCCATGTACGGCTGCTACTTCACTGCCGTGACCCCCACGTTAACGGGGTGGTGCATACTCTGCGGCTGGACTGCCGCATATAGATTCTCGCTCCAAGGTTGTCCACCATTGAGTAGCACGCGAGCAGCAGCTTTATTTATGTGTAGGTGAGGACGGGGATCCGCTTGTAGACGCCGCTCCGTAATGGATCTGCCCGACGCGTTTCGAAGCTCCATCTGCTTCTCTTCAGGGGCTTTAACGGAAGCGGTGTGCGCACCCGCTACACTTCTCCAAATACGTATAACTCACCCGCCGATGGGAGGCTCCAATGAGACTTCTGGGAAGTGTAGTGCGGAAAGCACACAATCAAGTCCTGGATGGACTCCACAAGTGGGCCCGTCCTCGATCCAATGTACGGCTGCTACTTCACTGCCGTGACCCCCACGTTAACGGGGTGGTGCATACTCTGCGGCTGGACTGCCGCATATAGATTCTCGCTCCAAGGTTGTCCACCATTGAGTAGCACGCGAGCAGCAGCTTTATTTATGTGTAGGTGAGGACGGGGATCCGCTTGTAGACGCCGCTCCGTAATGGATCTGCCCGACGCGTTTCGAAGCTCCATCTGCTTCTCTTCAGGGGCTTTAACGGAAGCGGTGTGCGCACCCGCTACACTTCTCCAAATACGTATAACTCACCCGCCGATGGGAGGCTCCAATGAGACTTCTGGGAAGTGTAGTGCGGAAAGCACACAATCAAGTCCTGGATGGACTCCACAAGTGGGCCCGTCCTCGATCCCATGTACGGCTGCTACTTAACTGCCGTGACCCCCACGTTAACGGGGTGGTGCATACTCTGCGGCTGGACTGCCGCATATAGATTCTCGCTCCAAGGTTGTCCACCATTGAGTAGCACGCGAGCAGCAGCTTTATTTATGTGTAGGTGAGGACGGGGATCCGCTTGTAGACGCCGCTCCGTAATGGATCTGCCCGACGCGTTTCGAAGCTCCATCTGCTTCTCTTCAGGGGCTTTAACGGAAGCGGTGTGCGCACCCGCTACACTTCTCCAAATACGTATAACTCACCCGCCGATGGGAGGCTCCAATGAGACTTCTGGGAAGTGTAGTGCGGAAAGCACACAATCAAGTCCTGGATGGACTCCACAAGTGGGCCCGTCCTCGATCCCATGTACGGCTGCTACTTCACTGCCGTGACCCCCACGTTAACGGGGTGGTGCATACTCTGCGGCTGGACTGCCGCATATAGATTCTCGCTCCAAGGTTGTCCACCATTGAGTAGCACGCGAGCAGCAGCTTTATTTATGTGTAGGTGAGGACGGTGATCCGCTTGTAGACGCCGCTCCGTAATGGATCTGCCCGACGCGTTTCGAAGCTCCATCTGCTTCTCTTCAGGGTCTTTAACGGAAGCGGTGTGCGCACACATATGCACATATATATATATATATATATATATATATATGTGCATATGTGTGCGTGTAGAGAGAGGTAGAGAGGCCAGAGGTGTAGAGGTAGAGGTGTAGAGGTAGAGGTGTAGAGGTAGAGGTGTAGAGGTAGAGGTGTAGAGGTAGAGAGGTAGAGGTTTGAGAGGTAGAGAGTAGTAAAGAGAGAGGTAGAGAGAGGTAGAGAGTGAGTAATAGAGAGTAGAGAGTGAGTAGTAGAGAGTAGTAGAGAGAGTATCAGAGAGTGAGTAGTAGAATGTTGTAGAGTGAGTAGTAGACAGTGAGTAGTAAAGAGTAGCAGAGAGTGAGTAGCAGAGAGTGAGTAGAACAGAGCGAGAAGTAGAGAGTGAGCAGTAGAGAGTAGTATAGAGAGAGTAGTAGAGAGTGAGTAGTAGAGAGTGAGTAGTAGAGAGTAAGTAGTAGAGAGTGAGTAGTAGAGAGTGAGTAGTAGAGAGTGAGTTCTAGAGTAGTAGAGAGTGAGTAGTAGAGAGTGAGTAGTAGAGAGTGAGTAGTAGAGAGTATTAGAGAGTGAGTAGTAGAGAGTGAGTGGTAGAGAGTAGTTGAGTAGTAGAGAGTGAGTAGTAGAGACTAGTGGAGTAATAGTGACTAGTAGAGAGTAGTAGAGAGTGAGTAGTAGAGTGAGTAGTAGAGAGTGAGTAATAGAGAGCAAGTAGTAGAGAGTGTGCAGTAGAGAGTGTGTAGTAGAGAGTGAGTAATACAGAGAGTAGTAGAGAGTGAGTTGTACAGAGAGTAGTAGAGAAGTAGAGAGTGAGTAGTACAGAGTGAGTAGAAGAGAGTGAGTAGTAGAGAGTAGTAGAGAGTGAGTAGTAGACAGTGAGTAGTAGAGAGCAAGTAGTAGAGCGCAAGTAGTAGAGAGTGAGTAGTAGACAGTGACTAGTAGAGAGCGAGTAGTAGAGAGCAAGTAGTAGAGTGTGTAGTAGAGAGTGAGTAGTAGAGAGTAGTAGAGAGTGAGTAGTACAGAGAGTAGTAGAGAGTGAGTAGTAGAGAGAGTAGTAGAGAGAGTAGTAGATAGTGAGTAGTACAGAGTGAGTAGAAGAGAGTGAGTAGTAGATAGTAGAAGAGAGTAAGTAGTAGAGAGTAGTAGAGAGCAAGTAGTAGAGAGTGAGTAGTAGAGTGAGTAGTGCAGAGTGAGTAGTGGAGAGTGAGTAGTGGAGAGTGAGTAGTAGAGAGTGAGCAGTGGAGAGTGAGTAGTAGAGAGTGAGTAGTAAAGAGAGAGTAGTAGAGTGTGAGTAGTAGAGAGTACTAGAGTGAGTATTAGAGAGAGAGTAGAGGAGAGTGAGTAGTAGAGTGGTAGAGAGTGAGTGGTAGAAAGTAGTAGAGAGTAGTAGAGTGAGTAGTAGAGAGTGAGTAGTAGAGAATGAGTAGTAGAGAGTAGTAGTAGAGAGTAGTAGAGAGTGATTAGTAGAGGATGAGTAGTAGATAATGAGTAGTAGAGAGTGAATAGTAGAGAGTAGTAGAGAGTCAGCAGTAGAGAGATAGTAGTAGAGAGTAGTATTAGAGAGCAGTAGAGAAGAAGACAGTGAGTAGTAGAGAGTGAGTAGTAGAGAGAAGTAGAGTAGTAGAGAGTGAGTAGTAGAGAGCGAGTAGTAGAGAGAGAGAGTACTAGAGAGTGAGTAGTGCAGCAGTAGAGAGTAGTCAATCAGTGTCAGTAAGTGTCAGTCAGTCAGATTCAGTCAGCCAGTGTTAGTCAGTGTCAGTGTCAGTCAGTCAGTGTCAGTCAGTCAGTGTCAGTCAATCAGTGTCAGTCAGTGTCAGTCAGTCAGTGTCAGTCATTCAGTATCAGTCAATCAGTGTCAATCAGTCAGTGTCAGTCAGTCAGGGTCAGCTAGAGCAGCTCTGCTGACCTGGTTCTCTGGCTCTAAAACAGCTCTGCTGACCTGGTTCTCTGGCTCTAAAGCAGCTCTGCTGACCTGGTTTCTCTGGCTCTACAGCAGGTCTGCTGACCTGGTTTTCTGGCTTGAGAACAGCTCTGCTGACCTAGTTTTTAGGCTATAGAGCAGCTCTGCTGATCCGATTCTCTGGCTCTACAACACCTCTGCTGACCTGGTTCTCTGGCTCTAAAGCAGCTCGGCTGACCCGGTGCTATGGCTCTAAAGCAGTTCTGTTGACATGGTTCTCTGGCTCTAGAGCAGCTCTGCTGACCTGGTTCTCTCCCCGTAGAGCAGTTCTGCTGACCTGGTTCTCTCCCTCAAAAGCAGCTCTACTGACCTGGTTTCTCTGGCTCTACAGCTACTCTTCTGATCTGGTTCTCTCCATCTAGAGCAGCTCTGCTGACCTGGTTCTCTCCCTCTAAAGCAGCTCTACTGGCCTGGTTTCTCTGGCTCTACAGCAGCTCTGCTGACCTGGTTCTTAGGCTCTAAAGCAGCTCTGCTGACCTTGTTCTCTGGCTCTAAAGGCGCTCTGCTGACCCGGTTCTATGGCTCTAATTAAGTTCTGCTGACCTGGTTCTCTCCCTCTAAAGCAGCTCTGCTGACCTGGTTCTCTCCCTCTAAATCAGTTCTGCTGACCTGGTTCTCTGCCTCTAGAGCAGCTCTGCTGACCTGGTTCTATGGCTCTAAAGCAGCTCTGCTGACCTGGTTCTCTGGCTCTACAGCAGCTCTGCTGACCTGTTTCTTGGCCTCTAGAGCAGCTCTGCTGACCTGGGTCTCTGGCTCTAGAGCAGCTCCGCTGACCTGGGTCTCAGGTTCTAGAGCAGCTCTGCTGACCTGGTTCTCTGGCTCTAAATCAGCTCTGCTGACCTGGTTCTATGGCTCTAAAGCAGCTCTGCTGACCTGGTTCTCTGGCTATAGAGCAGCTCTGCTGACCAGGTTCTCTGGCTCTAAAGCAGCTCTGCTGACCTGGTTCTCTCCGTCTAAAGCAGCTCTGCTGACCTGCTTTCTCTGGCTCTACAGTAGCTCTGCTGACCTGGTTCTTGGCCTCTAGAGCAGCTCTGATGACCTGGGTCTCTGGCTCTAGAGCAGCTCTGCTGAACTGGGTCTCAGGTTCTAGAGCAGCTCTGCTGACCTGGTTCTCTGGCTCTAAAGCAGCTCTGCTGACCTGGTTTCTCTGGTTTTACAGCAGCTCTGCTGACCTTGTTCTATGGCTCTAAAGCAGCTCTGCTGACCTGGTTCTCTGGCTCTACAGCAGCGCTGCTGACCTGGTTCTCTGGCTCTAAAGCAGCTCTGCTGACCTGTTCTATGGCTCTAAAGCAGCTCTGTCCACTCCTACAACCATCCTGACAGAAGCATGTCCTTATCAAATCACTCTGCTGAAACATAAGTGCTTATAAATGTATCCTGCTGTCAACTACTAGCCCTATAGGAACCCAGTCACTGTCTATGCACTTGCCAAATGACTCGGGCATTGAGACAAGCATTGGTACAGTCAATTGTGCACAATATATGCGGTACCTTACCCCCTTTCAGACTACTGAGTCAGTCCTGCAAAAGTCCAGGTAATAGTCATGCTTGTCTGGAATCACACTGTGAGTCTATGTCCACTCCTACAATCATCCTGACAGAAGCATGTCCTTATCTAATCACTCTGCTGAAAGATAAGCGCTTATAAACTTATCCTGCTGTCAACTACTAGCACTCCAGGTACCCAGTCACTGTCTATGCACTTTCAGAATGACTCAAGCATTGAGACAAGCAGTGGTACAGTCAAATGTGCACAATGTATGCTCTCCCTTAACCCCTTGCAGACTACTGAGTCAGTTGTGCAAAAGTCCAGGTAATAGACATGCTTGTCTGGAATCACACTGTGAGTCTGTGTCCACTCCTACAATCATCCTGACAGAAGCATGTCCTTATCTAATCTCTCTGCTGAAACATAAATGCTTAAAAATGTATCTTGCTGTCAACTTCTAGCACTCCTGGAAACCAGTCACTGTCTTTGCAGTTGCAGAAAGACTAAGGCATTGAGACAAGCAGTGGTACAGTCAAATGTGCACAATGTATGTAGTCCCTTAACCCCTTGCAGACTACTGAGTCAGTCCTCAAAAGTCATGCTTCCGTGATTCAGAAGTGCCGCAGTGCGGTGCAGCTAAAGGGCTTGCAGTGTCACGCAGCCCTTCCTCATAGATCTGCCCCTATAAATTCACCATACAGTACTAATGCATTCTTTCAGTCAATCATGCTCTACAAATACATTCAACCAAACTTTCAGACATTACCATGCAATTATAGTTTTTTTTTAAACCAGATAAAGTAGTTCTGAACTTTTTTTTCTTCTGTTTTTTGTTTTCTATTTTTTTGTAGTTTATTTAACAATTGTGTTCTTTTTTTGGTGTTTTTTCTAAAAATTTAACAAAAAAGGAACTAAGTAAACAGTTAGCTTTTGGAATTCAACATCATTCCAAAAACAAAAAAATACAAAAAATGTGCAGTTGTGGTTCCGTTGAGCTACACAAATAGCGTCAACTGATTGTTTACCATAACAGATAATGGTTCTGCACTTAGTGCACTGCTGCTGCAGAAAAGCAAATTTTGGGCGAATGTCTACTGGTGGTGCTGAAGTGGACGCTCCGGAGGTGCTAGCAATGCCGGGAGGTGGATTTTTTGCTGCACCCCTCATTTCACCTTGTGCAGATTCTTCAGGTGAATGGTCTGCAGATATTTATACATACTCGCTGTTCCGCAGGAGTATTTATTGTCACTGCCTCGCGACAGGACCCTGTCACATAGCAAGGATGTGACTTTTGTTGCTTTGACCTTTTTTTCTCCGGCAGGAATGGTGAAAAATTTCCATCCCACTGATTCAGGCATCTGGGGTGGATCTTCCTCCAAGATATCTACATCTGAAGAATGATGGGGAGCTTGCGAACCAGATGCCATTTCTCCAATGCAATTTTTTAAAAACACCAAAACAATTACAAAATCAGCTTTGGAAGAAGAAGAGATGTCTCTCATCAACTGCTCCAAACAGAATAATTAAAATGGGTGGGGTCCTTCAATAGTTACAGTGGGAAATATAACGAACCAATCAAATCTTTTTTTGTTGAGGTCACATGGGATCCGCGCACCGTGCGCTCACGAAGGGCACACCTGACGCGACTTCGCGAAAATATGTTTAAAAATAATATACGTTTATTACAAGTAGAAATATATTATTTTTATGAATACCTTAGATAATCTTTTGCCCTAATATGTACAGTAAAGGCACGTACATATAATTTTAGAACATAACAAATTTCACGGGAATCGCACACCCTGCGTGCCCCAGCATGTACATGATGTCATGTGGGGCCCGCCACTGTGCAAGCAGCGTGCACCGTAATACGCATGTATTGCGAATGCGCGGGAGCAGTAGTCACGGACAGATCGCATACCGGTTGCGCACACCACGTAACATTGTACGTATATGACGTAACTGAAAAAAACTATGCACTTGTCGCTCACCATACGTGGATCCTTCACGACTTTTCCAAAATGGCAGCTAGAATACGCGGACCTGCTACGGTAGGTACGCTTTCGATGTGCAACTCCCCCAAACATTTAGAAATTTTTTTGAATTCTTTTTATTAACATACAAAAAAACCGAAATAATTAAAAATATTTCAGTTTTAAATTATTTTTTTGTTATTGCAATTTTCTGAAAAATAAAATATTTATAAATAAACAATTAAAAAACTGTAGACATTCAGTACAAAATAATAGGTATAATTTCTATTGCACTTAAAAATTAGCATTTAAAAAAATCTTTGAAATTCACTAAAAAACCATAGGTTTCAGTTACGGTAAAGATGGAAATTAGCATTTAAAAAACCTTTGAAATTCACTGAAAAAAACATAGGTTTCATGAGTGTTATAGTTAGCTGGACATTTCACCCGTACAAAGCTATAGAAATTCCTTTGTTATAGTTAGTTGTGCTAACTATAACTAACGCGCCCCCAATGCACTGCTGATGATGTCACATATTACATAATTCATGACCTGGTCAGTGACATCACTGATGACATCACTGATGACATCACTGATGACATCATTCATTTCCCTGGGATTTCCCTGGGATGCCTTTGATAGCGGTGGGAGTTCTGGGCCCTCTGCCTGGCCGGAGCTGAGCGACTGTTGGCGGCGGCGTGGCCGGAATGTGGAGCCCTGAGTGCGCCCATGAGTAGGACCAACAGAATTATTTTGAAAGCAGGAAGCCGCGTAATAAGTGAAGCAGTGTCCGGACGAGGCATATGAGGGCCCGTTGGGACTGGATAACGTTGGGTTGGGCCTCAACGCTTGGGTTTCTTCGATCGAGGGAGCATCTATATCTGGAATACAGTTCCATAAATCGCTATCGATATATGATACGCTGGTTCCATTACCCTTGTCTTGAGGAGGCCAAGAAGAAATTGAAGGCTGAAACACGTCGGCGTCAACAGTTTTTGATATGAGGAATCTGTGTAAATACGAAAAATGTAATTTAGTTGTTAAGCACATTAGAGTAATGGGTATAGAGACGTTGTACCTCATGTGCTGAGAAGACTACCTCATAGTGTATCACCCTGATTACGTGCGTTAAGTGTGAGCGGGAAATCCGTTACGCTCGCGGATTTTGCGGATTTTTTGGAAATCCGCAATTCCCGAATTTTGCGGATTTCCCGCAAAATCTGCAAAAAAAATCCGCGAACGTAACGGGTTCAAAAGTTGAACCCCCACTCATGCAACTATTTTACAATGGCGCCAGCAAGCTGCCAGCGCCGTTGTAAAATAATTACAAAGTTAGCTTGCACAGGAACCACTAGATAAAACGAAGCAGGTGCTGCTTTATTTTATCTAGGTGCTTCCTGTGCAAGCTAACTTTGTAACTATTTTACAATGGCGCTGGCAGCTTTCTGGCGCCATTGTAAAATAGTTGCATGGCTGGGCACAGGTCTGCAGCTCACTCAAAGGACCCCTGCGCCCTTCGGGGCGATTGCATAGTAACACACACATGGTCACTCAAACTAGTTGATGCTCAAATTCAGTGACTCATTCATTAGCCCAAAAACAATTGTGAGCGTCGTCGAGGCTGGACAGGTGTGCCTTCTTCCCAAATCTACCGTGGAAAATCAGCTGTGATGCTGGATAGGCTTTGCATCCTTGACTTTCACGAGCGCAATACCCGTGCTGTTCCTGTGACCAGGAGCTTCTTTCTCTTCATCTGCTGAACTGATCTTTCTCTGACCTTTTATTCACACAAGACGAGGCACATACCCTACTGGGCACATTGTGTTCGCACGGGTTTCTGCAAGTTCGCACACGTTTTGTACAATTTCGCAATTTGCTAAATTGTACAAAACCCTCGCGAACTTGCAGAAACCCGTGCGAACATAAAAAAAAAATCCGCAAATTCGTGGGAATTCGCCGATTTTGCGGATTGCAAGTTCGCAAATCCGCAAAATTCGCGAACGCGAGATTCGCAAAATTCGCCCATACCTAACGTGCGTGAACACTTACCATTAGAGAAATATTTGGGTATTGTCAACTTAGATTTGTTGCCTTTAGGTCTTTGTATATAATTGTTTGTGCCGTATAGGTATATATATGTATGTACATTTGTATGTTTCCTTTTTGTGTTTATAACTTCAATAATGATTCATCTTCAAAGATCGGTCCCATGGTACATGTGAGTTTGAATTGACTTTGATGTATTGCTATAGGATTGTGGACTATAGTTAGGGTAATTAAATGTTCCCTATGACTAAATAAAAAATGAGATAATAATTCCTCCGTGCCAATTTTTCTGTATATGATGCGGACGGCGGCAGGCGGTGCCTGTCGGGGACCGGGCGGAGGCAAGGAGAGTGCTGACCTGCTGCAGCTTCCCAGCGATATCTGAGGCGGTGGAGCGAGTTCTGGGCTCCATGCCTGGCTGACACCAGAAGGACCCGGTTACTTGAGGGAGTGTGACAGCGGCTGGGCCCTGGGTGGTGGCGCAGCCTGCGTGCTGGCTGATCCTGAAACCAGGCCCGCTGCCTGGAACCTTGGAAAAGGATGGTGGTGAGCAGTGTCCAGTGGAGATCGAGCACAGCTGAGAGCCAATAAAGAGAAGTAGCGGACCCTCATGGCCTGGGCATGGCAAAAGTACTAGTGAGCATTCTGGAAGGTTCTCAGGGCCTGGGTCGGGGTCCTGAGGCGGGGGTGTGAGGTGGGGAGGCCTGCTGGATAGCCTTGCAGTGATTCTGTCGGGGATCAGATTGGAGTTCGGAGACGAGAGGCGTGCATTCTGCTGGCCTGGTTGGGTCCGCCAATCCTCCAAGGCCTGGGTTGAATGGCAGCCCTCTACCCTGTGCAACTGCTGAGGACTGGGGTCAGGGTGGGATCGCCTTGCCTAAGGAGAGCAATTACCTGCTTCTGGGGCAACACGGAGGGGGTCAGCTGTGATGACTGGAACTCGGAGAGGGATGGCCCTGAATGGAGGTGCCATCAGGGAACAATGCTGCCACTGAGGTCACCCCAATAGGCTGGAAATAGCCCCCCTGGCGTTGTGTAGCATCAAGGCCTAGCCGACAACGTCGGACCTCCACAAGGGGGGGCCCCACCAGCGACACACGACTGAGGATTGGATGCGAGACCTGGTGGGGGGACCAACGAGAGGGTTAGGACGGTTGAGGGCGCCTGGCTTACCCCTGGTGCCCCGACTGGGAGATTCGCAGGGTTTGGGAGATATCGCCTATGAGGAGCACTCTATTGAGCCGGAGTTGCTGACCATCTTACTCTTCGGAGCCCAGGACGGGGCCCAGAGGACTTGTGGGGGGGGCAGAGGGTCCCCATTGTCCTGGACAGCTGCCGACCCTGGGGGGCCGGGCTCGAATCTCCCCTTGAAGATGGGCAAGCCTAGAGTAAAACAATCAGAGGGGATCCCGGAGCAAGATGAAGCATTGCGGGACTACGCTCTGGGCAGCCTGGAGGCGCAACTACAGGCGGACCCCAACCAGCAACAATTATCTAAGATCCTGGAGGCCATCTCAGATACCAAGACCACACTTCACCAAGATATCACCACAGTGTTGGTGGGCCTGGGGCTCCTTTGGGGGAGCATCAGAAACTGAACGAGAGGGTCAAGGTGGTGGAGACGGGCCTTGGGGAGCTGACCCCCACACAGACAACCCTGACTAAACAGGTGGCAGACCTCACAAAAAGGGTTCTGACCCTGGAGCGCAGAGCCAAAGATGGTGAAGGCCATAGTCGGTGGAACAACATCCGGATTGTGGTGCTCCCAGAGGGGGTTGAAAACTGAAATATGGTGGCATACCTAGAACCGGGGCTCTGTGAGGTAGTGGCACCAGGGGCCCTGATGCAGTTCTTCCCCTTGCGAGGGCCCACCGTGTGCCGGCACTCCCGCCTGGATGCCCCCCGCAACACGTGGTTGCCCGTCTTCTGCATTATAAGGACAGAGACATTTTATTACAAAAAGCCCACACAAATGATCTCTCTACAGTGAACAGTAGCAGAGTTTCATTGTTCGCGGAATCCACTCTTGAAGTACAGCAGAAGGGGGCCTCGTTCCTGGCAGTCAAGAAAGCTTTATGGGAGGAGGGCGTTCAGTACTCCCTTATGTTCCCTGCACGCCTCAGCGTGGCTCTTGATGGGAAGGCACACTTCAGTGAAGACCCTAGGGAGGCCTGGGACTGGATTGAGGCCTATCGAACTGAGACCCCCCCCCAGGAATATGAAGGATTGTTCTCCCCTGACCGAAGGTTGCAAATCCAGGAAGAGACCTAAACGGCGGTCCCAACGCATCCGTCCAAAGAAACCAAGTCCCTTACAGACTGAGTGGGAGCTGAAAGCGGCCCTACGGGCAGTCGCCACCATTGTCTGAGATGGTGGCCCCTCATCGGAAGCTGGGTCACCTTCCCTCAAGGGATCCGGGGGCTCAGACTTGGACACCTCTGCGGAGGCCAGCATTGACCTGCCCACAGTGATGCCCAAGACTGCAGATGAGATCATTTAACTGGGGCTTCTCCCCTCTTCTCCCCCCCTTTGTCTTCCCCGTACGGGGGCCCTCCCCTCAGACACTCAGGTGGGACCACTAGCCATCTTAGTAACTGGTGCAGGAGCAAGACTGGAAGATTATTGGGGACGGTGCACTACAGGCACCGCATCAGGAAATAATACTGTGTGCTTTTGAGCACATTTTCCTTCGTTACCACAACCTCTAGCCGTGGCTGGCGTAGGCCTATTTTTGAACTAGAAAGATGTAATCATGGTGTGGGCAGAAGGCAGTTGCCTGCATGCCCTGGTATTGTGGAATTGTTGATTATTTGGGGTTACTTTGAATGTATATTGCTTATGTTTTCAAATCAAATTGAGACATGCTCTACACTTATGCAGGGGACCGGAATGAGATGGTGGCCGTGGGGGGGAGGGTGGGACTTACTCACCACGACTATGTCGCACAATGAACTGAAGCGCCTCATTCGGAGTATCAGAGGGATGGGGTCCATGTCCAAGCGACACAACATCTATAGCTACCTGAAAGGACGGGGGTACAGATAGCACTACTGCAGGAGACGCATCTTTTGCAGGGGAAAGTGGATCGTCTGCCCAGGAGGTGGAGAGGGCAGGCATTTGCAACCAACTATTCAGCATTTGCCCGTGGGGCACTGATATCGGTCAGTCTGGGGTCCCCTTTGAGGCAACTCGCACCATAATTGACAGAGAGGCTAGATGTGTCCTGAGGGCGGGAGATTACACTGGGGTGCATATACGCACCAAACATCAACCAACTGATTTACCTGGCTGGCCTATCCGCTCACCTGGCTGAGATCAGGGTGGGGCAGGTGATCCTGGGTGGGGACTTTATTTGTGTACCTGATGTGGCACTTGACCTTTCACCCCCCACCCCCCCCCCCCCCCCCAACTGCCCAGGACCCAGGCCAACCAAGTGGCAGCGGGCCTGTGAGAATGGATGGCCCATTGGGACCTGTGGGACATTTTTGTGGCTCCACACTATTCCCCCATGCACCAACTTCACACGAGGCTGGATGCTTTTTGGAGCTGCCCCGGGGATTGGCAACCTCATTAAACTCACTGAATACTTAGGGCGTGTGTTCTTGGATCATAGCCCCTTGATAATATCATACCAACCCCCCATTTGACGGCCCCTGGTCCCGACCTGGAGGCTCTACCCCCTGTCATTGACTATGTTCCATTCAGGGAATCTCTGAGGGCTTAGTTGGATACATATTTTATAGAAAATGCACACACTGCCTCAACAGCCCTGGTGGAATGGGAGGCATTCAAAGTAGTCTTGAGGGGGCACTGTATGGCACAAACAATAGGCACCCAAAGGGATTTACATCAGAACACATGACTATTGAAGGAAGCCTACATACATTGGATAACACGTAGGGGACAGGGGCCCAGACGCACACAAGCCTATTAACTATGCGAAAACAGCACACTGAGGCCCTTGAGAGGCTTCGGTCCCATGATTATAGGGCTAATATGGATAAGGTGCATGGAGATGAGGGGAGAGCGGGTCGCCTGCAAGCATGGTTAATTAGGCCAGATCTCCTAGGCGCCCCAATCACACACATACAGACTGATACAGGTACATCCAAATTTGACCCGGACAAGATTAATAGACTGTTTCCTGTTTCAAAGCTATTATAAATCACTGTACTCAGGAGGCCCCCCAGACAGATAATGCTGCTTTTCTGGCCCCCGCTGCCTCTCTGTACCGTTGATGAGCTGGTTCTGAAAGTAGTAGATGGTCCCATGACTGTCCAGGAGATTCAAGGGTCTGTTGAATCACTTGTTAGTGGTAAGACGCCGGGCCCAAATGGCCTCCTGGCAGAGTTTTACTCTTAATATATTACGGAGCTGGCCCATATCTGGTCCCTCTATATGCCAAAGCTCTTGAATCAGGCCACCTGCCAAACTCTATGCAGACTGGCACTGTGGTTCCCCTTCCCAAGGTGCCCGACTCGGATGTTGGAGTGAGGGACTTTCAACCCCTATCCATGCTTAATACAGATTTTAAAATATTGATCAAAATTCTGGCTTCCCGATTACTCCCTCATATGCGATACCTGATACACCCGGACCAGAATGGGTTTATCCAGGTGCACAACACTCAATATAACCTATGGAGACTGTACTCCATTTTTTAAAATCAGAAGTCAAGGTCTCTCCCACGGGCTGCACTTCTCTCAGTCGACCTCGAGAAGGCATTCGATACCGTGAGCTGGGCCTATCTCTTTGAGGTTATGAAGAAACTGGGACTTGGCCCAGGATGAATGAAATGGGTTCAGCGGTTGTATGCTTGCCCCACAGCATGGGTCAGTACGGGGAAGACCATCTCCCCACAATATGAGATAGGACACAGCACTCGTCATGGCTGCCCCCATCCCCTCTTTTGTTCGCACTGGTGATTGAACCTCTGGCGGCTCTCTTTCACCTGGAGGAAATGGACTGGGACTGACAGTGGGCAGACAAACTCACATAATTTCGCTATGCGCAGACGACTTACTGATTTATCTAAATGACGCAAGGGGTGGGGCTGAGACGGCTGTTAGGCTTTTGGAGGCCTTCGTGAATTTGTCAGGTCTGCTGGTTAATAAAAGCAAAATACACCTGTTCCCAGTGGTGGGACCACTGCCCAGACTACAGGACTGGGCCCCTGACACATTTAAATATCTGGGAATCCCTGGAGGATTTGAAGGAAGGCAACCTCGACAGGACAATGCAGGCACTTCGACTAGCGTGATCTTCTGGGGCACATTGTGCCTTGCCATAATGGCTAGAGTAACATTGACCAATATGGTCATGTTGCCCCGCCTTTTATATTTTTTCGCTAACCTGCCGATACTTATGCCTGCGGCCTGGTTTTGCCAGCGTAATGCATTGGTGCGGTATCTCATTTGGGGGGATGGGAGATGGAGGGTGTCACAACAAACTCTGCGGCGCCCTATGAGTGGGGGGGCTGGGAGTGCCTGACTTTAAGCTTTACCAACTAGCAGCTCAGCTGCAATGGGTGTCCCAATGGCTGGAGGGTGTAAACCGAGAGGGAGCTTTTTTTATGGAGCCAGGGCAGCAGTCTGCTTGCTTCTACTGAAGCTCCCCGGCCCGGCGACTAAGGTTACATACGGTATGAACCTACAGACTACCGCCTTGCAGTGTTAGAAACGCTGCATGTCCAGACTGCCGGACTCCCCGCGTTACTCTTCGGCGCTGCCGCTGGTCTGGTTGCCCTACGGACTCCCCTAGTTGATCTTAATGAATGAGCAGCTGATGGCCTGGACTGAGGCTGGGATCGAGAACGTGGGGGACTGTTACTTAGATGGGAACCTTCTCCCTTTTGCTGAACTGGTGGAGGGCTGTGGACTCCCGACGGGGCAGTTCCTAATGTACGAGGTACTGGTTCGGGTGTTTGGGAAACTGGGGAGAGGCCTGGGAAGAACCAGAGATCCATGCGGTATTGCATTATCTTGTCACCCTGGGAATGGCAGGCCATCAGATCAAATGGTTTTATAGATCGTTGTTAGAAGCTTCCTTGACCCCACTCCCGCATTTAAGGGACAGATGGGAAAAGCTACTAGACAGAGGCTTCACGGACTCAGAGTGGAGTAGGGTATTAGATTCTCCCCAAAAAATCTCACGGAAAACTCGACTTAAATACACGTAATTTAATTTTCTACACATGTCCCATATGACCCTGCATTGAATTTTCGCTGCATTCACGGTGAGCAAGGGAGTTACCCAAAGTGTGGGCACTTAGACACATGACGTGGAGCTGTGGGAGGCTGCAGATCTTCAGGCAGGCAGTACTTTCTAGGATCAAAGCTGCACTGGAGCGTACCTTGGTATTAACCGCAATAACTTGCCTACTTGGATTGTGTCCCCGCCCCCTAAACGGAAAGTAGGCAATAGATTTATGGATCTCGCTTTGGGGTTAGCACAGAGAAGCATAGCAGTGACATGGAAACAATTGAGGGAACCACAGACTACCGGTTGGGAACAGGAGGTAACTAAATGGGCTCGGGCTGAAGGCAGGGCGCTGCTTAGAGAAAAATCGAGGGGTCTGCGTCAGCACCTGATTGCAGATCTTTTTTAATGACACCCTACATAGCTGGGAGTACCTGAGCTATGTTACCAGCTCGGAAGAAGATAGTAAAAACCCCCATGCATTGATTGATGTCCTTCCCTCTCCCCCCAGCCAATGGAACTCCACAACAATGTATGACTGTACATGGGGTGCTTTGCAACAGGCGCATCTGAACAGGGAGAAGGCCCCCCGCATTCACATACCCCTTCAGGTCCCTTCTGTTGACCCCAACGTGAGCCATTGTTAGTCTCAATCTCTTTCTTTTCATTTTTGTATTTCCTTTTAAATGTTAGTCGTACTGTTTGTTTCCAGTATGTTGAGAGCTTATTATAGGAGTATTTTATGGCACTACAACACTCCCTACCCAGCCGTTTCACTGTAGGAATGGCAACGCACATCATTTCAAATGATCCCACAAATACGTAGGGCATAAGCACAGACACTACTGCTATCACTGCTGATTATACCAGAAATATTTGCACTGCACCTAAGGGAAACTTTTCTATACAATTAATGTTGACTGATGCTCAACGTAAAGAACATGGAACCTCGAAATTGTGTGCTGATTGCCAAGTGATAACCTGATGTCCTACTTAAATACAGTCTTTGCTAAAGATGTATATTGTATTAACAAATTGCCAATAAACAGATAAAAAATATATATATATATATATATATATATATATATATATATATATATATATATATATATATATATATATATATATATATATATATATATATATATATATATATCCACACAACTTCTGTCTCACCACAGAATTACGGACTACCAAGCAGCGCGTAAGTATTTAAGTCAGGTCTATTATCCTTTACAGGGTCAATTTCAGCATGACGTGTTTCGGGTAAAGACTACCCTTAATCACATAGCGACCATGCAGCACAGCATCACATTTAAATACATATATATTACCAACTGGCGGTTGCCAGTAGGTAGTTATAGTTAGGACCTAGTTACCATAGGAAAATCGCAACATTCTATTCCCAATAACTTTGGCGCCGATTGACGAATCTTCTTGAAATTTCCAAAACAAATTCTTTGTTGATATCAGCTCCTATGTTGAAAGTTTGGATGTGATTCATCAAGGGGGGGGGGCAGAGAAAAAAGGGGGAGTCTCAAAATGTGTTTTCTCCATGTTAATTTCCATAGGAAACAGGCTACAGGTCGAACGGATGAACGGAATTACCCCAAATTTGGTCTAGAAAGCTAGCATTTGTTTATTTGGTGTAAATCTGATCAGTTTTTGAGAGATATTGAAATTTACAGATTTCAATATTTGGGAATTCTGCCATCTGATTGGCTGACTCATTATGAGCACAAGCTTGCTGCTTATTGTGTGCGAGTGGTTGCAACTCCAGGCAGGTTGGTCCCCACGCCACGCAGCTCCACCTGACTGCACCTGTGTCACCTTCAAAGCTGCTACCGTTGTGTCTGGGTTCTAGCCCTGCCGTAGGCCCTGCTCATTTTCCTCCTGCATAATTGTATTTTGTGCTGTGCTGCTTAATTGTAGTAGTACTGTGCCTGGTTTTGTGTTTTGTGTTGTTGCTCATTAGTTTTAATGCTTCTACCCCACTGTTGCCTTCGGTTTTTCAACTGCTGTTTTTTTCCCCTCCCGCTTTCCTGCTGCTGTGTCCCTGCCCCCTCACCGCCCATTTGCTTCCCCGCTCCCATCTCCCAGCTGCTCCTCCCTCCCATCTCCCCTTATATGGAGGCAGCGGTGTTGGAGCACCGAAGGCGTGCCAAAGGCAAGCCCATCTGCGCACGTCCACGCCTGAACCGTGCCAAGATCTAGAACACCTGGCCCCCGCGAACACTGCGACACCCGACTCAACTACGACTCGAACACCCTCCACGCTCTCAACCCCGGACGATCACGCACCTGCTGCCTGGCCATCCTGAAGCGCACCCAAGGACCCTTCTCCTGCTAGAACTGGAGCTTCACCAGCCTCCGTCCCACCAAACCACCTACCAGGAAAGAACCTAGCTACCTCAGATGCATCCTTCTCAACACCCGCTCTGCCCACAAACACACCATTTAACTCTGGGACCTACTCGACTTCAACACCCCAGATGTTGCCTTCCTGACAGTGACCTGGCTGAACACCTCCTCGGCACCCAACACCACCATAGCCATCCCAGAAGGCTACAAGTTCACCAGCAGGGACCGCACCAACGGAGTAGGTGAAGGAATTGCCATCGTCCACAGGTACACTCTCAAAGTCTTGACAAACACTGATGACACCCTCAGCACCGCTGAACACCTGCACTCCCAGATCCATACCGACCCCAACACCACCCTCAGAGGGACCTTCGTCTACAGACCACCCACATCTCGACCACAGTTCAGCGACTCCATCGCCGACTTCGTCAGTGCACACGCCCTCGCCTCCATGGACTACATCCTCCTCGGGGACCTGAACTTCCACCTCGAGAACAACAACAATGCCAACTCCTCCACCTTGATCGACACCCTCGCCAACCTCGGACTTCGACAACTCATCACGATGCCCACCCACTCCGCCAACTACACACTTGACCCCATCTTCTCCGCAAGATCCCATGTCTCCTTCAACCACACCCAAGCTCCACTAGACCGACCACCGGTGCATCCACTTTAGCTTCCAGAAACCCACCGCGCACCACCACACCCAACAGATGTCTCGCTGCTGCTGGAGCAGAGTCACCAAAGACCAGCTATCCACCACCCTCGCCCAGACCCACCCGCAGACCCGACCGACCCCGATGCTGCCGCTCGCAACCTCAGACAGTGGATCGACAACTACGCCAACACCCTCGCACTGCTCAAGAAATCCTCCAACAGCCACAACAGCAAGAAAGCCAGCTGGTTCACTGAGGATCTCCAGGCCTCCAAGCAAACATGCCGAAAGCTAGACAAGAACTGGATCCGTGAACGAACCCTGGAAAGTTCCGCAGCCCACAAGAATGCCACCCGCAGACACCACCACCTCATTAGATCCGCCAAAAGGGCCTCCTTCAAGAACACCCTAGACAACAACGCACACAACAGCAAAGAGCTCTTCAACATTGTGAAAGAACTCTTCAACCCCAGCTCTAACACCAACGACATCCCACCATCACAAGACCTGTGCAACTCCCTGGCCGCCTTCTTCCACCACAAGATCGCAGACATCCATGACAGCTTCAATGCCACAACCGCCCCGGCAACCACTGAGACCTCCGCCCCCATGACCACCATCCGCACCAACCTCCTGCTCTCCTGGACCAACATCAACAACAACGACACGATCATGAACACCGTCCACTCCAGATCCCTGTCAGACCCTTGCCCACACCACATCTTCAACAAAGCCAGCACCCCATCTCCGGAAAGCCATCAACATCTCCTTCGAGAGAGCGACCTTCTTGGAGAGCTGGAAGCATGCCGAAATCAACGCCTTACTCAAGAATCCAAGGCCGACCCCACGGACCTCAAGAACTTCCGACTCCTCTCTATACTTCCGTTCTCGGCGAAGGTCATCGAGAAGGCCGTCCACAAACAACTGACCAGCTTCTTTGAAGAGAACAGCATCCTAGACCCGTCCCAGTCCGGGTTCCACAGCAACCACAGCACCAAAACTGCCCTCATCGCCGCCACCGATGACATCGGAACCCTGCCAGACAGAGGAGAAACCGCGGCCCTCATCCTCCTGGACCTGTCAGCCGCCTTCGACACGGTCTGCCACCACACACTACGCACACCTCCACAACGCCGGAATGCAAGAGTAGGCACTGGACTGGACCACCACCTTCCTCTCCAGCAGAACACAGAACGTCCGCCTCCCCCTTCTGCTCCGAAGCCACCAAGATCATCTGCGGCGTACCCCAGGGCTCATCCCTCATCCCAACGCTGTTAAACATCTACATGGCACCACTTGCCCATGTCGCCCGACTGCGCGACCTCAACTTCATCCCCTACGCCGATGACACCCAGCTGATTCTCTCTTTCACTAAGGACCACCAACACCAACCTCCACGAAGGAATGAAGGACGTCGCCGATTGGATGAAAAACAGCCGACTGAAACTGACAAGGACAAGACGGAGGTCCTCATCCTCGGATCCACCCCCTCGGCCTGGGATGACTCCTGGTGGTCGACTGCACTAGGAACCGCTCCAACACCTACCAACCATGCACGCAACCTAGGTGTCATCCTCGACTCCTCCCTCTCCATGACTAAACAGGTCAACGCCGTCTCCTCCTGCTTCAACACCCTCGCATGCTCTGCAGGATCTACAAGTGGATCCCCACTGAAACGAGAAGGGCGGTCCCCCAGGCCCTCGTCAGCAGCAGACTGGACTACGGAAATGCCTTCTATGCAGGAGCCTCAGCCAAACTCCTGAAACGGCTCAAACGCATCCAAAACACCTCTGCATGCCTGATTCTCGACATCCCCCGCCGCAACCACATCACACCCCACCTGAGAGACCTGCACTGGCTCCCTGTCGACAAGCGGATAACCTTCAAGCTCCTCACCCACGCACACAAGGCACTCCACAACACCGGACCAGGGTACCTCAACAGCCGACTCAAATTCTACACTGCCACCAACCAGCTCCGCTCTGCCGACCGCACCTTCACCACTGTCCCCCGCATCCGAAGAGTGACCACTGGCGGCAGATCAATCTCCCACCTCACCGACATGACATGGAACAACCTCCCCATCCACCTACGGCAGACCCAACACATACTGACCTTCAGAAGACTCCTCAAAACCTGGCTCTTCAAACAGTAGCAGCCTCCCCCCGTCCCCAAGAGCCTTGAGACCCTCACGGGTAGGTAGCGCGCTTTACAAATGCCATGATTGATTGATTGATTGATTGAGTCACCGATGACATCCGAGCGCTGCTCGACAACGGAGAAACAGCGGCCCTCATCCTCCTCGACCTCTCCGCGGCCTTCAACACTGTCTGCCATCGTACCCTAGTACAACGCCTCAGCAACGTCGGAGTCCAAGAGAAGGCACTGGAGTGGATCATCTCCTTCCTCGCCGGAAGGACACAGAGAGTCCGCCTCCCTCCGTTCAGATCAGAAGCCACCGAAGTCATCTGCGGCGTCCCTCAAGGCTCCTCGCTCAGTCCAACCCTCTTCAACATCTACATGAGCCCCCTCGCAGACATCGCACGCCAGCACAACCTCAACATCATCTCCTACGCCGACGACACCCAGCTGATCCTCTCCCTTACCAACGACCCCGCCACCGCCAGAGCAAACCTCCACGAAGGGATGAAAGAGGTAGCCGAATGGATGAAGAACAGCCGCCTGAAACTGAACTCAGATAAGACGGAAGTCCTCATCCTGGGATCCTCACCCGCCGCTTGGGACGACTCCTGGTGGCCCCCCGCCCTAGGCAGCACACCCAAACCAACAGACCACGCACGCAACCTGGGCTTCATCCTGGACTCCTCCCTCTCCATGACCAGACAAGTCAACGCCGTCTCCTCGTCGTGCTTCAACATCCTGCGCATGCTACGTAAGATCTTCCGGTGGATCCCCACTGAGACCAGGAAGACGGTCACCCAGGCCCACGTCACCAGCCGTCTGGACTACGGCAACACCCTCTACGCCGGAACCACCGCCAAACTCCAGAAGAGACTCCAGCGGATCCAGAACGCCTCAGCACGACTCATCCTGGACATCCCCCGTCGCAGCCACATCTCCGGACACCTGAGAGATCTGCACTGGCTCCCGGTCAACAAGAGAATCACCTTCCGTCTCCTCACCCACGCACACAAAGCCCTACACAGCCAAGGCCCAGGATACCTCAACAGCCGCCTCAACTTCTACGCTCCCAAACGCCAGCTTCGATCGACCAGCCTCGCCCTCGCCGCCGTCCCCCGCATCCGTAGAGCCACCACAGGGGACGGTCCTTCTCCTACCTCGCCGCCAAGACATGGAACTCCCTCCCCACCCACCTCCGCCTGACCCAGGACCACCTCGCCTTCAGGAAGCAACTCAAGATCTGGTTGTTCGGACAGTAGCAGACCCCCCCCCCCCCCCCAGCGCCTTGAGACCCTCTGGGTAAGTAGTGCGCTATATAAATGCGATGATTGATTGATTGATTGATTGATTGATTGCAACTAGGAAGTGTTGACCGCCAATTTGTGATTCTGTTGACGCAAGTAAGGGAAAAAGGGCAAAAAAAGTGGGAAATAGGAGGGTAGGGGCACTGTAATCTCTGTGGGGAGTTTAGGGTGTGCTATAGAGGGGGTGCAAAACGAAGTATTCACCCCTACAGGTGTGAAAGTGGTGGGTTACAGAAATTAAGTGAGGTATTGCCTAGAGTCTGTTGCTGCTAAGGTGAGCTGGTGCGGGACTCAGGGATTAAAGCGTGAGCTCAAATTGTGTCTTATGCTGTGAAGTCATGTGCCGTGGCCGCTACACTACACCTGTGGAAGTAGTGTCAGCATGTGTTTATACCAACTAGGATGAACTACTGACCCATTCTGGTCTGAAAGTCTTGGGGTATGAAAAATTTGTGAGGTATTGTCTAGAGTCTCATGGTGCTAAGCTGAGCTGCTCCTGGACTCGGGGATGAAAGCGTGAGCCTAAACTGTGTGTGCTATGCTGGGAAGTCATGTTTTCTAGGTGCTGTGCCATACCTGTCTAAGTAGGGTGAGCATGTAGTTATAGCTACTTGGATGAACTTTGTTCCGATCATTGGAGCTTGTGTATGGTGCTTAGGGGGTGTTATAGAGGGAGTGCAAAGGTAAATTTGCGTGTATCAAATCAATTCGGTATCTACTCACTCCTATTGGTCGGATGGCGCTGGGGGCGTAAAGCTGTTGAACTACTGACCCCTACCAGTCTGAAAGTGCGGGGTATGGAAATTAAGTGAGATATTGTGTAGAGTGTTATACTGTTAAATTGAGCTGCTGCTGGACTCGGGGATAAAACTGTGAGCCTAAACTGTGTGTGTTATGCTGTGAAGTCATGTGCTCTGGGTGCTGTGCCACATATGTTCAACTTGTATATGGTGCTTAGGTGGTGTTGTATAGGGAGTGCGAAGGTAAATCAATACGGTACTTGTAAAGTGCAAACTACTCACCCCTATGGGTGAGTAGAGCCGGGGATCAAAGAGAGAGGTCTGTGCTGCAAAGTGAGATGGTCTGGCCGCTGTGCCACAGCTGTGTGGAGAATACATTTTGGCGAGGGTCTGGGAGATGCCCTTATCTGGCCCTAAAATAGCGGGCATAGGGTGGCTTTAAAAAGAGCCCTTGTGTTCATTAGTTGGAGCTACATATAAGTGTGGATGCACAGCTTCAATTTATTCAGGAAAACTCGGTTTCCCTGATCTGTGATGTGTACTCCATCACTTCTGTAGATATCAGCCATATCAAAACGTATGTTATTGTTGTAGATGGAGCCCATTTTGTGGTCTCTGAGGTATGCAGACAAAGCTTTGTTGACTTTCTTCCGAGATTTTTCAATCTGAGGACATAATTGTTTGGACCATTTCCACTTCTGTCTTTGGAATATATTGGAATTTACAAAGACAGTTTGAGGCAAAAGTAACATAAATTGTTCAAAGGTGTCCTTCATAAGCATTTCCAATCCTATCTCAGTCGGTATGCCTAGGTCCTTTCCACCACAGAGCACAATCACAAGGTCAGGGTGTTGGAGATGCAAACAGATTTTAACCAAGGGCAACAGTTGGTGGCACTTCAATCTTCTCTGTCCAAACCATTTAATGCCCACATTTTCTAAACCGAAGTTTAAGTCAATATGTCTCTGTTCTGCATACCTCTTGCACCAGAAAACATAGCTATATCCTATGATTCACACTAGCATTTCGAAGGTATGGCTGGAAGGTATGGAAAGATGTCTGTAGCTCATGCAATTCCTTCGTAGAATAAGAGATATGTTTAAAGATGGGGTACTAGTTTATTTCCACATACAAAACGGTACCTGATTGGGAGATGAAAAGCATTGCTTTAAAAAAGTAGGGTGCACATTTGTTTTGTGGAACAGCAGCTTTGTGATTAGTTAAGAAAAAGCAGTTTGAACGTGAAGTACATATAGGATAAAATTTGATCAACTCAATTACACCTGCTACTTGCATTTGGAATGCAGTGTTCGAAATGAAAACAATCGTGAACTTTTAACCTGCATGTGCCGTTAAATGTTCGAGAAAATGTTGCAAATAAATATGGTTAGGTTTAAAAATATGGATGAACTTTTAACCTCCACGTGTTGTAGAATGTTCTAGAAAGTGTGTTGATAGAATACATTGCATTTCTGACTTCTATGTGTACTTGAATATTAATTAAATTGTTTATATTGAAAATTAGAAAGACAGTAATAGAGAGAAGTTTTGAAAGATAAAATAATCAAGGAACTGTTCTAATTTGTTCTTTATTACCTGCTGGTGGTTGCCAGTTGGTAGTTATAGAGTTAGGACTGAGTTTCCATAGGAAGAACATTTTTTGTTTTGCTTATAACTTTGGCTTCATTTGATGAATCTTCATAAAATTTGGGAAACTAATTCTTCATATCAGCTCCTATGGGGGGGGGGGGGCGAGATAAAAGGGGGGTCCCAAAACGTGTTTTCTACACGTTAATTTCCATAGGAAAGTTTAGACAAGGCTACAGGTCGAACGGGTGAACGGAATTAGCCAACATTTGGCAGGGAGAAGGGTGTTGGTGTAGAAAGCACACTTTTGTTTATTTGGTGTAAATCCGTTCAGTAGTTTTTGAGAAATATCAAAATTTACGGATATCGATGTTTGCGAATTCAGCCATCTTGTTGGCTAGGCGTTAGGAGCAGGAGCTTGCTGCTTATTGGCTGCGATGCGGTTGCAACTAGGAAGTGTTGGCCGCCATTTTGTGATTCCGTTGAAGTGAGTAAGGGAAAAAAGGGCAAAGAATAGGAAAGGAGGGTAGGAGCACTGTAAGCTTTGTGGGGGAGTGCAAAGCAAAGTAGTCACTGTTACCGGTCTGAAAGTGCGGTGTTGCTCAGAGTGACATGGTGCTGATATGATATGGTGCTACACTCCGGTATGAAACAGAGAGCCTAAACCGTGAGGTCATTGCTGTAAAGTGATGTGGTCTGGTGTTTGTAACAAACGTGTGCAAGTAGTGTTAGTAGGCGTTTATACCATACAGGGAGTGGGAAGCGAACTACTCACCGCCAATGTGTGTTTATAGTATACCGAAGCGGGAAGCGAAGTACTCACGTCTACTGGTGTGAAGACTTGGAGATGAAACCGAGGTGATTGCTGTAAAGGGATGGGCTCTGGGCGCTGTAGTATACGTGTGCAAGTAGTGTTAGTAGGCGTTTATACCATACAGGGAGTGGGAAGCGATGTACTGTCCGGTAATGTGCGTTTATACTATACCGGATGTGGGAAGCGAAGTATTCACGTCTACCGATTTAAAGACTCTGGGATCAAACCGAGCTGATTACTGTAAAGTGATTGGCTCTGGGCGCTGTAGGATACTAGCCACTGTAGTATAAGAGTGTAAGTAGTGTTAGTATGCGTTTATAGTATATAGGGAGAGGGAAGCAAACTACTCACCCCTACAGGTGTGAAGACTCGGGGATTAAACCGTGAGCCTAAATTGTGAGCTCATTGCTGTAGTAGTGTTAGTTTGTGTTTATACAATATAGGGAGTGGGAAGCGTACTACTTACCCCTACCGGTCTCAAGACTTGTGGATGAAACAACTGCTCTGTGTAGTATTCCAATGTAAGTCATAGTAGAATGTTAGTATGTAATTCTACTAGAATCTAAGTATGTAATTTTAGAATGTAGGGCTGTCATGAGGGGAACCTTGCGGAGTTTGTACACAGTGCTGGAGAAGACGGTTGCCTTGCTCTCTGCTCCTGTTGGTGGCTGTTTCAGGTGTATTGTTTTCCTGTAATAAATCTACTTTTTGGATCCACTGCTGTCTGCCTTTTCACTACATAAATTTGGCAACGAGCGGTAGAAGGTAAAAAGAAGGCACCACTCACCAATATTTCAAAATTGCTTGCATTGTGCTGAAGACCCGTTTTCTTAGTGTGCCTGTTTCTACTAATGGCAGGGTCGTCGGCTCATTGAACTATGTCATCCGACTTCTGGCAGGATTTATATTTTTAGATTTTGTTCTTCCTCTGCTTCTTCACTACATTCTGGTCGCTGTACTACACATGTGTAAGTAGTGTTAGCATGCGTTTATACTAACAAATGCATCATGGTCCTAGGGAGGGCGACCTCTCAGGCGTAGCTCATACAATGTCCCGGGGTGTACATTTGCGGGACATTTGTGTTTGCTATTAGAAGGCTGGTGCATGGCTTCCACCCTGTGATAGCAAATCCTTGTTTGACTACTTGAAAAAACCTTGTATCGCTTTAATAGTGGGGATGCGGATAGTAAAAATGGAGAGAAAAAAGAAAGAAACAAAAAAAAAGCGGGGTCTCACCCGTTCATTTAAATGAGGCACCTGGTAGGTAATGTTCTGTGGCCAATCCAATTATTATATTGCGGGGTCTCTGTAGGACTGGGGATCTTAATGTCACATGTAAATTAGGCGCATAAGGGCACAGAGACGTTTTGCAGCCTAGGGGATCGCCACCTTGCCGGGTATTGTTTACTAATTGTTCGGGGAGTTCAAGGCCAACTGAAGTCCGGGGATCGCCACTCTCCGGGCTGTATTTAAATATGCATGGTAGGCCCCGGAAGTCCCTGAAGCCTCGGTGGTCCTAGGAAGTGCCTTATTGGTTCTGTAATCACACGGGCAGTACTCATGGTGTTATAAAGTGATACACTCACAGAACTCTTGCAGTTGTAGAATTACCCAGGCTTCATTTGTGTGATAGTCAGTTAGATTATGTTTGGTAGGTGCACTGTAATATTAGAAAGGTTTGCCCTCATAATCTCCTGTTAACAGATGATTTTCACAATAAATAATAGACAAGTATTGTCAGAAAAAGACTCAGTTATTTATTTGAAAAAAAGCAACCTTTATTAAAACACAAATAAATAGAAACGTAAGTTTAATAGAATAAACAGTATAATAGTGGAAGCAGCATAGGAAACCTGCAAGACAAAAATGAAACATAAGTATGTGTGCTATGTGGAAGAGATAAAGAAAGGTAGTCCGAATGAAAGGACAATAGTGAGAATGGGAGGGAGGATGAGTGGGTGAAAGGGAGAAGGGGAGAGAGAGTAAAAAGAAGAGAGGGAGGAGGAGACAGAGCGTCAGCTTTCTGCACCCAGCCCTTAGTGTTTACCCTCCTGTCACCCGTTTGTCTAAGACGCTGGGGTCCGCGAGAAAGAGTATGGTTCAGCAAGTCCTTAAAATGAAACACATGAGGCCAGAGGCCATATTATCAAGGAACAGCGATAACATTATCGCCGCTTTAGCGGCAGGAAACTGCAGCTAAAGCGGCGATAAGGAGTTGATAATATGCCGTTGTGAATACCCATAGAAGCCCAGGTTCTGGTGTGAACCTGGGCTTCTATGGAAATTCACAAGGGCATATTATCAAGCCCATTGTCGCCACTTTAGCAGCAGTTTCCTGCCGCTAAATCAGTGATAATGTTATCGCCGTTCTTTGATAATATGGTCCTACATTATTAGCTACGGGAAAATTGCTTGCCTGCACCTGTGCGCCCAGGCTGCTGCACCCCAGCCCCTTACCCCACACTGTGCTCAATTGTAGGTCCTGCATTCTGAGGCTTCACTGCTCACCTGCCACCACCGGTGTGTCCCACAACGTGTTGGTGCAAGCTCCTAGTCCGGGGTACATTTGTTCGGTAGGAGATCAGGTCTCCGTCAGGGAAGGGAACGGTGTCCTGATACCACGATGGAATGCGTCAGAATGCCCAGGACATCATTGCGGGGTGAGCTTCCGCTCGGCCCTTGTGAGCCAATCAATTGAATGGCTGAAAAGGGAGAAATAATTGAATGGTGGAAACGTCTAGAGGTAAATGAAGGTTTATTTCAAGCTTGATATAAAACAGGAGCTGAGTACATCCTTCGTTTTTGAAGTACAATCTACCAACTGTTAATAGTAATCGTGGTTCAAAGAGGAGTTGGAGTGCTCGAGAATTCACAAGGTTAAATAATAATACGTTATACGAAGGTTCATATAGAAAGGAACAGAGCGCATGCTACAAGCATAATGTGCGCGTGTAATGCAGTGGCGGAAGGCTGTGTGCATGTACACTTATTAACGAGCTCACTACAGTGCCCTAAAAGCAAACGCCACATGTCTGTAGGGCAGCGCTGCCTGCTGGCTCAGGCCTACAGTGTGGTACAGCATGTCCTTAAAATGAGACAGATGTGACTGAATGAGGTCAGAGACCACATCATTACACATGGCAACATCGCTTTTTCCCACGTGCGCACTCAGGGTGATGCACCCCACCCCTCCCACAGCATCGCGCTCAACAGGTGTCTGTAAGGCAGCACTGCCTGCTGGCTCAGGCCTACAGTTCGGTGCAGCAGGTCTTTAAAATGAGACAGTGATAAGACTGAATCAGGTCAGAGATAACATCATTTTGCACAGCAACATCGTTTGTTCGCACTTGCGCAGCCCAGGTGATGCACCCCACCGTCCTGCCGCACCGCGCTCAATTGGAGGCCCTGTGCACCCAGACCGCTCTGCTTACCTGCTGTCATTGTTGTGTGAGCAAACACTACGGGCAGCACTGCTCACAATTCAGCTGGAGTTGTGATTTCAGGATGGTGTACACCTCATTGATCACTTTTTTTTATTGCGCATTGTGATATATGAGGTGGATGCAGCTTGAGGCAGTGTGGCAGAAGATGGACGTGCGTCGTCATGGTTATCCTAGTTATACGTAAGCAAAGTGGGCTGGGCTTGAGTACGCCAGGCCAGCGTAGGGGTGTGAATAATTATTCCGGGGACCAGGGCATTGTTCAGTTCCTGCCTGGCCAGGAAGTGTACTTATGTGTGTTTTTGTTTTGTAGTTTTGACCTCGCAGAGTGTGCAATTTACATAAGTGTAGCATGTGTCGGGAGGGCGGCAACTATCGTTAATGAGATGGTGTTTGAAAAGATTGAATGATGAACATCACATGTCGTTGTCAAGGTTGTGGATATGGGCAGACACGCATGTCAATGGTGTGCGGTATTATTGAAAGTGTTGCTATCGCGAAGTGTATACATGTGAATGTGGTTGGATGGAGGGAGCATCAGCAGTGAGGCTACGTCATACACAGTGATAACACTCATGGAATACATGTCAAATGTGAATCTGAAAGTCTCACATATAACACACTAGTATATTGGAAAAGTCTGTCAACAGAGCGTACAGCAAAAGAAATCTACACATTGCTGTTTACTGTTTGTCACATGTGATCTAGGATGTACACTCTGCCCGTGGTTCCTGATACTTCTTAGAGCCACAAATACCCAGGCCGAAAGGGAGCAAAATAATGTGTTTACCACAATGAACCGCTACCAGTAGGAATGTTACTAGTGCAAGTGAAGTGTTATTTTGTGAGTGCTGGCATCTCACAAAAAGTGAAGGACTGGTCTCACACACCACCGGGTGTCATGCTTCATCATTGACCAGTCCTCGCCCTCTGAAAACTTGGTTTGATAAAGGGCGGGCATACACCTGATGAGAGGGATGCACTTCTAAACTAAGTGGGGGCCCAAAGAAAAATGTGCAGTGAATATAAAAGCCATTATGGTCTCTACTTAATTTTAATAGTGTTGACATCCATATGGTAGCTTAAAATAAAGTGATCGGTGCCATGGGGATATTAGTGTCCCCCCACCGCTGTATGTGAGATCAACATGTTTCTGCCTGTAGGCCCAGCTGGGTCCGCGGCATTCATCAGGATCATAGTATAAAGGGCTCTACTCTTACCAAATTTTAGTGAGAGCGTTCCACTTGGTGGGGTGATCAATACTCACACTCCACTGTCTGTAGTGATAGTTTTAAATGATTCCTATATTGAGGTAAACTGCGCCTCATAGGAGGGAGGGCACATGGACCCTTTAGGTCCTGGAATGGTAACTGCAGTGATCGCCGCCTTTCAACCTAGGTCTGCAAACCTCCGGTCCTCGACGGACTCCAGACAGTGGAGTGTGAGTATTGATCACCCCACCAAGTGGAACGCTCTCACTAAAATTTGGTAAGAGTAGAGCCCTTTATACTATGATCCTGAGGAATGCCGTGGTCAGTGACATCACTAATGACATCACTGATGACATTTCAAATGATGATGTCACATATTACATCAATTGCACCATGCTAAAACATTAACCTCTTCGAGGCTCATGACGAGCTGAGCTCGTCATGAGCCACGGCGCTCCGGTGCTCATGACGAGCTCAGCTCGTCATGAGCCGTGCAACGCTCGCATGCGGGGATAATTCTCCTGCTGTGCTGAGCGTTCCACGGGAACGGGTGTGGCCGTGACGAGCTGAGCTCGTCATGAGCACAGGAGCGCCGTGCCTTATGACGAGCTCAGCTCGTCATGAGCATGGGGGCGCTGTGCGCGCCCCCCTCCCCCAGCACAGCGGGGGATTAACCCCTGCAGCGAAGGGTAGAACTGATGCACAAGAAAGCTGAAAGCAAACGCGCAAAAGACGCAAAGAGGGCAGGTTAGACACACCCTGACTCCCTAGGCCTGCCCAAAACTATTTTTAATTGCGGGGTACGCGAACGTACGGGTACCCCATGAAAAAAAATGATTTTTTTTTTAATTTAGCCCCCGGAGGCATATTTTAAAAAAGTGTGGGGGGTCCCAATCCCCCCCACATTGCCCCGCGGACCGCCACCCCCTAGGGCAAAGTAATTATGCTAGTGGGAGGGCACATGACCCCCCCGCAGCCCTGGGGACCGCCACCCCGGGGCAAAGACATTAATGATGGGGGCCTCTAAGGCCCCCCGAACCCCGGGGACCGCCACCCCCCGGGGCTTTGTTTTAAAAAAAGAAAGAAATAAAAACTGTGTGGGGGGGCTCAATCCCCCCATATGCCCCGGGGACCGCCACCTCCCCGGGGCACTAATATGCAAAATAGGGGGGTCCCCAGCCCAGGGGACCACCCCCGGGGCTTTGTAGATGTTGGGAGGGGGGCTGCGCAGCCCCCCTCCTGGAGCCCTTGATGGCCCTGGGGACGCCACCCCCAGGGCCAGCTCCTGCAGTGTCCCGGGGTGCCCACCCCTGGGACACTGCTGTTTACTGTGGTAGGGCGGGAGCTTCGCGGCTCCCACCCTACAACAGCAAACTGCTTTGATTTTTAAAAAATCAAAGGCGATTGTTTTTCTGTATGGAGAGCAGCATGTTAGCTGCTCCCCATACAGAAAAGCAATGTCGGCTCCTGCAGAATGCAGGGAGCCGGCAGGGACCGTGTGGGGCTTGGGGACCCCACCACAGGCCCCAACGAGGAAGGCCAGGCCCGAGGGGCCACACGGCCCCCTCCCTAACAAAAGGGGGGCATAGGAGGGGGGCAGCCCCCTTCATAAAAAATAAAAAATAAAGTTGGCCATGCCCCGGAGGATGGGGTCCCCGGGGCCGAAATAGGCCACGGGAGGGGGGCCACACGGCCCCCTTCCCAATTTAAAAAAAAATAAAAAATTAAAATTGGGGGCAGGCCCTGGGGTATGGGGTCCCCAGGTCCCAGAAAAAAGTTTTTTTTTTTTTTAAATGGGATCGGGAGGAGGCCACGCCCCCTCCCTGCACCTCTCTGCAAAACGCGCCCCCTGGCGCGTTTGCAGAGGGGGAAGTAATTTCCCTTGCATACTAGGGATCCCTGGGGGCCAGCTAGCCCACCAGGAGCCTCCAGTATGGGCCAGGGGGCTCCCTTGCAGAGACATGTAAAGAGGCCACGTCCCTTTTTACACCTCTCTGCAATGGAGCCCCCTGGCGCATACTGGAGGTTGCTAGTGGGCTAGATGGCCCCCAGGGACCCCCAGTATGCAAGGGGAATTAGTTCCCCCTCTGAAAAAGCATCAGGGGGCTGCGTTTTAGAGAGGCGTAAAAAGGGGTGGGCCTCAGAACACCTCTCTGCAATGGAGCCCCCTGGCACATACTGGAGGTTGCTGGTGGGCTAGTTGGCCCCCAGGGACCCCCAGTATGCAAGCGGAATTAGTTCCCCCTCTGAAAAAGCGCCAGGGGGCTGCGTTGCAGAGAGGTGTAAAAAGGGGCGTGGCCTCTTTACACCCCTCTGCAATGCAGCCCCCGGCGCACACTGGAGGTTCCTGATGGGCTAGTTGGCCCCCAGGGACCCCCAGTATGCAAGGGGACTTAATCCCCCAACTTAGAACGCGTTACTGGGCATGTTTGCACAGTGGTGAAGGTAGGGGGCGGGGCTTGAGGTGACATGTGTGCAAACACGCCCTGTGGTGCGTTTTAGGTTGGGGAATATATTCCTCTTCACTCCAGAGGTCCCCTGGAGGCCAACTAGTCCAACGGGTACCTCTAGTAAGTGCCATGGAGCTGCGTTACAGAGTGTTGTAAAAAGGGGGCGTGCCCTCTGAACAACTCTCTGCAACGCAGCTCCCTGGCGCAAACTGGAGGTACCGGATGGGCTAGTTGGCTCATAGGTGAACTCAGGATTGAAGAGGAATATATTCCCCAACCTAAACGCCACAGGGCGTGTTACATGTGTCCTCAGGCCCCACCCCCTTCCTTCACTATTGAGCGCAATATTCCTCTAAAATCAGTCGAAGTACGAATTCCGATTTACTCACCTGTTATCACGAGAGACGTCAGTGCTGCATCTTTGAGCCCAGGACCGACCCTGAAAAGTAAATGTAACCATACTTACAGTAACTTGAATTTCCTTCCATAGGCAAACATTGACTGGTTTCACATGGACATTTTTGTAAGTGTGGAGTTTTGGAAGTTTAAAAAATTCCTGTAAAATCAGCCGACCTACAAATTCCGATTTACTCACCTGTTATCACGAGAAACTTCAGTGCTGCATCTTTGAGCACAGGACGGACCCTGAAAAGTAAATGTAACCATACTTACAGTAACTTCAATTTCCTTCCATAGGCTAACATTGACATGTTTTACTTGAAAATTCTTCTAAGTGTGGAGTTTTGGAACTTTAAAAAATTCCTCTAAAATCAGCTGAACTACGAATTCCGATTTACTCACCTATTATCAAAAGAGACCTCAGTGCTGCACCTTTCAGCCCACTACTGATCCTGAAAAGTAATTCTAATCGTAGTCACAGTAACTTGAATTTCCTTCCAGGCTAACATTGACATGTTTTACTTGGAAATTCTTCTGTGTGTGGAGGTTTGGAACTTAAAAAAATTCCACTAAAATCAGTCGAAAATTGCGATTTACTCACCTGTTATATGGAGAGACCTCAGTGATGCATCTTTCAGCCCACTACTGATCTTGAGAAAAGATTCTAATCGTAGTTACAGTAACTTGAATTTCCTTCCATAGGCTAACATTGACTGGTTTCACATGGAAATTTTTCTAAGTGTGGAGCTTTGGAAGTTAAAAAAATTCCTGTAAAATCAGCCAAACTACGAATTCCGATTTACTCACCTGTTATCACGAGAGACGTTAGTGCTGCATCTTTGAGCCCAGGACGGACCCTGAAAAGTAATTCTAATCAAAGTTACAGTAGCTTGAATTTCCTTCCATAGGGTAACATTGACATGTTTCACTTGAAAAAAAATGTAAGTGTGGAGTTTTGGAACTTTAAAAAAATCCTCCAAAATCAGCCGAACTACAAATTCCGATTTACTCACCTGTTTTCAGGAGAGACCTCAGTGCTGCATCTTTCAGCTCACTACTGTTCCTGAAAAGTAAATTTAAATGTACTTACCAGTAACTTGAATTTTCTTCCATAGGATATCATTGCCTGCTATATAAAATATATATAAATTAAAAAAATATAAAAATAAAAAAAATACTACAATTTCAATATTTTTAAAACAATTATTTTTCAATTTATATAAAACATATGTAATGTAATTTAAAAATAAAATATCTAAAAATAAAAAATTTAAAATAATGTAGTAAATCAGTATGAAAAAATATAACAATTAATACATTTAAAAATTATCATTTACAAAACCTTTGAAATTCACTGAAAAAACCATAGGTTTCAGCCACGTTGTAGTTAAAAATGAGCATTTAAAAAACCTCAGAAATTCACTGAAATAACCATAGGTTTCACCCGCGTTATAGTTAAAAATTAGCATTTCAAAAACCTTTGAAATTCACTGAAAAAACCACAGGTTTCACACACGTTATAGTTAAAAATTAGTATTTAAAAAACCTTAGAAATTCACTGAAAAACCATAGGTTTCACACGTGTTATAGTTAGCTGGACATTTCACTCATACAAAATCATTGAAATTCCCCCGTTATAGTTAACTATAACTTGTGCACCCGCAATGCACTGCTGATGACGTCACATATTACATCACTCATGACATGGTCAGTGACATCACTGATGACATCTCAAATGACATCACTGATGACATCACTGATTACATCATCCTTGTGAAAGAGTGACAGACCTCCTCTCAGCGTAATAGCGTAACATACCCCTTGATACACACATTCAAAAGTAGAAACAAAAATTTTCAAAAAAAATGGAAAAATCAATTCTAGTTAGAACAACCTATTCAGTAATTCTAAAATCTACATACACCTCCAGTCATTCACTAACAGTTCTATATAGGCACTCATACATGTACTCACTAATCATATGTACTCATACACCTATACATCCTATTACACACCAACACTCATCTATAGAGTTACTCACACACAAACTCACATGCAAATAAACTATCAAACATCCATTTACAGCTATACACCCACCACTACAATTACTTCTACAGAATCGTACACATACTTACTCTCTTAAACAATCACTTATAGACACACATACTTATTTATACAGGAACTCTTACAATCTCTCGCTCTCACATATTCTCACTTATATACACCACTTATATACATCAATACTCACATATACTAGTTTAAAACATATGTAGTTACTCATAAAGATACTATTGAGACAGTGATTCACTCACTAACACACCCATACACACACTCATCCACCCATACAGTCCTGCACACTTGCTGTCTTCAAAACACATACAAACAGTGAGTCGCACATTCATGCATCTATGCGGTAAGTAATACCCCCACCAAACCATACAGACACTCATACTGATACTCTAAAAACCAACTAATAACCCATATCGACACTCATGTAGCTCGTCACCAACCCATGCAGCCACTTATACACAAAGTGAGACACTGATACAGATATTTACATATTTAAACATTACTCGCTAATACATATATTCTCTAAGATACACTTAATAAGTCAGTTATACGATAATTTTTACAAAAAAAACCAACCATTTAGACACTTATTCACACATTTATTTTTCCATCGACCTTTAGATATAAATATATAAAACATATTTATTTTTCAGAAAGACACACATTCACTGGATGATGTCATCAGTGATGTCATGAGTGATGTAATTTGAGATGTCATCTGTGATGTCATGAGTGATGTCACTGACCATGTCATGAGTGATGTAATATGTGAAAGAATAAAAAATGCACAGAAAGAAGCAAAAGAAATGCAGAAAGAAGCAACAGAAGTCCACAAAGATGAAGAAAAGTGCAGGCAGAATCAAGACATGTGCAGAATGAACCAACAGAGGAGCAGAAAGAGGCCTTGTTGCAAAATCATCCTGTGTCCACAACTTTTTCTGACGGGTACTGGTGGTATTGCATTGCAGAGAGGTGTAAAAAGGGGCATGGCCTGGGCCACCTCTCTGCAGCGCCGCACAGTGACACTTACTGGAGGTACCTGGTGGGCTAGTTGGCCCCCAGGGACCCTCAAGATTGAAGAGGAATTGGGGGGCGTGGCTTGGACGCCGATCGGGATGGCGGCGTGAGCTTGTAGCTCCACGGAGGGTCCCGCTATTTCTCCTGAAAACTACACCCTGGGGGATCCCTGATCGAAGGAATCTATCTGTGAAGTATTGGGGAACCATCGGAGAGCGGCTGAGAGCTCTTGGGAGACCGAATATACCGCCGAGACCCGAAAGAAGAAGTCAGAGGCGCTGAGCGAAGCGGGAGGAAAATGGCGGCGGAAAGGGACGGTGGTCTCTGAGCCGAGGTAGAGGTGGACTGGCCTCGGACTGCGGTGCGAACCGCCTCCAGCGAGATTGGTGTAGCTGGGGCACGCCCGAGCGGGCCTGAGAGGTGGAGCTGGGGGTACGGAGGTCAGTGTTGGACTGGTGCACAGCTTGTACGCACCCGCTTATACCTCCCCCCTTCCCCCCTTATCCCGGCCATAGCGACAGTGAAGCGGGCGGCCCCGGTACTCCTGGTTCTTGGAGTTGCCAGCACGGCAGGGGTGACTGCCCTACGATAACTGTTGGTGCGTGCGATCCCCGGGCAGAGGATAACGGGATCTGGAGGAAGACCAGGGGCGGCCATATGATGACGCCAGAGGCACCTAAAATGGCGGCTGCAAGCGGGGCAGCCATTGCGGAGCAGGGCCGGGAGGACTCAACTGCGCTGTCCCGTGAAGGTGAGGCCCGAGCTTCCCCGCTGATGATGGAGCAGGAGCAGCGGCTGAATCAGCGCCTGGATACTATTTTAGAGGCCATAACCTCGACCAAGGAGGCTTTGCAACAGGACATTGCGCAGGTCGCCACGGGGCTCGGTCTCCTGAGGGCGGATCATGCCAAGCTGGCGGACAAAGTAAAGTACCATGAGCAGCTGCTTCAAGACCTGAAACCGGCGGTAGTGACCGCAGAACATAAAATTACGGACATCCTCAGCCGCTTGGACACGTTGGAGAGACGAGCGGAGGATGCCGAAAGCCGTAATCGACTGAATAACGTACGGGTCGTAGGCCTGCCGGAGAAAATCGAAGGGGATGATGCAGTGGCTTATATGGAGAACTGGTTTCGGACGGTGGTGGCGCCGGAGGGCCTCTCATCCTTCTTCTCACTGGAACGGGCACATAGGGTGTCGGCTCGCCCACCAGCGCTCGGCCGCCCTCCTAGACCGATGGTGGTGAAGCTCCTACACTATAAAGATCGGGACCTGTTAATCCAGAGGGCTCGAGCACTGGGCCCATTCGAGGTGGAAAATAGCCGAGTCACGATATTCCCGGACTATACGCAAGAAGTTCAAAAGAGCAGGGCATCCTTCCTGGCAGTGAAAAAGGAGCTGAGGGAGGAGGGCATTCAGTACTCATTGCTCTTCCCGGCTAAGCTGCGAGTAATCCTGGATGGGAACACTCAATTTTTCCAGACTCCTGATGAAGCGTGGTCGTGGCTAGAATTGTGTCGCGCAGGCACGGACAGAACTGGTAAAAGTCAGCGAGAGAGGCCCAAACCGCTTCAGATCCGGAAATCTCAACGAATCCGCTCGCGTAACAAGCTTCAGAGAGCGAAACGGGACGGTCAAATGGCTGCGGACAAGAGAGGGGCGCTGGCAGCGACGGCGAGCATCACGAGGTCGCAACAGGAGGGTGAACTGGTTGAATCGGACTCTGGTGAGGACGGATTCAGGACCGGAGAAGACCTATCGGAGGCGGAGAGCTCGAATGGCCCGGCGGTCACCCCACAGACGTCAGACGGGATCTTTAATGAATAACTCATGTATGGGACTTATGATACTATGCTTCTCACGGTGAAATATTCAGTTGATACTAGATGGGCTGGCAGGTAGGGTGTGGCATAAGCAGTGTGGGATGGAAGGCGCGGGGCGCGGGCTCCACCTGCCCTGGGTCGGCGATAACTCACCCCCTTGGGGCCCTTAAGGCCTTCTGTGGTGGCGACCACAGATTAGACTGATGTGTGTTGAGTTCAAGGTTTGGAACAGGGCTGAAACTGGGCTATTAGGCTCTGTCCTGGGGAGCGGGGTTTGGGGAGTTTTTTCTACAATTCTTTTGGGGGGGAGCAACTGCTGCGATGTGGGCAATGACTGGCTGTACCTGAATTGGATCGTTAAGGATCATCATGGGGACGTTACCTAATTTGAAATGCCTAACATGGAATGTCCGAGGACTGCAAACTATGATCAAACGCCACAAAGTGCATGCTTATCTGGTGAGGCAGGGTGTTCAGATTGCAATGTTACGGGAAACTCATTTAACTAAACAAGAATGCACTGCGCTACAGAAGAGGTGGCGAGGTCAGGTCTTTGGTACCACTTATTCAGCATTCGCTAGAGAGGTGCTGATATGGGTTCGAGCGGGTGTACCGTTCCAGATGCTGAACCAGCTGGTGGATCCTGAGGGTAGATATGTGGCGGTGGAGCGGAGGTTATATGGCCGGGATGTGGTTTTGTGCTGCGTATATGCCCCAAATGTTGACCAGGCTCGCTTCTTTGATGGCCTGTCGTGCTCACTGGCCTCCTTCTTGGCGGGTCCTGTGATTCTGGGAGGGGACTTTAATTCAATCACTAATGTGGCATTGGATAGGTCGCACCCACCACTGGCTGATTCCCCAGTACGTAAATAGGCTGCACATAGGAAGGATTGGTAAGAGAGGTGGGGACTGCTGGATGTATGGCAGGAGCAGCATCAGGATAGTAGGGATTACTCCTTTTTCTCGGCCCTCCATGCTTTACACGTCAGGATCGACTCGGTCCTGTGCAGTGGTTCCCTGGCTGCAATGGTCACCCATACAGAATTCCTGACCAGGACCATCTCGGATCACAATCCCTTGTTGGTATTCGTACAATGGCAACGTGCGAGGTCCGCAATTCCAACATGGCGGCTTCGGCCCGACACCTTGGAAGATTCGGTGTTCAGTGACGCGGTCCAACGCGGCATAGACCAATACTTTGGGGAAAACGAGGGTACAGCTCATACTAGGTCCACTGAATGGGATGCGATGAAAGTAGTGGTGAGAGGAGTGTGTATGGGTAGGTTCTCGAATGCCCGAACGTCGGTGTTGAATGCGCTTGCAAAAGCGGAAGAGGAGTTGAGGGGTCTGGAACAGCGTAGACTGGACCGACCGGACTTACAGGCCCGGTTATTGGAGGCCAAAGAGGTAGTGGCGACTGAAACGGAACGGCTGCGGAGCTATGATTATAGGCAATATGTCATTAAAGCGCATGCTGAAAGGGATAAGGTATTATTCAGAAAAGGGGATTGGCCCAGCGGGTTTAGGGAAGGAAGGTAGGGCCGATTAATACTCAAAGAAGAAAAGTGTACCTTCACAACCACTTAGTTAGAAAAAAATTAATTAGTAAGAAGAACGCAGATCAATCCGTTATTCTTAGCCTATAACTTTGGCTGATTAGTATTTAATTATTCAACATTTTTTATAAAAGAAAGAAGGACATGTAATCAACTCGACAGAGAATACATCATTGATGGTGTCCTACTGACAATACACAAAACAACTAATGAAAACACATATCAATTTATGTACATTTACACAAAAAGGTTTACACAAAAAATCACAAGCTTTAACAAAAAACAGTAATTCTGACATGTGGTGATCTACTCATCAACCTGGTGAAAACAGTTGGAATATGAAGAAATCCTTATTGCATATTTACACAATTTATGAAAAAAGAAAATTGTAACTGTTATGAATACAATTACAAATTGATGCAACGAATTATATCCTTCAAGATTCAAGCTATACTTGATATAGTGGCCGACGCGTTTCGAGTCTCGGTTTTTGAAATTACCGGACTCTCATCAGGGCTGGATGAGTCTTTCAGAAGAAAGCCAACTGTTTGCAAGAAAAATACAAAAAGAGACGGTTGGAACTACTCTTCCCAACAGGGTCTTTAATACAAAAGCAGTTATTTTAACTTAAAGGAATATTTCATACCTGGTCGGTGACCAGCGGAGCTTTGGGCATCTCCTGTACGGTTTATGCAGTGCTCACCTGTAATTGACAAGGCGGAGGGGCTGAGTCTCATATTGGACAAGAAAGGAGCCTCACAAGGTATAGTAAACAAAAGAGGTTTACCTAGTGTAGGATCGCACAGGGCATATCGTTTCCAATTCTCCGTATTCTAAGGGACAGCGTGGCAAGTTTACACAATTCTGATGAAAAAGATGTGATAAAAGCTAGCGTTAGAATTTACATTCTACTGCTGATGGGCGCGTGAAGCGCTCATCAGACCAGTACTTACATCAGCGAATCTTGTTCAAATCACGAGTTGGGTAGGGTGCGGGACAGCGCCGATATTAGGGATCTGAAAAGGGAAAGCAATCCAGTTGAAAAGGAACCGCCAGCCGAGGGATAAGGTAGGCACGCTCCTGGCCAGGCTCGCTAATCCTGAAATCAGAGGCTGCCCAATCTTGAGCATAAAGACTGCATCGGGGGAGATGGTTTATTCGCAGACAGCGGTGATGGAGTGTTTTCGGACCTATTATGCGAAGTTGTATGAGTGCCAACTGGGGGGGGGAGGCCTCGGTGATCAGTGATTACTTGGAATCGATGCAGCTTCCGGTGCTGGATGACGACGATGCGCAGGACTTAGGAGGGCCTATCACGCTCGCCGAGATCAGGGCGGCCATTAAACACATGGCGAGGAACAAAACGCCCGGGGTGGATGGCTTGCCGATTGAATTTTATCAGAAGTATGTGGATAGTTTGGCACCCAGACTACTGGTGGTGTACGAGGAGGCTAGAAGGTTGGGGTGTCTGCCCAGATCGATGAGGGAGGCGTTGATAGTACCATTGCTGAAACCCGGCAGAGAGGCATCAGATGTAAAGTCATATAGGCCTTTGTCCATGTTGATGGTAGACTACAAGATATTGAGCCGTATACTAGCCACCAGGTTGGCTCCACATATGACCAGGTTGGTGCATAGGGACCAAGCAGGGTTTATCCCTACGAGGAACACGACGCTCAATATTCGTCGCCTAATTGGGATATTGGATGGTGCTGCGGACGCAGACAGTGATCCGGCAGTGTTATCTGTGGATATTGAGAAAGCCTTTGATAGCCTGGAATGGGTCTACTTGGAAGAAGTCCTGGTGAAGTTTGGTCTTGGCGAGGGGTTTCGCAAATGGACGAAACTGTTATATTCATCGGCTACAGCGAGGGTGCGCCTGGGCACTCTTGTATCCGCGGACTATCCGGTTTGTAGAGGGTCGAGACAGGGGTGCTCGCTATCCCCATTGCGGTTTGCACTAGCAATGGAACCATTAGCAGCGCGAGCCAGGTCAGGAGTCAGGTACCGGGGGATTGTACGAGGTGAGCAATCGCACTATATATCTCTGTATGCGGACGACTTGCTGCTGTATATGGCGGATGCAGAGCAGGCTCTGGAGGGAGCGATGGATATGTTATCCGAGTTTGGTCGGTTGTCGGGCCTTATGGTTAACTGGACGAAGACTTGCATCTTTCCGCTTAGGGCGGACACACCATGCACCCCTCGTGATTTGGGTGTGATCTGGGAGCCATCTTGTTTCACTTATTTAGGAGTCCGCATCTACCATGAGGTCGCAAATCTGTTGGAGGGTAATATTGGGCGTTGTATAAGAGCACTGAGAGGCTGTATATCCTTTTGGGCCTCCCTCCCTTTGTCAGTGCTGGGTAGAGTAGCTCTATTGAAGATGGTGGCGCTCCCAAGGTTACTTTATTATTTCCGCACGTTGCCTATTTGGATTCCTCAGAGGATCTTTAAGGACCTGCGGACGATGATAATCGACTTCCTCTGGGGGCAAGGACGACGTAGAGTAGCTTTGAACACTTTGCTTAGACCCAAGCTCGAAGGGGTGATGGCAGTCCCCGATTTTGAATTGTACTATTTGGCTGCGCAGCTTCAGGTTCTTACGCAGCACGTGGCTAGGGTGTTCAGAGGGCCGGAACACGAGCGAGGGAATGGTATACAACGTCATGTCCTGGCTTACATTATCATGCAGCAGAAATTAGAGTTACAAGGCCTCACTATGGAAGAAAAGACGCTCAGGTTGTGTTGGCATAGGAGTTTGAAGAGAGCAAAGACGTCCCGACCTTATGCACCGGAGATACCATTGGGAATGCTAACCGCGCTGCCGCATGGTGGCGATTGGTCTCCACTGCTGGATTGGGAGGAGCTGGGATTGCAGGTGGTGGGTGATCTGTATATCGATGGAACGTTGGTCCCCTTCCAGACGCTGCAGGAACAGTTTGGGCTGCCAGACGGGAGCTTCCTCTTGCATGCGGCTGTGGTGGCAGCAGTGCAGAAACACTGGAAATGGGGGCTCCTTGAGCCGGAAACGACCATGGCCTGTCAGTATGTCGTGATGGCTGCAGGCACATTTAAAGCGGTGACCTGCCTCCATAATAGGATGTTGCACGAGGGGTTGGATCCGCTCCTAGGCCTGAAATCGAAATGGGAGGTTAGCATAGGTAGGCCCATCCCAGACACGGTGTGGGGACATATCCTGAAGCGCACATGGAAGGGGACAAGGAATGCACGCTTTCAACAGGTACACTTTTACGTCCTGCATAGGGCTTACCTGACTCCGGAGAAGATTAAACGGTATTTCCGGGTGCAGGAGGCGCGATGCCCGAGGTGCCTGGCATTGGAGGTTGATATAGATCACTTGTTGTGGGGCTGTCCAAAGCTGGAGACATACTGGTTGGAGGTTGGGGAACTCCTAAATGCAGTGACTGATCAGGAGGTGGATTTTGACATGGCGGCGTGTCTGTTGCTCTGGTTCCCACACACGAAGAATACCAAGGTGACGAGTAAATTCATTGATCTGGGGCTTATACTGGCACAGAGGGAAATCACTTGGCACTGGAAGTCCAGGGAGGGACCATCAGTGAGGAGATGGGTGAATGAACTGCTGAGATGGTCTGAATGTGAGAGTGTGCTCCGAATGAGACAGGCTGTCAAGATTGATAATGAAAAGAGCTTGGAAATGGCGAGGGCGTGGGAGATGATAGTCCAGGCGTTGCGTGATTCCATGGTGGAGGACGAAGAATAAGCAAGTTGTGTATACGGGCTCCATGAGGCTTGTGAGTGCAACGGCATCAATCGATCTGTAGCGAACCCTATTGTAGAGATAGGAATATGGCCCACACCGTTAGCGGTTGCAGGGGGGGAAGGGGGTTATTTGGGGGTTGTTTGGGGGCAGTGTTAGGCACCGAGGCCCAGGTCAAGAGGCACTGCAGTTATTCCCGGGGTTGGACGTGTCCCTAGCGTGACAGGAGGGCCCAGATAGGCAGCGAGGGTGGGACAGGGCCACATTAGACCAACACGATAGGGGCCCACCATTGGATGGGCTGGGGTCCGGGATTACGAGTATCGCTCACCTAACTGGAATGCTGGTGACTGCTGGCTGGTGTGGGGGGAGGGTTAGGAGGTTAGGGGGGTAAAATGCAGATACGTAAAGCTGTTATTGACCAATCATCCCTATGGGATGCTCACTGTGATGTTCTTGCTGGAAGCATGGATTACTATGCCGCCCGGCCTCCGGGTTACGGGCTAAATGGCTGTGTACGATTTACTATTTATTTTATCCATGCGTGGGGACACCATGAGTGTGCTGGTTGATCTATTATATGTAATGGTTTCTAATTCTGCAATAAAAACAAATTAAAAAAAAAAAAAGATTGAAGAGGAATTAATTCCCCAACTTAAAACGCGCCACAGGTCGTGTTTGCACACATGTCACCTCAGGCCCCACCCCCTTCCTTTACCACTGTGCAAACGAGTCCTGTGGCACATTTTAAGTTGGGGGATGAAGTCCTCTTGAATCCTGAGGGTCCCTGGGGTCCAACTAGCCCACCAGGTACCTCCAGTAGGCGCCAGGGAGCGGCGTTTCAGAGAGGTGTACAGAGGCCATGCCCCTTTTAACACCTCTCTGCAACGCAACTCTGTGGCGCTTACTGAAGGTACCTGGTGGGCTAGTTGTACCCCAGGGACACACAGGATTAAAGGGGACTTAATCCCCCAACTTAAAACGCACCACAGGGTGTGTTGGCACACATGTCACCTCAGGGCCCGCCCCCTTCCTTCACCACTGTGCAAACGCCTCCCATCTTGCGTTTTAAGTTGGAGATTAAGTCCCCTTGAATCCTGAGGGTTCCTGGGGGTCCAACTTTAATTGAAGGCATTGTATATCTAGGTCGCTCTGCTTACCTTTTGTAAACACTGTGTTCAACAGAGCTCACAACTTGAGTTCTGCTTTGGTTCTATATTGCAAACTGTATTAAATTCAGCCTCAATTTATTTATGTGTAGAGTGGACAGCAGCGTCCATAACTTGAAAAGAGAAAGAGAGATAATGTGAGAGAGAGGGAGAGAGAGAAAGAGAGAAAAAACAACATTGAAAGTGTGTGAGAGAGAAAGTAATAGATGGAGCAGGAGAGGTAGTGTTGATACTGGAAAAAATCTTCGTAGCACACTTTTTTGCCTCCGGTGTGTGTCCAAACACGTGCCGGTTCATCGTGTACCCTCAAGTGTAGTGATCTGAAAGATAGTATAGAGTTAGTATTAGAAGAGTACATACAACTGCACACGTATATTTCTGCGTTATGCTTTTGTACACTCAGGGTACTGTATTACATCAACTTCCACTGCAGGGAGGTGTGTGAGTGCGCTCTTTTTCTCCCAGAGTACTATACCCATGCACTCCCACTGCATAACAGTGAGTTCTCATTACTGCGTACCCAGACTGTTGCACCCCATTGACTCCCAGTGTCCGGATGTGAGTGCCCTTTCTTTCGCACCCAGACTGTTCCAATCTATCCACTCCCACTGCCCGGAGGTAATTGTACATTTGTACGCAGTCAACTTGCTTTACTCTATCCAGTCTCTCCGCACACAGGTGGCTTCTCGTTGCTTCGGAAACAAGCTTCTTTGCTCACCTTGTGCCATTGGCGTGATTCAAACAGGGTCCACCATGTGTCAAAGCAGCCTTCTTATCTGTTGTTACGATGGCCACGCATCATCGCAGAGTCCTCAAACATTGGGTTTTGGAGGTGTTGGGGGGGCGCCAATTTGTGAAACACAAGCTGTTAGATAAAAAGGAAGCTAAGATTGTGCGTCATTTCTTTATCAAAGGAGAGAGGAAGTGAGAGAGTGACTGAAAAAAAATATTCGTAGCTCACCTTTCTGTCACCGGTGTGTCTTCCACCACATGCTGGGACATAGTGCACCTTAAAGCTCTACATCAAAAAGATAGTAAAACAAAGATGTTATTATTGGTAATTGTTGCTATCTTAATGTGGAGTAGAATAACATCGCCCTTTCACACACCTTCCCTCCCGAATTAAAAATACAACTATTTGTACAGTTCCAACTTGTTTAATGGGCTTCGATTTATGAAGAATTAGTAGAGTAGTATTGTTTTCCATCTGGTTATAGAAAACAAGTGGTGCGCAGATATCCACGTGGTTTCAATCATCACAAGTGACAGACTTTTGACTGGCTATAAAAACTTTCCTGCTATAGGAAAAAAATACAAATCCAATAAGATATGGTATATAGGACTGCGTACGCCTAAATCGTTGCGTCGCCTTTTTGTATCCAGTCTACTACACCCCATCTACTCCCTCCACTGCGCACCCAGGCCTCACTGCTCACCTTTTCACAATCAGGGTACGTTCTACATCATGCAGTCCCACTCTGCCACCAAGAAGTCTCACATTTGGTGCTGAGTCTTGATATCACTATGGCAAAGGGCATACTCATGCACCTACCTTCATTGCAGGTTCCTCACCCGCTCAGTCCTTGCGGTACCATTAACTCAGTGACCAAAGAGGCCACGCACGTGGTGGTGGGCCCCCTGTTTGGTAGTTCAGGCCTACATGCGGGGTCCGAACTACCAGGAAGGGCCATCACTGTACTGCACTCTGCAGATAATGAATCAAAAGTCAGTTGAATCCTGCCTGAATACGGACACGTGGCGATGAATTATGGTGCACTGAGTTAGTAGTACCTTTGGCACTGAGCGTGTACGTAACCTGCGATGATGCCTGGTCCGGGCAAGCCGCACTGGAGGTAATGTTTTTTGACTACTGAATGTTGCCTTAATAAAGCCACTTGGCGATTATTTATGGTGTACTGAGTTAGTGATACGTCTGGTGTTTAGCGTGTGCTCACCCTGCGATGATGCGTGGTCTGAACGGGCTGCACTCAAAGCATTGACTGTTGCATACTGGACTGCATGTACTTTGAGGGGGGAAAAAAAAACAACCATTGATGGTTATCAATTGTTCTGTAAACTAGGTCTACTGATTGCTCCCCATAACAAATTAAACCATTGCACTTCACGCAGTGCATTCTAACTTTCTCAAAACGGGGGCATATGTCTGGTGGAGATGTTGAAGGTGATGCCCCAGAGGTACTTGGTATTGCCAATGGTGGAGGTACATTTTGGTGCAGTGTTTTACATTCTTTGTAAGCATAGTTCACAGGATGCAGGGATTGAAGGTGCTTGCACATACTAGCAGTGCCACAGGAGTATTTTCTGTCTCTGCCTTGAATAAATCAAGGCTGAATTCCCTACTGTCTGTAGTGTAGATCCAAATCTGAATTCAAGTTGTAAACCGTGCTGTACGCAGTGTAGATCTTAGGCTGGACTGCATTATCTGCAATCACAATTGAAATAAAAGATGAAACATGTATGGAATACATTGTAGAAATGTGTATGTTTCAGGGACATCATAGTTCAAGTTGTGACCTGTGCTGTTCGCAGTGTAGACTGCCATTGAGTGTGCCTTTGCACTTGCAGCTTGAATTTTGTTTTTCAACTAAACCTAGAACTGATACAAAAGAAGTTTTGGAAGGAAGGCTACTAAAGGGATATTGTGTAGGTTTGAGGGACGTTATATTTTGTTTTGGTACTGCACTCTGCAAATAATGAATGAAGAGTCTGTTGAATTCTGCCTGAATATGGCCACGTGGCGATGAATTGTCTCTGTATTGAATAAATCAAGGCTAAATTTCATGCTGTCTGTAGTGTAGATCTAAAGCTGATTTCAAGTTGTGAACCCTGCTGTCTGCACTGTTGATTAAAGGCAGTAGTCAGGACAGACATCAAAAAATTATTTTTGTCATATCCTTTTACAAAATCTTAAGATATAGAGTACAATTATCTCTGCCTTAAATAAATCAAGGCTGAATTTCATGCTGTCCGTAGTGTACATCCAAAGCTAAATTCAAGTTGTGAACCCTGCTGTCCGCACTGTAGATCGAAAGCAGTAGTCAGCACAGATATCGACAAATGATTTTTGTCACTTATTTTAACAAAATCTGAACACATACAGTACTATTGTCTCTGCATTAAATAAATCAAGGCTGAATTTCCTACTGTCCGTAGTGTAGATGCAAAGCTGAATTCAAGTTGTGAACCCTGCTGTCCCCAGTGTGGATCGAAGGCAATAGTCAACACAAACATTGAGGAATGCTTTTTTCTCATATACTTTAACAAAATCTGAAGACATAGTACAATTGTCTCTGCCTTAAATAAATCGAGACTGAATTCAATGTTGTCTGTAGTGCTGAAGCGAAACTGGTATCAAGTACTAAGCTCTGTTGATTGCAGTGCAGATTTGAAGGCAGTAGTCCGTATAGACATTGAAGAATGTTTTTTGTCGCATCCTTTAGCAAAATTGTCTCTGCCTTACATAAATCAAGGCTAACTTCAATGCTGTCCGTAGTGTAGATCCAAAGCTGAATTCAAGTTGTGAACGCTGTTGTCCGCAGCGTAGATTGAAGGCAGTAGTCGCTACAGACAAGTCTGCTGTGCTGTGGCGCTGAGTTCGCAATCGGCCTGTATCGAGGAGTCACGTGGTCATGGCGGCAGCCACATGGCAGTGTGAAGACCTTCGCTGTGGCATAGTTTTTTCTCTTTGCAGAAGTGAACCAGGCCCAAGGCGTAGGCTAATTATTTATACTCTTACGCTGGAGTTGCGTTCGTTAGACCAGCCCACTCCGCTTCTGCTTCAATGGGGGGGGAGACAACACAGCTACATGACCGAGATATTCCCCAGAGTCTGAGATAATATGGCTGTGTCAACTGTGCAGTACACTACACGTATCAATAGTATATGTACACACAGAAAAGTTTTTGGTTTGTGTAGTGAGTTTTGTATAGCATATCACCGGTAGTGTTAGCATTGTGTGTACATTGTGCGAGTTCCTTCCATTATATATAGTTGATTGCCACATCTCTGAACATTGAGCTAGTGTGCTGTTGAGGGGATATATTATTTTGGGAAGGTCCATTGTCCTGTTTTGCACTGCCTCTGAGGAAGTAGAGGGGGAGGGGTCATTTGAGATGTCATCAGTAATGTCATCAATGATATTCCTGACCATGTCATGAATGATGTAATATGTGACATCATCACCAGTGGATTGTGGGTGTGAGAGTTACAGTAAGGACAACTAACTATAACGGAGGAATTTCAATGGTTTTGTATGAGTGAAATGTCCAGCTATATATAACACCCCTGAAACCTATGTTTTATATATATACATATATATATATATATATATATATATATATATATATATATATATATATATATATATATACTAGCAGCCCGCCCCAGTGTTGCCCGGGGCAGAAGAGGGCTGCTGGCAGCCTTTCAGGCTTGCGTGCACCTTACCTCAGCGCTTGCTCCCAGTCGCACAAACCCAGGCCCCCGCTCCAGTCCGCCTCACTTCACCGCCCCCTACTACTCTCACTTAAATTACTGCTCACATGAGCAAGATCTGTGTAGTCTTCTTAGATGTTGAAGTGTACATAAGTAACAACAATATATGCACTAGACTTCATCGTAAACCTACTGCCGGAAACTCGGTGCTACACGCATCCAGTCACCATCCCCAGCATTTGATCAACAGCATCCCCTATGGGGAGATGCTGAGGATCAAGCGTATCTGTAGTGATTTGGAGGAATGCAAATTGGCACAAAAGAGTTGCAAAGAACGGTTCCTTTCAAGAGGCTATAGTCCAGCTATCATAGAGAAAGCTATTCACAAGACTGAGTCACTAACACGTGAAAGCACTTTGGCCCCTAAAAACCCGATCACAGATAATGGCGCCAGCAAAAAGGTGAGGGTTATTGTCACCTATAACAAACAGCAGGCGGCCATCAGAAAAATACTCAGGAGGCATTGGGATTTATTGTTAAAGGATCCTGTCATCGGTGAGGATATGATCAAGAACAATCATACCCCACAATTGACTTTCCGCAAAGCCAGATCCATGGGAAACTGTCTTGATAAATGTCATCCTGAAATCAGGCTCCCATCTAATTGGCTTTCCAAACAAAAAGGCTTTTTCAAATGCTTTACCTGTAAAGCTTGCAAGCATGCGAAAAATGTCAAGGAATATAATACCCCTTTCTTGCCCCAACCTGTTAAAATCAAACGACGTATCACGTGTAAAACTGAATACGTTGTTTATGTGTTGGAGTGCCCTTGCGCATTACGCTACATTGGCAGTACCAAGTTACCCGTGCACATGAGGATCCTGCAACACCTTCGCGCCATTAATAACAAGGATCAAGCATACCCTGTTGCACGGCATTTTGAGGCCAAACATGGGAGTGATAATACTCTTCTTCAGTACTTTGCCATTGACTGTATACCGCCGTCACGCAAGGGTGGAAACAGAGATAGTGCCTTACGGGTATTGGAGACCAAATATATCCTGGAATTTAATTCCAAAACTCCTATGGGTCTTAATACCACGGAGGATTTGTATACCTGTATATGAATCCAGTATTTTCAGCACTGGTAGGAAAGAGTTTCCTTTTGTCCCGATTTAATCTACACTGGGGGATATTATGATGTGTATAGCACTAAACTGCCAATTTGTTTGGAATGTTTTACATATACAATTGAATAACACACTTATGTGGCACTGCTAAAGTTTAATTCCAATTATATGCCCAAATCTGGTTCTCTACCTATACATCTGCGCTTTACTGATACTAAGTATTGTTTTTAAAATTCATTATCACTTAACACATTGGTGTTTATATGTTAGGATTTATTTTGATTCATTTTGGGTTCAATTTTTCACTTTTGAGCATATCACGATATTTCTCGCCTATAAATTTTAGGTAGCTGATATATTCGATCTTTCAATACTTGGATTTGGTTGCCTATCTTTGAAGTGCTCGCCCACTTGGGCATTATTATATCAGCAGCAACTTGCAGACTGCATCTATACATACGCATACTGTATGGCCAGTGGTTATTTTACACAAGAATTGATGTGTTTGAATCTCCGTAAAATCATTTGAGGAGTATCATATAAACTTTATTTATTTAGAAATATATATTTTAAATAATGTATATATTTTTGTATATATGAAGGTGTACATTAATGAAATCTATTTAAGATGATTTTTAACTTTGTACATACCACTGAAGATCGTTTTATATGTTTTGCAGTCTGGTTTTTGTATGGTGCATTGCATAGTCTGTTTTTTAGCTCTATGAATGTGATGACACAGCTGCTTGTAATTTACTGAATTATGCACTTTAAATTTGGCGCCGGTCCATGGGTAACGCGTCATGTGATCAAGGTCCAGGTCGGACCGAAACGCGTCATGGCGGCATAAGATGCAGGGCGGAAAACTCTAAATAAACGAAAAAACGCACAAAGAAATTGGGTCCGTTTTGTCTATCCGAGTCCGTGTCTTCAACTGGATTCCTGAAGGGTAGAGTACTGCAATATATACATATATATATATACTAGCAGCCCGCCCTAGTGTTGCCCGGGGCAGAAGGGGGCTGCTGGCAGCCTTTCAGGCTTGCGTGCACCTTACCTCAGCGCTTGCTCCCAGTCGCACAAACCCAGGCCCCCGCTCCAGTCCGCCTCACTTCACCGCCCCCCACTACACCAAGCCAGTCTACACGCCCCGCTGCAGTCCGCTATCCCGCTCCATTCAGCCTCACTTACTGCTCCTCCCCGCGTACTTCACCGCTCCTCCCCGCGTTTCACATACCTCATTGCGCTGCAGTCTTGCTAAGTTCTCCGCTCCTCCATGCGCTGTTGACCTCCATTCCGCTCCAGTCCGCCTTACTTCACCGCTCTTCCCCGCGGTTCACGTACCTCATTCCCTCCAGTCGGGCTAAGTTTTCCACTCCTCCCCGCGCTGTTGTCCACTCCTCCTCGCGTTTCTGTCCTCCTATGATGTCAGCACGCACGTTGTTAGCACACACGGCCGGCGCTACATCTTAGGGACTACTTTTCTTATTGTTTATTTTTTAAATAACGTTTTGTTTTTTTTGTTTTTTATAGCCTATGTCCATCTACTGAACCCCCCCTTTCCAACGCTGTATTGGGTGTTGCTTCTCGGATTAGCCACTGACATGGTTGTGAAACATGACAGCTCCTCAAGCTGTGAAATGTTTTTATTGCATTTTTATAATTAGAAGGCCTTCCCTACGATTGCCTAAACAAAATAATACAATATTTGATTAACTCCAACAATAAAGAAATGTATTTCCGAGTCAGATCAAATCTATTCAAAATCTACCCGGAGAGGCTTGTCTGTTAAAATCATTCGGGAACAAACAAAGAAAGACAGCAGATTACACTGGCACCCTGAGTGCGCAGCCAGCCAGTCCAAAACATTTCTTTTACTCTGATTTACAACTCAGGCATCAAGCTCGTTCAAAGGTCACAGCGACGTTTCTCTCGCTACTGAGCACTTTTGTCTCTCCGATGTCTCACTGTCTCCGTCCACTCCATCACCCCCAGATCCTGCATCAGAATGTGCCTGTTCTCTCTGATAAAGGACGTACTGTATGCATGGGAAACCCAAACTTGCACAATGTATGGCCTCGTGAAACGGTTCACGTACCTCATTCCCTCCTGTCTGGATAAGTTTTCCACTCCTCCCACGCTGTTGTCCGCTCCTCCTCGCGTTCCTGTCCTCCGTTGATGTCAGCACGCACGCACGTTGTTAGCACACACGGCCGGCGCTACTTCTTAGGGACTACTTTTTTTTTCATTGTTTAGTTTTTTAAATAACGTTTATTTTTTATTTTTTGTATAGCCTATGTCCATCTACTGGACCCCCCATTTCCAACGCTGTATTGGGTGTTGCGATTGGTGGTGTACTTATCGAGTTTACCTGGCTCAAAGGACACAGTTCTCTCTTTATAATAGCAGTATATATATATATATATATATATATATATATATATATATATATATATATATATATATATATATATATATATATATATATATATATATATATATATATATAGAGGACCAGAAAACGCTTCTTCTGGAGTGCTGGGACCCGTGGGAGTTGGCGCAAATGCCGGCGAAGCAGTCCGGTAATTTAAATAATCCCAAGGAAAACAGATTAACGTTGCGCTCTCAGGAAAGAGACAAGCGAATCCAGAGTGTAATAGTAGCAGTTTATTACACAACGCGTTTCAGCATAAAAGCCTTGTTCAAAAGACTACGCCCCGGTGAGCGCCCCGGAAAGCGTAGTCTTTTGAAGCGCCCCGGGGCACGCTCCGGAGAGCGTCCCGTTAGCTCTATTGCTGCGAACGAAAACATCATCTTGACGTATCGCGTAGCTGCGTCCACGTGATACGCACGGCGTAAGCGCACCCGAAAGCACTCGAGCGAATACGATTGCGCAACGAAAACATGTGACGCACTTACACGACGCGCCCGGGGGCGCGCCGCGTAAGCGCGTCGGTCATGTGACCTGAAAATAACACTTTTTATTGGTGCAGAACAGTTTTGGTTTCATAATGATGAAATCCCTGGTCTTGTGACCTGAAAATAACACTTCTCATTGGTTCAGGCCTTTTTATTTTCCAAATGATGAAAGACCCCACATTTTTTCCTTATTCTGACTTTGTCCTTTGACTTGGAAGACCTGTTTTGCAATCTTTGAGGTATATTTTGTACTTTGAAATGACTTTGATAGCAGCAGCAGCTGGAGCATCTGCACCACCACCACCACCACAACCACCAAGAGGACCACCACAAGATTACATTGGTGGTCAACAAGAGGAGGAGGAGGAGGAGGAGGAGGGGAGGAGAAGATGGCTGCAAGAACACAATACCCCATACCAGCCAAAACCACACTTTGTATGGGAGTTTTTTTCGATCCAGAGGGCAAGAAAAAAGTCAATGCGGCCAAGGTGACTTGCCTAATCTGTGGCATAGAACTTTCCAGGGGGAACCCTAATAAAAAATACTCTTTTGGAAACAACACCATTATTCGCCACATGCAGCGCAGGCATCCGATGAACTTTTGTGCTGCAGAGATGAGGGAACTGGCCAGTAAACCTCCCCAATCTTCAAGCACCACCTCCAAAAGAAAGCAACCCACTCCATCGGGACCAGAGGCAAGGGAGACGATCCCTTGCATTCAGCCACGGTTTGCGGATTTCCGTATAACATGTATCCATTGTGGTAAGACCATCTCCTATGGTGAACTGAGCATAAAGCTTATCGTCCTTGCTGGGGACAACCATAAATGCCCCAAAAAAACTTAATTTTTTCCTATTTGTTTTTTTTGCTCCAGTTGAGCCATTTTCAATTCCCTGTTTTTTCGTTTCTCCCCATAAAAATAACAAAAAAATATAAAATAGTTAATAAAAGCCAAAAAAAGTACAAAATGTTCCAAAAACACAAAAAAATATAAAACAACAAAAAGAAGAAAAAAAACAGTTCTTTTTAGAACTACCTCCAATTTATAAAAAAAGGCTACATTTTTTAATAACTCTGTCATTCTTCTTTCCCCATGGGCCGCTCCCCGGTCCGCTCCCCGGTGCACGTACCAGGGGCTCCCCCCGCGCAAATCAAAAAAAATATATATTTTGCACCGCGGGGCCCTTTTATAGCCCCCACATCAAACCTAAGGGGTCAGGGGGGGTCTACCCTGCCCCCTTATGGTCATTTCCCCCTTTTTTTCCCACCTCTTGTGTCTCTATCCTACCGAGAGCCAATCAGCTTTCCGTGCGCACCTCGCGTGTCGCGCCCGCTGCGTTCCCCGGTGCGCGTACCGGGGCGCGGCCATAGATATATATATTTTTTGGAACCTAAATTACTCAAAATCCACAGGAGCACATATCTTGAGACATAGCAAAGGCACATCGGGCTACCAGTCCCTACAATTTTGCCAAGTTTGGTGGAAATCCATTCAGCCGTTCGGGCTAAAAGTGAGTTCGACCGCCTTATGGAAATTAACATGGAGAAAACACGTTTTGGGACCCCCCCTTTTATATCGGCCCTCGCTTGACGAATCCCCCCCAAACATTCAAGGAAGGACGGGAGCTCCGCGAGGCAAATTTGAGGAAATTTTCAGGCAGATTCATCAACCGGCGGCAAAGTTATTCACAATAGAATTTTGAGATTTTGCATATAAAAAAATCCTAACTATAACTACCTACTGGCGACCGCCAGTAGGTAATATATATATATATATATATATATCAATCGCAAAAGTTGCCTCCAAAACAGAAGAGCCCAACAACAGGTAAGTTTGCCTCAAATTTAATGCGAACTGCAGCAAGGGTGAGCAGGACAACTCCAACAAAGTTTTTCAAAGCCAACGCGTTTCGGGCCATCTGCCCTTTGTCATAGGCTGATCGTGAAGTGTCGAGGGGCCTTTCGCTGTTTTAAGTGCACAATAATTCAATCCGGTACCCGCCTCTGTGGGCGTGGCCACCTGTGTGGCCTGCTGGTATCGGTAGTACACTTTTGTCTTCCTCCAGTGAGTAGCTTTTTGGACTCTCCAGACCAATGTCATTAAAAATAAATCCCAAGTGGGTAGTAGCAGTTCCTTGCCTCAGACTGCTGACGTAGTGTAGTTTGCATTCACGGCACCTGTCCCAATGTGGAGCATGCCGATGGCGCCTACCGGGTCCACGAAGCAAGGCTGGGCTCTTCTACGGCCGGGCAAGCCGTTTAACATCAATCGCAAAAGTTGCCTCCAAAACAGAAGAGCCCAACAACAGGTACGTTTGCCTCAAATTTAATGAGAACTGCAGCAAGGGTGAGCAGGACAACTCCAACAAAGTTTTTCAAAGCTGACGCGTTTCGGCCCATCTGCCCTTTGTCATAGGCTGATCGTGAAGTGTCGAGGGGCCTTTCGCTGTTTTAAGTGCACAATAATTCAATCCAGTACCTGCCTCTGTGGGCGTGGCCACCCGCGTGGCCTGCTGGTATCGGTAGTACACTTGTGTCTTCCTCCAGTGAGTAGCTTTTTGTACTCTCCACACCAATGTCATTAAAAATAAATCCCAAGTGGGTAGTAGCAGTGCCTTGCCTCAGACTGCTGACGTAGTGTAGTTTGCATTCACGGCACCTGTCCCGATGTGGAGCACGCCGATGGCGCCTCCCGGGCCCACGAAGCAGGGCCGGGCTCTTCTACGGCCGGGCAAGCCGTTTAACATCAATTGCAAAAGTTGCCTCCAAAACAGAAGAACCCAACAACAGGTAAGTTTGCCTCAAATTTAATGCGAACTGCAGCAAGGGTGAGCAGGACAACTCCAACAAAGTTTCAGGCCATCTGCCTTTTGTCATAGGCTGATCGTGAAGTGTCTAGGGGCCTTTCGATGTTTTGAGTGCACAATAATTCAATCCGGTACCCGCCTCTGTGGGCGTGGCCACTTGCGTGGCCCGCTGGTATCGGTAGTACACTTGTGTCTTCCTCCAGTGAGTAGCTTTTTGGACTTTCCACACCAATGTCATTAAAAATAAATCCCAAGTGGGTAGTAGCAGTGCCTTGCCTCAGACTGCTGACGTAGTGTAGTTTGCATTCACGGCACCTGTCCTGATGTGGAGCACGCCGATGGCGCCTCCCGGGTCCACGAAGCAGGGTGGGGCTCTTCTACGGCCGGGCAAGCCGTTTAACATCAATCGCAAAAGTTGCCTCAAAAACAGAAGAGCCCAACAACAGGTAAGTTTGCCTCAAATTTAATGCGAACTGCAGCAAGGGTGAGCAGGACAACTCCAACAAAGTTTTTCAAAGCCGACACATTTCGGGCCATCTGCCCTTTGTCATAGGCTGATCGTGAAGTGTCGAGGGGCCTTTCGCTGTTTTAAGTGCACAATATTTAAATCCGTTACCCGCCTCTGTGGGCGTGAAAGCCAGCATTTGCAAGTGGGATCTTCAAAGGGCTGCGACACTCACTAGAAGAGGTTCCGGGAGTGAGTCCTTACGATGGGTAACTGTTGGTGATTATGTTGAGCGGCGATGCTTACGCCGCGAGGACTAACCGCCGCTTAGGTGCGGACCTGTCATGTCAGGAGAACCTGGCGTGAGCTAACAGGACGGAAATACCTCGAAGTGAAGTGAATCATGCAGCGGTTGAACTTTCCACTTAACCCACTGTGGATTTTATTTGCGCTTATCAAGATGGCATGAGGCAACACTCACTGTGAAGAAATAAGGGTATAGAGACTGCGTGAACCAGAATGCCTATCGGCATACGCACACTGTGGCAAAGGACATGCCCACATGGGCTGGACCTATTTAAATAAAACGCAGTGAGTCTACACTTTGTTTTACCATGTTGTCACTGCATTTGGCTTGTGAACCAGGAGTTTTCCGAAACGCGTAAAGCCTGCATTTGCAAGTGGGATCTTCAAAGGGCTGCGACCTTCACTAGAAGAGGTTCCGGGAGTGAGTCCTTACGATGTGTAACTGTTGGTGATTATGTTGAGCGGCGATGCCTACGTCGCGAGGACTAACCGCCGCTAAGGTGCGGACCTGTCATGTCGGGAGAACCTGGCGTGAGCTAAAAGGACGGAAATACCTCGAAGTGAAGTGAATCATGCAGCGGTTGAACTTTCCACTTAACCCACTGTGGATTTTATTTGCGCTTATCAAGATGGCATGAGGCAACACCCACTGTGGAGAAATAAGGGTATAGAGACTGCGAGTACCAGAATGCCTATCAGCATACGCCCACTGTGGCAAAGGACACGCCCACATGGGCTGGACCTATTTAAATAAAACGCAGTGAGTCTACACTTTGTTTGCCCGTGTTGTCATTGCATTTGGCTTGTGAACAAGGAGTTTTCCGAAACGCGTAAAGCCTGCATTTGCAAGTGGGATCTTCAAAGGGCTGCAACACTCACTAGAAGAGGTTCCGGGAGTGAGTCCTTATGATGGGTAACATATATATATATATATATATATATATATATATATATATATATATATATATATATATATATATATATATATATATATATATATATATATATATATATATATATATATATATATATATATATATATATATATATATATATATATATATGTGTATATATATATATGTATATATATATATATATATATATATATATATATATATATAGATCGGCAAAAGACAAAGCCCAACTCCGGCTTGCGTGCAAGAAGACTTTCAATATGTCAAGTGTTTCAATGGCAAAAATTCATGCAGATGCAAACATGATTTAAAGTACATCATGGGCACAGTGCCCTTCGTTGCCAAGCACAGTTTGGTTTACTTGCAATGAGGTGTCCAGAGAGAGAAACGTCTCTCTCATCTCCCTTTCTCCTTTCAAAATGCCAAAATATCCTCGGAAATCCCATGGCAGGCACGTTGAGGAGCGGGTCATGCCCCCTCAGTTTAACTGTTCCAAAAGTGCTCCATTTTACTGGGGGCCCCCGACCCTGCAGGGGCGGGCTCTCTGTAACAGGAACGGAGAATCCTGTAGTTTCAACAACAGCAAAAGACAAAGCCCAACTCCGACTTGCGTGCAAGAAGACTTTTAATGTGTCAAGTGCTCAGCAGCATTAAAACACTCTTTTAAACCTGACCGGTTTCGGCGCCCTCGCCTTGCTCACAGGTGAGTGTAATCTGTAGCCTCCCAGTGCTCATGTGGTCCCCAGTTCGATACTGCAGGGCCCACAATGCATCAAAATATAACTTAATGTTTCAATGGCAAAAATTCATGCAGATGCAAACATGATTTAAAGTACATCATGGGCACAGTGCCCTTCGTTGCCAAGCACAGTTTGGTTTACTTGCAATGCGGTGTCCAGAGAGAGAAACGTCTCTCTCATCTCCCTTTCTCCTTTCAAAATGCCAAAATATCCTCGGATATCTCATGGCAGGCACGTTGAGGAGCGGGTCATGCCCCCTCTGTTTAACTGTTCCAAAAGTGCTCCATTTTACTGGGGGCCCCCGACCCTGCAGGGGCGGGCTCTCGGTAACAGGAACGGAGAATCCTGTAGTTTCAACAACAGCAAAAGACAAAGCCCAACTCCGGCTTGCGTGCAAGAAGACTTTTAATGTGTCAAGTGCTCAGCAGCATTAAAACACTCTTTTAAACTTGACCGGTTTCGGCGCCCTCGCCTTGCTCACAGGTGAGTGTAATCTGTAGCCTCCCAGTGGTCATGTGGTCCCCAGTTCGATACTGCAGGGCCCACAATGCATCAAAATATAACTTAATGTTTCAATGGCAAAAATTCATGCAGATGCAAACATGATTTAAAGTACATCATGGGCACAGTGCCCTTCGTTGCCAAGCACAGTTTGGTTTACTTGCAATGCGGTGTCCAGAGAGAGAAACGTCTCTCTCATCTCCCTTTCTCCTTTCAAAATGCCAAAATATCCTCGGGAATCCCATGGCAGGCACGTTGAGGAGCGGGTCATGCCCCCTCAGTTTAACTGTTCCAAAAGTGCTCCATTTTACTGGGGGCCCCCGACCCTGCAGGGGCGGGCTCTCGGTAACAGGAACGGAGAATCCTGTAGTTTCAACAACAGCAAAAGACAAAGCCCAACTCCGTCATGTGGTCCCCAGTTCGATACTGCAGGGCCCACAAGGAAGAAAGTGAGTTGCCTAATGCAAAAAATATTTACATACAAATAACAGCAAAGTGCATAGCCATCTTATTATGCCAAAAGTAGAACTATTGTAAACAATACATAAATGTATAAATGTATATGCCCTGCCCGGAGGATGAGAGTATCGAGATTGTAGTCTCAAATAAAATAATTATATAAACAAAATGGTGCCAAAAGCTCCCCAAATCATGCAGCCTTCCTGAATATTGTGTATAAATAAAACCTGCTTTAAAACGTGCTAAATGTTGAATTCCTATGTATATGCAGACCATATATTGCCACATTACTAAACGGAACATAGTTCTCCATCACTTAGTTTCGGCAGACAATAGATGCATTCAAAGTTGTCAAACACCTGGAACAAATTAAAGAGAATTAGGGCTCCTATCACATTTACGGGGCTCAGATTGCATCAACTAAGTGCACTTTCGACCTTAATGTCAGCTTCCGGAAGATCACTACTGAGCAGCAGAACTGCAAGGCCCAGAATCCCCTATGACAGCTTAATATATAATATATAAATATACACACATACAAATGTTGCAGGCAGCTCATTGCAGGTCCCAGGACTTAGTCCCTGTCCTGAATTTAACAGAAAAATGATATAAGGGCAAGGTAGTGATTCCCTGTCCCCCCCGGCTGCGTATTGAATTAAAATACCCAAGGTCTGAAGGTGCTAAAGATCATAATACCTGCAGCCTTCATACTGTGATGAACAGATAGCCAATCTTTTGAAGAAAAAGAAGCACATCTGCATAATTTAGTACCTGAAGCACACAATATTCTATGTTATGTAGAAATTGTCATGCTGAGACGATTCTGTCTAATAACTCATGGCTGCTTTCATTACTTAGGGCCTTATTATGAGTTTGGCGGTCTTCAACTGGGACCGCCACCGCGGTTGCCCCCAGAAGACCGCCAAACCCATGGTGCACCTGCCTGCCAGATTATAATTTTAATCCAGGGTGGGCAGGCAGTGCTGCAGCGGTGTCACAGCAGCGGGTATGTTAGGCTCCTCGGAGAGCCTATACAACATAACGCTCCTGTGTGAGAGCCTGCTGCATGTACATGCACTGTGTGGCATGAACCGTGTTGTGCATGCCACACAGTGCACGCACGAAAGTGCTGTTGTAGGGGGCGCAACATGTGCCCCCACACACACACAACCCAATGGGCAGATTTGCCTGGGGCGCTTTCAGGGCCCCTTTACCTGCATTTCTGCCACCCTTTTCATGGTGGGGTCCCCGTCATGAAATAAGCTGTAGAAATGCATGTCATAATATGGTCAGCAGTGCTGGCATTGGCATCATCAGCATATTGAGGCCCCTTTCCGCACCGCCACTGCGACAGGGTGGTGGATCCTGGTGGAAGTCTTGTGTCTCAACGCCACCATGGTAATACTGTGGTTGGACCATCGGGCTGGTTGTTGCACACCTCAAAATCAGAACACTTCTAGACTGAGGACAGTCTGCCAGGAAGAAGAGCTGGATGCTGTGAGAGGGACTGCCAGTAAAGAACCGAGACCGTGTGTCTGGAAACCGACGCATCACCTCTCCTTCCAGTAAGGAACCGACGCATTACCTCCCCTGCCTAGCAGTAATGAACAGATGCATCACCTTCCCTGGCAGTAAGGAACCATCGCATCACCTCCTCTAAGGAGTAAGGAACCATGCATTGCTTTGCTTTTCCTGTGCCTCACCTCCCCTGCGACTGGCGACTGGCACCGGCTTTGAATTTTGATGCACCTAAGGTACTTTATGCTTATACGAATGCATCCATGGATGTCTATGGACTAACCTTGCTTAATCTTTTAAAAGAGATATCTTGGCTTGTGTATGTTTGATTTTATTCAGATAAATATTGCCTATGTTTTTACTTTGGTGTGGACTCCTTTTGTAGTATTTTCACTGTATTGCTGTGTGTGTTGGGTTACAAATGCTTTACACATTGCCTCTGAGATAAGGCTGACTGCTTGTGCCAAGCTACCAAGGGTGTGAGCAGCTGTATCTTAGCTGTGTGACTCCCTTATCCTTACTAGAGTGAGGGTCCCTACTTGGATAGGGTGCAAACCACTGCCAACTAGAGTCCCCATGTCTATCAGGGAGTCATGCATAAATGTTAATATCGGGTAGACCCTCTGCCCCCACTGAAAAAGACAGGACTCGCGCTGTCAGTGACACCAATCCCACAAATCCCAAACAGAGTGCTTTTGCGACTTTAGAGCAATGCTCTGGGGTCTACATCTATGCAACATGGAGGTGCATCAGTGATCTTGATATATTGTTAGGCTCATTGGGGAAAATGTGTTTCAGTGATTTTTAAACTATTTCTTCTCATATTCTACCCTGTAGCCTTTGTAACAATAACTTTCATTAACACAGTTTTTAAGTAACATATGTATTGTATTATAGTTACCTTTATATAGTGCTTCCAAACCGTGAAAAAGCATTAAGGTGCTTAATTGTGAGTTGCACAGTTCTTCTAGAAACTAAGGTTAGCGATTAGTCTCTAGTGCATTATTGGGTATTTTGTTTAGTCTTGTGCATTCAGGTAAGTAATTCCATGCATTTTCGCTTATTTTTTGGAGATAAATTTATAGGAATTAAATGACAGTAGGGGCTTTGTGGCATCATGTAGGCTACTAAAGAACAGAGGGGCTTGAATGGAGTGGGTATTATTGGGTTAAGAGTGAGAAGGTTTGTGATTTATTGGTAGCCATGCACCTAACACCTTACATTGGTGTTTTCTATAATGCATATTTTACAATTAGGCAGAAAGATCAGAAGCAGTAGGGAGAACAGGGAGACAGTGTAGGCTTGATGTGCTATAAATGAGATTTAGAGGAGAGGTCAGAGCAGCGCCATATGCTGATGGTACTTGCCATTCTGACCCTCAGGCTCCCCCCAATCCACAAAGGCTGATAAGGGGGTCCTTAGGCACTATCAGCTCAATGGGTTTCAGGCTCCTAGCACCGCACTGTGTTGAGGCCACAACCCTTCTTCTACTTCTCCTGGACTGGCTGCAATGCCAGTGAGATGAGCCTTTTATACACAGGCTCTGTGCATATTTTTCCCTCATTGTCCCACACGTGTGCCATCATAGTGAACGACAACCCTACTGATGGTCTAAGATAAACATGCCACTCTGCTCCTGCCAACCAGTGAGAGTTATGCCCCTGCTCTACCACACCAAATCAATAAGGATTGCTACCTACTACACAAGGTAGCCCAAGTGACCTCCGTAACATGATCGCAAAGTTTACGTTTCATAATTCTTTGCAATGCAAACAGAAGCACATAGCAGTGGCTGGGCATCAAACTCCAAGAGGTAGCCAGTAGTAGGCCAAAGCAAGGTTGACTAGCAAAAGGGATAATCCCAACTCCCAGGCAAAGTATTCAGAAATATCATTTGCGATGTTATCAGTGATGTCACTGGCCATGTTTATTTATTTATTTATTTAGGAGTTTTATATAGCACTAGCCAGACCTGAGGGTATCGGAGTGCTTTACAACAAAGGTGATGGGAAAATCAATACAAAACGTAACAGTAATATACATATTGATTCGCTGCGAGTCGAGTCTCAGACAAGAATGCAGCTTTAATGTCCAAAAAGTTACAAAATAAAGCGATGATATACACAGGGGTGAGGCTGGACTAAGTTGGTAGGTGGGTGAGGTAGAGTTCTTAAACTTAGGGTGACTGGAGGGTGTGCTGGGCAAGAGTCTGCATTCAAGCGGCAGCTATCCATTCATTAGGGAGCGTTCGAGGAAGAGGTCTTTGAGCTGCCTTTTGAATTTTACAAAGGAGGGGTTAGCCCTGATATGGACTGGGATGGAGGTCCAGATTCTTGGAGCATTTCTAGAGAAGGATCGAGAAGAGGCTTTTTGTTTGCGCGTTTTCGGGGGGATGAGAAGTAAGGTGTTTGAGCATTGAAGGTCCTTGTCTGGACGGCTTTCTTGAGTTTGGCGGGCAGATAGGCGGGCTTCCCAGTGTGCAGGGCTTTGTGCATGAGGCAGGCAGTTCTGAAGTTGGCACGCATTTCAATTGGGAGCCATTTTAAATCTCTGAGTGCCGGTAAAATGTGTTCAAATATCTTCACTCCAGTGACCATTCTGGTTGCTACATTTAGAGTTGCTCTCAGAGGGTCTAAGTGGGATTTTGCTGTTCCTGTGAGGGTTGCATTCCCATAGTCCAGTCTGGAAAGCACCAGGGACTGAGTGGCTTGTTTGAAATTGCTGGGAGGGATGAATGGTTTTATTTTGTTGAACAGTTTAAGGTTGAGGAATGCGCTTTTGGCGGAGTTCTTAATGTGTTTGGTCATGTTCAATTTTAGATCCAGAGGGATTCCCAATAATTTAACTGAGTCGGTCAGGGTGAGGTTGCAGTTGAGGGCATTGTTTGCTTTTATCCATTCAGTGACTTGGGGGTTGTGCTCCTCATTGGAAATGAGCAGGATTTCTGTCTTGTCCTGGTTCAGTTTCAAGTGGTTGAGTGTTAGCTAGTGCTGGACTTCCCTTTTAGTGTGGTTTAGTCTATGAATGTCTTCCGTAGAGGAGGTTTTGAGATATTCTTGGTGTCGTCCGCGTGTAGGTGGAAGGGGATGTTTGCATTTTTGAGGATGGATGTGAGGGGTTCCATATAGATGTTAAAGAGTTGTGGAGAGAGAACTGATCCTTGCAGGAAACCCTTGCCAACAGAGTGTGAGTCGGACAAGAAGTTATTGATTTTTATTCTTTGGGTGCGATTCTGTACAAACGAGGTAAACCATTTTGGGACCACCTCGTCTGCTCGTTCTCTTTCTTGCAGTGCCTTAACGAGTAGATTGTGGTCAAGCATGTTGAAGGCTACCGATAGGTCCAAGAGTACAGCAAGACAGCATTGGGAGGGAGCAAGTCGAGGGACTTGTGGATGTTGTCTATGACATTCAAGATCGCTGTCTCTGTGCTGCAACCTTTTCTGAAGCCCGATTGGTGAGAGTTGCGAAGGTTGTTGCAGTCCATGTGCTTGGCAAGTTGAAGGAGGAAGCATCTTTCCAGGGTTTTAGCTAGGAGGGGGAGATTGGAGATGGGTCTGAAGTTGTTAAGATCATTGGTGTCCGTTCCCGTTTTTTTTAATAGTGGTGTGACTTGGCTGATTTTGAGACAATCCGACATGACTCCAGTTCTCAGGGAGCTATTTATAATCGTGGTCCAGATCGGGACTAGGGTGCCTTTAAGCTTTTTGACCAGTTTGCCTAGAATGGGGTCCAAGATATGAGAGGAGGGGGTGGAGCAGGAAATAATTTTTTCGATCTCAGCTACAGAGATTGGGTTAAAGGATTTCCAGGCCTAGAATGATGAAGCAGCGGGCTTGGAGGTTTGTTGTCTGATTAGATTGTAGAGTTCTCTCAGTCTGTTTTTTGCATTGTCAAGAGAACTGCAGAACAAGGCCTTTTTTCCATCCTTGATGTGTTTATGCTTGTATTGAACCATGATCTAGATGGGGGGTTCCTTACCCTTTTTTGTTTGCACGGGGCTAGTTGGTCTAAGAAGGCAGTCATAGTAGTGTTGTAATGAGAGATGAGTTCAGTTGTGGAGAGAATGTCAGTATCGGTGGGGAGGAGTATGCTTATCTTTTTTTCCAGGTCAATAAGGGGGATTTGATTTAGATTTCTCACCCACTGGGTGTGTTCCTTTGTGTGGGGCCGGCAACGAGTCATTAGGTTTGTGTGGACGAGGATAATGTGGTGGTCGGACCCATCTGCAGACAGGCTAAGCTCGATAGAGACAGTGTCTACCTGGGCAATAATGGCATCCAGTATTGATCCAATGTTGTGGGTTTGTTCTGTGCAGTGTTGGATTAGGTTATTGTTGTGTAGAAGATTGTTCAAGGTTTGTATCATCGATTTGTTTACCTCGTTCCAGTGTAAGTTGAGGTCACTTAGAATCATATTGTTAGAGTCCTGAAGTGCACAGTGGGTTATCAAGTCGGAGTGGTGTTCTCCGAATGCAGGGACTTTCCCAGGGGAATGGTAGAGGAGATGGCAAAATAGTGGTTTATTGCCGCTCGTCTTAATGGAGGCAGTTAGACATTCAACTGAGTTGTAATTGAGGGAGTCAATTTCCGATATGGAGATATTGCTCTTATGGATGATTGCGACGCCCCCTCCTCGTTGGATTTTTTTGTCTTTATTGAGGATTTGGAAACCTGGAGGAACAAGCCTGTCCATGTCTGTGAGGGACAATTCGTTCATCCATGTTTCGGTGATGAATGTGATGTCAATCTCATGGGCCAGGATAGTTTCTGCCAGTTCCATTGCATGTTTCATGGCGGATCTGCAGTTGATAAGCATGTATTTGGTGGAGTTCCCCTCGTTGTTGACTCTCTCCATTGGGGGAGCCCTTGGAATAGAGGCGAGGAAGGCTGGGAACCTTGATGTTTTGGGTGGAAGGCAGTTTCTACCGAAGCCAGTGATAACCTGGATCTTGGAGTTTAGAGTGGTAGTAGAGTAGGTGCAGTAAGAGGAAGCAAGTTCTGTTGCTTCTCTGTCGGACATTGCAACTTTTGTTTTTTCAGGTCTCTGCGTTTGCTTCGAGAGAGGGGTTGTGTTCCATCTGGGCCAGGGAGTCCTGCGAGGTCTTGAGTGATTGGTGTTGTTGGTTATGGGTGTGGTGTGTGGGCGTTGGCGAGATCTCTGGCGAGAGGTGAGGTTCAGTAGGATTTCGTTAAGGCCCATTATTATATGTCCTAGCTGGCTTTCTAATAGAGCGAGTCTCTGCGTCGTCTCCCAGGAGGGAGGTGAGGGAGTGTCTGGGCTTCGACTGTTCTGGGTGGGGTTGTTGACAGAAGGGAGGTTTGGGATTTGGAGATGGTATAGCCTCCGTTATCCCTGTGGGTGGGGGTGTGTGGAGTCTCGTCTTATTTCCGTCAGCCGTATCAGGCACATAAGTGAGGGGAGAGAGCTAGGAGTCGTTGATTGAGGGTTCAGTTCAGTAGCTGTTTGTGCGGAGTAATAATTTGGTGAGGGAGGGTGTGTGTTTGGGGGTTAAAATGTCTCCCCTACGATGTGCCTTAGATTAGCATTGGCAGGTAGCTCTGAATTGTGCATTTCCAGGGGGTGGTGGAGAGGGAAAAGGTTAATGGGGTAGGTCTGTGTTGTCTCAAGAGGGTTCAGTCCTTCGGGTGAAGGGGAAAAGTTCTGGAGTGAGTGGCGTGAGTAATTGAGGGCTTTACGAAGCGTGGGGAAGAGGTACTCGAATGCATCTAGGTTGTCGTTGTTGGCGTGGATCATGACTGTACCGTTAGTGTAGATGGTCACAGCAATGTTGCTGTTACGCGTGTGGTGATTTGGGATTGAAAGCATCAGTTTGCAACTGTGAGGCATGCTAGTTATTTTGGATATGAGGAGATGAGTTTTGAGAATGCTGATCCAATTCGCTGGGTATGCAGTATGGAAAATAAAACCCATTTTCTACTGGCCTTTGGAGGTGTAATTGTATATGTCTGCAAATAGTGTTTCTGGGTGTTATCTGATCAGTCTGTGTTTAAAATGTCTCTTTGCCCTAGGTGAGAGGTTGGGGGGAGGATGATGGTGAAGGAGTTAGGTCCATATGGTTTCAGGTAGTTCGAGGTGAAGGGGCAGAGGACATTTGTGGTGGCGGGTGCCATATGTTCTGATTTGGAGAGGTGAGTAAGTATCTGGGGTTTTGCACTGTCTACTTAACCGACTTCTGAATGCAGTAGAGGAAGCAATAAGTAGGACTATAATTAGGATGGTGATGGTGTTATAATGGTGACATCGTTTTTGAGTTTGGCATCTGGTACAGAGACTTTCATCTCCCGCAGCTGTTGCAGTACTGTTATAGGTCTTTTCGGTTGATCTGAGTGTGTTGACTGGTCTTTGGGAGCTGTTCTGACTCAGATTTGAGATTTTTCAGCCGAATTGGGGGGAGTTTGTGCAGCCATTATGGAGTCCGGCATGAGTGCCCTGTTCTTCATCTCCCGTTTGTAGGGGGGAGATTGGGTCAAGTCTCTGGGGGTGTGTGATATTTACCCTGATAGACGCTGGGGCCCACGTAACCTCGATGTTGTGACCGGTGCGTGAGTCCTTTGCTTATTGGGCATTAGTTTAATGGAGGATTGGCACGGCGGCCATCACCAGGTCAGGCATAAAGGGTCAGCAGTTGGCAGAGCAGATAGCCTGAGAGGCGGCCATCTTACGATCAGGCTGTGTTGAATGGGTCAGGCAATGTGCAGAGCGGTGCAGCAAGGCAGAGATGCGGCGGGGGCCCTCATTATCTTGTTGTTATGATTGGCGGGTGAGGTGTAGGAGATGCAATCCACTTTTTATGAAGGACGGAGGCTTACTGGAAAGGCAGCCATCTTTAGGACAGGCAGTGGATGACTGGTGTGTTCAGGAACAGGCGATTCTGCAGCGATGCCCATTGGTAGTGGCGCTCATCATTAGGTCGTAATTTTATTAATAAAATCCTGGGTCCCAGATGGAGAGTGGCTCTCATGGATCGTCCATCAAGTTGTTGGTGCGGTTAGCACTTTGTATGATCGGTGGAGGCTGAGTTTCATGAGTGATGCAATATGTGAGGTCATAAGCAGTGCAGTGCAGGGGCATAAGTTGTATTTAGCGCAGCTAACTATAACTAATGAATTTCTCTGTTTTTGTATGACTGAAATGTCAGCTTAACTATAACATCCCTTTAACCTTTGTTTTTTCAGTAAATTTCTATGTTTTAAAAATATTCTATTTCTTAACTATAACGTCCCTGTCATGGGTACCAATTGCTCATAATTGTACGTGTCATGATTGGTGCAATAGAACACGGGGAGGTGGGCTATGTGTAGCTTTTCTCCTCACTTTTCTTTTACCCTAAAGCTTCCGTTGTTGGACATACTGCTCCTTATATGATGATTTTGCAGGAGGGACATGTATATTGTTGTGTAATTTGTGCCAATCGTGTGTTTAATACGTGGTGGAAGAATAAAAAACCCAATGAAGATGTTTTTTTTAAAAACTATAACGTCCTTGTAACCTTTGGTATTTTCAGTGAATTTCTAAGGTTTTCTTAATTCTATTTCCTATCTGAAGTCATGAACAATCTGCCCTCACATTGACATTCAAGCCTTTTTTGTTCCCTTCCCCATACTCCTGTAGCTCTGTTTCCCTGGTGACCGACAATGTAACCAATAACACATCTACTTATTTAACATTTATTGCACAACCTACGTTTATTCACTACCTTACTTATACCATCCAAACAAATATGATTTGTTTAACTTTACCTGCTAGAATCATTTTTAACTGACTTCATTTTCAAAACTGCCTCATTCAGCTTCAGATGTTTCCTGTGTGCTACTGCTGCATCCTTCAAAATGGTTAGAGTGGGAAATGTGGGTAATAGCTCTGTGTTCTTGGTGAGAGAGTTTGCTAAATACAGAGGGATTGCCAGAGACCTAGGTTTTCCTAATAGGGATATTAGTTGGTTTGGCCAGAGAGGGTTAAAGTGGCATCAACTGCTACCATTGGTTAAAAGCATTATAGAGAACCAACATACAGACCTCACGATTGTGAACTGTGGTGGCAATGACCTGGGCACATTGACTGGGGTAGACTGGAAATCCTAATGAAGAATACCTTTAAACAATTAAAGCAAATGTTCTCTTACTCTTCCTTGGTGTTTTCTAACATATGCCAGAGGCAGAAATGGAACTGGTCTTCTGAATTCTATCCACAGGTAGAGAAAGTCAGTAAACCTGTTAATAAAACTGTTTCAGCATTCCTCAAACACCATAGCATGGGCTCTTTCTACAATAATAACCTGTGCTTCAACATGCATTGAATATACAGGAGAGATGGTGTTCACTTCACAGATGAAGGCACCAGAGTGTTTCTGAACTGCATTACCACGTATATGTAGTCATCATATACTCCCAATATACAGAACAGGTCATTTAAGAGCCACCCTATGTCCCAAACAGTTGGTATTTTTAACTGTAAATCTTATTTTTTAATTGTCGATTCTGCGGATCTATCGCGGATCCACAAACTAACAGCACACATTCAATGCATAACAGCTCATTAACTATTTCTGCTACAGGGTTCTGAATGGATCTCACAGTGGGTATAATAGACTCTAAAAGAGTATCATTTTAGGTGCATAAGTCGGTTTGTGAATAGGTGTAACAGTGTCTTTATGGTATATAAATGGGTGTGACAATGTTTAGGTATGTGAAAGGATTTGACAGTATCTCAATCAGTATGTGAATCAGGGGTTCTGAATGGGTATGACAGTGCTTATATGGGTTTGCCAATGGGTGTGAGAGTAACTGTTGAGGTACGTGAATGAATGTAACAGTGCATCTATTGCTTTGTGGGATGTGTGTGACAGTGTCTTTATCGGTCGGTAAATGGGTGTGACAGTGTCTTTATGGGTATCAGAGTGGGTGTGACAGTGGCTGTATGGGTTTGTGAATGGGTGTAACATAGTCTCTATGGGTATATGAATGAGTGTAACAGTAACTGTTTAGATACGTGAATGGGTGTGACAGTGTTTGTATGGGTTTGTGAATGAGTATGACTGTGTCTGTATGGGGTTGTGAAAGGGCGTAACAGTTTCTCTATCAGTGGGTGACTAAGTGTGACAGTGTCTGAGAATGTGAATAGGTGTAACAGTTTCTGCATGTGTTTGTAAATGGATGTAGCAGTGTCTGTATGGCTTTGTGAATGGGTGTGATAGTGTGTATTAGTATGTGAATGGGTGTGAGAGTGTAAATAGGTGTGACAGTGTCTTTATTGATATCTAGATGGGTGTGACAGTGCCTCTACAGGTTTGTGAATGGGTATGACAGAGTCTGCATGGGTTTCTAAATAGGTATAACAGTGACTGTATAGGGTTGTGAATGAGTGTCACAGAGTCTCTATGGGTATGTAATTGGATATCAGTGTCTCTATAAGTATGTGAATGGGTGTGACAGTGTCTGTACAGGTTTCTCAACAGGTGTAACAGTGACTGAATAGGTTTGTGAATGGGTGTCACAGAGTCTCCACTGTGTCTCTTGAATGGGTGTGACATTGTCGGTATGGATTTCTGAATTGGTTTAACAGTGACTGTATAGGTTTGTGAATGGGTGTCACAGAGTCTCCTATGGGTGTGTAAATGGTGTCGCAGTGTTTCTAAAAGTATGTGAATGGATGTGACAGTGTCTGTATGGATTTCTGAATGGATGTGACAGTGACTGTATGGGTTTGTGAACAGGTGTCACAGAGTTTCTATGGGTATATGAATGGGTGTGACAGTCTCTCTACAGCTATGTGAATGGGTGTGAAAGTCTCTGTATGGGTATGTAACTGGATGTATGTAACTAGCGCCGGGAAACCTACGGGTTAGCGCCGGGAAACCTACGGGTAGCTGTGCGCTTTAGAAATTTAATAATAATAATAATAATAATAATAATAATAGATGTGACAGTATCTGAATGGGCGTGAGGGTAAGAGTGAGTGTAAAAACTATAGTTTTTTTCCAGTCGTACTAACTCAGCGGATCCCTCGTGGAGTTATACAGAGGAACCACACTGAACTTCGTGAGGGGCCCGCAGATTTTGCAAGTGGCCCAAAAAAAGGTTTTTCAGATTTCTGACTCCAGGACACATGCTCACCCCTCTTTTATAACATGTACAAGGGGTCAGGAAATCTCTCACCTGACCCCTTCATTCAGTTTGCAAACAAATTTTTAGCCCTGGGGGCCATTTTTTTCCCTTACAAACAAAATGGGGGCCGCAACTTATCTGTGAAGGTGAGGCCAGCCAATCAGAAATATGCCAGTGCGCGTGAATTCCCGGATTACCTGCGAGCAATCCACGTCCCCAGATATACAAATTTGTTTTCCAATTAATATCTCCTAAACTACTGACTGGATTTGCACCAAATCACAAATTGCGCGATCCGCATACAAACATCTAGCTTCCTGCCAAATTTGGTATAATTCTGTCCAGGGGTTCGGACTGTAGGCTTGTTCAAAGGTCTTATTGGAATTAACATAATGAAACGTGTTTTGGAACCACTTCCTTTTTTCTTCCCCCCTGCTGGACAGATCACCCTGAAACTTTCCAGACAGTGCCTGAAGTACTGGGCAAATGTTTTGGGTGGGTACTGGGGCACCCAGTTAGATTTGAAAAAGCTCCTATGGATGGGGTCCACAAGGCCTCTTAAGGCTCTGGTATGGGGGCCACATGTCCCCTCCCTTATTATCAGTGTTTGACCCTGGGAATCAGTTACCCAGAACCCATTGGTCTCGGTTAGGGGGCATGCACCTCCTACCCTAAAATAACTGTGTTGGCCCTTGGGGATGAGATCCCCTGAGGCCACCCCCCCTGTTATTATTCCTTGTCCTCGGGATGGGGTCCCTGGGGCCCATTTGCGCCCTGGAAGGGGGTCCATGCACTCCCTCCCCTAAAATAAATGTATTTGTCTCTGGGGGATCAGATGCCCGGGGCTCCAAAGACTTGGGAGGGAGTGGACACCCCTCTCCTATAATTAGGATATGGTCCCAGAGAATGAGTTCTTGAGGCCCATTTGGGCTAGGATAGGTGGGCTGCGCACCCCCATCCTGTATATAAATGTTTTGGCCATGAGGTTCCCGGGCCTCTACAGGCTTGGGGAGGGGTGCCACATGCCCCCTCCCCATATAATATATTGTGCAGGCCCATCGTTTGGATTCACAAGGTTAATGGTGGAGTTGGGAGAAAAGGTGGAACACTCCCTCCCCTTTAAAAAAACAATGGTCTTACAGATGGGTTCTCTGGGGCCAAGAGTGCCTTGGGAAGGTGGGGCCCTCCCCTTTCATTAAAAGAAGTGGCCCGGGATTGGGTCCCTGAGTTGACTAGAGCCTTGGGAAGGAGGACCACATGCACTCCCTATCCTTTTTAAAGATAAAAGAACCTGGGGGACGGGGTTAACAGGCCAATATAATGGCTTGTGGAAGGGGGCCACATGACCCCTTGCCAACAGAGAGTTGGCAGCCCGTGGGGATAGGTAGAAGGGCATATCTGCAGGCCTGCAGGCCAGGGTCTGCGACCAGCCCCACTACACACGCGGTCAAAGTCGTGGGCTTGCTTGACTGCTAGGTGTTGGCTTTACGCATTAAATAATATATTACTATACATTAAAAAAAACTAGAAATTCACTGAAAAAAACAAAGGGTAAAGTGGCATAATAGTTCAGTGAAACCTTTGGTGCCAGCGTAATGTTTTAAACTCAGGAGAACTCTGAAAGTCACCAGTTATAGTTATCGCTAGTAACTATGAGTCATGCCCTAAGGTAACCATAACTCGCCCCCTTTCCGTGCACTGCTAATTACCTTGCATATTGCATCACTCATGATTTGTATTATGACATCATTGATACCATCACTGCAACATCTGAAAATACATCCTTGATGACAAGACTGTGCATGGCGTGGGGGGAGTTATAGTTACATATATATATATACATGTATTTACATAGTCACTGAAAAAACCCTAAAGTTAAAATAACGCTATAGTTGGGTGAAATGTTTTAAACTCTAAAAACCACAGAAATTCACCAGTTATAGTTATAGTTATCTCAAGTAACTATAACTCATGTCGTAAGGTAATTGTAGCTCACGCCCCTCCATTCACAGTTTTCTCATTAATAATTAAATAATAAATGTTGCAGTGATATTATCAGTGATGTCATAGAAGATGTATGAGTGATGTAATATGTTGAGTAATTAGGAATGCATAGAGAGGGCGCAAGTTATAGTTACCTAAAAGAAACAGAAAGAAGGATAAGTGTGAGAGAGAGGGGTAATGAGACAAACCAGATAGATAGAAGATCTGAGAGGTAGAGGAAAGGACAAATAGATGTTGACCGATAGGGGTTGCAGTTACAGCTTCTGCTTTGCCACCCTCAAGCCTCTAAAGTGGCAAGATCGGTGCAAACAATGCAAGTTATTGGTGTTGGTGCTTCATCCTCCTTTCTTCTTTCTACTTTTTAGGGCTCACCTGGCGTTGCAGCGCGAAGCGCTGCCGCTAGTGAGCCTTATTGTCGTTGTCTTGCCTCCCCAAGTGGTACAGACCGGTGCACGAGCAGACACCAGTCTGTGAACGCATGAGCCGCAGGGAAAGCCAATGTGCACACTCACGGCGTCACACTCCTGCCCTCCTGCGTCATTTCCAAGGAGCGCTCTAGGCCGACTTGTTAATTAATACGTTTTATTTCCTGAACACGGTTCCAGAGAGTTTCCAGCAGTCCTTTCAAGTCATGGCACCGAAGCGTCAGGCTGTAAACGAGAGAAGATTCGATGGATAGCAGCCATCTTGGTAATTTTCTCCACATGTGTGCTCTGTTTTCCTTTGCAGAGAGCAGTAAGTCCTGCGGCTGAGAGGTGCTGAAATGTGCTGGGAATGGGTGAGCTTGGAAGTAACCTAAGTGGCTGTCAAGGAGTCAGAACTGTCACGCTGCCGTGTTTGGAGAACGAATGAGACCAATTCCAGTGGAGCAGCACTGCACCGGCCACCCCCAGCCCAGCTCCCTGTCCCCTCCCCGCAGCCCGACACCCGCAGCCCCTGCTCTGCGATCCAGCCAAGAGATACTGCGGCATTAGGCATGCTTCTTGGAAATACCTCAAGGTGCATTCTGGAACTTGCTGCACCTCTCCCAACTCTCCAGCGTCTCTTTCTCAGTACAAATAACTTTATTCTTTACTTTGTATTCCCTCCACTCTCTCTATCCCTACCTACTTCTCTCTCTTTTGAGTGATGTGCGACTATTGTTTTATGTTCTCTTACCTTTAAAGCACCTCTCTCGTGTTGTGTTAGTTTCTCCCACCTCAATTGTCTCCTTTACTCTTTTTGACCCTCTTTGCCTCTTCTCCTTCTCTCTTTGATTACTTCTCTCTTTAATTTCGCCCACTTCACCTTCTGTCTCTTTGTCCCATTTTGGTACCCCCTCTCTCTCTTTCACTTATTCACCCCCTCTCCTTTGCTGTCTGTCTTCCTAACTCGCCCCACCTCTCTTTCAGTCTGTTTCTCTTCTGCTTTCCCTGCCACAATGCCCTCAACTGTTCTCTCTCCATTGAACTCCTCTTGTCTCTCTCAATGCATGTCTTATACATCACAACAAATAGGCGACGCTTAAATTGGCCCTTGTTTTCTATTGTGCCTCTCTGCTCAAGGGTTTGGCGTGCTTTAGGAATGTAACAAAATGAGGAGGGCAAGTGCCGTATTACATAAACATTTGAAGAACAATAAACAGACTAAAGGGATAGGAGAGAGCCATCAAAAACGGGGAAGGGGGAGCGTGACATGGGTGTAGGGCAGGTTTGAGAGTAAGGGGCAGTGGGGCAGAGTAGAGGGGGAGGCCAGGAGAAAAATGAGAGAGGAAAGCGGGTACTTAATTATAGAAGCACTTTACAACAAAATAGGGCAAGCAAATTGCCCCGAAGAATAAAAGGACACCATTGATTGACAGGCCCCCTCATCTGGTAAGGTGTCTTGCATTGTCCTGGTTTTGTGCCAGTCTGAAGTATCTTTTTTTCTTGTGTGAGGTTTAAGTCATTAACTGCACACGTGTCTTTTGTTTGTGGTACAAGTAATTTAGCAAGAGTCCTCTCACAGTATTGTCGTCGACAGCATGTCTTCTGATGATAGCACATTAACCCTCTAGATGGTCTCTGTGTTGGACGATTGTGGAGGTGTGACCCTCATCACTTTATAAATGGAGGTCCTGGTGTTGGCCTGGTGCACCGGGCCTCCCTGCTGCTTAAATGGGCGCCCTCCGGAGATTGCCTTCCACCCTATGCATCATAATTGTTTACTTCTTCTGATATTGTAGGTTCATTAACCTATTGTCGTTTGTATTACTTAAGAAAGAAATGTCTGTTACTTTTGCATGTTTTTAAAAGTAGATATTGGTGCTCATGCGTCCTCTCCTCCTGTCCCACGTCAAACACAAGGGCTATTCCTGATCTCTGTTGTTGTTTTCACCACATCCGCAACTGCTGTTATTATAGTTCCTGCAGCCTTATCTCTTGCACCCATATCTATGCCCTCTTTTAATAGTATATGTGATTGCATGGTTAATGATCCAAAGAGGCGGGCCTGATATTTTGCGTCTGTACTTCTAAATGTAATGTGTGTGTTTTTAGGTGTCACCTGAGACAGCTCATGCTTTGTCAGCAAAATCTTTTGTTCACAAAAGCTTAAAACAAGCTTAGAGCTCGCCCAGTACTAACCATTGCTTGGCTTCCACATCACTCTTGTTTCCTTGCTTCTTATTGGTCAGCGCCTCTTTCTTCCTCCCGGGGCTTCAGTGTTTGTCCCTGCCATGAAGCATGAACTTAGTACATCTTCCTGTTTGTAGCCAGTGTTATAACACTGGCCGCATGCTCCTGCAGGTACTTGTTTTTATTTTTTACTTTCTGTCCTGCCCGCACTCTACAGTCTGCTCCTTCCCCATCCCTCCTGCTGTCTGTTTTTGCTCCCCCCTTCTACTGCACCTCCCTCGTGTTGCTTGCCCCCCAGCACTTTTTTTTAGACCTATCGCAGAGCAGTGCGGGCTGCTGCGAAACATGGGCAAAAGAAAAAAAGGTTCTATGAGGGGGTCAAATGCGTTTTTTCTTTACTTTAAGCCCTGTCGCACAGCAGCCCGCACTGCTGTGCATGAAGTCTAAAAAATAAAAATTAAAATAAACATTGACAAAGCCAATAGATCTCGCATAGGTGAAACCTATTGGCTTTGCCAATGCTTGTTTCTGCTGTTGCAGATGCTGCGATGCATACTTTACTAAGCTTGAAGGTTTTGTGTTTTATGCATCAACTACTTAATGTTGGATTGGTGACCTTCTGAGCTCCACCAGTTCATGCCTTTGCTCATGTACCCACAAGTCCTGTCAAACCGTAATTCCTTACTGGGACAGTTACTTGCAGGACAGCTAGTGTCCCAGCCCACAGGATCCACCTCGTGCAGCTGGAGGGGGCGCTGCTCATAGCTGGCAACCTCCCCAAGCTCAGGAGCGTCTTTGACTCTGGTCCAGCAGGCGGTCCACAGTCCTCTTCTCCTGCATATACCCCACCACAGTCTTTGTTTGAAAGAGGTGGTTAGGGTATTTAGAGCGGTGGACCACTGGCCCCGTGCGCTCTCATTGCCAAGTTCTCAAGGCCTTGGAAGCATCCTGCTGTCCTAACTGAACACTGCACTGGGGGAGGAGACATGGCAGCTCTAGAAGCTGAAAAAAGCAATGACCCCATAAACGGTGGGGTTCACTGAAGCGGTGTTACAATAATTGGTCTAGACCAGGGTGGTCCAGAAGGGGTGGACCATGCTAGATTTTCATGATTTGCACATAAAACACATACACGTATTAAATGGAACTAAATTATAACGTTGTTGGTTATCCTAAAGAAGTGGCACCGAGCCACCTCCTCGGACGTATGCTGAACAACACTGTTCGGTAGCCACTTGTCCCTGCTTGACTTGAGCTGCTAGTTCATATAGGCACTTTGCTTTTTCAACCAGGCCAACTCAGCCTAGTAGGGAGCATCTTAGAGGCATTGAGGTTTGACCAGGACTTTAAGTGCGCCGGGTTCCTCCAAGTCTCAGACCTGGTAGTAATTAAAAACAAAGTTTAGAACGGGTCCCTATTGGGTCCTATCTATATTCATGTTCTTAACTTTACTGGCAAAAACGGTGATAGATTTCTGTGGAAAAAAAAGTTACGGTGATTCATGCTAGCACTTTAGCTGCTGTTTATATTTTACATTTTACGTAATGTTGCGTCCCCTGAGAGTGTTAGCTATTTCCAGGATGTTGTGTTTCTGTATTTTTTCATGCAGCATATTACTCTTGTATAGTGCATCCTTTGAGCTGAGTCGCCTCCAGGTGTTTATAATGGGCCACGACTGAGAGCTCTAGAATGAGGTGGAAGGCAGTGAGAGTTTCTCACAGTGCCCGTCAGTGGGGCTAAAAGGTGTTCGGAATACATGTCCATTCAATCCTTGGCCTCTCTGCAGAGGGCAATGGTCACTTATTCCAGATGCATTTGTAATCCCGTGAAATCGTGAAGGAGGTACACAGCTGCCAAATTATTGATTAGGTGAAAGTAAAAGAAGATACAATTCTTACAGGTGAGTGGATACTTTGTGGGTTTTGGGGGTGGTGTCGTGAAGAAAAAGCGAGGAAGCGCTGTCAGGAGAGAGTGAAAAGAGGGGGGTAAAGAGGACAGAGATGAACTGTAAGATGAGCAGATGGGCAAGATGTGGAGAGACCAAGAAGAGATGTGGAGGGAAATAGAGTGAACATTGAGTCTCCTACCCATACTGCAGGCCACTGATGTTTAATTCCCAATCTCATGGTTTCAGAGTTGAACCATTTTCAGTGATATATGCAAGAACATTATTGTTGTTACTCATTTATCTTCAACAGCTAACATCCACTGGCAAAAACAGTAGTCCTGGTTGGTTTTACTTGCATGTCAGTTGTGTTATGTATGTGAATGCAATAACTGCAACCTCAGAGGAACCAGAAATACTCGTTCCGTGGCACACAATGGGAATCCCAGAAATGTAGTTTACATATTTAAGCCACACCCCTAATGATATAGGCCACGCTCCCTTTCGAGACCACTCACTATTCTCATTTCACTTAAGACCTGTTTTTGACCGTTGGTGTACTGAACGAAGTGTAGTAAAGTGAGACCATTAGGAACAGGTACGTGGAATTCCACATCTGTGATCTGTCATCAACGAATAAACGCCTGCAGAGCCAGTGTGCCTGTAAGGCAAAACAAACAAGGGCTGGCTCTAATCAGTAAGGCTGAGCCGGATTATCAAATAACAAGAACAAGGTGCCAATACTGATATCAATAATTCAAATCACAACTGGTCGTCCAAATCAAGAAAAGCAATTCAAGAATGGGAATCGCTATTTAATAGCAGTTTATTTCAATGTTAATACAAAACACTAATTTCTAAATTCATTACATAGTAAACAAGGAACATTGAAAAGTTTATAGGACACACCATGCTTTTCTTGATTTGGACGACCAGTTGAGATTTGAATTATTGATATCAGTATTGGCACCTTGTTCTTGAGTGTGCCTGTAAGGCAACGGCATTGGAACGGCACCTACTTGGGGTGCTAAATTAAAAAACAACCATTGACAGAGTCCAGGGGTCTCGCCTTTCAAAGAGAGGGTGACCATTAGGCTTTGCTAATGCTTGTTGCTGATGCTAAACAGCATCTGCAATAGAAAAGCGCCTGTATGATTCAGCGTAATGATCTAAACGCTCACATATGTCATGATTCTTTGATGGTCATTTTGTGTTTTTTAAATTTACTGTTCCAGTGTGTAGGACGCTTATCTTGGACTAGTAAATAAAAAAAACACAATAAAAGCTGTGCAAAAGGGCTGCAAATTGCCCTCCTTCCGAATAAAATAAAGACAAACATTGTTTTTTTTTTTATTTGATTGAGTGAGGCAGATAAATGTGTTGGGGGAGACAGTGGGAAACAGCACTGAATGCTGAGCAATAATGACCCACATGGAAGGGTGGGAGAGCAACGAAGAGCTTCTGGTGTGTTGGTAGATTGCAAAACAAAAAATACTAAAGCAGAATGCGAAGGCTAGGGAAGTGGGAAGCAAGGTGAACTAGGGGGTCAGCAACTAGAGAGCATGGGGAAGTGAGGTGGAAAGCAGCACATGAGGAAGAGAGCCGGAAAACACATGCACTCCTGTGGGGTGCTGCTAGAAAAAGAAAAAAATAGTTCCCCGAATGTAAGCAGTGGAAGTATTCCAGTCATGCAATCAAAAGGGTGGCAAAGAAGGTAGACCCCAGGGCAGTAACAAACACAAGTAGTGGAAGAAAGTCATCACATAAGAGGTGAGAAAATGAAATGAACAACAAAGCCAAGCAGTCATGAGCAATGGATTGCCCCAAAATCCACGTGAAGTCTTTATATTGTACACAGTAGATATCTCAATAACGGTTAGCTCTAAGCTGTCTGTAGGCGAGACCTAAGAAAATGCTTAGGCAGCTCTCCAGTTGGCAAAATTCTGTTTTGCCGGCAGCACTGAAGATCCTGCCGACAGCTGTTTGTGGAGCAGTCTAAAAACCCTAGTTCTTGTAGCAGCTGAAGCATTCGGTCTGTCTGTCTGTCCTGACTAGAGACCATGAAAGCATTAGCGTTTCATGGTTAAGCAGACAAATGAATCCACTGGAGGGATCTTTGTTTGGCCTCATGGGCGAAGGAAGGTCCCAATCCTGATGTAGCCTTTCATTCTTCAGAGTTGGATGAAATGAGCACATAGGAGTTTGGTAATAAAGCATCAGTGACAAGATGCCCACTAGGTTGAAGATGTGTTTTACAAGTACACATTGCTGTGCTATGCTAGTGGTCTTTCTCTTGGTGTAATGGCAGGGCGCTGTTTAGTCATTGAGGGTAGGTTTCATATGGTGTAACGTGCTGGGGGCACAGAAAGAAATAATGCTACTGACTGTAATAGCAGATGCTTTTGTGCATTTCTTTTGGAATTGAGTGCATTGAAGAGAAAGCATATATCCGCCCTATTTCTCCTCCTGTGTTTAGTGGTACCCCCCTCTGCAGTCTGAAGAGATCTAACCTCCCACCCACCCCCTCCTCCATTCTGAAGCGCTCTCTCTTTATAAGGCGCACAAACTGGTTTTCTGAAACCTGATGGCAGTTTACCAGCACCAGTGACCACCGCTTTACCCAAAGCAAGGCAGTGAGATGTTTTATGTGGATGTGCCCTCAAAAAGAAAGGTCCAGCCCCAAGTCTTGTACTTGCTCTAGTGCACCACCAACAGGTATTAGAAATCTATTGTTTTCATTGCTAAAGAAATGACAAAGACAAACAGGTTGGTGCTCAATGAAACACCCTAATTGGTGGACCTCCAGGAAAATGGACATTTGAGGAATGAACTCACCATAAATTAATTGTTTTTCTTGTACTCCTTTATTCCTGCGTATTTCAGACGTCATATGTTGCTTATAAATAATTGCTGTTGTGTTAAGTGTAACAGCTTTGATGTATTGATGTTTTTACTTATCAAAGCAATCAAAATGTATATAAACAAGCATTGAAAATGCAACAGGTCTCGCCTTTGGTTAAGTTAAACCTATTTGCTTTGCTAATGATATTGTATAGCAAAGCAAATGGCTTTAACTTAATCAAAGGCGAGACCTATTGCGTTTTCAATGCTTGTTACTTTTTATTATACTAACAATGAATACTAGTATTTCATTCAGTACTAGTGTACAAATAAAGTACCAGAAGCAGGAATGAGACATTCACTGACAGCTGAATTAAGTTGTATGGTATGCTTTTCAACGCGTGTTTAAAAGTATGTTGTGTCTGTTCATTCTGATGACATTGTGTTTTGTGAGAGAGAGCATGTGTAGGTGTGAGCATGTTTCTGTATGAGTGAGCATGTTTCTGTATGTGTGAGCATGTTTGTGATAGTAAAAGTGATTGAAAGAGCAAATGATAGGCAGTTAGAACGAATAAAGCTGAGCACAATTAATTGAGCATTATTGAGTCACACAGAGTGAAAAAGAGTATTTGGAACTGAGTATGGATGAGAATGAACAAGAAGGAGTATGAACGAAAAAGAATGAATGAGAACGAATGCGTCAGAATGAATGAGAATAAATATGAATGTGCGGGAGTGAATGCAATTGAGTGCAAAATTATGAGTGAGTGCATTTGAATGAGTCAGTAAGTGACAATAAATGAGAAAGAATGAGCATGAGTGAGTGAAAGTGTAAATATGAGTGGGAGTGAAAATGAGTGAGTAAGAGAGAGTGCAAGATAGTGTGTCAAAATGAGTTAGAATGAATGAGTGTGGGAAATTTATGAGTGGGAGTGAATGAATGTAAGTAAGCAGGAGAGAGAAGGTGGTGGTATGATTGCAAGTATATAGCTGTCCCTAGCATAATGAAGGTCATTCTTGACTTATAGAGGCAGCCGTGACAAAACACTGGTTCTGGCATGTTAGAGACAATTCAAAGCATGGTAGGCAGCTGTGACAAAGTATTAACTCTCGCATACTAGATATAATTCTTGGCTTATGGGGACACCCATGAAAAAATGCGGGCACTGGCATGCTGGAGGTAATTCGTGGCATAAAAGGTGCCCAGGGCAAAATTCTGGTGCTTTAACATTGTCATAGGGAAGACAACTGTGGCATATTGTGGGGGGGAAATTATGACAACATACTAGCCTCAAATTAAGAGACACCCCTTGGACATAGGCAGCTCTAATGGCAAAATCTTGTAAGTCGCACATTGTATCTAATTTTTAGCCTAAAGGAGCATCCATGGCATAGCATGGTCTTAGCTGGGGACATCCAAGACAACATTCTGGCCCTGGTAAAAAGGCGATATTATTTGACATATTGCGGACACCCATAGTACTTTGTGACAAAAATGGAGTCAACTTAAGGACAGTGTCAGTTTTCATTGGTCTTGCGCACAAAGAAATGACTTGAATATTTAAAGAATAGTCTTTTAGGGTCTGTGCCCTTTTAGAAAATGTATGTGATAATTGTACTTAAAAATGCACTAGCTAACCTTTTTTTCAAACTTTTGGGGATTACCCTTCTGAACTCCCTCTAAAACAGATGAGGCCCACTCACTTCAATCCCTTGATACAATTCAGAGCAAGTGTTACGGCCAACCTTTCTTAAATATCATTAGGTAAACGGTGTCTTGATGAGCACTGTTTACTTTTTGCAGCTTGCACTAGAGCCAGGACATTACACACAATCTTATGACTGAATTAAAAATGAACTAAAAGCAAAAACGCTTTTAAACAAGCTGTTGGTGTGTATAATTAATGTGAATATATGGAAAATTATATGTTTGAAAAAAACATCACCACTTTGCCTTGCACGAGTGATAGTGCTTAGCAAACGATTATAAATCAAAATGTACTACAAATAAAGTATAGTAATTTATTGATACATTTCTCGATGCATATACACTAGGGGAACAATTAAACCATGAATCTTTGTGGTATAAATAATTTTTGCTCTCAGCTCAATTTTTTGTGGTGCTATATCCTCTTCAGACAAAAACATACTGCACATATACATTTTCATTGAGTAAAGTTCCCCAGGCATATCTTATGCACCTTAATAGAGGATGCTGATAAGACCTTTCTGTTGTGTTATTTTACTCATTCTGTTAATATGGGACTTCAGGCATCAATTATGGTGATGCCATCAGTGGCGCCTCCTCTGCTAAGGAGGAGAAGCGTCACCTCACTGCAAAGCAGCAGTAAAAGAAAGAAAAAATAAAATGATAATAATTCGAGGTTATTTTCATTGTATTTTTCCCTGCTGCCAACAGCTCTGCGAGCGGGGCAGGGCTGCTCCGATGACAGAGGAGCAGGGAAGGAGTGGTTTTCCCACTTCAAGTGCGCATGAATGCATGGCAAGCCAATCTGTCATGCGTACTTCGCATGCTTTCCATGAAGGCTGCATTACAGCCTGCATGGAGAACATGATGAAGCATGACACCAACCAGGTTGGTGTGTGAGGGTTTAATTAACAAATCTTTGAGGTGCCAGCACATTACAAACGTCAGAGAGCTAATGCTTTTGGTTATTAATAAAATGCATGGAACCACAGCACTCAGACCTATCACAATGCTGCACTGCAGCCTTGAGATTGGCTTTGGGGAACCAATCACCAGGCTGCATTGCAGCGTTGTGATTAACTCAGGGGAGCCACAGCCTGGATGCCTCCTGTTTGGAAGATCGGCCAGGATAGAAGACAGCTAAAAGGCGACAGAGAGGCAATGTGAGGGAGTACGTTTTTTTTCTCCTTTTTTTACTCCCACTTACAACCCCACCCCTCCCCGCCACCCCTGATTGGTGCCGGCCACTCATGGTTGCCTTCAAGGGCAAGTAGCATCATTTCCTGGGAAGATGAAGCTTTAAAGGTCATGATGATTTCACTTCCGGTGATGCCAATAAGGTCAAAGGGTGCGTGATGTGATTGCCGCTACAGCTGGAATTTTCATTAATTGGTGCCCATGTCCGAGACTAGCTAACGTAGAAACAGATGCTGTACCATTCAACTTTTTTCTTTTTCTGTTTGTTCACTGTAGGAAATGAAGACAGTTGACAAAGAAATACGTACCTGGGATGTTTATATTGGACTAGAATCAACTGTTAAAAATCTGTTAGTTTCTTTAAGAGCTGTAAATGAGTTACAGAATCCTGCAGTGAGAAATCGGCACTGGCACCAACTGATGAACACAACTGGGGTATGCACTGTGGCGCTCTTATCTGTATAAACTTCAAATTGGTCAGGTTGGGCTTACATCATCTTCCAATATTGTATTTCTCACTGTAGGTACAATTTGTTATGAATGAAGAGACGATTCTGGGGGACTTATTAGCTCTGAATCTACACAGAGTTGAAGATGAAGTCAAGAATATTGTGGACAAAGCTGTAAAGGAAATGGCTATAGAAAAGGTATGTCTGCATGTTAACTTGAAACATGCAGTTTTTGATTGTCAGATACTGAAATTTTATTTTTTTGTTACGTACTCCCAAACTAGGTGTGAATTACTCCAAAATTATACCCTTGAAAAACAACTTTGGGTCCTGAGACATTAGCTGCATCAAACAGTATCACATACATATTTTGTATTTCCGCAGGCCACAACATCCTGTATCGTTTTTCCCTCTCTCTCAAACCTGGACGTCTTCAGTCCCTTGTGATTGTGTACCCCTTATGTTGTTTTTTCTTGGAAATTCCTTGTGATCTTGTAGGTCACTGTAAACTGCAGGCTTTCAACCAATACTTCTGCTGCATGACGGCCGGCCCATTGTGATCAGGGCAGGACTGGGAACCCAAAGCAGCCCTAGAAATTTTCTTGGACCAGTCCCTGATGAAGCACTGCCTGGCCCCTGAAGAGTGGAAATGCTTGCTTGCTACTTTTGTTACAGGGGGCCATTATTGCAGCACTGTTACAAAACTGCCCCCCAGTAGCAAAACTGGCCCTTACACTGCAAAACCGGCCCCCACCCTTTCAGCCTCCCAGGGAAACGCCCGATGCCTGCTTTGGCCAGTCCGGCAATGGCTGCATAAATACTTTACACATTACCTCTAAGTTAACCCTGGTTGCTTTTGTGCCAAACTACCAGAGAGTTAAGCACAGATTAATTTAGTGACTTTTGTAGTTCATCCTAACAATCATCCTGTGAAGGATTTTGGTTGTTGCCTGAGTTACCCAATTTCTTACAGTTTCTAATATGACATAGTGCCAGTATGAAAAAGAATTGCAGATGCTACAATGAGCAGGACCACTTATATAAGAACCTCACAATAATGTGAATCTCAAATTGTATAGAAAAAGACAAATGTTCTAGAAAAAGTGTTTGAAGATGTATAGCACTTTTGTTACAATTATTTTGTAAGTTCTCAAATAATTGTTTTCTAAATACACTACGCCCAATGTTTTAAAATATGTGTATATCAGTACAAACTGAACTCTATTTTGAAACAGAAGCAGTTAATGGATTCTAGCCTTTCAAATGAAAAAGCATGCAATTCATTTTTTTAATAATGTTTCTGAAACTCATGCTGGGAAGAAGGATACCCAGGCTGGGGGGTGATTGCCTCTTTCAGGCACCCCTAGCTATACTAAATCCACACTCCAATAATGAAAGTAAGGCCTCGATACAAAAAGGAGACAACATCACAATAAAGGGAAGCATGGGCAGGGCAAAAATAAAGCTAAATACAAGGGGAAACTCCTAAAAATGCACAATAGGAGAGGAGCATTAAATCAGACAAAAGGCACTGGAACCCCTTACAAAGACCAAATGGTGGTGGTGGTGCCCTAAAACGTTCACAAACTAAAAAGTAGGAGGGAACCCCACTAAGAAAATGATTTTAAAATGCCATTTCTCCTGTACTCCCTCACTCATCTGGAACATTCTCACCAAAGTAGCATAAACCCATGAGAATCACAGTATCTTGATGTGGCCCTGTTCTGACTTTTAGGAGTAGGTGGCCAAGGCGAGTTACAGATTGACCCCTTGCATTTAGTCATTACAGCTGATACTGGTTGGTTTGGAGCCATCTCTCTGCATATGACTGCATGTACGTCCATCTAACCTCGGAAGCTCCAAACAACGAACTATGTAACAATGTTCTGAAACAATGTCCTACCCTATGTAAAGCGCTTTGATATCTCCGGGTCTAGCCAGCGCTATAAAACATTTTTCCAATAAATAAATAAATAAGCATGACTCAAAATAAAACTGCTGTTAAGGGCAAATTGTGCATGACATTGTGTTGCTGCACCTCCTTATAGCTGTGAGGATTAGAATACATTGTTTTTTTCATAGCATTTCCTACCAGCCATAGGTCTGCAGCCTTTAAGTGCTGTAAATAGCAGAAAGTTGGACCTCGGAAGATGGAAATCTAAGAGTTTTCCTGAGATTTAAACTTGTGACCTGCCTGTCCTGCAAGGGGAGCTCTGCTCACCTTTCTTAGTCTCAAGTTCTCTTGATTTTTGTTCCTGTTCTTTCTCCTCCCTCTAGCCACTTCCTCCCGCCTCACAATCTTCCAGGGCAGAACATTAATTCAGCATAGAGCACGCTAGTACTGTAAAATAGCTCTCAGTTTGAGGGTCTGGCCTTCATTTTTAGTTTAAAAAAGCACTTACTGAACTATATAAACATGTATGTACAAGTAAATGCTTAGTTTTGTGTTTTTTACCCCTAGAGGGCAGGATGTCGTTTGGCATGGCATCAAGTCGACTGTGAACTTAAGCTGGGGCACTCACTGTCTCTGGTGGTTATTAATGGAGTCTTTCACTTGCTGGTACCACTCTCCAGCTGGTGAGACAGGTTTGACTCTGCCAGTTTAGACAGGATGCCTGATACTGAGTGCAGGCTTGCTCATGGGAACAAGTCATGGCCTTGAATAAGCCAGTTGGTGGATGAATAGATGTATGAGTGCAAATATGGGTAGCAATGCTTGATGACTTATTGAATGCCTAAACTCATCAATGACTGAAGAGGCACTTTCAGTTAAAAGTCAGACCTACTGGCATTGTCAGTGCTTATAATATGTGTCAAGCCAGGTCGGTGTCTTATGGTGTGCTGTTGGACATGTGTCATTTTAAGCTAATATTATATGTGTGCTTTGACAGTGCTGTTGAACTGGCCATGCTTTGGCCACTTCATGGCTTTTGTGTTATGTTATCTTCATGGTGGTGAGGGGTTTCTGTTTGGCATGTGCTATTTAAACTGTTGGCTGCTGTAGGTGAGGTTGAAATAGCATTTTCTGGCTTCCTGATTGGCTGCGTAGTCTTATTGGAAGTCTGATGAGAGCCCATATGTGGTCATCGGTGGTGTATTGGGTGCAATGAGATTTATGGTTGTCCATGCCTTGCAATGTCTCCAAAATATGAGCATAAATTGCTACACATGCCCTCTACTACTATACTAGGTATAACATCTTCAAGAATGTACATTAAAATAATCAAAGTAGCTAATAATCTAATAATGCAGTTTCATATTATCATTTTACCTTGGCCCTTAAAAAAATGATTTTTTTTGTTTGGCTAAACGCTCTTTGCTTTGCCTGGGAAGTGCACACTTTGAGTTTATATTCATAAAGTGACGTTTCCATTACACTAACAGGTGTCCCAAGGATTCTGCTCCTACACAGAACTGTGCATAGAGACTTGGAACCTCAGTGAATTAGGGTGTGCCAAAACTCACCTTAGTAGCCAAAATCCCTTACCAGACTAGCAATCAGTGTCTCATAGGTTCTTACTCACTCCCAATGATTAGAGAACCCAGAACATGAACTTAGAACACCTCAGGTAACGTGGAACACATGAACACTCTTTCGTTATACTATCATACTAGTCCAAAACGAGGAGTAAATGAAGACGCGCGCAAGCTTGAAATATTAATTTCTAATGCCGTGTTCTCAGGCGCAGTATCTTAGCTAATACAAGCAAACATATTATAAGCAACAAGGTTATCAGCATAGTTACTATTCCATAAAATACAAAGGGAGAAAGCATGTTAAAATGCTAAAGGGAAGAAGGCTAAATAACACCTCAGTCTTACCCTCCCTTGCTAGTATATTATATTATATCTAAAGAAGGTCTTGTTGGGTTTTAGAAGGGCGGTCCCATACCTCTGGTCTTAGTAGAAAGGGATCACATCATCTTCTACACCAGCTCTCCCCATGCGAATATTCATCAAGTGTGTTTGCATGCTCTGCGCAGTGCATTATTAAACGCACCAAACCCAGAGTTGGCCACAGCTGCATATGTGTTATGTCTAGGATGTGCGCTGATCAGACCGAACAACAACCACTGTGTTGAAATAACCTTAAAGGCCTCGGAACTCACTGTTCAGACATAGCTTACCAAGCAAAGCTGATACTATAGGAAAACATATTATTCTCATGTGAAGCAAAATATTCTACTAGGCTCAAAGCATTAATAACAATATGTGCTGTGTGCAGAAGCAGCAGAAAGGAAAAATGGCGTTTAAACTTCTAATAAGCTCATGCTAAATTAACACAGTGTAAAGGCAAAGCCTATCTCCATGACACCCTCCCTTGATCCGAGCATGGATAAGATAAGATAAGATAAGGGGCAAATTCATGAAAGCAGAGTTCAAGAACAACAGTCAGAACAAGTTTCCAATTTGCACAAGGAGGAGAGAAAAACATTTTTTGAATAAAAACTTCATAGTTCATTAAGAGGTCAATGTTAAAAAATGTAGCCTTTGGACATAGTGAAGACAAAAGGACAGGGCCACAAAAAAAAAAGAAATTGATAGAAAAGAAAAATTGCTCAATGTCCAATACGTGGCTTTGGTCATGGAAGAAAGAGTCAAAGACACATCTCATCCTAATAATGAATATGCAAAATATGCAGCAACAGCCTCCAACAGGAAGTTACTGTTCTCATCTGGAAATAATTCGGCCATCCAATTTAACAAAGGGAAACAACATACAGGTTCCTCAATTATCGGAGCCTCTAGGACCATCAGAGGACAACTCGGTGGGTTTTCAATCAGCTGCGTGCCAAGAAATCTTGCGCTGCTGCGAACACATTCCAACGACCCAGAACTCTATGCATCGCTGCAATGGCCATAATCCCTCCATCAGAACAAAGCAATTCATGAGCACCTAAGGGGCTCATAAGTTGTTAATAATCCGCATCAGGAAACACCGTATTGCAGAGACACAAATCCAGTGCCCATTCAAAGTCGCAACTCAGGCAATGAAAGACAGGCTGGACGCATGTAAAGTAGGAAAATCGCAACGATAATCCATAAGCTGCACTCAATGTAGCAAGAGGCAGCGCTCCATAGTACTCAAGCATTTGGGTTTGAAGCAGCCCCAGCCGAGACAGCTCATCTTGTAACACAGGTTGTGCATCCATTTTGAAACAAACAAAACAGTAACAGCATGCCTGCAGCCAGAGCCAGCAGTAAGGGAAATCCACGAAACAGGCTGGAAAAAATGGAATGAAAAAATGCTGGAAAAACACCAAATATAGTCTGAAAAGAAGTCACTAGGCCACTGCTTACAACTTTAAAAATGTGAGCCAGCCCTGTGGTGGAGGATGCATTAAAGATAGTGTGAATTAACTCACCGAAATGCAAGGGCAAATCAGTATTCAATAAGGCATGCACTTCTGTGCGGGTGTTAGCCACTTGAAGGACAAATGTTTCACGAGCAGATGTGAGGGCAACTTCTTTCTGGGACAATAGAGCTCTTATGCAACTCATCTTGTTGAACTCTGCTTTCAAGGTCAGAATCTTGGGCCAGATGGAAACATCAAGCTTCCCATGTGGAGGAGGATACATTACATTTTTACAGCAAACCACACGCTCACTGACTGTAACGACATAAGCAATTCCCGCTACCAACCCACAACAATCTTCATTATTTAAAAGTAAATAACTCCTGTTTGCCAGTAATGTGAATGTGGGCACGATAGCAGGCACAGGTGTACCTTTTGAAATACAGGCTAAATTCAGCTCATTCTGATTACAGGAGCCATGTAATTGGATGTGTCTACACATCAACGAGTGATCTGGTGCTTCAGTGCAATCTTCGCCATTCAAATAAACTTCCTTACCCTCCCTAAGGCATCTATAGGTAAAAGGAAGCGACCAAGCTTCATGGAGATAAGTACTGCCAAGAGGCTCATATCTACCAATGGCAAAGTACTTCATACCCGCCTCGAACTTGAATAAAGGAAACGGGAGAGTTATTAACCCGTGGACAAGCCACGTTGCTGAATTGGCCTCCGCCACCGAAAATGGTAAAGGTTCCATCCTTTCAATGTGTAACATAGAAAAAGATGCATCTTTCATTGAAAGCAAACGCTGCTTGTCAGTCAAATTAAACGGGGCAAACAATGATGACGTGTTCATGCAATGCCAGGGCACTTTTCCTGCCTTCAAGGTTGGCAGTGTCCATGCAAACTGCATAATAGAAAGCAATTTATTTTGACCATGGTACAAAACAGACACTTCATCTTGCACAATGTCAACAACAGTTGATACAATATTGTCTAACGTGTAAATGCGGGAAGAAAGTGTGTTTATGCTATTATCTACAACTGCTAGAACCTTTTCTAAATTAGCCTGATCTATAGCTCTAATGCGGGTAGCAGCCTCAACTGGGACGTTTTCGAGACTTCGTTGTATATAGCATATATCCATCTTTTAGATCTGCCATTAGCCGGGCCCTTTATAAAATCATTCAGATCAACATCGTCAGTCAGTTTAGACAAATGCAGTTTAACTGACGCCAAGGTAGAATGTTTGAGCCAATTCTGACATAATTTGCCAACAGAATAGGTAGTCATAGAATGGCCACTTTCATAACGGGATCCACCCTGACTTGTGTAAAGCCATGAGCTAAACCCAGAAAATGATGCTGGCAAGAGTCAGCACTTCTGTGCCAGAGCAACCAGACCTTGGGATCCAAACTGGATATGTTAAAAGAAGAATTTAGCAACAGAGTTTGTAACACTCTGATCGAAAATTTAGTGGCATTATTCCAACCAGAATATTCTTCCAATTCAGGAAAAGAAGGAGCATTTTTTAGTAGTAGCCAATCCAAAGCAAGTCGTCTGTGAAATTGTAGAATTCAAAAACAACATATGGTTTGGGATGAGGCATGCACGATGCAAAGCCTCAGTGCCTTGCACTTGCCAGCTTTTAGAACCCCAAACAGATTTAAGGTCAATGGTATCCTTCCAAAACTCGTAGCCTCCAACGGCCAACTGGTCTAGAAAGGACTTCGAATATAATAATTTAGTATCAGTAAGTCTAACTTTGGATGTGGACTTTTCAGTCATTTTAAAATAAAATGCATTGGGATTTGACTGATTAAAATCAGTAAAGTAAGTGAACCTTTTCAAAAAGGAAGCAGAACTGCCTTGTATAGGAGCTGGACAATGTTCCCATTGTGTATAATTGACAGTGTTCCTCCTGGTATTAGCTTTATGGAGGTAATGATTGCCAAAATGTTGGTAACAATATAAATCACCGTAATTAGCAGACTCTAAATTCAAATCTTCAGCATCAAAGGCAGCATAATATTTCAAATCAGAAAACAAAGCTTCTATGGCCTGAACATCCCAATCATCAGAACGTATATTTTGTTTAATTACATCCCCCATAGAAACTCTAAGCACATTAGAGACATTTATAACCTCAGTGGGCCCATGGATATGAAATCGAACAGCATCCCATACAATCACATCTAAGACTAGCCAAGCAGTGATATTAACAAAAGTCAGGTCCCTCTTCAATCTGTGTGATGGGGAATGGGGAGCCAATGTTCCATTGATATGTCGGATACATGTTCTCTCCTCGACATAGTGTCCATTCACGAGTCGGAGAAAATACACCACAAGGCCAATTGGCATAAAAAGGTAAATCAAAAAAAGCACCAAACAAATGTAGGTCCAAGGGGGAATCAAAAAATGTTTTTTAAACAGTTTTGCTAAAACAGTTAATTTTGAACGTTTCTTCGATGTGTGTGAATCAGTGTCAAATGAAAATCTGGATTCTGTAGCCAAACGAGTTTGCAAATCAGGCATCGATAAGTCAGTTGGGTAAGTGTAGTCAGTTTCATCAAGTTGAGTACCAGGCAGTGTACTAAATAAAGGACTAGAAATTGCAGGCATCTCGAGGGCAACATCAGGCATCGGTTTAGAAGCCGGGGCCAAAACAGAATTTCTCAAAATCGAAGGACATGAGACTGCCGGTGTCATACTAAGAAGAATCGGCAATTCTGTGTATCTTGACATTGTCAATGGAGATCTACCTGTTTTCCTTATGACCTGGAAGTGGTGGTAAAATGACTGTTCTTGTGCCCTTCACGCCAAGCACCGAAACTGGAACTCGATAAGAGGGACCAAATTCTTTCTTGTTTTCGATCTTCTCTCGAACCAGTTCTCCAACTTGGGGTATCCAGCCAGCTACCGGGATCAGCAACGCATCATCCGAGGTGGAGGGCAAATGTTTCTTTGCAAGACTGTCTCTCGTCTTTTGTAGATCCTGTAAAACATTGCAATGTTAATCTACGTCAAAGGAGGCAGCAACAGCCGCCTGGTCTAGACCGTCAAGGTCCGGTACGAACATCTTGATACCAAACAGCATTTCGTATTGGGGTCCGCCCACCCAGAGACCTTCTAGGGAGATTATCTAGAGCACGCTGCATGCTATTGAGGTGGGCCAGCCAGTTCCTGCCAGTGCCTATAACTCTAGCTGTCAAAGGCTTCTTTCAATCTCAGCTCATTCGTTCCACAACACTACTACCCTGAGGCCTGTATGGAGACGAAAACTTGACTTGGACCCCCTTTGAAGTCATGGCATCCTTATACGCCTTAGAGGCGAAAGCCGGACCCTGATCCGAATGGAAGGTACCACAGGCAAAAGTCCCTACAGAGACACTCAAGTCTTTTATGACAGTTCATGGATCAGCGCTGCGGTGTGGCCACACCCACACAAAGCGTGTGCATGAATCAACTGCTACTAATATGTTCCTTTACGCAGTATCAGAGGAAAAATGACCGCAGTGATCTAAATAAACACAACCAAGTGGTTTAATAGATATGTACAACTGTGTCTGGGGTGGACGCGCAGCAGTTGAAGGTTTAATCTGCTGGCAAATGTCACATTGAAGGACATAATCACGCCTCTGTTTGTACAGTCCCCGCCATCAGAAACGTTGTTGTAACTGAGATACAGTTGCCGAAAAGCCTGCATGCGCAGACGCAACACCTTCATGGGCCAGCTGTAATCAGTGCTAACCTGCAGTCCGGGTTGGGAATCAACCTTTCACCAACATCCGGTATTTTCACATAAGGAATTTTATCAGGACTTAAGTGGTATGAATATTTTGAAGGGAATCCCTTAGGATATTTACTTCCCTTCTCAGTCGCAGCAATGCCTGCCAAGATGTCATCATCGATCTTACTTTTGGAACGTGTAACTGCTGCAACCAAAAATGTGGATACTGCTGATTTCACGGCCTCATCGGCCAAAGAATTGCCAACAGCGTGGACTCCTACGCGCTGATGACCAAGAGTGTGAATTACATACACAAGTGGCAACTGCTCTTTAAGCTCAGCAACTCTGACCCAGATCATTTTATGTTTTATTGTGCTACCTTTGGAATCAAGAAAATCATTCTGAATCCAAAAGAACAGGTTCTCGTTGTAAGACTGGACACAGTAGTAAGAATCACTCACAATAAGAGTTGTCACACTAGGATCAGCGTACTCCAATGCAAGCATCAGAGCACGAAGCCCTGCCAATTGTGCGGTTCAGTCCCCTAAAGTCTGCTTGTGCATGACTCTGGACTTGAATTCATCATTCACCATGGTACCCACCACAATGGCGCAAGCTGAGACGTATGCGTGTTTAGACCCATCAGCAACTTGCGCTGAACCATCAGTGTAAATGACACAATAGAAATCCTCCAAAGGCCACATAGTCAATGGCACAGGATGAACAAACTCATACCGCAAAAACTCCTGCGCTTGTAAGGAGGCATAAAAAATAAACGTGACATCCGGAGACGTCAATGATGCAGCCTATTGTATCCACCTTGGGTGTAAAGCTTTAGAATTTGGTACACTGGCCTTTGTCACTGCCTCTAGTGCAGGACACGGAGTAACAACCAACATGCGTTTTCCCTGCGACAGCGCACGTTCTTCAAGAATCGCCATTAGCACTGCTGTCAACTTTTTCCACAGTGGAAAACCACATTTCTGCCGAAGTGTACAAGTGTGACTTGTAAGCAATAGGTACCGTGTCTCCTTTATTAAAAGTAAGGTAAGTGAAACCCGCAGCCCCAGGGATGATTCTTATCACCAGGTTGGTGTAGTTATCACGAGTCAGTAAGAGTTTAGATTCAAGGAGATCAGCCTGCAAAGATTGCAAAATAGCTGAATGTTCTGGCAGCCAGCAAAATTTGGTAAACTTTGGTTGTATCAAAGCATACAAAGGCTTGATACGCTGGGGATATTCGGGTATATAGGTACATCCAAAGTTCAAAAATCCCAGCAAGGACTGTAATTTTTTCAGAGTCGTAGGAGCGTGCAACTGTGCGCATTTCTCCAAGAAGTGAGGAGCCAATCCTCGACCTTCATTGTTGAGCTTGTAGCCCAGGAACAACACTGTGTACTCTGCAATGTGAGACTTTGCAAAGTTGAACTTGTAACCAAAGTCCGCATTGTTACAAATGATGCGGTCAACGCAACACAGATGCGCCCAAAGCTCGTCGTCTGTGAGATATATGTCATCCACTTATGAACACGCATCAGTGTCAACTCTCTCCAAGAGAGAGACTATACAGGCAGCAAACCCACCCGGACTATTCTTATAGCCCATCGTTAGGCGTTTAAATTGGTGTTGTTTGCCGCCACAGGTAAAACTGGTCCATTGGGAACTTAGACCATCCAAATTGTGGGCAAAAAAAACGTTGGATATGTCAAGTGTGGTTTTAAACCGTTTTCGCACAAGACCAGCCACCAAAGCAGAGCTGTGGGTATTCTGTACTGCACAGGTACGGCAATGCAAGTTTAAATGCCGGTAATCCAATACCAAACGGTACGAACCGTCAGGCTTGGTCACAGTAAAAAGTGGGTTATTTATTGGTGACACACAAGTTTCAATTACGCCTTGATATATTCCAATTGTTCAAGGATTTCCGCAACGGAAGCCTTAGCTTCACGTTGGATGGGATATTGAGGTTGAGGCTGTGGCAGAGACCGCAATCGAATCTCGTGGTGTGGGGAAAATTTATCCCAACCACAATGTGTACGGTACAGAGCCGGCGCAAGGGCCTTAGCCCACTCTTCTGCAAAATTCAGCGCATGCTCCTTCGAAACTGTGTGCGCGAAACTAGGGAGGATAACCTCCTCCCCTCTCGGAGCCGTGAGAACAAAAGGTGGGGGCCAGTCAGCCTCCGCTAACAAAATGTCATAGGTAGTTGTAAGATTTTCCCAAAATACCACTTTTATGGTACGTTGTATGTCACCTTCAATTAAAAGGACTATTTCATGAAGTCTATCAGTGGAGCTACTCTAGTATCAGCTGTCTCCGCAACAATGTATTGGTCAGTCGCTGTCACCTTCAGTAGTGGACGCTGGGTCTCTCGCACTATGGTAATCCGCGCCGCGCTGTCCAACAACGTCAGCCCCCATGTCAGATTCCGAAGCTGCGTTCTCACTATCTGTGGCATATCTCGCTGTTAAAGCGGCAACTTTCTTCTTCTGAAACTAGGATCTTTTCGGTGTCGAATCGTTCTGCTTGCCTTTACTGTCTTTCGGGCGGGGCTGGTCGCGTCCCTGCTGGCCACCCCGACCTCTGCCGCCTCCTCCATCTCCGGTCGATGAGGCCGATGAGTCCTGAAAAGAACGAGTAGAGTCTTGTTCAGAAACCTGAAAACGATCAGGTGATTTTATCGTCGCACGATCGCGCAAGTCATAAACATGTTCTGTAGGTGCAGGCACTGGTGATGCAGGACGTGACCCCTGTTTCTGTTGCTGTTGTTTACCCTGTTTCTGTTTTTTCAGCCAATTTTGCTTTTTAGCCTTGGGCTGGTCGTCTGTTTCCGACTTCTGCCCTTGGGGTTGTTTTTTCTCTTTTGTAGAGAAAGGCTTGACACCCAAACTATTACGGCTCACGGTCTTATAAGCCGTCGTAATGATTCTCGGTAACTGTCGGGGTTTATCGGCATCAGAAACAGCCTGCAAAGCATTAGACACCTGAAAGCTTACCACATCTCCCTTGACATTTGCAAGTACGAGATCAGAAACTACTTCAAAACTGCCGCATAGCCGCATACCCAATTCAACCACTGCCTCAGGTCTGTGCTCATCCTGAACACGTTTAATAACCGAGGGTAGGACGGTCATTGACGGAGTGACGAAGCACCTCGTATACACCGCCGCAAAAATCTTACCCGAAGACTCACAGTCACCAGCTTCTGGTATCAAGTCTTTCGGAAAACTAATTGTCAGAATCCTGTGTTTTTCAACAGGAGTCGTGTTAGGAAATACTGCTTCCAACTGGTCATATTCTTCGGTAAGCAAAAAGGCATATCATCATTATCCTGGGGGCGCTTGCCCACCACTGCATTGACCATGACAGGACTAAGCTTCATTCCGCTCGGTTCGGCTGGAAGCACCGCAACACCTGGGGCACCACCCGGGAGGTTGTGGGTAATATATTGTACTAACAACCGAATTACACTAATCGCGACCGTATGCAACAGCCGTAAATCTGCAACGGGAACCGCTCCATGTCAAGGATGTGGTTTAAATCCAGCCAAAACAGGCCAGGTAGCGCCTGGAATGGACAAATGACCTAACCTTGTGACTAACAAAGTGTGGGGTAGGGCGCCATTAAACCAAACTCAGTGCTGCCAAGCATTAATAGGAACTTCCTGTGTCCTATATGGAGCATATTCCCGTGGCACGGCAGTGGGAGCATAAGTGTCGAGCACACCAGTATTTGCCTTCATAGCAGGGAAGGTCACTCACGAGTAGAAAATCTCGAAAGGGTAAGCTACTTCCGCACTCACCACCATAATAACTACCATGCCATCCAATCCGACGTTATAAGTTTAAAAATGATTGCGAACCGCAATACGACTATGCTGCAGTATGTCAACGTCAGGCTTAACGACACAGTAAGAAAGATGTGCAATAAAAACCTACATAGCACAACTGGGTAGTAATTCAAAAGGAAACCGTTTAAAAAGATTCAAGCTTGAAAAGACCTATGTAACTATAGGTAGGTTTTGTCCGACACCACTGGAAACAATAGTGAAGGGGGTTAAGGACTGATAGAAGTACTACTCAAGTGTCATGTAATAAGACCACCAACGATTGGGCGCGATGTTGCAGGGATTCTGCCCCTACACATAACTGTGCATAGAGACTTGGAACCTCAGTGAATTAGGGTGTGCCAAAACTCACCTTAGTAGCCAAAATCCCCTACCAGACTAGCAATCAGTGTCTCATTGGTGCTTACTCACCCCCAATGATTAGACAACCCAGAACATGAACTTAGAACACCTCAGGTAACGTGGAACACATGAACACTCTTTCGTTATACTATCATACTAGTCCAAAACAAGGAGTAAATGAAGAAACGTGCAAGTTTGAAATATTTATTTCTAATGCAGTGTTCTCAGGCGCAGTATCTTTGCTAATACAAGCAAACATATTATAAGCAACAAGGTTATCAGCATAGTTACTATTCCATAAAATACAAAGGGAGAAACCATGTTAAAATGCTAAAGGGAAGAAGGCTAAATAACACCTCAGTCTTACCCTTCCTTGCTAGTATATTATATTATATCTAAAGAAGGTCTCGTTGGGTTTTAGAAGGGCGGCCCCATACCTCTGGTCTTAGTAGAAAGGGATCACATCATCTTCTACACCAGCTCTCTGCATGCAAATATTCATCAACTGTGTTTGCATGCTCTGCGCAGTGCATTATTAAACGCACCAAAACCAGAGTTGGCCACAGCTGCATATGTGTTGTCTAGGACGTGCGCTGACCAGACCAAACAACAACCACTGTGTTGAAATAACCTTGAAGGCCTCGGCACTCACTGTTCAGACATCGCTTACCAAGCAAAGCTGATACTATAGGAAAACTTAGTATTCTCGTGTGAAGCTAAATATTCTACTAGGCTCAAAGCATTAATAATAATATGTGCCGTGTGCAGAAGAAGCAGAAAGGAAAAATGGCGTTTAAACTTCTAATAAGCTCATGCTAGCTTAACACAGTGTGAAGGCAAAGCCTATCTCCATGACACAGGTACATTTTGTTCCTTTTCGAAACCGGCCATTAACCCTCCCTTTCACAGATGCTGCCTCACTTCACACCTTCTGCACAGTTTCTAACCAACCCCTGGCTTAATGCACAGCAAACAATGGTGTTTTCAGCTCATGTTTCTTGTGAAGTGGCCATCTTTATGCCACAAAAATACAAACTAAATTTGGTTGACTTCATTTTTGGTTACTCATTGAGCAGTTCTGTTCCACTGGACACTAGAAGATGTGTTTGGCTGGAGAGAAGACTGGAATCGAAATAACTATATGATTGTGTGCATGAGAACATCATAACATTTGAGGTGCGTGCCAGATTTACAAATGAACGCCGTGAATTTCCTATGCTCCCTAGAAGATAGGCAGGCTGCTGAATGCCGTTTTAAATACTGTGACGCACAATTTTTTTTCATTTCATGATACAACTTGAACTCAGTGTAAACGTTTTACAGAGTTCATGCTGTATCATGAAATGAAAAAAATTGTGCGTCACAGTATTTACCAACAGCCGCAAGCCGAATATTTCATTGACTGCGCTCCTGCTAAAAATGTCTTTTTAGCACAGTAGTGCTGTGCCGCCCACCACCCATAAATCAGATCTGGCCACCACTGGAAACAAACAAATAGCACTCACCTGCGCTGTGGGAGGCAGACAAGAGAGATTAAATTACGGGGTGCTGATCTCTTTCCTGGCTGGCCTGTCCTGCTGTTGTCTCCCTCTCTGTTCTCTGAATTCCTGCCTCGACTTTGCCTCGTCACGTGCACATCCTAATGCGCATGAGCATGACTGTTGACCCCACGCTAAAAAAATCGGCGGCACCGTGGAAGGAGTGACATATGCGCGCTGCACACGTCTTCAAAAATTAAATCATTTATTTGAAATCGTCGCGGCACCGCAGCTCACACCAGGTCTCTCAGACAGCCAGGCGGCCTGATTGTGCTTAATGTACTGCTGTAAGCACTGTGTTCTGTTTGTTGGGGCTGATTCGGACCATTATCGGTCCATATCAGCCCCAGCAACAGAACCGGCCCCCTGTCACGAAACCGGCCCCCACTCCATCCAGCCTACCGGGGGATTGCCCGGTGCCCGGATTGAACAGTCCGGCCCTGATCGTGATTCACTGCAAAGTGAACATCTTCAAAGCATCTAGATAAATATATGATTTATCTGCACCTAGTCATGATAATGGATACATATACTCTTTCAAAATCAGGTGGAAAATGGTGTTTAGAAGGCTTTTGAAGAATGGCTAATTACCACCATTTGCTTCTCCACTCTGGTCGTTCAAGCCTCAAGTACAGTGGTAGATGCGATGTTTCTATGCTCACAAGTGGAACAGATACATCACTTTGACTAATTTAAACATTTTCGGTCCGATTCACAAAGGTAAACTGAGACAAAAGTCTAACTTTATGACTTTTGGTAGTCACAAAGGGCATTTATGAATAGTAGAGTCAGACTTTTGTCCTAATTAAATTTAAGTTTTGGTCTTAATTTTAACTTATACCAAAATTGGGGTAACGGTCTAACTTTACTTCATGTAAATGCCCTGTGTGAATACCAAAAGTCGTAAAGTTAGACTTTAATCTCAGTTTACCTTTGTGTAGTAAAATATTCTTTTTTTATCAATAAGGCTTTAATTATTTCCTTATTTTCTTAGACAGTCTTCTTTTGGATGGTTCCAAATCTGCATCAGGATAATTTCCTGTAATTTTAACCAATTCAAGCATCTCCATCCATCTCTTTTTCTTGCCTATATACAAACATAGCTTGGGTTGCCTGCACTCTTTATCACTAACAGTCTTTGCTACTGCTATTAAGCAAATGCCCCAAAAAGTTTGTTGAGAAAGAAACTCCCTGTGATCATATGTGCTGTAATCCCATGTGAAGTGTTTTGCCAGTAGGTAGTCAGTCAACTCCTTCAATAAGCCTTCAATTCCAGTTGATTCATCTACACTGTTTTTCCTTGTGATTAAACAATAAGCATAAATCTAACATATGGACTGATTGAATAATGGTTTGAGAACATTTTCTGGTGGTTATAAAAGCTGGTTCATAACTTTTATATTATGCCTCGTGGAGGAGTTCTTTATACTTTAGTACCATTAAAGGACAGCAGAAGAAACTGCTACCATTAGAAATAACCTAAGAAGTCCTTTGATTTTGTTTTCTGATTCATTAAGGGCCAGCTGTATCACTTTAAATTCTTTTGATGTGGGGGTTTCATGTTATTCCTATGTTTGTCTCAATGGCTTCTTTGATGTGATCCTTTTTGGTCATCATCACTAAGGCAACCACCACTATTGCGATTCTGAAATTCAACCCTGGTGAATTTTCCGATTTCTTGATCAGTGGACTTTTCTTATGTGACAGATGTTTCTTGAATTTCCCGAATTTGTATGAAACCTTCTTTACACCCCTCAACATAAATCCCTTCCTTAAATCCAAGGTGTCCACTTACGGATAAAGTTTACTCATTCTTCTAACTATCTTATATTCTGGAATTCGTTGACTTTGCTAAGAAAATATTTATCATCTTAGTTTCCTCATGGACAGGAAATCTTCATTCTTTGAGGGAAATAATATTGTAGCTGTAGTTGTGACACATGTTACTCCTTTCAAGAACATTAATCTCTTGTTCCTGGTCCTCATTATGCTTCCCTGGGTTTACCTTAACTTTTTCATTGAACTCTAAAAGAGACACTCTTTGTTTAGATGTAGATAGTCTTTCCTGTGTTTTGACCTGTGTCTCTGTAACGGCTGAGTCGCTAAAAATGTAAATGTCAGGGACTTGATGCTAAGACGTCTGTTAAATTTCCTTCTTGATTACCTGAGAAAAGGGCAATACCTCCCAGTTGCCACAGTGCTTCCCTGCACGTAGATATACATGTGAAAGGTGTACCAGTTAGGAGGAAAAAACCTACCACAGTAAAAAACCTCAAAGGCAAAATTATTGTTCTTGATTGAAGGTGAGGAGTAATTTAGAAGTTGTTAAGCCAGGTACTTAACTGTCCCTGATATCAAGGAAGAAGAAGAAGCCAATCAAGAAATCCAGAAGAAAATCCAAAGGGAAATCCAGCTGTAAAGGAGCATGAAGCAGGGACAGATAGCCAAAAGTATTTGACAGTGGGTGATGAACACAACAAAAAATGAAGGAACAAATGTGTTGCAACACATTCTTCACTCATCAGCAGGGCCGGACTGGGAACCAGAACCGGCCATGGCAAAGTGCTCGGCCGGCCCCCCTCCCCCCCCTCCGAGAGGAGAGGGGAGGGGGGAGAGGTGCGACTGCGCTCTGTGACAGGGCCGGTTTTCGGCCGTTTTTGTTACAGGGCCGTTTTTGCAGCATAACGGCCCTGTAACAAAAACGGCCCCAGGGGCCCAAAACCGGCCCCCAACCATGCGGCCCACCGGGGAATTGCCCGGTGCCCTCAACGGCCAGTCCGGGTCTGCTCATCAGGGCCGCCTTTATATATGATACAGGAACTGCCATCATAGGAAAAGACCTTGGTGTTGGATTGGAACCCTCAGACAGAATCCTCTGATCAGACCACATCTCAGAAAGACAAATCATAAGGTGTGATCACACTCCTTTCCTCTAACTCCTGATATAAACTTGGTATGCAAAGAGGAAGCTCAAGTTTGACATCTTTTGTGAAATGCTGAACGTCACTGTTCGCCAAAGTCCTTTCTATCCAACGGTCCATGTCAGCCGCAGAGCACCCATTCGGGCGATCGCATAATTAAAAGCCCCATTACAGTCCAGGCCTGCACAGATATCCATCCGCAAGCTGAGCGCAATGTTTTGGAACATGTCACCTCACTGCACAGTAAGGACAATATCTTCCTTTGATGTCTCGCAACCTCTGATAAGCTCTCAGCGTTGGTGTGATGGTTGTTTGTTCTGCTATTTCTTCTACCTCACTATTCTCGCTGAGGATCATAAAAACCCTAACAATGTTTAAACTATGTAGTGCATGTAATATTAAGAACATGGATGTGCAATGAAGTCATATATAACAGAGTGCACATTTTTTTACAAAACACAGGTGTGTTAAAAAAGTTGCGGGAGACAAAACATTGGAGTTTATGCATATATGCATTTTTAAAAACAGATTTTTCTAAGCTTTCACTTACATTATAATTGTACTAATGAGACTTGAATTTAATTTCTGACAAATGGTGAATCAGATGTCTATAGCTCTCTTTAGCATAGAGTTAAAATGTCAGTAATGTGCAAATGAAACAGCAAATAGTATGTAAAAGTGAGGATCTAAGCTTGATTTTATTTCCGTTTTTAAGCATCATCAGGACTATGTCATTTTTAGGGGTGGACAAAATATACTGTTCTGCCGGCAGAACTGCCTAAATTTTGGCAACTCCACGTTACTCTTGTAACACAGAGTTCCGGCCAAATTCCACCAATCACCATGTGACTAAATTTTTTCTCGAGCCTGGCTCCAGAATGGTAAGTTGGCAAGCGAGATTTGGCATCCCCTAGCATGATTTCCGGTCACTAGGAGGACATCCAGTGAGATTTTTCTAACACAGACTGCTGCGACCCTTTATGGTCAGAAGGCTGTTGCTCAAGTAGAAAATCTACTTGAAATGCAGCAAAATCAACTTGAGTAGCTGCGCCCTCTGGCCCACCCCATGGTGCTATTCTCGCTGATTTTTCTGTGCAGAAGGTGCTCCTGGCGCTAAATCACAGTGCGAGCAAGCGAAACATGCTTATTTCTGTGGGTGGACGAAACTCTACGGAATCTCGCTTAGGTTTTAAGTAACTCGACATATTTCTGCAGAGTCAAATTTTGTGAGTTCTGCCCACTCCTAATCATTTTCAAAATCTCAAATGTAAACAGTAACTTTGATTGTTTCGATTCAGTTTTTAGTAACATATAATGTTAAAGTGTGGTTAAGAAAATCCCCCTTTTTGTATTGTTACCCCATTTGCTCCTGAATTATTTCGCTGGTTTTAGATTCTGCTCACTGGAGTACTGCTGTCCAGTGCTTAGTGTATGTGCTCTGATCCCTTAAAAGTGTAAAAACTGGCTAGCGCCTGACTGACATATTAAACTTTTCTATAAGGCTGTAGTGTATGGTGCGGAAATACACCCTTGGCATGAAAAGTTAAGTGTCACCTCTGGACTGCAGCATTTATTATGCCATCCATTAGTGTAACAAAGGAAAACATTGCACCAGGTCTACCATTGTACCCAACTGCTGCAGTGTAAAACCGGCAGCGCGACCTGTTCATATTACCCTTTTTGACAGTTAAAAACCTCCTTTCTAAATATCAGCAAGTCCCCCCTACGTAGGCCTCCTGGCCCACTAGTTAGGGTGGTACTTGGTAAAAATGAATGTTGGCATGTCCCTACAGTGAGAAGGCCCTGAAATCTAGTTTCACTGAGCTGGAATAGCTGCACTGTGTTCAAAAATCAGAGTACTGATTAAAATACTAGTACTGCATCTTGAGAATGGGGTCAGCTAGAAAAAGAATTAAACCATTATCTTTATCTTTAATAGTTTTAAAAAACCCAATTCACATGTGTAGTCAAATTTATAATAACTAGTAAGGAAAAGTACATTTTTAAAATGTAGCAGTTTCCCAGCCTGAAGTTGCTGGAGGCTAATTTGCATTAACTCTCCAGCTTCTCCCAGCTTGTACTTGGCCTAAATAAGGTGTTAATGAGATGCGAAACTCCTCCAGTAGCACACAAGTGGCTGTTCTGAATGAGCAGATGAGCAGAGATGACTTCTCTGAACTTCACAGAATATGTAGGATAGGGACTGTGGGTATCCTGTGACAACATATTGTCAAATTCTGCTTGACAGGTATATAGAGCCACATGTAACACTTGGGGCGCTATTAAAAAGGAGAAAGCAAAATGACAAGACAATTCTTGTGTATCCCTGGTCTGGTTGCTGAAAGAGTCTGCTTTTGTCATACCAGATTTCTGTCTCCAGGTTTCTTGTGGGCACAGTGCCTGCCTCAAACTGGATTTTACTGTTAGATATGGGAGGACACTGGTGATTTCCCCATGACACTTGCCCATCCCCCCAACCCTCTGTGCAAAACTTAAATGTGGAGGAAGAATTTTGCTATCTCAAAAACACCCTGGCACATGGCATTTTAGCCCTGCGTAAGGCAAACAGGAACTGCTGAAAAAGGAGGAAGAATTACTCCTGGGAACTTATGCACGCATTTCTTAGATAGTGCCTAAGAGTCACCCCCACCCACTAGCTGGTGGCAAGCATAAATGTGGCACCTTAAGTTACCTTCAGCAGAACACTGCTAGACTTGTGAAAGGATACCAGACACTCTGAACATGCTGCAGTTGGTATCTGTGATCTGGGAGAAGGACCTGAGGAGTTTTGACCACTTTCTCTTGAAATCCAAGGGCAGAAAGATCTTCAAGATTCATAAGGATGATCCCTTAGGTGGCCCAAGGAACATGAAAAGCTGAAGATGACATTCCTGTGAAGAATCCCAGCTGACCAATGGCAACCAGACCTGAATCCGGACTGGACATTGCTGTTGTCCTCTGCCTGATACCCTAATAGTCTCTAAGTGCTCCCTCGGTTGTCCTGGGGGCCATGGAAGTACACTCCAGTGGTTTCTTGGGAACCAAAAGAAGTTTGGGAATTTTGTCTAAACTGTTGCTCCAGGATGTTAAGGGGAGTGACCGTGAACAGTTTCCGACCAACAGTTCCATGACAACATATGAAATTTCAGGCTCCTCTTGAGAACAGTTTTTCTTCTACTTCCCTACATCCAGGACCTTGCAAGGATAATCAAATTGATGTATCCAACCCATGCTCCATTGTGGACAGCCTCAAATAGTGCCGAGGTCCCGGTGTACCACAACCGCTGACCTCCATTGATGCTTTGTGCTTTTTGAACTATTTTCTCTTAAATCTTTTTTTTTTTTAAACCTTATTGGATTTTTGTAGTTTTGTTGTCTGTAAAGTAAGCATTTCCTATGATAAGTTAGATTGAATTTTTTACTTTGTAAGGTGTCTGGGGTGGCATTCAAAACAATATTGAAATGCATCAAATATGTCCCCTCTTACTTTTGATAGTTACTTCCCCAATGAGGTACTTCTTTTTATTTTTGTTTAATATTTGCCAATAGTAACTGACATCATATTAATCTAGGGAGTAAGACTTTTAATAAAGGAGTAGTGTGATGTCACATGTCAGTTATGATTACAGCTATTATCTTTTGAAACACATAATTTAACTCTGTTCATTTTGACTTTTACTGAACCTTTAAAAATATATCTCCTGACAGTTCCTTTGTGTGTTGGATTTGTTTTGTGATTCCTGGATCTTTACGGCCCAGCACTATGCTTCAAAGAATAACTTGGGGACAAATCTTGGTGTTTCAGATAAAGTGGTCTGAGTGTTGTGGCGTGAAATGCAATTCTGTTGCGCATCAAATGGACGAACTTTGGAGCTTGCACTATCCAAATCAATAATTTCACATGTAGAAGGCAACAACTTTGGATAAATTCCACTTTCCATAATTGTTACAAGATCAAGGCTGACCTCTCCACTTTACATGCCAAGAATTCCACCACCAACTTTATCTTCTACCACGTTGTGTAACATCTGACCTATATGTTCACTTCCAAAGACAGCTCCAAAATTGACCATGCTTGGCAGAAAGTAAACACCAAAATTATGTTACACTGTGGTGATTACAATTTTGGCTGCAAGTACCATGATTGCCTCTTCTGAAGAGATTTAAGGGAGAAATGCCAAATTTGTGTGGAATCTCCAGGCTGCTGTGTATCCTGGTGTTGTATAATCTCACATTTGAAAAATTCTTACACACAGGGGCTCTTTTAGGAGCCAACTTTCAATTATAATCCCCACAATAGCACATCCCCATGCAGTTATGCTGTGGCCACTAAAGCAGATGTCATTGCACATGGTCTCTCGTGAAATCCTTTTGGACAGGATTCATGGCCAGCCTACCTATTTCACAAACTACTGCTCATCCAGAATGCCACAGTCAGACTTTACGGTTCTGATTTCTATATATGATCTTGACCCGAAGGTATCAGGGAGGTATCAAAGTGATTTACGTGAGCATCTGTTGTGATACATAAGGCATGGGGAGATTAAGTGATTTGCCAAGGATCACAGGATGTTGAATGTTATTGCAGAGACTGGAGCCCGGTTCCCCAGATTTGAGGTCGACCACCCTAGCCGTTAGGCCATATCCTCTCCCTTGTACTTGATATGCTCTCTAAACATGCAGGAATTTTAATGCACCTTAAAAGTCTTCACTGGCTTTTGATTTATAATAGATGTGTTTCCAAAGTTCTTTAATTCTTCCATAAATGTTTCAGAAAACAGCGGCTGCCCATAATTTAAAAACCTCTAGAACCTGATTCATTTATTAGACATATGAGGGACACCAAGGGGCCGATTCCGATTCGGTAAAATCCCGTCCGAATTGTTGTACGGAGCCTTTTCCCCGTACAAATTATACGGAGAACCGTACCCATATCTACGATGCAGTATGATGTGTACCCAATGCAGTTCTCCGTTAGATTCGTACCAAAGATCGTATTCGGAACACGCAGTACGTGACGTCCGTACGGTTCGAAGCAGCTTTTTCCCTCCCCACAAGTACGAATCGTGTCGACAGCACTCTGTACGACGCTTTTGCTACTGGAGTTTAAAACGTCCGGAAAACCAGATTTTGTCCTGAAATGCGTACGGAACAGACCCCCGTGTATGGTGCGTACACTGCATCATTGCAGGGGTACGGTGTGTACACCCCTGGATTACAGGGGTATGGTGCGTATGTCCCTGTGCGTACCTCCCATGAATGTAGGTGTACGGTGCATAGGGGTACTGTCCGTACCCCCCAAGGTCGTACATGTACGGTGCGTACACCCCCTGCGTACTCCCCTTGAATTTAGGGGTGCGGTGCTTATGTGATAGTGTAGATCTCGAATTGCTCATACCCGACGTATCCGTACGAATCGCGTTTCCATTCACCGGTCCGGATCGTACTTGGCGGGTCGTACGGCATGTTTACGATTCGTACGGTTTACTGTGCGGGTCTATGTCGTATGGACTCACCCTTGACCTTCGTACGGTTCGCGACGATTCGTACGTGTTTCGAGCCTACGGATCGTACTACGCGAATCGGACGGATGACTGTGATCCGTACGGAAACGGCTACAAATACGAATCGTCAAACGGATTCGTTTCCCGATTCGGAATCGACTCCCAAGTGTTGCAGGTGCATCTGCATGAGGCTCCTTTCTACTGTCTGAGTAATTGTCCGTCAATCGCACAGCAGGCTTACATTTGGTGGCCATTCTGCCCGCCGTATTAAGGGATTGATTCCAAACCCTGCATAGTTTTGACAATTTTACCTTGCAAAACACTACGTATCTGAGCCATTGCTGTATGAATTTGCAAGTCCTCATGGTCCAGCCAGCCATTCCTCTAAGTGATCCAACTTTTTCCCACCTCTCCCCTGTCCGCAGTCACTGTAGCCTGACCACTGTCCCCCAAAACCCCCCTGCGGCCCAGAGGGCCCGCCTTGAACACCACACTGGCTAAGCATGTGCTTGCTGCCACATTTGGGGTGATATTTGCAATATTCGTACAAACATTGCCCCCTGTTGAATGACCAACATGCTCCAGCTGTCCCCATCTATCCCCGACTAGCTGCACCCACCCCTGTTTGGGTGGAACGCCCTTGAAAGGGCCCGTAGATTACTGGCCAGCCACTCACCGTGTACGTCGATGGGGCTGGTCTCTCAGGTGTCCTCATTTGTAAAAACATCTCATAGTCCAACAGTCACCACACCCCATCTGCCAGGCAAGCCCAGAATCCCTTATCGTAATGGACCCATGCCCAACCCCAAACATCACCTGCACCTTACGCACCACATTCAGATACTTAAATAGAGCAACACATCTCTAAGGATATTTTTTGCAATAACACTTGCGTATATTAAAAAAGCCGCCGTCCAATTTTCAATGTTGACTGGTACCCTGGGCCTGTGGAACAGCTCATATTTCTCCTCTTTTCATCCCTATTTTTCCCGTATTACCTGATGTAGCAACTTAAAGAGCTCTACATTTTCCCTTTTCCAAATACTCTACTTGGTCACAGCCATTAAATGCACCCCCAAGGGTTTGGTTATCCCCATATATGGCATCTTCTTTCTCTTCAACTCCTTACTCTATTTTTGGCCACCGCCCCCCATCTCCCCACAGTCAGTGGTCTCTGTGGCTTGTGACCTTGTAAGCAGCTTTGCCATCCCCATATCCTTGACCGCTGCCAAGTCCATAAGTGTACCTTGGTGTACCAAACACTTACCCCGCCACAACCTGGTACCCGCCACTGCGCTTGTGCTTCAGACCCACCTCCTGAACCCCCACTTCTACAACCCCCCTTCCCCTTTGATACCACTTTACCTGGTTTCAGGAACATGGCCCGTGCCAAAGCAGTCCGTCCTGCTGCTGCTGTTCTCTCCTTTGGAGTCTGTTAGGTTGGTCCCCACCTCCTGTAAGACACCAACACTACCCCTCCGATTAGACAAACCTTGCCCCCATGACCTGAGGGAGGGGGCCGTCCACCAGTCATTCTCGCACTCCCCTTCATCCATCAACTCTCCCTCCTCCACAATTTCACCCTCTTCCAACTCTTCCTCATCATAATCCAAATCCCAATCCCCAGCCGCACACTCCCCACCTTGTCATTCACTTGTGCCCGACACCTCCCCATCTCCCACTCCACCATCACCAAACTGCTCCTGAAATAAATCCTGGAAAGGGTCGTAGTCCTGCCAGGCAGACACAGATTTCGGTCCCCCATCGTCCCAGAGCTTCCCATAGGGGCGCATGCCCTGCCTTCGGGCCCGGGTGGACAGGCCGTAATAAACCTTCCCGACTTACCAGCATGCCATCATTTTACCATACCTACCTCTGGCCCCTGGTTGGCACTGGACTGTCCCTGAGTTCCCTTTCCAAGAAACTAAGGGGGGGTATATAACACCACATCCATCTCCCTGGCCCCCCATCATGAAAGGCCTCTACCCCTCCCCAGACCATGGAGCGAGATGGGGGAGGCCATCACCCCACATCATCACACCACTCTCCCTGGCCTGGACCTCCCCGCTCTGCCACCCAAAGGTGGAATGACCTGCCCACCATAAATTCCATCCTCCATCCTTCTAGTTTCCTCGAAAATGAAACATTCGCCCGAGCACAAAACTTCACTTCCTAATCTTGGCAGGCAATTCTGACTTCCTGTCCTTGGACCTTTCTCCAAGAACACGTACAACTCGACCAAAAACTGCTTCTGCATTGACATTTAATTGTTCAGCAAAAAGCTCTTCTTTCTGCACGTACGTGAAGACTTCACTCTGGTCAGGTTTTCACATTTTCCAGCTCTGCCAGCCACTTCTTAGGCCCACTCGAAAACTAATATTTAAACAAACACAAAACATTAATTAATTAGAGAAATGAACCCCATTCTGTTACCCACCCCCTTTGCTAATTGTTAACCCATTAATTTATCTTACCTAGTTAAGCACACAAAGCAGCATTTATATTAACCTTCTTCTTTTAGGCCGTAAGGATTCTCCACGAGCTTTTGCCACAGAAAAGACATAACATAAGCACTAAAATAGGCACATGCCATTAATAAAACAGCCGCATTTAATACTGACAAAGACAATAGACAAGGTTAGTTTATTATTTTCCACACACTTGCACTTGCAACATAGAGCATAAAAATAAGTCCCACATGTTTTTCTGAATGTATGCATTTTTAAAACTAAGTTGAATAATAAATTCAACACATGCTTATTAATACTATTACATTTGTTATGGAAGTTTAACTTTGCGAGTTTGAACAAAATTTCATTCATAAGCTCGCTCCATCAACTCCCTCATCTGGTGATTTCATAATCACCAAACTACACCCAGAAATATTAGCAAAATTTTAATCTTACGAACATGTTTTGAACATACACTGTATTAGTTTTTCTTCTAAACCTTTGATTCAGCAGTTTGTCTACAACTCTCATATTGGGCTCTACGAAACTCTTCTAGTTATATTTCCTTTTCTCGTTCTTTTCTGAGCTAATAAATTATTTTCTTTTCCTTTACATATTTCTTTCTCTTGTGTATCATGCAACTAATGTTTAACAAAAGGGTCACTATGACTATAACTATTACAGGATAAAGTATTTTACCAATGATTGAACTACCAATCTCTTGAAACCAGTTTCTGATTGCTGCAAATCTTTTGCTCAAACGTTCTGAAAAATGTTCCTCTTTTAAAGGTTCTACCTCAGTATGTAATTCAGTAATATTTTTGATAAACATCTCTATGTTCTGGCTCTTATCTGGAATATATGTACAGCAAGGCTGGACATGTAAAATTCCACAAACTCCTCCCTCTTTTGCAAGGAGAATGTCTAGAGCAAGACGGTTCTGCATTACCATTGACCCCATAGCAATGAGTTCTGTATCAACTAATTGAAATCCACTTGCAGTATCTTTTGACAATCTGTCCACAATTGTAGACACTTTTCTGATTTTATTTGCATTCAGCAAATAATATCTCCCATTATTTCCGGATAACTTTCCCTCCTGAACCTATTCAGGTGTTTGCCAATTTCAAATGAACCTTCTGAATTTCTATCTATATAAAAAATCTTTGGAAAAACTAAACCAATATAACAAGTCCCATACCAGTGGTCTGGGAGATTGAAGTAAGCTTTGTTCCCACAAACAAAATAAATTCCATGGAAAATTGGGTCTTTGCCTCCTTTAAATCCCCACCCTCCTAAGATACGATAAGTATCTTCACATCGACTAGCACCCACAAAATAATTATCAAATTGAGTATGATCTCTCCTTATGCACAATTTTCCACTAACAGGTTTATCTAAGTGTATAGCAACATTTTCATTTCTACCATTAAGCTTTTCATCCTCACTCTGCCAAAACTTAGATTTAGTTTGTTTCAGCATCTCGTTTCTCTTATAAATTGCTCTTCTCTCTTCAACCATGTTTAATAGAGACTTTTCTTCCGTTCTCAATTTGCATGTTAAATTGTTTCTAAAAGCATACTCGTAAGTGAGTTCATTAGTCACTATAAAAAATTCCCTCATCTGTTTACCATGTTTCAGTTTTTTTAGACTATTATCAATCTTTAAATTTGCAAAAATCTCATCATAATTAGAGTAATAATACTCCAATCGACATGTTTGATAAAACAAACTAGCTATTACACTACAAGTGATGCCATAAGTAAGAGGAAGCATGTTATAGGTAACCCCTTCCGAAACAGAAGCAGGTAGTTTTACACAGATGTAGCAGTCTTTCACATTCATCACCTTAACATATTCAGATAAAAGTCTAGAAAAGGTATTACTAGAAGAACCACCAACAGATCTATCTTGGTGGATCTCTGGTTTGTGCTCAATTACTCAATTAGTCACACCTACTACATCATGAATAACTTGTTTAGCCTCAACTTTACTAGTCATATTAGCTTTGTACATTTCTTTGTCAATTCCAAAAGGGAAAATGACAGCTAAAATTAACCAAACCAAAATTATTAAAACCACACAAATAGAAGACATTTTGCAACATCTTCTTAAAATAGAGCATCTCGAATTGTTATTAGAATTAGGCATCTTTTAGTTTGAAACAAGAGCCTTTCAAAAAAAAGATTAAAAAATTTTAAATTTAAAAATCCTTAAATATACACTCCCCTTTTTTACTTTTTTTTAAATTAAAGAATCCTCTAACAGCTTTTCTTCGACCTTACATCTTACATCAATGTGTTTTTCCAGCTAACACAATTTCTTCGACCTTGTGTCCCCTAACACAATTTCTTCAACCTTATTTCACCTACAACTTTCAACCTTATATGAAAACAAAATTAGTCATTATCACTTGTGTCATCTATATCTTCTTGGCTACTACTGCTCACTTCCACTACTGGTGAAATGATGATGTAGGTCCATTCAGGTGACTTATATTTTTGATTAGGCATTAACACCCTCTTTGCTCTACTGCTAATCACTTATATTTTCTTTCCTGCTTGATTTTTCTTATCTGAATCACTTTTCTGACTTGAAATTTCATTAACCTGTTCTTTTGATTTATTCACTAATTTGAATTTCAGGCTCTCATTCTCATTTGGCCAATTATCTCCTTTTCTTGAGAGTTTCTTCTTTGGCTCAGTTTGATTGCACTCAACTCTCCAAGCTCTTTTTCTTGATCTTTTCACATTGGATTCATCATCACTTTCATCAGTTTCGCTCACTGTGATATCAGCTTTAGATTCAGGCACTTCCTTACTCGGCAGCTTCACTCTGTTAGGAACATCATCCTTATAGCTGGTACTTGGTAATTCGTCTTCTTCTTCCTCTTCAATTACTTTCAATCCACCAGTTTCAGAATTTTCGTTCCTTCTTCCAGAGCTTCCAGTCCGCTTTTCAATACTCTCCTGATCTTGATTCACTTCTTGCTCAGACTCTTTTTCTGCTTCTTTTTCTAGCAGATCTTCATCATTTTCAGAGTCCAGTATCACAATTTCTAGATCTTTTTCATTCAATGCCTCATTTGCATTTAAATCTTCTAGATGTCGACTTTCTTGTCGATCTTCAGTATCTGGATTTCTTTCAGGCTCTTCTTCAGAAACTGAATCAGTTGTTGTATCACCTTCTTCGTCAGGATTCTCAGGTGGTGGTACTCGAATGGTATGACTAGCATGTATCCACCTTTTCAGACCTCTACCCTTTACTGCATTTGTTGTGACAAGAATCACCTGTCTTGCCTTCTGCCACCTGGGTACCAGTCAATTCCTTCTTCGATGAACCTTTGTCCTCACCCAATCTCCTGGCAATAGATGATGAGCCTGTTCTTTTTCTTTTGTAAGTACTTCAGTTCCCACCTGATGGAACACAGAAGTCACCACGTCAGAAAAGGTTTTTGCAGTAGTCCATAATTGCACTATCATTTATACTTAGTACTTTATCAACTGGAACAAATGCTTGTCTCGTGACTCTGCCCATCAATACTTTGTGCAGGCTTAAACCAGTTTTTCTATCTGGAGTACTTCTCAAAGACATCAAAACAAGTGGAAGTGCATTAGTCCACTTGATTCATGTAGCCAAACACATTTTCGCAAGCCTATTCTTGATTGTACCATTGACTTGCTCAACAACACCTGATGCTTCTGGTCTGTAAGCACAGTGCAGCTTTTGTTTTATACCAAATGCCTCACAAATCATTTGTAACAGTCTGTTTTCAAAATGTGTGCCACGATCAGTCTCGACCGTCACCGGAAATCCACACCTAGGTATGATTTCTCTTAAAAGCAATTTTGCCACAGTAACTGAATCATTATGACGAGTTGGGAATGCTTCCACCCATCTCTAAAACAGACAGATTATCCCTAAGACATATCTTAATCTGTTATGGGGAGGCATATCAATGAAATCCATCTGTAACCTAGTAAAAGGACCACCCTTCCGTCCTATGGTTCCCAAGCTTACAACTGTTTTTCTGTTCGGATTGATCTGTTGGCAGATCAAGCATCTCTGACAAAAAGATTCTGCAATTATTCTGAATTTTGGATTGTACCATGTTTACCTAAATAACCTAGGGCCAAATGTAGGTCGCCAAAGACCGGTCGGTAACGGGCGATTTTTCGGCCGTTACCGACCAGTATTTGGGATTTGACATGTAGGGGGCCTCATATTTACAGAATCGGTATATTTACCGATTCTGTAAATTTACTGAATCGGTAAAATACCGAATCAGTAAATATACAGATTCTGTAAATCCATATGTAGGTGGCACTGTAATCAGTGCCACAGGCCCTTACTGAATCGTTATTTACCACGGAATACTATTCCATGGTACATAACGAATTCCAGTGTACATGCACATCTGTGCATGTACACCTGTGCCATGTGGCACACAGACATGCCCTAAGGGCATGTATGTGTGTCACATGGCACACAAGCCAGAAACAGGGGTGAAACAGGGTGTCAAAGTGACACCCTGTCCACCTCGTAAAATCGGTAAATTTACCGATTTGGTAATTACCGAATCAGTATTTGCTATGGAATCCTATGGGCTTCAAGGCCCATAGGAATCAATGATTCGGTATTTTTACCGAATATTTTACCTACATAGCAGTCACCGAATAGTAAATACCGAATCAGTAAAATCGGTATTTACCATTCGGTAATTTGCTATTACCTACATCTGGGCCCTAATCATTGAATCTCTGCCTAAATGTCCTGGACCATGATACATTCGTGCCATGTCAGCAATCATACAGTTTGGCATTACTGGTCTGTCATCTTTGTAAACCCAAATTTCATCTTCTTCTCGCTGTCTGCAACCTGCTTTTAACCATGTGTCTTTTTCCTCATCATCTGCCTCATCTTGTAAATCTTTTACTCCTTGCCATGTCTCAATTAAGGATGTTAGCATAAGTGAGTTCAAAACATGTTCATTGTCTTTTTCCCGATTAATGGACATATTATTCTTTGCACAGAATTTTGCGATTTCCTTTTGTCATATAATCGTCTCCCTTCTAATGTGCTGTACATTTTACTACTGCAATTTTCTCTGGTAGCTGAATGCCATCAATCAGCCTTTTGATCAATTTTGCATTTCTGATAGGTGTTCCCGCTGAAGTTAAATAACCTCTTTGAGACCAGAGCTGGCCATAGTCATGAACTACGCCATACCCATACTGACTATCAGTCACTATGGTAATTTTCAACCCTTTTGCTCTTTCACATGCACGAATCAAAGCAATCAATTCTGCCATTTGAGCTGAACGAATTCCTTTGAGATAAGAAGCTTCAACCACATTTGCAACTGTACAGACAGAGTATGCTGCACTCAGAATGCCTTCATCTGTTCTCAAGCATGAACCATCAACAAAATAAACAAAATCTGATTCAGTCAGCGGAACATCTTTAATGTCCTGCCTAGGTTTGGTGCAATATTCTAAAACATCCAAGCATTCATGATCAATGTCATTTTCGTTTCTGATTTCTGTCACAGTACCATCAGGCAACAATGTGGAAGGATTTAAATTCACACATCTTGCAATAGAAACGTTATCTGATCCCAGAATAACTTTTTCATATTTTGTCAATCTGTTCCTTGTTAAATGTTGAGTTTTGCTGCTGGTGAGGAGAATCTCAACCGAATGGGGCACATATACTTTAACAGGAAACCCCATTATTATCCCTTCACTTTGTTCCAGACTCACACTTGTTGCAGCTACTGATTTTAAGCAACATGGTAATGCTTTTGCAACAGGATCAAGAACAGCTGAGAAGTATGCAATTGGCTTTCTCAGTTTCCCATGTCTTTGAATCAAAACTGATAATGCGCATCCTTCCCTTTCACTGCAATACAGCTCAAATTCCTTTTCGTAGTCTGGAATTCCTAATGCTGGAGCTTCACACAAACTTCTTTTTTAACTGCTCAAAAGCCTCTAACTCAGTTTCTGTTAGAGTAATCGGGTCTTTTATGTCTGCTTTTGTCAGTCTCTGTAATGGTTTTGCAATTACTGAAAATCCCCTAATCCATTGACGACACTAACCTACCATTCCTAGAAACATTCTGACCTGTCTCTGTGTTTTTGGAGGTTGCATTGCTTGGATCATTTTTATTCTTTCAATTGTCACTTGTCTAATTCCTTTTGCAATCCTGTGACCAAGATATTTTACTTCTTGTTTACAAAACTGTAATTTTGCAGGAGACACTTTATGTCCCTCATCTGCCAAATGATTCAAAAGAGTAATGGTATCTGTCACACAGTTGTCTCGTGTTTTTGCAGCTACAAGGCGATCGTCAATATACTGCACTAATGTCGATTTTCCAGGCAAATCTAGATTTTCCAGGGATTTCTTTAGCAATTGATTGAAAATAGATGGACTTTCTGTAGACCCTTGAGGGATACGACACCATGCTAGAATACGCTCTTGGAATCTGAACGCAAAAATTTGATGGCTTTCTGGATGCAATGGAACAGTAAAGAATGCATTACAAAGGTCTATAACTGTATACCATTCTGCATCATGCAGATTTTGATATAAAATTACCGCTGGGTTTGGTACGACTGGACAACATGGAACAACTATTTGATTAACCTTTCTCAGGTCTTGAACAATCCTGAAAGTTCAGTTTGGCTTTTTGATTCCCATAATCGGTGAATTACATGGACTGCTCTCAATTTCTTTTAAAACAACTTGTTTTATACATTTTTCAATTACAGGTATAACACCTTCAATAACTTCTGCTTTCATTTTATACTGAGGTTTTATACTGAGGAATGTTTGGATAATTTGCTCCTTGTCTTACTGTTATTTTTACTGGGTCTACATGTTTCATCAAACCCATTTCCAGATAAATCCCAAATTTTAGTATTGACAGTTTCTTTTAATTCTTCAGGTAAATCATTTTTGTCAAAAGCAGGAAATAATTTACTTTCTTCTGCTTCAACCATTAACATTGTTAATTTATAAAGGCCATCTTCACCTTGAGTTTGGAGCTCAATACCATCCGGTGAGCAATATATTTTACAGTTCATTTTACAAAGGATGTCCCTCCCTAACAAGTTTACAGGACTGCTATCACAGACTACAAATCTATGTTTGTCTTTAAATTTCCCAATTTCAATTTTACCTGGTTCTGTTAAATCTGTTTTAATCTGTTGATTAGCTATGCCAACTACTTCAATGGTATCCCCAGAGAGAGGTAGGTTTTCTATTTCCACTGATCTAACAGTAGAATGGGTAGCACCTGTGTCCACTAGAAAAGTTATTTCTACATCATTCACTTTACCATTAACAAACGGACCAGATTGATCTACCTCAAGAGTGGCTCCAAGCACACACTCTTCCTCCTCTCTCAGGCACCGTCATAAGTAATCCTCAGAATCGCTTCCTTCATTTTCTTTCAACCAATATTGTTGAGAAACATTCAACACATTCACTCTTGGTGATCTGTTTACCTGTTCACCTCCGCAGAATCCTGTTTCTGTACTGTATCTCTGCACATTTACACAATTTGGAAGTGGAATCTGACTTTGCTGACTCACTACCTGTCTCTGTAGCTGGTGCTGCTGATTTATCTCATTTAACTGTCGCTGTAGCTGTTGCTGCTGATTTATCTCATTCTGCATCTGTGGATTTAATGATGTATTTTTAAAATTTCTGGGCAGATTCTTACATTCAGTGTCCAATTTTGCCGCAATTAAAACATGGGAGTTTCTGCTTTAATTCTTCAATATTATCCATCAATTTTGGCTTATTAAAATTAGCCTTAAATTTCCCTTGATTCTGGTGAACATTTTATTTTCCAAAGTTGCAATTTGTTGTTCAGCTACTTTTACCTGTGCCCACATAGCTTTTTCTTTTAGCTTCTTTTGTTTAGCATCTATCTCATCACTGCAGTATTTTGCTTTTCTCAGAATGTCATCAACTGTGAGTGATTGCCAACCAACTATTCCTGATCTAATCATCTCACTAATGTCAGGTCTCAAGCCATAAACACATCTGTTTTTTGAAATGGCTCATATACTTTTCACTCAATTTTACGTAACCACTGTATTGTTTAAATACCAGCAGTAGTCTCTCATAGAATGAATGTACTGATTATTTTGGTTCCTGATTTGTTCTGTCTATTTTAACTCAATCTACTTCTTTTGGAGGAATCTTGTTTTTCAACCACACAATCACCTTATCATACAGATTTATAACATCAGGTGAAGGTGCACCTGTTACTTTATCTCGAGCAGGTTCTTCTTTGGGCCAATCTATAGAAATTTTACATTCTGTCCAAAGGAACAACAATGCCAAAGAATCCATCAAGATCAATCCACAGAACTTTTGAAACCTTAACAAATCTCTCTACTTGACGATACCATTCCACAAGTTTTTCTCTCAGTCGAGGAAAATCATTTGTAAACAGTAAAATGTCCTGTCTTGTCCATGGAACATGAACATACCCTCCGCCAGCTATTTCTCTCATAGGAAACTCAGTTGCTATTTCCCCTCTTTCTCTTTTGTCTTCCGCTCTTTTCTTTGTCCATTTCACTCTCCATTTGCTTAATTCACCTAATCTTTTTAGAAACACTATTAATTCTTTTATATGAATTATCCTTCCTGTGGTGTTCATGTTTTCAATATCTTTTTCAGAGAAATCCACTCTCCAATGTTTCTGCAAATTTATCTGCCTACTCAAATCTATTTCTAATTCAGCAGCCATTTCCTCTAACTGATCATACTTGGTTTTCGTTTTCCATTGTATACTTTTACAAATAAACAAAAATTCATCATCCTGATATAGCTTTAAACTGTCAGGTCCAATTGTACCAATAATCAATTCCTCCAAATCCGCTTTCAATTTTGCAACATCAAGTAATTTAAATTCTGGGGGCTGTGGAGTCTGTGTTAAATCTATTTTATTTATGCTTCTTTCTGGAGTTCCAGAATCAGATCCTGCAACAGATGGAGTTTGACCATTTGAAAAACTTTGATTAAAAGTTAAGTCTGGCATCTTTTTCTCGCGGTGAATTTCTGTTAAATCTGAATAAAAATTTTCAGCCACTTTCTGAATTTCGGCATTTAATGGAACAGTCAGAGCTGAATGTCTAATTTCCTTCTGATCAAAAACTGGAAGAGCAGGTTCAATTTTTACTGGTACTGTTACCTCTTCCATGCCTTTAGTTAACTGCTGTATTAATTCATCTTTTGATCGAAAATATCCTGAGGCATTTGGTATATCCCCACATTTTTCTGTTCCCATTACATTTCTTGAGATTCTATTTCTCTGAACTGGAGTTTCAGCATAATTTCTACTTTCTCCAGATGTACTAGAATTAGTTCTCGATTCCACTCTCTCAGGAAATTTTGCATTATTCTGATTTAATCTAAATGGAGTTTCATCATTAATACCTCTAGGACAGAGGTCTTCAAACTTTTTGATGCCGAGACCCCCTTGTAAAACCTTTTTAGGCGTAAGGACCCCCTTACGACAAAAGATTCTAGAAACTGGTACTCCTCATCATCAACAACTATCGACAACCATAAATGCGCCTGTTAGACCTCATCACATCCATCCATCCATCATTCATCCACCCACACTTTCACACATCCATCCACCCTTTCATCCTTCCATCCATACGTCCATCCTTTACCTATCCACCCATCTATTCATCCACCCACCTTTTCACACATCCATCCATCATTCATCCATGCAACCTTTTACCCATCCATCCATACATCCTTCATCCATCCACCCTTTCATCCTTCCATCCATGCATCCACCATTTCACCTATCCATCCTTCATCCATCCACCCTTTCATTATTCCATCCATACATCCATCCACCCTTTCATCCATACATCCATCCTTCATCCACCCACCCTTTCATCCATCCATCCACCCATCATTCATCCCCCCACCTTTTCACACATCCATCCATGCATCCATCATTCATCCATGCAACCTTTTATCCACCCATACATCCATCCTTCATCCATCTACCTTTTTGTCCTTCCATCCATACATACATCCTTCATCCATCCACCCTTTCATCCATCCATCCTTCATCCATCCACCTACCCTTTCATCCATCCATCCACCCATCATTCATCCCCCACCTTTTCACACATCCATCCATACATACATCCTTCATCCATCCACCCTTTCATCCATCCATCCACCCACCTTTTCACACATCCATCCAGCCTTCATCCATCCATCCACCCTTTCATCTTTACATCCACCCACTCATCATTCACCCACCCACCCTTTCATCCATCCATCCACCCACCTTTTCACACATCCATCCATCCTTCATCCATCCATCCACCCTTTCATCTTTACATCCATCCACTCATCATTCATCCACCCACCTTTTCACACATCCATCCATTCATCCTTCATCCATCCATCTACCCTTTCATCTTTACATCCATCCACTCATCATTCATCCACCCACCTTTTCACACATCCATCCATTCATCCTTCATCCATCCATCTACCCTTTCATCTTTACATCCATCCACTCATCATTCACCCACCCACCCTTTCATCCATCCATCCACCCACCTTTTCACACATCCATCCATCCTTCATCCATCCATCCACCCTTTCATCTTTACATCCATCCACTCATCATTCATCCACCCACCTTTTCACACATCCATCCATTCATCCTTCATCCATCCATCTACCCTTTCATCTTTACATCCATCCACTCATCATTCATCCACCCACCTTTTCACACATCCATCCATACATCCATCATTCATCCATGCAACCTTTTATCCACCCATACATCCATCCTTCATCCATCTACCTTTTTGTCCTTCCATCCATACATACATCCTTCATCCATCCACCCTTTCATCCATCCATCCTTCATCCATCCACCTACCCTTTCATCCATCCATCCACCCATCATTCATCCCCCACCTTTTCACACATCCATCCATACATACATCCTTCCACCCTTTCATCCATCCATCCACCCACCTTTTCACACATCCATCCAACCTTCATCCATCCATCCACCCTTTCATCTTTACATCCATCCACTCATCATTCACCCACCCACCCTTTCATCCATCCATCCACCCACCTTTTCACACATCCATCCATCCTTCATCCATCCATCCACCCTTTCATCTTTACATCCATCCACTCATCATTCATCCACCCACCTTTTCACACATCCATCCATCCTTCATCCATCCATCTACCCTTTCATCTTTACATCCATCCACCCATCTATTCATCCACCCACCTTTTCACACATCCATCCATCATTCATCCATGCAACCTTTTACCCATCCATCCATACATCCATCCTTCATCCATCCACCCTTTCATCCTTCCATCCATGCATCCACCATTTCACCTATCCATCCTTCATCCATCCACCCTTTCATTATTCCATCCATACATCCATCCACCCTTTCATCCATACATCCATCCTTCATCCACCCACCCTTTCATCCATCCATCCACCCATCATTCATCCCCCCACCTTTTCACACATCCATCCATGCATCCATCATTCATCCATGCTACCTTTTATCCACCCATACATCCATCCTTCATCCATCTACCTTTTTGTCCTTCCATCCATACATACATCCTTCATCCATCCACCCTTTCATCCATCCATCCTTCATCCATCCACCTACCCTTTCATCCATCCATCCACCCATCATTCATCCCCCACCTTTTCACACATCCATCCATACATACATCCTTCATCCATCCACCCTTTCATCCATCCATCCACCCACCTTTTCACACATCCATCCAGCCTTCATCCATCCATCCACCCTTTCATCTTTACATCCATCCACTCATCATTCACCCACCCACCCTTTCATCCATCCATCCACCCACCTTTTCACACATCCATCCATCCTTCATCCATCCATCCACCCTTTCATCTTTACATCCATCCACTCATCATTCATCCACCCACCTTTTCACACATCCATCCATTCATCCTTCATCCATCCATCTACCCTTTCATCTTTACATCCATCCACTCATCATTCATCCACCCACCTTTTCACACATCCATCCATTCATCCTTCATCCATCCATCTACCCTTTCATCTTTACATCCATCCACTCATCATTCATCCACCCACCTTTTCACACATCCATCCATTCATCCTTCATCCATCCATCTACCCTTTCATCTTTACATCCATCCACTCATCATTCATCCACCCACCTTTTCACACATCCATCTATTCATCCTTACATCCACCCATCCATCCTTCATCCTTCCTTCCATCCATCCATCCATCCACCCACCCTTCATCCTTCCATCCACACATACATTCATCCTTCATCCACCCACCTTTTCTGTGCCTCTCTCATGGGGGTGGGGTCAGTATCTCTCTGTGTCTTCTTCCTTCTTCCTCTCTCATGGGAGGGCATCTCTGTGCTTCCCTGCTTGGGGGGGGGGGGGGGGGGGGCAGACAGGCTGTATAAAACACCTCACGGTGAAGAACAGTTTCAGGCTCATTTCTCCTGCACAGGCGCCAGGTATGTGGGACTTGAACCAATGACTGTAATGTCCTTCTGCTGTTTGCTATGTGTGTTTGTAAAGCGCTCTGATACCTACGGGTTAAGCTAGCGCTATATAAAACGTTAAAAATAAAAATAAACCCCACAGCTAAGTCCATTGATTGAACTCAAAGGGCTACAGCCTCCTCCCCCAGACACCCCCCCCCCCCCACTCCCCAGCACGTGTAAGTGAGCCCGGCTGAAACAGCTTCGGGACACACAGAAAGGCACACCCGAGTACTTCACAGGTCTTCAGAAGACCTTTACTTGTTAATGAGGCGTGAATTAGGCCTCCACCGTGATCACCCGGCCTCAATCAGCCTGACGCCAGGAACTGCTGCACGCTCCAACAGAATCTGCGACCCCCTTCCCAGGACTCCACGACCCCCCTGGGGGTCGCGCCCCACAGATTGAAGACCTCTGCTCTAGGAGGAGCACTTGGAGAAGTTCCTGGAGGAATTCTCAGGGTTGACCATGAGCAAACTGGTTGATAAGGTGGCGGTTTCGATTTTGTGATATAAATCTCTTCTAAAACGAATCTTCGAATTCACTATTTTCACCAATATTATTTCTCTTTTCAGTACTCTTTTGACCTGTTTTCTCACTAAATCTTGCTGGGTATAAACCATTGCACATTCCTGCTCGTCTCCAACAACGCATTCTATCTTCATGAGTTTCTTGATTAATATCTAATCTAGTGCCTCTTGTTACACCTCTGTTTTCACGTTCTAATTCAAACATCTTATCCTCCCATTCAGCTAAAGCCTCAAATTGTGTAGGTCTAGGTTTTGGTACGAGAGTCATCATTTTTTCTCTCAAGTTTTTCAACACCTTAATGTTAAATGACCCGTCTTCCGGCCATGCCAATACACCATAATTTGCAGTATATTCCATCCAATTCTCCATCCAAAGGCAAGTATGATAACCATATTCACCTGACATATAAGCTGCGGGTGTTTTGTACTTATGAAGTAATCTTCCACCTCGTGTTTCAATTTTCTTGTCATTTTTAAAAATATTTTTCAATTTCTGGAACCATGAAGGCTTCTTTTCCTCTTTCATATAATAATAATCAATGTTTTTAAACAATTCCGCTTACTTTGAAAATGATAGTAAATATTTCCTTGTTGTTCCGCTACTCTAGCCAATCCGTACGCGAAACTCACCAACAAGCCAATCAAGTTAAGCCACGTCACTATTCTGCTCAACCAACAGAATTACTGTATTTCTGGAATGAGCCAATCAGCTACAAGCCTGCCTAGTCACATGAACCAATCGGTGCGCGAATACTATGACGTATGTTAGCCAATCACAGCGCGATCCTTGTGACGTATGCTGCCGCTGCAGCTTCGCTGTCCTTGCTCTGCTCTGACACTGACACCTCCTTTACAAAATATTTTCACATTTTTTATAAAACTTTCAATGGAATTCAGTTAGTAACTTCACAAAACAAAGCATTTGTCTGTTTCACTAAAATAAAGCGATAGCTTTTCTCAATCATTCAAGTATTCTTTCACGTGAAATAGACTACGCTATTTTCACAGAATATTTAAATTCGCTGATAAAACAAATAGCCTTACCTTACCCGTCTAACACACACAATCATATAGAAAGAATCCCTAACCATTCATACATGAAATTTTGGTAGGACTTTAACCATTCTCTGGTTACAAATAGAAGGTCCAATCCTCTTCTGTTCTTCCACTGATTCAGAAAGTATTCTTAGAGGGTACTTTAGATACCTCATTTCTTTATGTCTGTCACCCAGACTCTGGGATAAGCTTTTCTAATCCTCAGTTGGTATCAGACCAATTAAATAAATAACTAATACAAATATTTTGGCACCATTAACAAAGATGACCAAGAAGATACATCCACCCGCAGTAAGCAAGCCCTCCAACTACCAAAAACCATTTTAGGCTTTGAAAGTTGCTTTTCCAGACAGCTGCCAGGCTTAAAGTACATCACATTAGAAAATGAGCTAATTGTTTAAATGAATGCATCCAACTTTATAGTGTGGGCAGTATTAGTTCACTTGTAGGAGACAACCAGCTGTGGTCTTCAACATTAGGGGATTGATAGTTATTTAGAAATATATGCGTCTTATGAGAGATTATTAATCACAATTGTGTGGAGCATGAAGAAGAAAACACTGTACCTGTTTTATCAATCACTTTACAGCGCAAATAGATGATAGACCTCAGAAACGGCGTATGGTGTTGAAGATTCAAAATTTATAACTTCTGTATGAGACCTGAGGGGACCCAGCTGAGTGTTTGAGAAATGGGCACTACAGGGGACCTCTATACAATATCTACTCTATGGAGGACAGGCACAACTGCTGCCTTCTCTGGCACTGAAAATAGTGATCCACACATGGAAGACTTCTCACAGACACATGGGGAAGGGTGTGACAGGGCAGACACTGTTTTGGGTGCGGTCAACTATGCCACAGGTGGTGGTGATGAAGTGATTCCAAAAATAGGACACAATAGGTATCTCCAGCCTAGGGGATTTAATGGAGGACACAATATTCAAGTCATACCAGACCTTACAGCGGGAATACAATCTACACTTGAGCCAGTTTTACCAATACTTGCAAATATAATGTCCCCTTTATCTTGGGATTAGAGGAGCTCCTGGAATACAGTCCTCTGGAGGTAAAGCTGCTTCTGGAGGAGCTGGGAGACCACAAAGTGACGCAAATATATTGCTCACCAATATGCTATACACCCAATTCTTTTCCTGTACTCCAATCCGTTGGGAAGAACAGCTTAGGAACCCTCACTGACGATGAGTGGGATGAAGCCAAAGCTTCCCAGAGTCACTGAACGATCGAGATATGCTTTCGCCTTATCCAGCTAAAATACTTTCATAGAACATACCTCACGAGACACAAACTCTGGAAAAAAGGGGCAGTTGACTCCCCCTCCTGCCTCCAATATTTATTGCAGGAAGGGAACCTATTTCACACTTCCTGAAAGTGTGACAACCTAATGTTGTACTGGAAGCATATACTGGAAGGGTACTGGGGAGGTCCTCAGGATCCAAAATTTGTCTTTCTACATATTACCACAAACTTTGATGAAGATTGGTACCGGTTGTCACTGGAGTGGCTGAGTCTGACTGCCTAAAAGAGAGACATATATAACCCGTCAGTGGAGAGATGGTGAACCTCCCTCCATGGCAGAATGGATGAAGGGTCTTGACTGGTGCATGATTAGGGAAAAGTCTTTGTACAAGGATAGGTGCTTCCTCCCTTAGTACATGAAAGTCTGGAAGAGATGGACAGAATATGGGGAATTACCATTGCTCCACAGGAACAACAGGCCGCAACAATAGAAATGGTAATCTGCACATATGTGGGGTCATTGTAAGTGGCCCAATTCTGTAGAGACTCCAGGTAAAGCCATGTCCAAGTGGGGGACCCTGGGAGGTGGGATTTTTTGGGGGGAGGACCGGGGGAAAGGTACCAAATTTATGTGGTTATGGTTCTGTATCTTCGTCATGACAAAACTTATATCAAATTTAAGAAAATTAGTTAGGAAAAAATCTCCTTTGGCAGATATCTCTCCAAAAATTGAACGTGACTATATAATGTACACTAGGGTTCAGACAAGGCAAAACAGATGGTTTGTACAGAATTTTCTGTATTGGTGGAGAACTATTACATTTGTTGATTTGAGGCTTTCCCCATCCTCTTGGCTGCGAAGTATGTTATTGGCCATATTTCTTCAGAGAAGTTGTTTTATTTTCCCAGCAATGATTTTGTCCCTTTGTCTTTTCCTAGGGCTTGCCATTTTTATAAGGGATTTGATGTTTGAACCTTTGATAAAAAGCTGATATATGTTAAGGTCCTTGATGTTTGAACCTTAATTTGTTACTAGATTGACTAATGAGATGGAACTGTGGAACTATAATGTACTATGAAAATTTGTGAATTCTAGATGTGCAAGTGATGTGTAAATAGCAAATGAGTGCCTCATTACGATGGCCGTGGGACCGCCACCAACAGGCTGTCGGTGGCGGTTGATCCACCATCTCAATTCGGTTGCCCCGGCAATAATATGATGGCGGGGAAAGCATGGCTATCAGAAAGACCGGCCGCCATGATCCAGATGGGTGGATCAAATCCAACCACCCGTCAAACCAAATGCACACCCCTGAATTGCGGCGGTGCCTGCCAGGCACCGCCGCTGGAATTATGATATCCCTTTCCATCAGTCGTACTGCGGTGGTCAACCTGCCGCAAAACGGCTGGCAGAAACAGATTTGGGGGCCCGTAGTGGGCCCCTTTAATTCCAGATGCATGGACAAATACCCTGGGGGGCACCTATGGTGCCCCCCTATATATCCCTGCACCTTGTGGCAGATACCGCACAGTGCCTGCCGCGTAGTGCAGGATGTGTCTGCACCCTATATTTTGTAGTGCGGCGGGAGCTGCCAATTGCCTCCCCGCCACAATGCAAAATATAGGTGATGCGACCAGCATGGTGGCAGTTGCATCGTAATTTGAATTGTGGGGAGGCAGCCTCATAGACAGCTGGTCCCAAATCCGAAACGACGGAGGACGGACATCGTAATGAGGCTCTGACTCAGGAAGTGCAATGAGCTATGGGTGTGAGTAAGGTATAAGAATTCATAATATGTTAATGCTAATGGTCTTGTTCCCTAGTTTTCGGTCTTATATGTTCGGTTCAAGCAAATGTTTATTGAGACTGTCTCTTTAAAACATAATGAATACGAGTGGCGATCGCAGATCTGCCGCACCACTGCAGGCTGGTGCCAGCACCACTAGGGTGGTGGGTGGACAAAAGTCCGCAGCCATCCTGATAACCCTCATAATATGTACACTTAATATATCTCATAAAATGTTCACAGATTCCTACTTGACGGCTAATAAATAATGACCTGTTGCCACATCCATAAATATCATCTCTACTGGTACCATTTTCGCAGGTTCAGTGACACAACATTGAAGTAATGAATATCGATGTAAAAAATATTGAGTAAAAAATATAAACAACAAAAATATCGACCCCTATACTTAAACAGATAAGTACAAAAAGATCTACAAAAAACAATGTTGATGTAAAATATAGATGTATAAAATATCGACTTGTATATAAATATAAAATAAAATAACATATATTAAATATATTAAATATTAAATTACATATTAACAAAATAAAATACATATAATATACATTTCCAAAAATATAACAAATAAAAAAAGAAACACACAAACATAAGTATTTATACATATATATTTACTTTAAAACAATGAATAAACTATTATTTATTTTTAATTTATGTTAAAAGTTTAAAATTATATAAAAAATAAAAACATATATAAATGATTTAAAATATTAAAAAACGAAATTCCCTAATAAATTAAAACATTAAATTATTAAAAAATATTTAAACCTAAATTTCACAATACAGTCAGTGCACCAGTAGGGAATTTGTTGGATAGCGGAGGGTAAAAATTACTATTCCCACTACAGTGAGTGTAACAGTAGGGAAAGTGTTGGATAGTGGAGGTGTAAAAATTACTATTTCCACTCCGGTGACTGCAACAGTAGGGAAAGTGATGGATAGCGGAGGTGTAAAATTTACTTTGCCCACTCCAGTGAGTGCAACAGTAGGGAAAGTGTTGGATAGCGGAGAGGCAAAAATTACTATAACAGTTAAAAAAATGTAAAAAATTAAGAAAAATTATAAAAATAAATAAATAATATTAAAAATTGAAAACAATATATATTAAATATATAAAAAGAAAACATATAAAATTAATTACATATCAAATACCTACAAATATTATATAAAATTAAATAATAAATACATTAAAAATAATTATTTTAAACTGGAAAATATCTACTAACAAAAACATTAATTAATACATAAATGTATCTATTTTGTTTCCTACCCTATGACACCACACCAATAACAACACACTTCAACATTTTAAATAAAATTTACCTCCATAATAAACATAATTAATAATTGATTCATAAACTATTATTTAAACAACTAATGAACATGAACTAACTACACACACTTTAAAACGACAACACAGCACACACCTAAATAAAACTGTAAAATAGTAAAGCACAATTAAAACTATTTTTTAATGAAAAGCTTACTATTAACTAGTTATAATTTAATTAAAATGTTTTAATACCCATCACTTACCCCTTGAAAAATATAAAAACGCACAAAAAGTAAACAGTTACCCAAAATAAATATCAAATAACTAACATTAAATAACAACTATATATTAATTAATTATACACAAATTCCCTCCCATCCATTACCCCTAAAAACACCATAACACACACCTAAAATGAATTACACAATTGCCATAATACATTTTGTATTAATTTAATTAATAGCAATTAGCAAATAATTATTAATAAAAAAGAAATAAACTACTTAACATCCTTTCCCCCTATAAACCCCAAAGCACACACCTAAAATTAATTACATAATTACAATAATTAATTACTAAGTAACTAAATAAATTAAATATAATTAATTAAATACCAACTATTAATTCATCAATTTAAACGAAATCACTTCCCACCCTTTACACTTATAAATACCAAAACACACACCTAAATTAATTACACAATTACTATTCATTATTTAAAATTAATTAACAACCAATTAATAATTCATCAATTAAAAATAAATTACTTCATACCCTTTACACCTATAAACATCAAAACACACACCTAAAATTAATGACACAATTACCATTATTAATTACAAATTAAATAATTATTATTAATTAACAACACATTATTAATTCATTAATAATAAATTACTTTACACATTTAATACTATAACATCTCAATTAAATAAATATTAATAAATAAAAATACAAACAATTTATATTCATAAAATACATCACATACATTTAAAACATATACTAAAATACATAACACTATCCGTGATATTGAACTTCAGATATCTGACGCTATTTGTAATGGGGTTTCAAACCTAGATGAATTAAATTTCAAACTAATTGAGCTTAAAGCTGCATTAAAAGATCTTCTTAGGGGTAAAAGTATTAACAAATTAAAAAAATATCAACTAGATCAGTATGAAAATGGTGATAAGAGTGGTAAATTACTGGCTTACAAAGTTGCTGAAGATCGATCTGTTAATATGGTCAAAGAAATTAAAGGGGATAATAATCAATTATTTTGTGACCCAAAATCGATTTTACAACAATTTGCTTCCTTCTATCAAGTTCTATATACACCAGAAGCTGCTATTTCAGATGATAGCATTAACAATTATATTAACGGAAACAAAGTCAATAACTTAAAGCCGGAACAATCTGCTCAATTAGCGGCCGACATTACAGCAATAGAAATTAGGGAGGCAATTAAATCTTTAGCGATGGGCAAAGCTGTAGGGGAAGATCTTATCCCTTTGGAACTTTATAAACACTGTATTGAGGAACTGATATTATTATTTACTGATGTGATTGGTGCTATTGGTAAAGGGCAACAAGCACCCAGATCTTGGAATTTAACTCAAATTATTTTCTTTTTAAAAAAAGGTAAGGCACCCCAAGAGAGGGGATCTTACAGGCCAATCTCACTTATTAATAGTGACGCAAAAATCTTTGCCAAAATATTGGCTACTAGGTTAGCACCATTCATGTCCCAACTTGTTTCTCCTCAACAACATGGTTTTATTCCAAAGCGAGACACTACAGCGCATATCAATATGGCTATATCTGCCTTTGATACTTCACGGACTAAACTCACCCCACTCGGTATGATCTTATTAGATGCAGAAAAAGCATTTGACCGGGTGGGGTGGGGTTTTCTGTGGGCAGTTCTACAGGCATTTGGTATCAAGGGTCAACTTTTACGATGGATTCAATCAATATATGATAACCCTATGGGTAAGATCTCGTATATGGGGAAATGCTCCACCTTGTTCTCTATTAAAAGGGGGACAAGACAAGGGTGTCCTTTATCACCCCTGCTTTTCGCTTTAGCGATAGAACCTTTTTTAATTGCACTTCAACGCCAAGCTTTAATTTGTCCTTTTATTAATGGCTCAAATAAATTAGATATTACTGTATACGCTGACGACATTGCTGTTTTTTCCCCAGATGTTTCTAAAACCATGAAAGGCATCTTAATAGAAGCAGGTATATACGGCTCCGTTTCTGGTTACAGACTTAATACTACAAAAGCTCAAGTTGTTATGAACTATCAGCCATTTGCCCCTATTTTTGGAACGAGTTGCGCTGCAACCTACCTAGGTGTTAAAATCTCCTCTGATATTGACTCTATCATAGGATTAAACTACGAACCTTTATTAAAAGAGACCGCTATGCAACTTAAGAAATGGCATAAATTGCCAATCAGTATGATTGGCCGAATAAATTTAATTAAAATGAAAATTCTGCCTAAGTTTTTATATTTGTTCCGAGCGATTCCCTTACGGGTCAATAATTCTTTTTTCCTTAGATTAGAAGGTATCATTGGCAGTTTTGTATGGGGATATAAAAAAGCCCGGCGCGCCGTATCGTCACTTAAACTTTAGTCAAGGGGACTGGCGTTCCCGGACTTCAAATTCTATTACTGGTCAGCATTCCTGAATCGGATACGCAGCTTGACAGTCATGGATAAATGCTTGTATTTTCATAGGTTCCTACTAGGACCGGATGCTAATATGTTTCTCTATAGGCTGAATGACCCCAATTACTTCAAAAGGGTTAAATTTAAGATTATACGGGATACTGTGAGTGTCTGGTGATCTATTATGGCTAAATGCAATACCTCTCTTTTACATTGTAAAACACCTTTATGGGGCAATCCTGGTTTTCCTATAATCTTTCATGATCCAACCTGTCGAATGTTTTTAAACTCTGGTATTAGATTTTTGGGAGATTTATATGACCATCAGGGTTTTATGGCATTTGACAAAATGAAATACTGTTATAATTTATCTGAACTGGCAAGGTTTAAATACTATCAGATTAAAGACTTTTTGGTGAAGAAACTAGAACTCATTATGGTATTAGACTCTGAGTTATGGGATTGTATTTATAGAGATATAGACAAATCCATCATCAGCTTAGGATATAAGCTTTTTTCTGATCTTAGGAATGGCGATGTTACTACTTTAACAGAGAAATGGAATAGAAAATTGGCATTGATTGTACCAATTGATTTAATTACTACATCTCTTAAAAGTCTTAATTTATCTGTTCAATCTTCTAGTTTAAAACTGCAAATGTTTAAAACTGTTTGTCAATTATATCATACCCCTGAGAGGATACTTAAATAGGCAACGAATAATAATTATTCTGATCGAACGAAATGCCCTAAATGTGATCTGAGTGGCGCGGATATTATCCACATGTTTTTTTCTTGCCCACGTCTTAGTGAATATTGGGAAGGAATAACTAAGGTGATCTCTGATAGACTTGAGCAACCCTTCTCATTTTCATACACTGATGTTTTGGTGGGCATCAATGGGGGTAAAAGTGTGTTTAGAGATCTTTTAAATATTCTAATCACATGTGCAAGATTAACTATTGCTAGAGCATGGATCCAAAAAAACCCACCAATAGTTTTGGAATGGTGGAGTCTAGTTAAGGAAACCTATAGTATGGAGACTGCTATTGCGGATTCAAGGGGGCTACAGGCCAAACGAAAAATTGAGAGAATTTGGGGTTTATTTATGTCTCAATAATTTTTCTTCGTAAAACTTATGTTTGTATGACCTTCTTTATATATTTGTTACGGCCTAAGCAATGTTTTATAATTACCTACTGTAGCTATTGAAAATTGTTCTATATCTTTTGTTAATTGAAATGTTTTATGTCTTGTGTGCCCATTTGATGCAAATAAAAACTATTCAAAAAAAATAAAATAAAATAAAATACATAACACTAATTAAAAAATCAATATTTTTAACAACTATATTTTTGCAAACAATATTAAACACTTTGATATTTTAAAAATCGATGTCACTTACCTTAAGTCGATATTCTTGACCATGATTTTCGTACTGTCCATATTTCTGAATCACAATATTTCTGACTTGATATTTGTGCAACTAGATAGTCTGTCTGCACATCATTTTTGCCTCATCACTCTTAAAAGCACCATATTTTATCAAAATCGGCGTGTACCCTCCATTATCATGGGGGGTACGCGCCGTACCCAGGGGGGCCGTTCCGTACCTGTTTTGGGGCGAACTCTGCTTTTACGGCTGTTTTCAGGTCTCGTAGGAAAAGGGTCGTACGGTGCGTACCCGACATGAATCGTACTTGCCGGGTCGGAAAAAGCAGCCGCGATCTGTACAGATGTCGCGCACAGCGGGTTCCGAGGAGAATCGTGTGGAGAATCGAACTTTGTACGATTCGTACGAAGTCCTGCTCCTGGTACGAATCGTACTTCATCGTACGTACGAAGGGCGTTGCAGGGTACGATTCGTACGGGAAAACGCTCCGTACGGTTAATTGGAGCGCTTTTTCCAGGATCGGAATCGGCCCCTTGATGCATTCCTCTTCTAAACTAAAGGATTATCTCCCTCAAAATCTCATTAGGATTTCAGCCATAGAATGAACAAGAAACTCAACACCTAAGACATTGCAACTCAAAGACATTGCCTTCATTGCATGTAAATAATCATTATTCATTGTAATTGATGTTTACAGTCATATTTGCTTAATTTAAGATTTAGAGATAATCGCAAAATCTAGACAATAATGTGCTATCAACATTAAAAATATCCTTTATTTTCATTACTTGATTTCTAGTTTATATTGCCCACTTCAATCTGCTTTTATTTAATTCCACCCATCACAAAAATAAGATCTTATTACAGATATGGTTAGAAAGCAAAACATAATGGGGCCGATTCTGATCCTGTAAAAAACACGTCCATTCGATTTTCATCTTGTGCCATCGCCGTACAATTCGTACCCGTCCGTCCGAGTCGCGTAGTACGATCCGTATTCCATCAATCCGTCCGAATCGTTGCGATCCGTATGTATTGTAAGGCTGAAACAGTGACCGTACGACTCGTACACATGCCGTACGACCCGACAAGTACGATCCCGGCTGGGGTATGAGGACGCGATTCATACGGTCCACGTCAGGTAAGGCTGATTCGTACGGTAAAGCACACAATCACATACACACCGTCATGTGCGTACACCCCATGATCGCAGGGGTACGCACCGTACCCCTGCGATCACGGGGTGTACGCACCGTACCCCGCGATCGCAGGGTGTACGCACAGTACACCCAGCGAACATGGGGTACGGAGCGTACACCCTGCAATCGCGGGGTACGGTGCATACACCCAATGATTGCAGGGGTACTGTGCATACCACTGCGATCATGGGGTGTACACATTGTACCCAGGGGGCCGTTCCGTACCTGTTTCGGGGCGAAAACTGCTTTTACGGCTGTTTTCAGCTCCCGTAGAAAAAGGGTTGTACGGTGCGTACCCGACACAAATCATACTTGCCGGGTCGGAAAAAGCAGCAGTGAACCGTACAGACGTCACGTACAGCGGGTTCCGAGGTAGATTCGTACGGGGATTTAATTTGTACGGTCTCTGTACGATTCATACGGAGTCCAGCTCCTGGTACGAATCTACTTCGTCGTACGTACGGGGGATGTTGCAGGGTACGATTCGTACGGAAAAAACACTCTGAACGGCTCTTTGGAGTGGTTTTTCCCGAATCGGAATCGACCCCAATATCTTAGTGGTCACGAGACAACTGGAAAATACCATAAAATAGCTCAGACTTTTACATTTATTGCTTGGACAATTGAACAAGATGGAATTCCCAACAGCTGTTTCCATGCACTACATTCTAGTTTATGCCCAAAAAACATTGCACCAATATTAATAGTCTGGCACCTCCTAGGGCCTGCTTTTTTTGTTGTTTTTGTAGGATATATTTAAGGTTACAAATGTGATTCCCCCAGATTCTATGTTAATCTTTAAACCTCCTAAAGATTGATATGGAAATCAGTTGTAACTTATTTGTATGTCCCATGCAGCTGCCCAGACCGTTGATTTTATCCTCTGCTGGCCTTAGTGTATGCATTAAAATGAATAGAGAATGGAGAAAAAGAAAGAAATGGGGGAATGTCATTGGTACTGTTGTTGGCCTGGGAAGAGCATGAGAGCCAGTTCCATATAGCCTTCACATTGTATGTTCTTGGTTTGAATCATCAAACTATAGTTTGCATTGCATTGTGCTCTCTGGTATTGATTATTAGCTTGATTTTTGGTCCTCTCCATGCCTGTCATAGATTCCACCAGATCAATATTGCCCCATAGCTTGAAGAGATTGTTACTCTCTCTGGCAACCACATGCTGACAGGCCCCTAAGCTTCTTATCTTCTAATGTCCTCTCGTTTTTAATGTGGCAGTTGGCAGCTAGTTTCTTGAGATTTGAGGCATCAACGTATTTCTACTTTTTTTAGGCATAGAGCTACTGTTTGGGAATTTATCACTAAGGAAACCTAAGTTAATTGTATTTTACTCTGTTTGGATTATGATATTGTTCTTACATGTATGGCACAATATGTTTCCTGTGGGAAACATATTTATTTTCCTGAAGAAATGTAGCCTAACATTGTAGGCTTGTGATCCATCTCTATTTGAACTTTGGCTCATTGGAGATGCTGCTGCTCTTTCTTTCCAGTGTAAAGCATCTTCATTCTTATTTATTTTTCAGTCCAACTATATTTTCTTGCTGGGCCCTGTAACAGAGTGAGTAGAAAGGATGAAACCGGTAAGGAAATCCAGGGAAGATAATCCCCAACACTCACCAAGTTAGGTTCCATGACACCAATGGATGCACCCACTGTAAGGGCAATGAGGTGCTGCCCGAGGCTGGTTTCAGTGTCAGATCCAGTGGTTGGTACAGTGGGTTAGAAAGAGAGGACAGGGAGCCAACGTCAGGACACGCCATGGCACAGTGGTGTGGTTGGCACTGGGGAAGAGTAACAGAGTCCACAGCAAGAAAGGGAGCCCCAGGGCAGCAGGTTGCCTTTGGCTACCATTACTGAAGCACATAGATGGATGAAGTTTAAAAGGGATGGGACTTCTGGAGAAGAGGAACCATGTGCAACCATTAGAAGCACTGTAGGAAATGTAGTAGAAGTGATATTACTTCCATCGGCTTATGGGGAATGAGGACAGCCACAAAAGGTGATGGGGTTACCATTTCCAAGACCTGTATAATGTCCACAGTCAGTTAAAAAGAAGAAGCTGCTGCTTGGAGAGAAAAGGATACCCTTTACCCTGATTTTTTGTTTCACAACCAATTGTGACTACTGTGTTTTGTACCACGTGAAGTCTCTTGATACAAAATGTCAAGATCGCAGGCATTTCCATAGTCCAGTCTGCTGGTAATGAGTGTTTGGGTCACCATTTTTGGTGTATTCTGGGGCAGCCATTTAGACATTTTTGTGAGCATGTTTGGGAGTGTTAAGTAACAGACAGCCACTACAGTGACTTGATTCACTATGGAAACCTGATAATCAGCAATGACACCCAGGTTTCTGGCCGGCTCTCAAGAACTGAGAGGGAAAGCAAGGTTGTGGGCCACCAGGATGTGGTCCAGAACAAAGTATCTCTACTAAATAAGACAAGCTCATATTTCTTACTGTTTTGCTTTAGGCAGCTCCAGCTCATCTTTATTGATCAACTGTAACTCTACAGCCCATTTCCCTCCCTTAAATTGTAACATTTAGGTTATTCGTATTTTTAGGTCATGTAAGAAAATTGGGTTATTAGCTGTGAAGGATGTGAGTCCTTCACAATAGTATTTTTATTGAAAGCTAACTACCCCATTGTAGCACTTGATGGTCTCAGGGTTTCAAAATAAAGCAAGCCGAGGAGGGTGGGACGTGGGCTATCAATCACACAATTTGATATCATGCAACAACAACACTAAATGAATGATTGTCCATTCAGTGCCTTTTCTTTAAAAAATGAAAAATACTTTTATTACACTCTATTAAATACTATGTATTAAATTACAAATACATACATAAGGTAGATGGAAATAACTTTGGTTACACTCTTATATCACATTTAACATTTGTGGGTCCTGAACCCCATAATCACAATACCCCCACTATACCAAATGCATTATTACTATATAAGGGGAAGTCATTTTAAATAGAGCAGGCTTGCTTGGCTCCAGAAAAGAAAACACAATATAATAATAATAACCATATGTTATACTTTGTAATTGTAATTGTAATTAGATATTTCTAGAGCGCATGGCTACTCCATGGAGTGTCCTGGCGCTAACAACCACTGAAAACAGGCAGAAAAGAACAAACGGCTTCACGATTAATGCTACTTATCAAAATAGCCAGGTCTTTAACTTCCTCCTGAACTCGCCTAGGTCAGTTGTCTGTCTAAGGGCAATGGGGAAACCGTTCCATGAGCGGAGCGCTAACACTTGAAAATAGTGACCGTGCCTGCGAGAACGGGAAAACCTAGGAATGGTCATCAGATACTGCATCGAGGACCTCAATCTCCATTGCGGGGCATAATGCGGTATCCTTTTCCTAATGTAATGGGCTCCAGAATTGTCTAGGGGCTTGAAAGCCAAGATCAGGGCCTTAAACTGGACGCTCTTACGCACCGGAAGCCAGTGGAGAGATTTTAAGTGGGAGGTCATGTGGTCCCTGGGTGCAGTCATCAGAATAGCTCTGGGCACCGAGTTCTGGATCACCTGAAGGCGGCTCAGAAGGTATTCTAGTAGGCCTAAATAAAGGACATTGGCATAGTCCACCCTAGATGCAATAAGGGCCTGAAGTACCGTCTTTCTGAGGGAGATAGGCAGCAGGGGGAGGAAATTCCTCAGCATTTTTAAAAGCCCAAAGCAGGTGCCGGCCACAGTTTGAATTTGGGTCTTCATGGACATGTCGGAAACCATCTTTACCCCAAGATTTTTTACTGAAGTAACTGAACACTTGGTGGGAGACATTTCCTGTGGCCACCAGAGGTGCCAATCCATGCTCTGGTCCGGTCCGAAAAAAATAATCTCTGTCTTTTTGGGAGTACACTTTAGTTGGCTCTCCCATAGCCAGGAGAAGACCTCCGGTAAACAGATGTTTATCTCACTACTTCTAAACACGCTGCCCTTCTCGCTGGTAAACAGAAGTTGCGTGTCGTCAGCGTAAGACTCAATTTTAGCACCGTATTGCTCCGGTAAAAGTGCAAGTGGGGCCATATACATATTCAACAAGGCTGGACTAAGCACAGAGTCTTGGGGAACACCTACTTTCATGGGGGTAATACAGGCTGAGAACGGAGGGGACCATACAGTTTGCTGGCGGCCACTTAAGAAGGAAGTATACCATTTGAAAACCGTGCCACCAGTACTGCAATCCTGGACTCTTTCCAGGAGTTGGCCATGGGGCACGGTATCAAAGGCCGCCGACAAATCTAATAGTACAAGTACCGCATTCCCCCCACTATCCAAGGTGTTTTTTTTAGTTTGAGAAACTTCTAGTAGGGCTGTCTTGGTACTAAAGTTATATCTGAACTCAGACTGACTCGGATGTAATATGTTGTTAGCTTCTACAAACTCTGTAGTAACACTGTTTACATATTTCTCCAAAACTTTGGAAAAAAACGCAACACTGAAATGGGCCTGTAGTTACTCAGCATCAGTGGGTCAGCTGTAGGTTTTTTTAGCAATGGGAGAATTCTAGCATGTTTCCAGCACTCCGGCATTCTTCCCTCCGCCAGTGAAGAGTTCAGCACGCGATTCACAGCTGGATTAATTACTTTCGCAATAGACACGAGTACTCGTGCTGGACAGTGGTCCATAGGGGAGCCAGATTTCAGAGCCTTCATTATCTCCAGAGATTTATCCAGAGAAATAGGTGGGAATTGTAAAAGAGACACTCCTTGCATAGAGGTTCACTGTACTTGATTCCGCTACCCGGGACGAGTCCCTAAAGGAATTTCAGATATTTTTGATCTTCTGAAAAAAATACTGCGCTAGACTGTTTGTCCAGTCACTAGTTGGGATAAAAGGACTGGTCATAGCATTCGGAGATGTAAAATCTTTGTCGATTTTGAAAATTCCTTGCTTTTATTCTGCGCCTGTTCCACTTTGATGGTGATAAAGCATTTCTTTTCTTCGCAAACCTTGGAGTAGTGAGCTTTCAGAGCCCGTTTATGGATGGCTTTATCAGAGGGATTAAAATTCCTCCGCCATAATCTCTCCAGGATTTTACATGCACTTTTACTTTTTCTAAGGGCCTCCATAAACCATGGAGCAGAAGCTCTGCTGGCCTTAGCTGCCCGAGTAGTCGGGAGGGGGGGGGCAGTTCTGCCGAGCTGAAGCCAGCTCTCCAAGGAAAGAACATCGCTCTCCAATAATCCATTAAAAGGAATGGGGTACAACCATAGTGCATTGTCCAATGCTGCAGCTGTAACATTTTTAAAAGTCCTAGAGATATTCGGGTGGGGTCTACCGTGTGATAGAGGGCAACTGAATTCTTTAGGGAATCTGAACATAGCAGAAAATGATCCGACCATATTATAGGAAGCGGTTCATCCATTTCTATACTAATCGATGAGAGAACCTGGGCCAAGATATGGCCTTTTTCATGAGTGGGCCAGAAGACATAGGGATCCAAATTGAAAATACCCATTGATTCACACAGTCTAGATGGCTCTAATTCTTCTACTTCATCCATATGGATATTAAAATCTCCGAGTACCAGGCAATGCTTATATTTGGTCCCAGTAGGGGCTATAGCATGACCAATTGATTCTAAGAATTTTCCGGCCGTGCCCAGTGGACTTTATCAAGGTAACACATTATAAGGGATGACAGTATATATAAGGCAGGCCTGCTGTTTTTTCCAGCATTTAATCACATTCATATAATCAACCACACATCATGTTTGGACCTCATAAAACTATTTACTTCAATGGAGTCAATACTACTAATCATAGGTATTCAGTATAATGGCAAATGTTCACAAAATTATCAATAAAACATTGAATTCTTTATCACAAGTGTATCTGTTTATCTGAGTCTTTCTTTACTTACTACAAGTCACAAAATGTTGGCATTTAACCAGCCACTAGTGGACCGGCACTCCATCACCCAAGAGAAAAATCAAGCTCTGTAATTGCTTAAATCCGTAGTCAACCTCTTCAAGGCATATGGGCATAAGACTTAATGTCAGTGTCTAATAAGAAACTTCTGAGGTGCTGCTGTGTATCATGCACTTCCCATAAAACCTGTGATTGGGATTGGTGGTACATTTGCATATTTTGGGGCACCAAAGGAGCACCACAGGAGCAGGAAAGTATGTAAATCAGCCTCTTCACAGGGCATTAAGTGGCTCCCCTCACAGTAAAAATTTAAAAATGTTCCTCTTTTTGACAGCCCTGCACCACACTATTTCTCTTTTGTATGGGTGTCCCAGTCCCACCTGGGACACCAAGATGCTGGATTGCATGGTGGGAAGTGCAAGGGAAGGCCCAAGGGCCCTGCAATCCTTGCAGCTCCTTTGCACCCTGCCATTCCAAATGTTCAGTGCTCGAGCCAGCCACACCAGCTCATCTGGAGACTGTAATGCACCCTTTGCACCCCCTGATACACCCTATCTTTTTCGGGACTACGGCCGAACTAGTAACAGTAGGCTGTGAGCACAGCAGCGCTCACCTCTATGCTTTGATTTTTTTCTTTTGTGTTCCTGGGGATGGGGTCCCCAGGAAACTGTTTCATCTTTTGGCCATGGAGGCTGGGGTTCCCTTGGAAAATAGTGGATAGGAGGAGTTCTCCACACATATGCCCCTCTCATAAAACATTTAAGTACCATTGTGCTAACCCCCTACCAGGAGGAATGGGAGTGGTATATTGCAGAACCCTATGTGCCTGTTTTTGTGTTTCCTTTGTTTAAAATAGTCTTCAAAGCAGCAAATCTTAGACCCTGATGGGCCAGTCTTCATTTATGGCTCATTTTGCACCTGGTGGCCAGGTCTGCTGGAAGGAGCTTTTCAACCAGGCCACAGTGGCGGCTGCATCCTGCTTTTATAACATTGTGGTGGGCGGTGCTCTCTGCACCGCCTGCCACAATGCCATAAATGAATGTATGCATTTGCATACACAATGCGGCAGGCACCGCGCGGTGCCTATCGCATTATATTTGAAAATGTAGGGGGTACCACAGGTGTGCACCCCCCACCCCTCCTTCACTTTAGGGGCCCCCAACGCGAAGACTGCATGCCTTTCCGTGGCGGCATTGCCGCCACCGAAAGGCATTGTAAAATGCCCATCATAATATGGCTGGCGGTGTCTTATAGACACCGCCACCATATTATTCCTTTTCCGCCCCGGCCACAAGGCGACTTGGGCGGAAAAGCGGCGGACGGTCTTTCCGTCCACCGAGGCCCCCCCCCCGCCATACTAATATGGCGGGGGGAAAACGAGTGAGGATGTCGGGCGGATTGCCCCCGCCAGGCTGGCGGTGGCTACCGCCAGCCTGGCGGGGGCAATCCGCCCAACATCCTAATGGGCCCCTTGGTCTTTTCCCCAACCATTCCTCAGGGGGCATAAGAGGGCCACTTCCATGGGCCCTTGAGAGACCCATCCTAGCCCTGGGGATCACTTGGAGTCAAAGCCCTCAGTCCATCTTTGCAGGGCATCGTGTGGCTTCCCTTTCCGCTGGACATCCTTTCCACTGTTGTCGCCTGACATGGCTAGGGTCTTCTCAACTGTCTCTCCCTTGCACAGAAGTTTTTAATAGAGGGATGAAAGATCCTGTTTCCAGGCACCCCCGGCAATTCCTAGGATTCCACATCACTCTCCACCCTGACCCAACCCCACAGCACAGCAAGCTGACCCTGTCCAACATGGTGACTTCTCTAGAAAGAGCTCCTCTGAGGGCCTCACTTCAGCCCCTAGCTGACATCACTGCATGATCCCTCCCCACCAAAACTTCAAAGGCGAGCTCCTACAATATTTGATCAAGTGGTCTCACCCTCCCCCTTTGTTCTAGTGGGAAGGTGCAGTGTGGACAGCTAATTATCAGATGGTGATTTCCTCCCCACCCCTTCCTTTCCCAGGAGCTGAGTAAATCACTGCTAAGTGCTCTTTTTGTTTTGGAGGCCTTTGTTCTCTCTGCTGGGGAGAAGAATAATCTACTTTGCCAATTAGAGGGGACAAAGGCTTGTAATATGATTGAGCTCTGCCAGAGTAATATGACAATTCCTGAAGCCTCAATAAATGTGGCTATAGTGTATTGTAAATGCAAATTGAAATTTGGTGTGCATGTTTTATTCCATTGATACATTGCTGGACCCTGAAGGCAGTGTCGTAACAAAATGTGAGGGGGCCCCCCTGCCAGAAATACTTAGAGAGCCCCCACACACATTAGTAGGGGCTGAGGGGACCCCCTCCAATATGGGTAAGCCTGGGCGCCTCACACTGCGGGGGTAGCAAGGCCTCTGTTACACCCCTCCCTGATGGCCTAAGTTGAGCGAAAGTGGCTTTAGGGCAGATTTTGCCTATATGTATAATACAGAGACAGCACCACAGACTTTCCAGTAAGTACTACAGATACACATTCATAGTCTATGAATCGACACTCACATTATAAGGCATACTCCAGGTCAGCACCAATCCTTTTAGAGTCCCTTCTGTGACAGGCTTCCTGTGCTCAGGTATTAGGCAGCACACAATGGTAATGTCACATATGCAGACCACACAGATGCGCACACACATGTGTTCATTTGTAACCAGCCCAGTTCTTCTTACTTCAGCTGCACAGCAGTTGCCTTATCTTAAAAGGCAGACACTAGCAGTTAACATGCTTAGTCGAATTACTGGGAGTGATACTCAGGTAGTGATTTTGCCCCACAGTGAAAAGTCAAAAAAGGGCAGCCTTACTTGAAAAATTCTGATGGGCTAAATGGATTGAACCCATTTGCTGCAGGTCAATAATGTGAATTTCAATCAAGCAAAGTTGTATTTTTGATATAAGATACAATGAAATCTTTCAAGAAAATGATTAAAAAGTTTCCCAGCGGTTGAGGTAGCCAGTTTTTTATGTACCTGAAAATACAGTCGGAGCAATAAGTGGATATCAAATTTGCCATTTGGTGGCATTGTCCAAAAACAATCCTAAAAGTTGTCTAGCTTATTTGAGGAAGTGTACAATTTTCAGTTAGATATGTGAAGCATTCTAACTTAAAGGGAAACTTCAGAATTGTTGTTCCCCAAGGTTTTTACTGATTGCCCCCATCAACCTGATTTGAAACCACTGAACCAGTTTATCCTTGACCAATGTCTGCCCAACACTTTTGTTGAAAAGGACCATAATATGGAAGACTGGAGAATCTCTTCCTAAAACTTGTTCACCCTCAGACATGATATGAGGCTCTAGATCTTGTTTCTTATGACCTGCAGTTACTTTGGTCAACAGAAACCTACACTTTCATCGAAGTCCAAAACTAACGTATTTCAACAACCTTATTTGCCTCATGTCCACTTAAGATACAGTCTGGGAATGAACTTTGGTTCTGATCACACTGAAACGTCCTGCAGAAGTACTTAGCAACATTTCTGAATATATTTATACTTCTCTATTGAGTGGTTAGAATAATATCCAGCTCCACCACTACATTTTTACTGATATTCAGCAATATTATGTTTTACTTGATTATCTTTGTTTTTATGTCTATTAAGGAGTCATTTTGAGTGTGCTGAACCCTGTCCAGAATTGGTGGACATCTGATCGCAAAACAAGTGGTTCCCCACCTGATTCAGAGCTAGGGGGGCCATCAGGTTTCAATAGAAAATATCAGATCACTCCACTGGCCGGCAGTCCATGCACCATAGGGTCCCGGTTCATGTTTGTTAGAATTCCCATCCTGTTTAGAGTGGGACTTCTGACATGCTTTCCTGCGGGGGCCTCACATGGAGTAAACTCTATGTGTGTCAGGAACAAAGATTCCATGTTTCTCAGAGACAAGCCTGCTCTTTGTCTGTCCACAATATCTTAAATGATCTTCCAAATATGTTTTAACTCTTGTGGGAATTGCACTGCATTTCTGCTATCCAACATTCCCCTGAGGCTTTCACAAGATTAACGCATGTGCTCTTCCAAAGCAACCAAAGAGAGTGCTAATGCCACTTGGGATTCCTGCTGTCTGCTAGAAGCTGTATTTATATTTGTATTTTGTGCAAACTTCGGGGTCGATTATGATGGCGGTGAATCCGCATCCTCCGGGCCGGTGGAAGCCACCGCCGGCCCGGAGGATGCGGATTCACCGCTGCGGTCCTTGAAAACACCCACCGCCAGATTATGATGTCGGTGGGATCAGCGGCGGATGGCAGGCCCGTCCGCCGCTGATCCACGGGGTGTGGACCACAATATGGTGGCGTGTCTGCAAGACACCGCCAGCCATATTATGATGGGTGCGGAGACATGCTTTTCCGCGGCGGATATTCTGCCGTGGAAAAGCATGTGGACCTTTGCTTCTGGGGGCCCCTTGTGGGCCCCCAGGATGTTGGGAGGTGAGGGTGCAAATGGGGGGGTACCTATGGTACCCCCCTGCATGTGCATGCACAAAGCGGCAGGCACCGAGCGGTGCCTGCTGCTTTGTGCATGCACATGCAAAGCATGCATTTTTAACTTTGCGGCGGGTGCTGCTTTAAGCAGCACCCACCGCAATGTTAAATGTACAGGATGTGACCGCCAGGGTGGCGCTCACATCCTAATTCCTATGGGGGAACGTCGCTGCCCCTGTGGACGGTCCCTTCACCTCGGGGGTGGCGGACGGACGCAGGTCCGTCCGCCATCCTAATCGACACCTAGGTTTGAGTAGTAAACCTCAAATTTCTCTTTGTCTACTGTACAACCAATGACATTATCACAATGGTGTAAATAATATAGGACACATGCTAAAAAAGCAACTGCACCTCACATAATGAACCTTGCAGAAATTTTTTCTAGAACTGTAATTTTTCATTCATTTGAACGTTGGTTGCTTACAATGAAATTTTAAGCAAGAGCCAGGAGTCAAAGGAACTTTAAAATTGAGCTGTAAGTAAGGATACTCCAGTCCATAGATTTTACTTTCAAATGTAATTTTTTTGTATCATGTTGTTCTTTTTCCACTGTGTGTTATGTGTGGACACCTATGTGTTCCCATATAGGCTAGGGAAGACAACCAGAACTTTGCACTGTTCTCCATCACCCACAGAAATGGGATGTACGACATTACAACGCATGCTTTTACATCGCATGCTTTTACAACGCCATTTTACAACGCATACTATTACAACGCATAGTGCTTTGGGGCACTGGATAGTGAATAGTTTAATTTACTATTCCAACTCCAGTCCCCGTGGATAGTAGGGAAGGTGTTGGACAGTAAATTAAACATATTCCCTATCCTAGAGCGCCCCCCAGCGCAATGCGTTGTAATGGTTTGCGTTGTAAAAGTTGCGTCGTAAAGGCACTGCGTGGTAAAAGTTGCGTTGAAAGTGATGTTTCCCACAGAAATGTTATGTTTCATAATAGCATCACTGCCCAAAATATGAGAAAGTTGTGTAACTTACCTAGTACGCTTTCTTTAGTAAAATTTTGATTAACTATGACAGAATGGCTACTTTTTTTAAGGCATCCTCTATACTCAGTTGTATTCATTTTCAAGCACAGAAATTACATATCCAGATCAATCAGTATTAAAGGAAAGTAAATTGTCTTTGTAATATTTTTCAGGTTCTTGTGGAGATTAAGCACACCTGGAGCATTATGGAATTTTCTTATGAAAAACATCATACTACAGGCACTCCACTTTTGAAGTCTGATGAAAATCTTATAGAAACCCTTGAGGACAATCAGGTGACTGGATTATCTTAAAATCTTTTCCCTTATACTTCTGATTGATGAACATATTTAGGAAGCGTTTTCTTTGGATAAATCATGGCTAAGTTGAGTAAGAGAGGCTCCAGAACAATAACCTATGATCTTAGATGTTAGATATTGACAGCTGCATTTCTTTGATGAGTGGACCCGTCTTGTATTGTTTCATTCATAGTATTGACATTATGTGCAAAGATGTAACATTTATTAGCATATCCATATCAAGATATATTAATACAAAACCACTAGACACACCTTCTGGCAGAACATTCATATCCTCTCACCAACTTACGCATCAACCATTCAGTACACGCTACCCACACATGTATGCAGCATTGCTTCAAAGCAGTGTAATTGGCTGATGGTGCTTTCAAACTGACCATCTTTCCCAGGCTTAGCAATGGACAGTTGTGTACTGAATAATGAAACAAATGGCAAAGTCCTCCAGCACACTCAGATCCATTAGAATCCATGGAGTGTAATGGGCTCCCAGACCTTGAAAGCACTACAGGGCCACATAAACTGTAGAAATGTGCTATGCAAATGCTAAAGACGTGAGTGAAAGATATGTAGTAAACAAATAAATAACAGATACATCCAAGCCAAAAACTTTGTAGAGGCTGATTTCTAGGCATAAAGTCATGCAACACAGTTAAGTAATCATCATTCTAAATGGTGTCTGGGACTGCTATTTGCCAACTCACAAAGAACCAGGGAACCTGTAAATGAAAAAAGTGTTTGTTGAAAAGTTATAATTAAACTGTTTACTGTTTTGTTCTGTAACGCCTACAGTGACTTGTGGTTCCTAAAAATGCATGATTAAATACCAGTGTAACAAAATTAGAGGCCACTAATGTGAACGCTTTGATGTCAACTTCTTCCTTTCATCAGTGGCATCATAAGCATCTAAAGCAAACATATACATCTGTTTTCATTGTCATAGTAGTGGTACAGCAGTGTGATTAGCATTAACAACTCTGGAGAAATGAAGGTGTGAACATCAGTGGTTCCTTCGAAATCAATACAAAGTCATTTTAAAATGATTGGTTGACTGCACAAGCAGATATTTTCAGACAAAATATTGTATTGATGACTCACGCTTTCATCACTGTTTGAAGGCAAACCCCTCAAGAGTCTTATTATGCTATAATATTTCTGTTGACATTTAATTTCTGTACAATTTAAATGCATTAATCATTACCATTAAGAAGTAGTAATACAAGGGACGTTCAGCAACAACTCATTAGATGAGAGGTTACTTTGCTGTTGCTAAGGTTCTTCTGCGTAGTTAGGCCCAGTCTGAGACCACTACATCCGAGTAGGCAACAGACCACCATCTGCTAAGCTTGCAGTCTGGATCAACAAGAGTGATGCATGCTTCTACAATTTTTCCAAACCCATTACAAACCATACACAAAACAATATGTTGATTAGAAATAGTCATAGTGAAAGGACAATTGGATTAGAGTGAGAAACAGAGACACTGGGTATCTTCACATAGCTCAGTCACACAGTTAAACATGGTCTTCACTATAGGAACATTGACATCGAAAGACAAGGCAAATCCATTAATTATTTAGGCATTCTGGTTTAGGTAATTAATTCCTGATATTATATATGATATACCTTTTAACAATCTCTGTATTTCCTGCTCAATGTGGTCTGGTGAAACTTTGTGTCTTCCTAGAGCTATAAAACAATTATTGTCTATTTAGAATATGTAAAAAGTATTGAAAGCTATTATGTGTTTCTTACTAAAGACTACTGCCTTCGGTTTTATATGAATATGCTTTAATAACGCAATTCTATTCAATATAGCAAGTTTATAAACTGAAACTTAATAAATACACATTAGAATTATAAAGTTCATCAAGCATTAATTATCTCATCTAAGTAGATACTTTAATAACATAAGTATATCAAATGAAAGATTATCAATGTCTGAGGAAAGATGAGGATCATTTTCGCTCATTTCTTGCAAACAACAATGTGCAAATTTCTTTATCCTCGAGGAATTACTGTTGAAAATAGCGTTCAACTGCAAAGTCTAAGGGCCTGATTTAGAGTTTCGTGGACGAGAAACTCATCCACAACTGCATACCCCATCTGTTGTATAGTGCCAGAGGATAATATTAAATTGCAATATGGGATGTTCATCATGTTTGTGATGGAGTATCCCAACTGCCACACTCTAAATCAGACCGTAATCCTTAAACACTAGAATTCTGACCTACAATTCATCTATGTATCTAGTTCAGTATTTCGTTGACCTCCAAGGATAACATAATTGAGTTCCTGGGGCGGCCTCCTTAGAACAAATGATTCTTTAGTCTGGGCCATGTGTTTAAGAGTAATTCTTAGTGAGACAACATCACTGAGCCAATCAACATTAAGCCTAGATAATGAATTTCTTGTTAACACCTTGCCTTTTAACTACCATGTTGTTAAAGGTTTCATTACCCAAAACCGTTAAGCGGATCATGGATTTTTTTCAACAGGTTCTTTGAAAAATGCCCTACTATAGTTGAACATAATTCATCCAAACTAGGGGTGGGTGCATATTTTGTGATGCTCCTATTATCGCCCTTCATTAAGTTTGAATAGAATCCTAATTTGGACCCTTTCCCTAAGGATTTGTTGTGCACTACAAGATGACTTGCCTTAATTAAACCCAGTCAAGATGGAATTGAATGCAGACTTTTTCTTTGCAAATTTACCTTTTTCATACTTCTTCTATGCCTAATGGCAAATGCATGCAGAATTGTTCTCTGCAATGTTGCCTTTTGCAATGTAAATTGGCACAGTTTTCATGCAAATGATCGAAAAATTTAACTTTGCAAAGTTTACAGTCATGAAGTTGCAAACCTATCGAAATAAATTGTGTACAACTCCATGTATCACTAATCCAGACCTCATTAAGTACAAACCCAGAGAATGTCTGAGATTGCTTTCCGTACAGGATCACGGTCCCTTCAACGTGGTAATTTTTACATGAATTTAATCTCGTCTTGACCACATTCCTCAATAGTCCTATCTGTCCATCACCTCAGAGCCACCTAAAAAGGAAATGAATTATCTTTCTAACTAATACTGGCACAAGTAGTGAGATTCTTCTTTGTCCATTCATTCTGTTTGCCCCACAAAAGTAAAAAAAGAGACAAACATAAAGGGTGGATAGAGTAGCTTCTTCCAAGTTACAGTGCACCGTCACTATATTGACTTAGATGTAGCTAACTCCAACAAAATTTGCATCTAAGGCTGCTCCACAAGAACAGGGAATTCCTTGGGTCATAGGAAAAGCAAATAACACAAATGTGAAACAGGAGAAAATTAAAAGAAAATTGTTAATGTGTTCTAATTCACAATTAACATCAACTCAAGAATTTATCTTTGGAACTCTTGTGCTATAGAGCTCAGATCCAGATTTTGGTTCTGATCAATTTAGCTTTTCATTTACTCATATAAGGAATCTCATCTTGAACAACATTTCTCACTTGGGTGCTCTATCTACTGGTGTTTAATATTTACATGGTTTCTGAAGAAGGACATGTCTAATGGATAGCCTTTTGCAAGGAGCTTTGCCATTGTTTTAAATTAACTAGTGACTGCCGGAGCTGGTTGAATGTAAATATTTTTTATTATGAGTTTTGGTTTAAGTTCCATACATTGGCACTCTGGAGTCGGTCTGTCAGTTAAGTGTAGACTATTAACAGTGCATCCTTGTGTCAAATATATCTTCCCCAACATATCTCTCTCCGAGTCCTACCTCACCAATATCTAATGAGTTAACAACACTGTTTAGATTTGTATTTTTTATTTCTCATACCAAGTGTATATGGTAACACACAAAATGTACAAAGAATGTATTACAAGGATGATGTATACTTTCAGTCTTGTCTTGTAGAAATTATCCAAAGTTTGGTTGAGCCATATGTGACTTATCTGGGTACCTTTTTTTTGATGGAATGCAAGTAGTTGGTCTTTCAGATGTAAAGGTTGCTACTCCATCACCATGGTGTATTTTCGAACAGCAGTACTGTCATTTATGTATTGTTGGTCTCATCATTGGTGCTACAGTTTTCTAAAGTACAGTAAAATATTTTTCAGCCTAAGGGATATATATCCCAGAAGGTCTATTCCTTGATTCCACATGATTGACTTTTAATATTGTAAAGTGCTCGATTGCCAAAAGAGGCATCATGGGGCTATTAGGCAGAGTACCCAACCAACCAACAACTTAGTTTGCAAGTAGCCAAATCTTAAGTTGTTTTCTGAACATGAGAAAGTAGGTCTAACCTTCCAGTTCCAATGGCAGTAAATTACAAGCTTTGGCTATTAGGTTGGTCAAATGATCTGCTACCGCTGGAATTTTTTTTTAGCTCAGGAATCTGTAAACAGAAAGCTGAAGATGTTCTTAATGTTCTAGAGGGAGAGTACAGTGGACAAGATTAGGGGAGAGTGAAAAATACAAATCTGTGTTGTGGGATTGCAGTTGGGGTTCTCCACTAACCAAGGGACTGTCAGGGCATGGGTCACTGCTTGCAAGGTTACTTTAAACGGGTATCCTTCTCACTGGCCTCATGCTCATAGGTGGCATAGAATTGGTCTAGGTCTGCATTAACCCTTCCCCATTTTGCGTCAGTCTACATCTGCCAGACCTGAAAGTGGATGAAGCTTATTGGAAACAGGGACAGAGAGCCACGCTGACTTGTCTTGCCACTCGCTGGGCTGGCGATTCCCCACCTTATTACAAGAATGGGGGGTTTAAGGGTTTGTAACAAACAAAAACAAATGGGACGATGTTGATTCGTGAACCAGCCCCCACACCCTGGCTCCTTACCTCGCGATAGATCAAGCACTAAGCAAGATGAGCACTTTTACAATCCCCTTCATGTATTTGGCTGAAGGACCAATCCACCTGACCAGGCATACATAAAAAATGTCCTTAGATTCATTGATATGAAAATCAATGTTGCGTGACATACAGTGGCAGACTTTAGTTTTCAGTTTGCACATCGGTTCTTCTCTGGTTGAGTTTAGGGGCAGTTCTGTTAGTATGGGAACATCGGGAGGAAGTTCCAGAGGAAGGTTTAGTCGAGACGGGTTAGGATATTGTTAGAGGTTCGGCTTATGATCCGCAGGTGGACTTTCTGTTGGAACTCTACTACCCCCAATGCCTCATGTGTTACCTTGTCCACAAGCATCCTGGGTTGCCCCTGCCATTGGGGTAATGCCTCCTGTGATATTAGTCTGGAGAGAATTGGAGCGCGATCCCTGGGTGGCCTGAGCAGCCAATGTCAAGCCCCAGTCCATGGTAAAATCAGATGTGGGACACTGAGGAATGGGAATAGTTGGCGTAGGGACCTGGGCAAGGGACCTTAGGGACAGCAAGTTAGCGTGGGATTGGGTTAATAGGGATACTACAGTTTCCAATTTACAAAAGTCTGTCAATCAGTGGGGGAAAACTTGCAGTTATCAAAGTCTGAAATGTTCTAAAGAGGAGATCCCAGTCTGGGTTGTAGGTGGCTTCCTTGTCCCTGGGATCACAAGAGGTAGCTACATCGTCCAAAGAATGTGGGGAGGACAAGATGGTCACTGTACGCAGGACCCTGACAGACCTAGTGGGCCTAGAGGGACCAGAACATTTAGATTTCTTTTTCAGTTAGGCAGGAGGCTCCCTCTTGCTGGTTTTGAAAGAATCAAAGTTTGATAGCGCAATGGCTAGACAGGGAGGTGATGGTTGGAGTTGAAGTTGCTGGCGGGCATGATGGACTAGTGGATGTGCGGAATTGAGAAATCATCCTTCCCAGAGTTTTTTAGGGGCACAAGAAACCCGGCATCACCTCACCCATCTCTAAGAGCAGATGTCGCTCAGCTAAGGTTCGAGGGTTTTGCTCCCTTGGGGTTTTGGAATGGCTGTTTTGTCCCCAAGTAGCTTTCGTTTGACATTTCCACTGGCTAAAGGGCCTGGGGCAACAGTGCAAACAAGGCTGTGACCAAAGAATAAGGGGCACTCACCGCAATCTGACAGTTGAAATCAAGTCCAAGGAGAGTGGTCTAGCCCAGCCTCTTACGATCAGCGAAGGATGGGCCAGCCCTTAGCCCGGCCTTTCCCGGGCACGTCCCTCAAAGCGTGGAGGTTGGCCATGCTATAAACGCTCATTTTTGGGCAGCTCCACCCCTTGGGAGAGACCAGGAGTTCATGCCTCCTGGCGTTTGGGAGCCTGGTAGTTGGAGTCTCCCTGCAGTAATCCCTACTCACGGGGCTATGTACCCCCTCAAAAGTCCTCAGTCGTGTCCCCATTTCTTTAAAGCCTTTGATATAGTTAGCCATTGGTTTGTATTTTCCACTTAATCCACATACATTGTACATTTATATTTACACTTAATGCTATTTTTGTTTTACATGAAGCTGCAGAGAGGCTTAATGTCAGAGATATAAATAGTGGGTCATCGATATGTCAATGACTTTCATTCGAATGTGAAGGGCTGGCTTTTAGCATTGACATCAGAGCTTTGAATACCACACTCATGAAAATTCTTATTTGTTTGTATTGGCTTTTCTCAAATGTAATCCTATGAAGCCATATTTCAGTATCTTTATCCCTAAGCCTACTTCACCTAAGGAAATCCTCACTAATGACTGAAAGGTGGCTTACTCAAACGATCGCAGTAGCTTTCTCCCACCGCTCGCACTTTTAAGCCAAATCCTTAGGATTTATTATTTTATTACACAAAATCCACAACACATAAAAATAAAGCTCATGCATCTCTCCCTTCATCTGACAGCAGCTTGTCTTTCCTACATGGTCTATGGGTTAATTTAGACCATTGTAAATGGCCTAAGCCTGCCAGGTCATTGACAGCTAAGACCTCTGTTCTCTGTAACGAGTGATGGTGGTCTACTGCCCTAAATGGGGGGGTGCCACATCACCATGAACTGTCAGCATATGGTCAGCTAGGACAAGGGTCAAAACCAGTGGAGTCAGCTGAAGCTCCGACAGAGGAAACCCTGCTAATCTTGCACCTCTACATGGGGTGGTAGAATGGATAATTTATGATGATTGACCCGCTCTGCTAAACTCTAATCAACACACCTACTCTTGTATTTTGACGGCAAACATGTTCTCACTGGTTCCCAGTTCCTTGTTCACTCCACCAAAAGTCATTCAGCATGCAATAGCACACTTGATTCGCAAGGCAATTTTGTCTAAACCTACCTCTCCTCTTTTACATTTATCATAGACGCTACCCCAGCAACACAATTTAGATGTACACTTTGTTGCATTATTTAGTAGGATGTATGCCTTGACACACCTTACTTTTCAAAGAAACGTCCCTTTGCTATTAGTTATAGGTCCAGTGTAGCATACACATTGCCATGTATATTTTAAGCTTGACTAGTTTTGTGTAGCCTGTTATGTTGCATGCAAAGAAGGCATGTGCAGATAAAAAAAGTGATTTAGCATGAATGTTCGACCTGATCTATGCACAAGAAAGAAGCCCATAAATGGAAACTATGAAAGTAAATGCACTTTGGGTGTAAACCTCTGGCCCAAGGAATGTTAAATGAACAAATGCCTTTTAGGCAAAGGCTAATCAGTGTTCTGTTGTTGCTAATTTGAAAAAAATATCTATCGTAGCCTAATTGAAGACTAAAGCATGTTTAATCATCAAAAATAAACAAAAATATAGCACGTGACAGAAATTGAAACAATAGATAACGGTACCAACGGTGCTTTGGATTCTTAGGAAAAAAAATAACTTGAGGTACGATATAAGAGTGGATATCTCAGACGCTGAGCTGGCTTAATTGCTAGCTCTGGTTTCGCAATGCTAGTCATGAAAGCGAGGACATGTAGGCCAGAGGCAGAGACCTCAAGCACATTATTATAACATAGCCAGGCAAAATAGCTGCTGGTCACTCAAAAGGACACTTTGAAAATGAGTAATTAACACATTATAAAACAGCAGAACACCTTCCCGGTAGCACAACTTTTTACTTTATGTTGAGCACTTACAGTATTTTTCTTGGCGTATGGCACCTAAAATATTCTGAAAAATGTAAGAAAAACACATAGGAAAATAAAAATGTTTCTTTGTTTTTTGTAGACTCTTCTTTTTTATACGGTACACATTTTTAAGGAGCAGATTTGTATGCTTGAAGATCCACACTTGAAATCATAAAAATCAAGACATGGTCTAGTGATTGGTAGAAGTCTGCATTCACGAATTATGATTTTTTTATATGCAACGTCCTGATTTAAGGTTTCACTAATTTAATATAGACACTTCGAGAGCTAAAACATAAATACTTTTAAAAACAGCAATTATGAGCATGTGGGTGTGTGATTATTCATCAGCTAAAGGCCTACCTAAACAGTGTGAGGCATTACTGTGCCAACTGGAAAGTCAATTAAATAAGCAGTTAAGCTCAGCTGGGTATGCATTAAGTCAGCTCACTGCGTTGCAAGCCCTATGTGTGTTGGCTAGAAAACTCCGAAAGCAAGGAGTTTTAGTTTAACATGCAACCTAGAGCGTGGTTTTGTACTACCGCTTAGAGGTGGGAGACTTGCCCAACTCCTATTAACGACGTGGAACCTGGGTGGGTTCTGATTAGTTTTGGGTAAATTATAAATACTAACAATTTAATTGGATTCTTAAAATGACCAAGTAACAAGGCAAGCATACATCATTTAAACATTTGAAAGAAAAACTGCTTGGAACCATAATTGGTTGCAGCAATTTAGTAAAACAGTGGAGAGAATAATTTATTGAACTAAGAATGTCCTTATTCCCAAAATTGTTTCTCAACATGGGATCAAACAGGATATGTAATAAACTAGCACCATAAACACTGATCGATAAGGTTGGCTGTCTTTAATTATTTTAAAATAAGAATATTTGCAAATGAAATATGCAACTGCCATGACCTTGAATATTTATTTTGTTTTGGAAAATGTTACTAGTACCTGTTAGCCTATTGTGTACAAACGATCTTTGTAAACCTTTCACATTTGTCACTGATCAGTTGACAGTTTCTTACTGTTCATTCTGATAGATTTACAAGAAACGTATTAATATTGTGGCCCTCATTTACAAGGCCATTGCACCACCTGCACATCATTTTTTTTGACACACAGGCAGCATAGTGTGCCTGCCCATATTTACCAAGCCACATAAAGTCATACTGCATGCCTTTTCATGAACTTGTAAATATGGGCCCCTTTCACGCATTACTCCGCATGAATGCGTGAAATGGGCATTCAGTGGGTGTTCCCAGGCAACATCTATGGACCTGGCACATTCCCATATTTACAATGTTGTGGAAAGCTGGGAATGCGTCAGAATCCTATGCCTCTCCAGGGGAGCCAACGGAGTGGTGCAACAAGGAGAAATACTATTATTTCTCATCATTTTTTCCTCTATCAATGCGTGTTGCATTCTGCACCATGCATGGAAAGAGGAAAATTACATCAATGATTGTTTTTGAGTAGGAAGGTGTCCCTTTCTTCACAAAAACAATCATCCCAGCAATGCAGGCCCCCTGGCAACATGACACAAGGGTGCCTGCCTGGCGCATGGCAGCCAATTGTGATCACAGTGATGCATTGTATTGTTGTTAATATGATGCTTTCCTGTGCTTTTAAAATGACACAGTTCGGTGCAGCCAAATGGCTTAAGATGCTGCACTGCGTCATTTTTTTGTAAATGAGACCCTGTTACTTTGGGTCCGATTTAGAGTTGGGCAGGTAAACCTTCATTTCCCTGGGAGACTACCGCTCACTATATTTAGGCTCTCTGACAGATCTCTATGCAATCAGAGCAGCTGCGCCCAGGTCTGCTCCTCTGAAAGGCACTATAAGTTTGCTGAGCGGCCACCATATTTCATTTTCAACCCCAAAGTTGGAGTCTGTTTTTGAAAAAGAAAATACTAATGACCCCGGCATCTGGAAGGTTTCTTCCATAGTGTGTGTCATTTTTCTTTGCCTTGTCCAGGATCAGCAGGGTTACCCCGAATAGCAAAATATGTGAATTAGACTGTCCACTTTAAATAGGACAGACAGTCTGATGTACTTACCCCGAGGGCCTCAAGTCCATAAGGCCATCAGTATATGGTTTCCACCGGCAGAGATAGTGGGGGAACTACTGGAGGAAACATGAATGTCCACCTGACTCTGGATAGATTGGCTGGACCAAAGGCGAAGTACCCTGTCTGCCAAACGCTAAATAACCCCCTTACTTTCTAGTTTTGTTCTGTTCCTACTTTTGTTGTGATTGGGTTTTAGTGCAACATTTTAGTTTCTGAATACATTTGTGGAGAATATCAGCAGGTCTCCAGATATGACAAACTGAACAGCAGCAGGTCTTCAGATATGACAAACTGCACACAAAAATGATACAAACCTCAACAGACATTCTCACAGACAAGAAGTGTGGGATCTGGGGCGGCCATCTCCATTCAACTCTACAGTGCAGAGGGTCAGTGTATTGCTTTATTATCTGGCTAATTCTGTTTTAAGGGGGAAAAAAGCGGAATCTTTCTGTCGGGTCTCTTGTTCTTTCCGCACCGTCAAAGCCGTGAAAACTTCATGCATCCTGTATAAGAAAGTGGTCTATAATGCAAATAATTTTTATCTAGAAAGTATCTAGCTACAGTTATTAAACCTTGAGAGATTTTTTGAATGGCGTCAACCTTTTTTGCACCTGCTGCTCTCTCTCAACTTTCTGCATTCAGGACATGTTTCTCTGTCACAGCACACAAAAATTCAAGCCAAATTTCTCAACCTACAACTCAAAGGTCCCCAACTTCCTTTGGACTATATTATTCCCAGCACCGATGGAACTATCACATCGCAAAACCTACCCTGCTGCCTTCGCTGAAGATTGGAAAGTATTCTGTACTTTTTGGGATCTCTTATTGAGAGAATTAATGTTGTTATAGAATAATTTATATATCTTTATTATGACTGAGTTTTAAGTATATTTTGTGTAGTTTTTTTAACCAAAATAAATAAATGATAAATAAAGCAAATATAGGAGTGGATAAAAGTGACCCTAATAAATATGCAGTTGCCTTATGTGACATCGGAAATCATCAGTATCGAATATTTATTTGTCACTTCTTCCCAGAAGGAATTAAAAGGAAAGATTTTAAGTCTTTATGTATCAGATTATCTGAACCATTGTGTTTCTTCATGAATTAGTTTTAATGTTTTGTAACAATTTTTTCCTATGTTGGTGTATGCAACATAGCGGTGTGGCTCTACGCTGTGCCAAATACATATTACTAGGAAATTTATTATGGATAAATACAACCTTGGTAAAGGCCCAGATGGAAATGTAAGCCTCAGAACTAGTTTTGTGATTTTTGTATCACTCTTCCTACTCCTGTGGGTTAAAGGCTTTTGTAGGTGTCCTCTGCACACACATATTATGAGGCTTAATGTGGAATACAATTTGAGTTGTCTATTCTAAGTAGCAACATGTTCAGTTATGATAAGCTTACCTCACAGAGGTGATTATTGTGTAACCACAGCATTTTCAGTCTAAAAACATTGAGCTTCAGCTGATGCTATTTTCTGTACATCCATACATCAACTTTGCATTCTAAATGTTTTTTTCATTTGCCTATATATTTTGGTGATTCCATTATTAATTGTCTTTGTGTTCACCATGCCTCAGACACCACCATTTTTCTCACATTCTCTCTAATTTACTTTAAGTTATCATGGAAACATCTGTGAGCCATGTATATATGTTTGCTAGATTTATTTAGAAAGGCTCATACCATTCAATTTCAGCCAGGATTAATTGGATGGATCTAAAACTTCTACTGAAAGATGAGTAACTTTTGTTATTGCAAACTACTACAAGAAATATGGAAGCAGAGTTAGAGCTAGGGCTGCTTCATGATAGAGCTCTGTGGGGTCTATTGACACCAATCGGTATCTTGCTCCGATCACCACTGCAGTGACACACTCAAGGGTTAATATACAGAGCACAATCTGATATGTGCATGTGAAGGTAGGCATGAGGCCTCAGAAGTCATCCTCCCCCTTTTATATCCTGGCATGCCAATTAGGTCACCCTCTTTAATCCTGACATAAAGAAGTGGGGACAGATTCTGAAAGGCCCAGCACAAGCTCTACCCACTAGAATGCTGACCAACCAAGTAGATAAGTAAAAAATCAAGCACATTTCGCAGGGAGCTATAGTTCTTATCAAATCTCCGATAAACAAGTACACTTCAATGGATAGCTATCATGAAATTTTATTCCAAACTCTTTGTTTGTGATACGTAAAACAATAAATTTACAAAAAAGCATTATTTTATGCATTCTAGCCTAATAACAAAACATTTTTAAAGAACATGTTACTCATCATATAACTACAGAACAGACAAAAAGTCAAACATTGTCCAATACAATGACGTGCTTCCACACAGGGGGCCTTATTTATGAAGGCCTTGCGCCACCGGTGCGTCACTTTTAAAATGGGAAAAAGTGACGCACCGGTGGCGCAAGGCCTTCATAAATGAGGCCCAGGAAATGTACAACATAACATATTTTCTACTCTTCTTTTCAGCCAACACGTGTTTCACAGCGATACATGCTGCTTCTTTAAGGCTGAAATAACGAAAACAGTGAATGCCATAACATTCTTGGTCTTATTACAAACACTCTAGTGAGCATGTTGTGTGGCATTTTAGACTGTACACATTATTAGCCAAAATAGAAACAGCAGTATCCATGGTTATCTGGAAGGACATGAATGGAATCTAATTTGCTGAGAATTTTCTATTATTAATTATAAAACATGCCCACGGACATTAACTCGTTTAAAATCCTTTTTCTCTCTAATACTCATTACAACATTCAATACAAAAGACGATGAAGGCAAAAAGTTTGGGGATGACCATGCAAAAAAGGCCAGGTCCAACCACATTCATCAGGTGCTTTTCAGCCAAAGGGCTATCTTTTTATTGTTCATTACAATTTACACTAACACCTTACTGCTCCTGAAAAAATCGTGCAAACAAGCGGAAAGAAACTGGCGGAAAATCTATGATGACGGGAAAAAAATGCAGTATCTTGCTAAAGTTAAAGTCTACCACAGATCCATATGTAGGGCTCGTGCTGCTTACTATTCCCAAGAGTTCAAATGCAGCCCCAATCCTACGAAGCTGATCTTTAAAGTTCTTAAAGACCTGACTGCTAAAAGAGCTCCAGCAGCCGAGATATGCTCAGTGTCCCGCTGCGAAGAGCTTGCTTCCTTTTTTCTGGAAAAGGTGCACACTATCCATTGCTCCTTCCTTAGTTCCATCCCTCCGAGCGAGGACTTGAGGTCTAACTCCACTACGGATGTGGTTCTTCCCACAATTCCCGCAATCTCTGAGGCAGAGCTTGATAGGTTGGTGACCAAAGTAAAATCTGGATCTCCTACCGACCCGCTCAGACCCGCGCAGTTTAGAGAGTCGGCTGCACTATGCCTTCCCCCTATGCGCCAACTCATTAATCCCTCGTTTTCCTCAGGGACAGTTCCAACGAAGTGGAAACAAGCCTACGTCACTCCTATCCTGATGAAACCTGCATTGGACCCTCTCCTACTGGAGAACTACTGTCCTATCTCTCTTCTCCCGTGGGCCGCAAAGGTTGCAGAGGCTCATGCCAATGGAATCTTGACCAAACATCTCCAGACTGCTAACATTCGAGATCCCTCTCAAAATGGATTTCGGGCAGGTCATAGCACCGAGACTGCTCTCCTTGCTATGACGGAACATCTGCGCCCTGTGCTTGACTCTGGTCAGACTGCGGCACTGGTGTTACTTGACCTCAGTGCCGCATTCGACACGGTCTCACACGAGATACTGCTACGACGTCTGGGAGAGGCGGGGGTCTGTGGTCTGGCACTTGAATGGCTTCGGTCATTTCTAACTAGCCGCTCTTTTTGGGTCGCAACTCCTCCTTTTGAGTCCAAACCCTATTTCATCGAGCAGGGAGTGCCACAGGGGTCGGCACTAAGCCCCACATTGTTCAACCTGTACTTTCAGCCGCTGGCTGCGGTCGCCAAGCAGTGGGGCCTGACTATGGTTTCGTATGCTGACGACACGCAGCTGGCGGTTGCACTTAGTGGGGACTCCAACTCTGAGGCCTCTTGGTTTAGGGAAGGTCTGACAGCAGTGGCAGGCTGGATGACGGCGAACTGCTTGCAGCTTAACGCTAATAAAACTGAGGTACTTGTTGTTGGTAAGCACAGCAACCTCTGGAGAGATCAGTGGTGGCCTCCAGAGCTGGGTCCAACCCCCATTCCAGTATCCGAGGTAAAAAATCTAGGTGTCTGGTTTGACTCCGCCCTCAGTTTCTGCGGGCATACCAAAAAAGTGGCTGCCACATGCTTCGGTATTTTGCGTGGTCTCAGACCAATTTGAAAATTCTTCGACGCCCCTACCAGACAACTGATAATCCAGGCCACCATACTCTCGTGGCTTGATTATGCGAGTTCGCTTCTGTTGGGGGCCAATCAGGCGGAAGTTACCCGGATGCAGCGCGTGCAGAATGCGGCAGCTAGGGCCCTGGTGGGTCTTCCTAGATTCTGTTCAGCGAAGGAAACCATCCGGAAACTCCATTGGCTGCCCATGGCTCAAAGGATTGACTTTAAGACCCTTTGTCTTTCCTTCAAGATCCTTAAACTGTCTTCTCCCCAGATCTTAGAACACCTTCTCACTCACTCCGTCCCCTCTCGCTCTTTGAGGTCATTGGGCCAAAACTTGGCTACAGTTCCACGGTTCAATCGCTGCAGAGCGGGAGGTCGCTTCTTCCGCTTTCGTGCGGCCAAGTTCTGTAATTCCTTACCAGCTCACATCCGTGCCCTAGACGACCTGCTTATGTTTAGGAGGGCTATTAAAACCTATCTTTTCCCTCCTGGACCGTAATGGTCTGCTCTACTGATACCTCTCTTTCTGTTATGTATGCTGTGTTCTTTCTGCCAGTCAAAGCGCCGGGACGCCCCTTAGCTGGGGCAGCTGTGAGCTATACAAGTTATGATAACATAACATATCATAACTCAACATGTTTTAGTTGGAGGCCGATGTAAGAGGACTCTTTGGCTCAGGCACAGGTTTTTAAATGATTGTAAATATTTGAAATGACGACCCAAAGTCTGATAGGTAGAGGGATGAGACTAATAAGGTTAGGCATTTAAAAGAAAGAGTTTTGTGAGAGCTGTTGACAAGCGTGATTGGTTGTGGAAAGACGAGGACAGAGTTAAGCACAGTATGCAATAAGAACAAAGGGAATTAGATAGACACTTTGTTTTGATAGTAGGGCTAAATTGTTTCTGATTTCAATGTTTATCTATGATGTTCTTTTTAGATTAAGAGAATAGCTAAGCACATAAACCACACGGGGAAGGCAACGCATGAGGTATATGCTTGGGGCTTGATGTGTAATTTCACATAGTTCATATTTGTTTGGAAGTTGGGAAGGTGCTAGCACTGGAAGACGTAAACTGTTTGGTAAGTTCTTACTAGTATGCAAAATGAGATGATTTGCTGCTTTTAAATGTAAGGATGTTTATTTGCATTGTGCATTTTTGCTTATCCTAAAAAAATGATGCGGAAATCTATCTTTAAAACCTGTGCTGTACTTCGTAGCTGTGTCTAAAGTCAAGTTCCATGTAAGTTCAGAATAAGTAAGTAAGTAGATACTCTGTTTTTATTTGTTATGGCAATGGAGCACAGTGTGAATAACAAGTTTGAGGAAAACAGGCAAGGGAGTGCAGTGCGAATAACAAGTTTGGGGAAAACAGTTATGTTATTATGCGATTATGCTAATGAAATCAAACTAGCCCTAATCCGGCCAATTGTATTTTTGAGATTCTCAAGGACCTCAGAGTAAGGAAAAATTCCTCCGCTTCCGTGATTACAACTGAGCAACAGTGTGAGGACCTGGCAACTTTCTTTGTCAATAAAGTGGATACCATCTATCGATCCTTTCCGCAAGGGTATCCTCCTCCTGTTGATCTTTGCGGATCACTTTCAATGCATTCTCTAGCAGCTATTCCTATTATCACGTAGGAAGAGTTTACTTTACTGAGTAGGAAAGTTAAATACGGCTCCCCGTCCGATCCTCTAAAGCTTGCCCAGTTCAGGGACTCACTCTCTCTCTTCCTAGCCCCTTTGTGCCAGGTTGTTAACAATTCTTTTTCTACAGCTGTGATCCCTATGCAGTGGAAACAGGCGAGGGTATCCCCTATACTTAAAAAACCTTTGCTTGACCCGGCCAAACTGGAAAATTTTCGGCCAATATCCCTCCTTCCTTGGGTAGCTAAGATTGCGGAGGCTCACGTTAATAACATTTTAATGGGGTTCCTGAATACTAATAACATCTTGGATCCCTCTCCGAAAGGTTTACGCTCCGTTAAAAGCACAGAGACTGTTCTCCTGGCTGTAACAGAACATCTGCGGACCATTCTCGATTCCGGTCATACTGTGGCACTAATCTTGCTTGATCTGAGTGCCGCATTTGACACAGTTTCTCATGGGATTCTGCTACAGCGTCTGGAGGAAGCGGGAGTTGTTGGCCTAGTTCTGGAATGGTTCGGATAGGTTTTGACAGAGAGATCATTCCGAGTGTCGGACCCCCGTTTCTTTCCCAGGCTGATTCCATCAGTCAGGGTGTGCCTCAGGGCTCTGCGCTGAGCCACGTATTGTTTAATCTATATGTTCAACCTCTTGCAGCGGTGGCCAGGAACATGGGCCTCACCATGGTCTCGTATGCAGATGATACGCAGTTGGTGGTGGCCCTCTCTGATGATTCCACGCAGGATGCTGCTAGATTTAGGAGCAGCCTGGCCGCCGCTGCGGAGTGGATGACCATAAATTGCCTCTAGCTGAATGCAAATAAAACAGAGGTATTGCTGGTGGGGTAAGATAGGAGTCTCTGGAGTGAGCAATGGTGGGAAACTGCTCTTGGTAGTGCTCCCACCCTTAAGTCGATGGTAAAGAACCTGGGGGTATGGATGGTCTCTACCCTCAGTTTTCAAGATCATACTAAAAAAGTTTCTGGCACCTGTTTTGGCCTCTTTTGGGGACTTAGGCCACTGTTAAGGTTCTTTGATCCTCCTACGTGCCATCTGATTGTTCAATCATCTATCCTATCTAGACTAGACTATGCAGGTTCGCTCCTTCTGGGGGCTAATCCGGCTGAGGTCATGTGATAGCAGCGTGTTGAAAACGCTGCAGCTAGAGCCCTGTTGGTGCTTCCGCTTAATTGCCTCTCTATGGGTGCCATCCGGAGACTATAGTGGCTACCCATGGCCAAGCAGATCCAATTTTAGGCTCTTTGCTTGTCTTTTAAGATCTTGAAGCTTGCATTGCCTGGCCTCCTAGCTAATCTGCTATCCCCGTATGTCTCGACTCGCCAGTTGCGCTCCCTGGGACAGCACCTGGTTAGAGTCCCCAAGTGAGGTGTCTTCGGGCCGGGGGTCAATCCTTCTGCTGCTTAGCAGCTAAGCTGTGGAACTCCTTGCCTTTCCAGAGCCGTAGCCTGGACCACCTGCTGGACTTTAGGAAAGCTATCAAAACTTTTCTCTTCCCCTCTGCTAAGCCGTTTACCGTCCTTCTGTATGCTCCTTGCGACTACCTGTTTTGTTCCTTAGCCTCCTGGTCCTCTCTGACGCTGGCAGCGCCGGGACGCCACTTTGCTGAGGCAGCTGTGCTCTATATAAACTCAGATACCATAACATAACATAACAGTTTTGAAAGAGTTATCCACAACCTTCCAACTGTATGATTTCGGCTTTATATTTAAGGGTGAATGAGATTGTTTCAGTGAGTAGTACTCCACTAAGGGATTTGGTACAGTGATATTGTGGAAGTGGCCATGGGTGTTCTTATATAAACTGAATTTGGTCTATAAACGAGTACAAAGAGACCCTTTTTAGATGATGATAGTTGTGTTTTGAGTAGAAGGACTTCTGTAAAGGATATCTTCTGAATATAACCATGGTAGTGCCTGGTTTATATACACTTTCTCTATTCTGTTTACTTCTTCATCCAGAACTCTGCCTACCTATGTATGGACTTTTGACCCTAAAGAAAGAAAATCTTTAAAAGTAAAAAAGTTAAAAAAAACTTGGTTGATGAGAGACAGTATAGACAACAATAATTGTTAAGAACCTTTGTACTGTATTTTGTAGTGTGGATTAGAGAAAAATAGCATTTTAAAGGAGTTAATTAGTGTCAGTGGGGATTATTGATAATTAATAATAGCAAATTAGATACTATTTGTATCCTTCCAGATAAACATGTATACTGCTATTTCTATTTTGGCTAATTGTAAAGTCAAAATAGCCACACAATGTGTTCTCTCGAGTGCTTGTAATAATGGCCAAAAATGTTATGGCATGCATATAGTATATCCGTTTGCGTTATTTCAGCCCTGAAGAAGCAGCAAGTATCTCTGTGAAACACGTGTTGGCTGAAAACAAGAGTAGAAAAATGTGTGCACCCTCCAGTTCCCTGCAGAATCACTCCTATGTCATCGTTCTTGCAGTGGCGCAGCAACAAGTGGAATGACTTCTTATCAGATCGTCCTAAATATCATCCTGCCAACTTTGTTGGCCAAAGCAGTGACCGTTAGTAAGCTCTCTCAACAATAGGCTTGTGCAGTATTCCCTAGACATCACTCTTGAGATGATCTCTGCAATCTTGACTCATATGCATGTGATGGGTTGCAACATCACAGAGCTCAGTTCTGAGGTCAAGTCAATGAGAGCTGATAATGCTGTCTTCTGGAATAGACTGACCACTGCAGAAAAACACCTAGAGAACCTGTAGGTGTGCTCAAACGTAACCCCTGACTGGGGCCAGGATGCTGGGTATTTATAGAAGAAACTCACAGACCTTCATGATAGGTCAAGGGGCAATAACAAACACCTTTGCAGGGTGCCTAAGAACCTGGAAAAGACTGACAAGGTCTTGCTGGTGACTCTGCTGTTAGAACTTCTAAGCATTGATTGCTCACCGATGTTAGAATTTTCAAAGGTCAAGTCGAGGCGTTCCACTGAGGACATGTGCCTGAGTCTGTTATCGCATGTCTCTTAAAACACATGCATGGGAGACAAGTTATAAAGGCAACAAGGAAAAAAAGCTTGTTCAAGTAGAATGGTCACACAATGTGGTGGATAGTGGTGGATTTGTGCTCTATGACAAATGCAAAGAGGAAAGCATTTTTTGGATTAATATGCCTTTGTGAAAATGTCCATCCACTGAAAATCCATAGTAATGGGCTCCATTTATACCACAAATTCTTACAAGTGTTGCTTCTTATTTCATCTGCCAAAATTGCTCTGAGTGTGGGCCCACGTATGCTGTGCTGGGAGAAGACTGGAACCAAGCCCTGGACCCAATCCTAGACAGAATTAGCCCCATCAACAAATCCAGTCCTACTGGCAGGGCGATACTGGCAGATGTGCTATAGATGCAGAGCCTAAAAGATGTTTGAAGGCTGCTTCATGAGAATACACTTTCCTCTCATGTGCCCATTGGTCCCAGTAGAGCACTGACTGTGTTCTTATTGGATGGACCCACTTAACAGGAACTTATTTGTGCATTGTCTTGGACGGGGGCTCTAAATAATAACCCCTGGTGCTCTATATCTGTGAGCCACCACCTGTAGAAGTAGAAGTGATCATCTGATCACTTCCTCTTTTGCCAACTTCCATAAGAACCTCTACAGATTTGAAGCTCAACCTAATGAGATGCACTTCTCCCTGGATGCCAAGAAGATATTTTAGAGGGGTAAATGGGGTTATCTGTTTCTGACCTGGACAATGAATTCATATCAAAGAAATGATGACTTTTCATGCATGTTACCACCCAAGAAAACTGTGTGGGATTTATGTCCAATACTTTCACTATTTCCAGAACCACCAGACAGGGGTTCCCCTGTAAGTGGACGTAGTTGTTCATGTTGTTTCTTTTTCCCACGGAAGCCCTAGCCGCTACCAAATGCCAGACCCCCACCATCATGGGGATTTTCTGGTGCGTTAAACTAATCTGCAGACCATATTTTGTTTACACTCTCTGACTGTAGTACTCTCTCCCATCACTTAATTATCAGCCTTTGCAGGCTACAAGGTAAACTGAAGCAAAAGTGAGGTCCCTCCTCATTTCCAAATCCAACACCTTTGAGGCTAATGAAGGCTACAATATCCCATGAAAATATTACAGCCACAAATTTCTGAGAATCATTATTTATATGGGCCTGGATCTTATTTTTACAGACAATAACCTGAAACCATTGATGAACAACATCATCATTGATTAAATGCCCTGATGCCATCTGCAGATGTCACTGTCAGTTATCTAGGTGAAATCAGTGTCCACTTTATAATAAATTTGTATTCATATCGTCATCATTTGTGATACTCAGTTACACCTGAACTTTTTACTGTTCCTTTGACCACTTTTGGTGAAACTTTTCTGGGCAGTCCATTTCATTATATGGTATAAATAAGAGACAGGTCACATAGAACTACCTCTACTCTTAAGTCCAAGGTTTCAGCCACTACCAACACCCACTTTCAGGCTCCATTCATCATTAACCAAGTCATCAATGTGGCTGGCTCTAGAAAGAAAGTGGGTGCCTCATAGAGTGCAGGAGGTGCATGCTTCAGTGGGGATTATGCTGTCATCTTGCTGGCTGCGCACAGTTTTAGTTAACTTTGAATTCCACAAGAAATGTTAGATGTTGGAAATAGGTGCAGATCTAGGAGTGCATGATTCCAAATAAAGGTAGCTTCATCATTTTTTACTAACTTGTTCCATGATTATAAGAAATAACTTTGGGCCTCATGTACCAAACTCTTTGTGATCAACTACATTTGCCAACCATTGATAAGGAATCTATTTAGTTGTGGGATAGATTCATCTTTGGGAAACATGTCCGGCGTTCTCGAGGGGAGATGGCAGTAGTGTGAGGATCACCCATGCTCTGTCTGATATGTTCCCAAATAGAAATCTTTTTTTAAAGCAGCACCTGGCCCTTTACAGACATGGGATGCTTTTAAAATAAAACATTTCATGTGTAGGAAAGCAAATGCAAGGATGGTGGTCTGCTGTCCCTTGCAGGTCACCATGACAGCTCCTAGTTTGTAAATGGGTCTTTGCACATTCGGATCTCAGTTATTTAGTAAAAATATTTTTTGAGATATTTTATGCAAATGTATGTTTTGACTTAAACCTGTTTTGTTTTATTGTGCTCAAAACTTGGATACTCAACTCAAAGACTGAATTTTTTTTTACCTTTATTCAGGTCCAGCTGCAAAATATCTTGATGAGTAAATATGTTGAGTACTTCTTGGTGGAAGTCAGAAGCTGGCAGAAAAAGTTGATGATTGCTGACATGGTCATTTCTATTTGGCTTGAAGTACAAAAGACATGGGCTCATTTGCAGAGTATATTTACCAATTCCGAAGACATCCGAAAGCAGCTCGCAAAGGATGCCAAACGATTTGAAACTATCGATCTGGACTTTAAGGTATATCAGAGTATGCAGATAAATAAACAAATGCATCTTGTCACTATTTCATCATTTCAATTCATTAGGAATACTAAATGATATTGGGCGCTCATTTTTATTTACAAATGTAATTAGCACCTTTTATAGAATGTTGGAAGCTGACCATCCCCTTTGTGGGCCCCCTTACAGACCTGCAAACATAGCATTCTGCGGGTGACAGCTCTATGTCCCTTTGAGGTGCTCTGCTTCATGATCCTTAAATATAGGGAAATGGAGGAGATGACACGCATCTCATAAAAAGCATCTTGTGATCAAAATTTCACAGTACGCATGAGACATTTATCCCTTCGCCCACAGAGAGCTGAATTCACGGCCTGGGGGCAGGTGGGTGGGGGTGCTAATAGCCTTATTGTCCTTACCTGTATGTCAATATCAGCTGTTAATTATCCGTTGCACTTTATGGGACCTCACCTAATACTCAGACCAAGATTGTAAGTGGGCGTGGTAGTTAACAGCCGGGATTGTCTGTGTGTGTGTTCTATAACGGTTAATTAGAAAATATGGGTTGGCTTTGTCTCCCTGGCCAATCAGTAATTAGTAGGCAATGAGAAACAGGTTTGAGAGAATCAAGCATTATGTGAACACTCCCCTAATTTTCCTCTTGTACCTGTTTTCTCAAAAAATCGGTTGTAGCAGAAGTCATGCATGCCAATATGTGCAGTATGTGCTGCAGCAGCCAATCACTTACAAAACACAACAGCTGCTGGTGGGAGTGCATGTAGCTTCTGGCAAATTCTCAAGTGCTCCCTCCCTTGCGAAAGCTGTTGCTGTCAGTGAATGACATCTGCAGCACTAGTCCGCACAGCAGCCGGGCTCCTGATGCAACTATTATTCTGTGCGACCAAAGGAAAATGGAGAATGCTCTTAGGATCTAAGGGTGGTCACTGAGACTCTGATATATGTTCTAGTGGCATGAGTAAATAGAGAAGGAGTATTATCACATGTGGAGTACCCCTTCACAAGCCTTATTATTATTATTATTATTAAAAAATGTTGTAGAGCGCGTAGTCACCCGGGGGTATCCCAGCGCTAAGAACCCTACCCTAACCTGTCAGAGGGCCAGAAAAGGAGGGGGAGTGAGGGAAGGGACGGGGAGTTCAGTATTCCGGACAGGCGAGTTTCATTGGGGGAAGAGATACGTTTTCAGCCGCTTCCTGAAGCGAAGGTAGTGTGGTTTGATTCTCAGGTCGTGGGGGAGTGCGTTCCAAAGGCGTGCGGTGTGAACTGAGAAACGCCTTCCGCCTGTGCGTGCCTTCCTGAATCTGGGGGCGATGATGAGATTCTCCGTATCCGAGCGGAGGGATCTGCAAGATTTATAGGGTTTGATAAATTTTCTGAGAGAGGGGGGGGCCTTGATTTTGTAGCAGTTTGTGAGCTAGGCACAGGGCCTTAAATTTGACTCTCTCACTCATAGGGAGCCAGTGGAGGAGTTTTAGTGCTGGTTTGGCCGAGTCTCTGGCAGGAGTCTTAGTGAGGATCCGGGCAGCGGTGTTCTGGATTCTCTGAAGTATGTTCATTGTTGCTTCTGGGGCGCCCAGGTATATCACATTGCTATAGTCAAGCCTTGAGATTATCAGGCCTTGGATTAGCAGTTTTTGCGAGTTGGGGGGCAAGAGGGGCAGGATGTTCCTCAGTGATTTCAGCAGCCCAAAGCATGTCCCGGCTACTTTTTTTGCTTGCGTGGAGAACGAAAGGGTTGTATCGACCAACACGCCCAAGCTTTTTACTTCTTGCCTTAAAGGCCTTTTCCGTCAACTGGGTGGTGGAAATTGTTTCATCATAAAACTTGCTCTACTGTTATAAATACTCTGTTAGAGGACTGTGATAGCTACATCCTACACACAAGACTTCTCTTTAGCATTGAGCTGTTTAGGTGTTGGTTTTGCAGTATCAAGAGGATGTTTCTTTCTGTTGGTTATCTGCATTGTTTTATTTATTGCTGTAACATCCCAACAGTCCACTATCAGTGCAATCTGTCTTCCATCCATGTGTACAGATTTGTTAAATTATCAGGTTAAGGGTAGTTCCTCCTATGCCAATGCCAGTTTAATCTAATGGCTAAGATATGTCTCACTGCCTAATCAGGTTCTCGTTGTCTCCAGATCCTGTGCTCTTTCGGGTAAACCTCCGGCCTCTGAATGAATTTTAATAAGTCGGCCCTGGTCCCACTCCATCCCTCCAGAGAATGCTACAATTGGCAGTCCACTATACCACTTCGGCGTCAGTCTTTTAAATATCTTGGGATCTGGGTTGCTCTCCTCCCGGAACTGGGATGGTGTTCTTACCGACTTTTTCGGCCCTCCTTTGAGGGAGAATGATTGAAGGTGACTCCAGCCTATTACCCTTCTAGTGCAGGGATTAGAACTACAGACAGTGCCTATTCATAAGGCACAGTAATGCACTTTCGTACCCTTTTCCTTAGATCAGGGCTTATAAACTTAAGCTAGGGGATAGATTCATTAGTATTAGTGATAATCCGTCCTTTTGTAAGAGTGTTAGTATACCTTCTATGGAGTTATGCTTATTGCGGGCCTTGTAGGCCTCAAACGGGAGAGACTCCATCTTGCTTTCTGCCCCGGCAGCTTGAGATGCTTTTAGGCCAAGTGTAATGTTTTAGTTTCGAAGTGTTGTTCACTTGGAGAGAACCGGCTCAGGCTGGCCCTTATCGAAAGACTGTATTTTTCTCCACTCCGAAGACACAACATCAGGCCGGCCGGCTGGGAAAGTGTCCTTGGTACGGGGAGGTACAAGAATTTAGTGGGCGGCAGGTTACTGGCCGTAACTTTCCATGAAAGGACAAGCTTCCATATTAGCGAAAGTGTTAGGCAGTGAGTCAGTCAGTCTGTAGGCGGCAGCTAGCCGTTAGCATCAATGTCATTAATTATTTCCAGGCAGACAGTCGCCATTTTGAAGTCCGAGAAAGATCATGAAGCTGATACTCTCTGAGAAAGATTGAAGGAGAAGGAGAGGTAGCGCAGAGCAATTGGAGACAGAGAGAGAGACAGCAGCTAATAAAGAGGAAGGTTCCAGTGACTTGGAGGAAAGTAGAGACGACAGAGCATAACGGTGCAGACGTGTACTCGTGACTGCTGAGGTGAGATTCCGAGACGAGCCAAGGCACAGACGAGAAGGGAACCTAGATGACTGCCGAACCCCTACTTCGTGTCCATAAGGTGACGTCTGTCCATAACTTATAGTGTGCACATTCTAACCTTTCACTTTTCTTTGCAGGATATATGTTATAGTATAGTGCTGTGTTTATAATTATTGTAATAAAATACCCCAGTTCTTAGTGAACCAAAATGTGCCTTGTATTCTTGTTCAATCAGGGTAACCTGGTCTTCTAAACATAGAACAAGGAACGTAACCCCGCCAAATGATGTGGTGGTCCTAACAATAGGATCCCAATATATATGGGGTGATAAGCCTAGGAGTTAGCACTGCACATAACAAAATTAAGTCAATCCAATTATACTCAAGAGAAAGGTTTTAGCAAATATATATGTATTTTTATTTTTTTATATACTCTTAGAATTGATGTAGAAAAAACTTACATAAATAAATAACATTTTGAATCCACATAGTTTTCTTTAGAACATCAAACAACATACATAAGCAAAAGAAAGAGGATAAGAATAACAGAAATTCATCCTACTTTGAAGCCTACCCAGTAACAATTCACACTTCAGTCATACTCTCATGCTCACAGGTTTCCAAATTAATCTACCTAAAATTCTATCATTCAACTTTCATTCTTCCATACATTCCTATCGTCCTGGTGTATGCAACACATAGATGGTAAGTATGTTGCATAGATCAGAGTGTTATTCCAGATAAATGATCGTAATACGGCTCCTAATTAATATAACACAGTATGCCGTATTTCTGGAGACACAAGCCGACGCGCGTTTCGGTGACAGGCCAGGTGGGCCACACCTTCGTCAGGGCTGGGGGTTGTTGACTGGGAGGGAAAGGAATAATGATCTGGAAATAAAACACAATGTCTTAGTTTTTTCGTTCTATATAAAAATTACAAACATGAAATGTTGAAACATATATTTTTTCCACTGTCTGATGCATTTTTAACAGAGATAAACAATGATTATTATTATTAGTATGATGATTATAACGGGCTAATTTCCGAAAAAACGCTTACTGAATCGCAGCCGATATATTTCATCTGTGGCGCGAGGAACGGGCTAATTTCCGAAAAAACGCTTACTGCATCGTAATCTAGTTAGAGTCTTGTTCAGGACATACTTTGATATGTCCATTAGTTAAATAAACCTAAAAAACTTCCGCTAAGATGGTGACCAAAAAGCTATCTAAGGAATTAGACCCGTTCTTCATTTCTATAGCCCCAGAATGTCCTTTCTAAGATGGCCGCCATTTGATCTATCAGTAAAATTAAGTCCGCCATCGATGTTCACTACCCCCAAGCAGCTGACGAGTTTCTTCTATGGCGCGAAGAACCGGCTATTTAAACGCCAACAGGCTCTGTACCTGTGCGAGTCCTGTCTCCCGTTGCGATAGGTCGATGCGGCGAATCGACGGAACCCCATCTACAGACTGCGCTTCAAATGCCTAAGGTAAGTGTTACTGACCGATACCCTACCACCCTAACCGAACGTGTTAAGCCGTATACTTATTACTGTTCCCCCTCTATCTTATACCTTTCATTAGGTAGCTCCATCTACAGCTACGCATCGTTTCCATAGCTGAAAACGCAGCGGCCTCGTACATCAACCCCCTACGGTGTGTATATGCGACAGACACCTTGACTTTATATTGTCTAGAGGATATCTTTTATAGTGTATACTTACCATTTTATCCTCCATTAGGGATTCTTCCTGATACCTGCTGTCCTACACATCATAAAGCACGGCGGACCTACATCCTATCCACCGCTTTAAATTCTCCAACCCCCTACGGTGTGTATATATGACAGGCACCCTGACTTTGCATTGTCTAGAGGATAGTAGTTATAGTGTTTACTTACCTTATTGTCCTCCTTTAGGGATATTTTCTTGACATCTGCCGTCCCAAACATCCAAAAATACGGCGGACCCATATCTAACCCTCCGCAATAAATTCTTTCCTGGCGGAACCAGTTTCCCGATAACTTGCTTCACGATAGCCTTCATATTCAGGTAATGGAACAATACCCTTTATCCACTGTTAGGGTTATAACCAACTAAATAGGCCCACCTATAATTAGTGTTCCCTTTTGCTTACCAGGATCTCTACTCCTTGAAAATAAATTAACTGCGCATTACCTCTGAAGAACCTCCCTAAGACCATATCAGGTAACCTGAGCAATATACTGTCTGAACACAGGATTGGGCTTAATCGACCTTATAAATCGAAAAAGATATCGAATGATACCGCCAGCCAAATATGGAATCTCAATCTTGTTAAATCAAGTGCTGGTATAAAAACTTCATTTGAATTATAGGTCCTCTATCGCAGTACCCGGCGTGAATGAAAATAGAAAACATCCTCCAACACACGCAGGACATCTGGTTTTGAGCATCTATGTCACTACTGACTAGAAATCCATAATAGGTAAAACTTTATTCAACACCTTGTATCTTTGGCTTAACACTGTTTTGTGAAAATAAACGGGATACTATTAAGCACTACTATAGTCTGACCCAAAATATATTGCGTACACCCCTGATTGTTGTTTTTCAAAGTTCAATAACAACTAAAAACCCATCCTAATATTATGCCAAACCATTCTCCTGCTATACTTGAGAATAAATGACTTCACCTGAAGGTTGGGCTCTCTGACATCTTAGCCCCGGACCGTTAGTATGATGTGCAATAACCTCTCTGCACGTGGTTAAATGTGCCCCAGAATGAATGTATGTAATAATGTGATATATGAAAGATGTGATATTATTTTCTCGATTGGTCACTTAGTCTAGGTTATCTTTGTGCCTTTTACAGATCTCACCTAACTGGGAGTCTGTCTTAGGGAGTGTCTCTGGGTAGCTTGGTACTGCACAGTCTCAAAATGTCAACCATATAATCATCATACTAATAATAATAATCATTGTTTATCTCTGTTAAAAATGCATCAGACAGTGGAAAAAATATATGTTTCAACATTTCATGTTTGTAATTTTTATATAGAACGAAAAAACTAAGACATTGTGTTTTATTTCCAGATCATTATTCCTTTCCCTCCCAGTCAACAACCCCCAGCCCTGACGAAGGTGTGGCCCACCTGGCCTGTCACCGAAACGCGCGTCGGCTTGTGTCTCCAGAAATACGGCATACTGTGTTATATTAATTAGGAGCCGTATTACGATCATTTATCTGGAATAACACTCTGATCTATGCAACATACTTACCATCTATGTGTTGCATACACCAGGACGATAGGAATGTATGGAAGAATGAAAGTTGAATGATAGAATTTTAGGTAGATTAATTTGGAAACTTGTGAGCATGAGAGTATGACTGAAGTGTGAATTGTTACTGGGTAGGCTTCAAAGTAGGATGAATTTCTGTTATTCTTATCCTCTTTCTTTTGCTTATGTATGTTGTTTGATGTTCTAAAGAAAACTATGTGGATTCAAAATGTTATTTATTTATGTAAGTTTTTTTCTACATCAATTCTAAGAGTATATAAAAAAATAAAAATACATATATATTTGCTAAAACCTTTCTCTTGAGTATAGTTGGATTGACTTAATTTTTTTATGTGCAGTGCTAACTCCTAGGCTTATCACCCCATATATATTGGGATCCTATTGTTAGGACAACCACATCATTTGGCGGGGTTACGTTCCTTGTTCTATGTTCAGTTTTCTCCCCCTCACGGCCTGCCTACATCCTTAAAAGCCCACTGGGGAACCCCCTTCTTTCACTAACCTGGTCTTCTAGTCAGACATCGTTTTCATGAACGGATGTAAATCCCGGTCAGGTAAGAGGTGACTGAATAATGAGGGAGAGAGGGACCATTTGATGCTGAGAGCAGAAGGTACATGATTCAATTTGGCAAGCTGTGCTAATTCCTGTTATTGTAGTATCATCCCGAGTAGCCAATGAGAGATTCCTTCCAAAGGTATTCATAGGAGAGTGATCGTCGTTGGTAAGCGGCGTTAATGAGAACACCAGGTGGGAGACTGGTGCTTAGACCCGCCGGATTGCGGATCGGGTTGTAAGTAAGCGAGCACTGGGAGGGAAACCAGTGTCTAGGTCCGCCGGATTGTGGACCGGATAAAAAGAGAGCACTGGGGCTGCAGCTCAGTGTGTATGGCACGCCGGATTGCGTGTCGAGTGAGCACTGATGGTGATCAGTGTGTAATGGTACATAATCAGAACTGCCCCAGGGTAGATTAGTCTGGTCCTAAGTGGCCGTGAGACTAGCTGGTATGAATGGGATATTGTAGAAAACCTATGCATATGTATTGCTATTTTCCCCATCCTTAGGTACAAGATGTACATACATATACATATACCTATTGTAAATACGTTCTAAGGAGGAAGGTGATTACATACCAACTGGGTTGGAGGGGCTCTCAGGAGCTGATCCCATCTGGTTCGAGAATCCGGTCGTTACATCTGGTCCCTCAATGTCACCCCGCTCATGCAAAAAGCTAAGGCAGACCTCCACAGATGACAGATGCTACCCCTGAACCCCTTGGGGAGGGTTGCCTTGTTTAAAGTTATAATTCTTCTCAGGTCTCTTTATGTCCTCCAAAACACCCCCTTCTGTTTTCCACAGGTATGGTTTCGGGAGCTAGACACTATAGCTACTAAATTCCTCCGGGGGGAGGGAAGGCCCGGCTGGCATTAAACACTTGCCGGATTCCATCATTCGATAGGGACATGGGGATGACACATTTATTCCTCCAGTTCTTGGCGACTCGTCTATTGATTATACATGACTGGTTCAATGGGGGCTGGTCTGACCCGGCCTATAGGCTTGAACTAAGTGAGCTCGGCATGCCTAAAATCCAATCCCTAATGTACGGGGAATCCATCCCATCCACCTTGCCTGACGTAATTTGCTCCGCGCTCCTAGCCTGGCAGGCTGCTCTAAGACATACTTAGTGGACACATAAACTCACCCAACACATACCTCTATGGCATGGTAGATGGCTCAGGGAGGTCAGTGGGTTATAGGAGTTTCGAACATGGGATCTTATAGGGATCTGTCAGCTTGGTGATGTTTGGGCAAGCGCCACATGTGCTCTTTTAAAGACCTTCAGTGCACATACTCCCTGCACCCGTCACAATTTTATAAATATCTACAACTGAGACACGCCCTCCACGTACACATACTGGACAATACCAGGATCCCTGAAGACAGTCCCCCCGAACCACAGAGAATGCTAGGTGACTTGGGGAAGGGGGGTATTTCCCGCATGTACCGGACACTGGTCAACAACTCCCCAACCTCACTAGACCAACTAAGGGACCAATGGGAGGAGTGGGTATGTCCTTTGGACGAGGAGGACTGGCGTGATGCCCTCATGCCACCCAAGAAGGTCACCACTTCCGCTAAACTCCGCTTAATCCAATTATACTATCAGCATAGGCCTACTTAACCCGAAGTGCCTACATCGAGCCGGCTCCTGGAAGCTTCCCACACCGCCAAGTTCTGAGAAATGGCAAAGGAGGTGGATTGGTGTGTGGCACAAGAAAAACCCATGTATAAGGGAACAGGGTGTCCTAAGAAATACTGGAGGGTATGGGTCAAATGGCTGGGTGCCGTGGTGTAGCTTGAACTTTATACATGTTGTTTGTATTCACTGTTGCAAGGTGGGGTTCAAAGCAATGTCTTTGCTGTTTTAAGTGTCTCGTGTCACTATTGGTGCTATCTAATGTTGTATTGCTGGTGCTTGTTCTTTGTAAAAACAATACAATTATTCATTTAAAAAAAGATATGTATCACTGGTAGATCTGAAAGTCAGATCTTGGTGCCGTCACACACCTGTTAGGCTGCCATCCCTCCTTATTGGACGCTCCTCATCTGGCTGGCCCTGCAATGTATTGTGGGTCTGGGGGCTTCTGTATTGGAGATCTTTTGATCTAGAGATGCCGTTTAGTGAGTGAGTGGTGACTAAAATAGACTCTGGTAACCTATAAAAAACTTATATTAAAGAACGGGTACCAGGACTAAAATAAAACAATAGTGCATGTGGTCTTCAGGTGCCAGGCTAGCAACTAGTCTGGAGTGGTCACTAGTTCCGTGTGGACAACATGTTTCATGCCTTGGGAGCCCCAAATACGGGCGACGATTCTTCAGGACTGCAAGATAATCTATGTGTTCCCCTTTCGTGGACTGAGGGTCTCCTTTCTATCAAAGGATGGCCTTTTAGTGTTAACCGGTGAGCCCCACAGTTGGTGCTGGTGAATGATTCCACCTAAAGGAAGGAGGCACAAGGTGGAAAAGTACCAGTGACACAATTTAAAGAGGGAGAGGCAAGGTGCATCATACATGTTCAGTAGAGCTTTAGGTGCAATAGTGTCTTTGCAGATTCAAGTGTCAAGGCAATGTGTGCCTGCTAGCTTATCCAGTGAGTAAACCTGCCCACGCCATTCAAAGTATAACAGACAATTAATTAAAATTATATTTAAATATTCTTATATGCAACACGTAAAATGAGAAGATCAAAAAGGTAATAGTATATAGTGCAGGGCTTGCAACATTCGGGGGACCTTGTTTTAGCATAGTCATGACTGACCTCAATTGAGGTTAGGCAGTACTTCATAGGCAAAATGGAGGGTACCGGCCAGTATGAGGGACATCTTCAAGGGGAAGAAAAGAAGGAACAATCGTAGTTCCTCCTATGCCAAGTGGGTACAGCCAGTTTAATAAAATGGCTAAGGTATGTGTCACTGGAAGATCTTAAAGTCAGATCTTGGTGCCCTCACACCTGTTAGGGTGCCATGCTTCGTCATTGGGCGCTCCTCATCTGGCCGACGCAGCAATGTCTGATGGGCCTGGGGGCTACTTTATAGGAGATCGTTTAATCTGGTGATGCCGTTCAGATGAATGCAAGTGAGGGAAAAAATGGGTTTAGTGAGTGAGTGATGATTAAAATAGACTCTGGTAAACTACACATTTTTTTATAATAAAGAATGGGTACCAGGACTAAAATAAAAACAATTGTGCTATCATGCAGTCTTCAGGTACCAGGATAGCTGCTGGTCTGGAGTGGTCACTAGTTTGGTGTGGTCAACATGACACCATAACAGGTGTGTGAGGACACCAAGATCTGACAGCAATCTGAACATCCCAAAGCCCGGCTTCGCCTTTAAATGCACAAGCTACCTATGGGATATGTTGGCTCACACTCGCTCACTCATCAAGCAAAAATTAAAAACACAAAGAACACTTTGGAATTTGATGCCTGTGTAAGGATCTTACCCATGTGGCCAGTGCGGGCTATACCACCTGACCAAATATACTAAAGAAGGTACTCTCAACAATAACCAGATCTGGACACAATGTTCACACACCAACTGCAATACAAATAACTGCATCTATTTGTGAATTTCCTTGTCCATTAAGATGCATTGCATGACCAACCAAGCAGTGAAGACTCGCATTATCGAACATCGGAGCAACATCCGGTGTCATAAAACCACCCGAAAATGAGTGCACACTTCATTGATCATCCACACTTGGCAGAGGAAATGAGCTGGACGGTGCTTGAAACAAATACCTCCTGGAATAAGCAGAAACTCTTTGATATGGAACAGCATTGGATTTTCTGCCTCTCATCCCAGAGCACAGGCCTGAATGATGACATTCACTGGCACAAACTCAATATGTGACATGAGACCACCGGGTGGAGAACTTTGACTGAAAACACAATAAAACTCGCCCGTAGACCCTTTGTAGACCAGCACAATTTTTAGACACTAACCATGTCCTTCGATGGCTGCTCCACATACTGTGGGCAATAATATAAGACCTACTGCCCCACACCCAGGGCTTATGGATATGACTAGGCATACTATTGTACAGGAGTCATGCACCGTGACTGGTTAGCAACCCCTATGTTCTACAATACTCTTAACACTCTCAAGATGGCCACCACACTGGCTGACACTGCAGTGCCATATGCCAAGGTCCAAAATGTTCATGGGGCTCATGGGTACTATTAGGCACACTATGGCCCAATGTCTCCCTCTCTTTCCGACACCAGATCCTACCAGGAACTAGGTGCCTCACATACATACCATCCTCCAATACCAGAAGACACTTTTAGTCCCCTTCCAAGATGGCCACCGCGTCCTCAACCTAAACCACGCTCAGCAGGAATTACCCGCAGGTGACCCAAAACCACATGACCAACGGACTATGAGAGAGACACTGGTACACTGTGTTAAGCATTTCAGGTCGCATGGAGGCGGGTAGCTTTGGCGGCACAGTCCGGATCATCCACCAAGTAAGTGTATTGGGTATTGACTGCGCATAATCCCATTCACTCTGGGCTGCATATAACTGGGCCTACCAGGCTTGCGTTTAACCCTCATGGGTCACGTTATGTTAAGCCGCCTGATGTGATGGGGTTATCCTGCCACTGTTAAAGAGAACGCCATATTGTCTATGCCACCGGGTGAGGTCTATGCATTTATATGATGACGCTACAGTCACTCTATTGACAATCAGATGTTAAGACCGTCATGGTGGGAACGACCGCACCTACATTCTCCCATTGAACCACGACATGGTAAGCATGAGTGAACACTCCGCCAGCATGTCTCCCCTCTATCCCAAATAATTTTGAGGGTGTCTCCATCTATAATGTGCTTAGATGGCCTCAACATTTGATACTGAAACATCTACAATACCATAGGCCAGGAACGATCAGACTGTTATTACACCCTACCTGGCATCGCATTACAAACACATCTGGCGATCAGAGTGCTAGAGACATCAGCACTCTCTAAACATCCTTCTGGATCTACACACTGAGAGCATCCTCATATTTACAGCAGTAGTATTCCACTGCACTCAAGACTCTTTTTACTATTTAAAAAGGACTACATATTTAACGGCTGTAACATTAATGAAGACACTCACAATTGATTAATAAGGATGCTCAATATGCATGACTACTATTGCTCCTTCTTTTCTTCCCCATGAAGGTGTCCCTCATACTAGTCGGGACCATCCATTTCGCCTATGAAGCACTATCTAACCTCAATTGAGGGAGGTCATGACTATGCTAAAACAAAGTTCCCCGAGCGTTGCAAGCCTTGCACGATATATTACTACCTTTTTGATGTCCTTATTTTATGTGTTGCATATAAGAATTTTTAATAGAATTTTTAAATCAATGTTTGTTATACTTTGTACAGTGAGGATAGGTTTACTCACTGGATAAGCTAGCTGGCACACGTTACCTCGATACTTGAATCTGTAAATATACTATTGCACCTAAAGCTCTACTGAACATGTAGGAAGCACCTTGTCTCTCTCACTAAATTGTGTCACTGGCACTTTTCCACCTTGTGTCTCCTTCTTTTAGGTGGAATTATTGACTGGCACCAACTCCAGGGTCACTGGTTAACACTAATAGGCCATCCTTTGATAGAAAGGAGACCTCCATCCCCCGACAGGGGCATAAATAGATTATCTCTTGGTCCTGAAGAAATGCTGCCCGACTTTGGGGGTCCCAAGGCACGAAACATGTTGACCACACCGAACTAGTGACCACTCTAGACTAGAAGCTATCCTGGTACCCGAAAAATACCTGATAGCACCATTGTTTTTATTTTAGTCCTGGTACCCATTCTTTATTCTAAAAAAGTTTTTGTAGGTTATCAGAGTCTATTTTAGTCACCACTCGCTCACTAAACCCATTTTCCCTCACTTGCATTCATCTATATGACATCTCCAGATCAAAAGACCTCCGATAAAGAAGCCCCCAGGCCCGTCAGGCATTGCAGCGTCAGCCAGATGAGGAGTGCCCAATGATGAAGTATGACACCCTAACAGGTGTGCGGGGGCACCAAGGTCTGACTTTCAGCTCTTCCAGTGACACATACACTTGGCATGCGAAGAAGTACCCTTATTCTGATAACAAATTAACTGCATCTTGGGAGGAGCTTGGGTGTAGGACCTCAGTGAATTATCTCGCTCTTCCTTCCCTCCAATGATTTAAAGAAGGATTTTATAATGGAGGCCTAACAGATAGCAGAAGATGAAAAATGGTTGAGTTGGCGTTGGAGAAAATGCAGCATTTAAGTGTTTAATGGAGGGCTACTTTTTTCTTATTCTACTTTCACATTGCTCCAAAACAAATGTCTTGTGGGACTAAGGGGCAATGTGACACACAGTATCAGTTTTAGCTTCCTTGATACACTAACAGTGGAATTAACTGCATGTGAATGCCTACATGTCAAGGAGCATATCTTATAATAAACATTAAGCCTAAGTTAAGCTTAGCATGTTTCCTAATTTTATTTTAGGATATCAGTTTTCCCTTTTTGTGTGTTTTGGTGGTAGGAGACTTCCAAACAATTGTTTTATAACACATACTTCTAAACCTAGTTGCAGAAGAGCAGGAGGTTCTATCGACAGTCCTCTGAGGCCTGGCAGGCTCTCCGGAGTATTGTTCCTCAGGAAGGACAAATCCTGTATGCAAGAAGGAAAACATTGTGTGTCACTTCCAATGTAGCCTTCAAGTACAAGTGGGCTGAGAATATTGCAACTCACCTACTTGTAAAGCAACCCACTTCTGCCCAATGACTAGGAGTTTTCCTTTTATAAACTTGTTACCAATTTTTGCAGTATTCAGTAACTTGTATTTTTTCACCTTCCTTTTGAATCTACACTCATTGGCTCTTTGTTGTTATTGGGTTTTTGGCATAATAAGATCTGCTTTATTACTTGCAGTACTTTCCGCCACTGGATCCTCATCACTTCATCCTGGTCACCATCCCTCACCCTTTTTTGTTAACTTGTTCTGCTACTCTTGCTTTTGTTTAATCCCTGCGTTTTAACTTCCCAAATTACCTTTGCTTTTATGTGCAGTTACACATGAACCTTTTCAGCTGTTGTCTTTTATTCTCTAATTCTGCAGGAACTTGTGGCCGGAGTAGTGCAGGCAAGAAAAGTAATAGAAGTTACAAACCAAATGGGACTACTTGAAAATTTAGAACTTCTTCAAAACAGGTAAATCCAAATTCCAAATGTATTGTCAGTTCTAATCTATCAATTCATTGACAAGTACAAAGATTAAAAACAAATTATATAATTTACAATTCAAATTTTTAAAATGACAATCTAATACTATTCGACAATTAAATATTTTTAAAAGTCTATAATCTAATAAAATAATTGAGCCTTGATGACCTTTTAGAAAGCCCAATCCATCAATAGCAATATTGATTTAGTGGATACTGCCTACAATGCAACAGTGCTGAGATCTATATGTAGACTCTGATCTTCTGTCGCATTGACCATATAGATATAATAAACTTAGCCATAGCGAACACCACAATAGGCCTAGTAGCACTCTTACATATTCTTAGGGAAATAATACGGTCACACAGCCCCAGAATGCGACACATTGGTGCAATCTACCTTCATCTTGAGTAAACCTTACAGAAACATAAGAAATGCTCCTCTAATTTATCTGTAGAATGGGGGGAGAATGGACCACTTGTAACTACGTTTCCAGGAGTTTTTTGTTCTCTTAATAAAAAACCCTCATACACGCACCAAGTTGTTAGGCGGTATATCTTGGTTCTATGCCAATTACGATGTGTTGGTGCATCATCATCGGGTCTTTCTTTGTTGTATGCTCACCTCAATCCAGAGGTAACCACCGGATACGTAGTAGTGTCCAGATATAGTGTCTACAGGTGCTTCTAAAAAGAAGAATGTGAATTAAAAATCTCAGTATCATCTTGAGTTAGATCGGTTTATTACAAAAAAGAAGATTCAGGATCAATAAAAAACTACTGGTGTATAGATTAGTAGATCCTCTATACTGTTGGTTAAAATCAGGACCACATGTTTCAGCCCCACTGTGCCCAGTTGGGTCTATGGGGCTTTGTCAGGAAAAAATAAAGGGATAAGTACTCACACTATTTGTGCAGCTACTGTCAGTGGTTCTTTGGTTCCACTTTTAAACAAAAAGGCAAATTGTGCCTGTAATTTAAGAGAATTGCAAAAAATACAGTTGATGGACAGAATGCAGAACAATGTCTTACATTCACCCCAGTAAAAAGATCTGGGCCTAAATCCATCGTTTTTTTGCACTCCACACCACCCTAGGTCAGACAATGGCTATATGCACTGGAGTCAAGCTATCTAGGCTGAAGAAGGCTGATAGCCAGAAACCGGTCCTTGGATTCTTGATTCCGGTCTGGGAAAGACATGGCTTGGTAGTTCGGGCTGGACTGTTCCCATGAGGCACAGGGTCAAGACTGATTTGCATATAGCCATTGTCTGACCTAGGGTGGTGTGGAGTGCCAAAAAACGATGGATTTAGGCCCAGATCTTTGTACTGGGGTGAATGTAAGACATTGTTCTGCATTCTGTCCATCAACTGTGTTTTTTGCAATTTTCATCCCGAGTGAGCTGGGTATGCTCAGACGTGAGTCCCAGGCTCTCCACACCACTGGAGTCAAGCTATCTAGGCTGAAGAAGGCTGATAGCCAGAAACCGGTCCTTGGATGCTTGATTCCGGTCTGGGAAAGACATGGCTTGGTAGTTCGGGCTGGACTGTTCCCATGAGGCACAGGGTCAAGGCTGATTTGCATATAGCCATCGTCTGACCTAGGGTGGTGTGGAGTGGAAAAAAACAATGAATTTAGGCCCAGATCTTTGTACTTGGGTGAATGTAAGACATTGTTCTGCATTCTGTCCATCAGCTGTGTTTTTTGCAATTTTCACCCCGAGTGAGCTGGGTATGCTCAGACGTGAGTCCCAGGCTCTCCACACCACTGGAGTCAAGCTATCTAGGCTGAAGAAGGCTGATAGCCAGAAACCGGTCCTTGGATGCTTGATTCCGGTCTGGGAAAGACATGGCTTGGTAGTTCGGGCTGGACTGTTCCCATGAGGCACAGGGTCAAGGCTGATTTGCATATAGCCATCGTCTGACCTAGGGTGGTGTGGGGTGCAAAAAAACGATGGATTTAGGCCCAGATCTTTGTACTGGGGTGAATGTAAGACATTGTTCTGCATCCTGTCCATCAACTGTGTTGTTTGCAATTTTCACCCCGAGTGGGCTGGGTATGCTCAGACGTGAGTCCCAGGCTCTCCACACCACTGGAGTCAAGCTATCTAGGCTGAAGAAGGCTGATAGCCAGAAACCGGTCCTTGGATGCTTGATTCCGGTCTGGGAAAGACATGGCTTGGTAGTTTGGGCTGGACTGTTCCCGTGAGTCACAGGTTCAATGCTGATTTGCATATAGCCATTGTCTGACCTAGGGTGGTGTGGCGTGCAAAAAAACGATGGATTTAGGCCCAGATATTTGTACTGGGGTGAATGTAAGACATTGTTCTGCATTCTGTCCATCAACTGTGTCTTTTGCAATTTTCACCCCGAGTCGGATGGGTATGCTCAGACGTGAGTCCCAGGCTCTCCACACCACTGGAGTCAAGCTATGTAGGCTGAAGAAGGCTGATAGCCAGAAACCGGTCCTTGGATGCTTGATTCCGGTCTGGGAAAGAATTGGCTTGGTAGTTCGGGCTGGACTGTTCCCATGAGGCACAGGGTCAAGGCTGATTTGCATATAGCCATTGTCTGACCTAGGGTGGTGTGGAGTGCAAAAAAACGATGGATTTAGGCCCAGATCTTTGTACTGGGGTGAATGTAAGACATTGTTCTGCATTCTGTCCATCAACTGTGTTTTTTTGCAATTTTCACCCCGAGTGGGCTGGGTATGCCCAGACGTGAGTCCCAGGCTCTCCACACCACTGGAGTCAAGCTTTCTAGGCTGAAGAAGGCGGATAGCCAGAAACCGGTCCTTGGATGCTTGATTCCGGTCTGGGAAAGACATGGCTTGGTAGTTCGGGCTGGACTGTTCTTATGAGGCACAGGGTCAAGGCTGATTTGCATATAGCCATTGTCTGACCTAGGGTGGTGTGGAGTCCAAAAAAACGATGGATTTAGGCCCAGATCTTTGTACTGGGGTGAATGTAAGACATTGTTCTGCATTCTGTCCTCAACTGTGTTTTTTGCAATTTTCACCCCGAGTGGGCTGGGTATGCTCAGACGTGAGTCCCAGGCTCTCCACACCACTGGAGTAAAGCTATCTAGGCTGAAGATGGCTGATAACCAGAAGCAGGTCCTTGGATGCTTGCTTCCGGTCTGGGAAAGACATGGCTTGGTAGTTCGGGCTGGACTGTTCCCATGAGGCACAGGGTCAAGGCTGATTTGCATATAGCCATTGTCTGACCTAGGGTGGTGTGGAGTCCAAAAAAACGATGGATTTAGGCCCAGAACTTTGTACTGGGGTGAATGTAAGACATTGTTCTGCATTCTGTCCATCAACTGTGTTTTTTGCAATTTTCACCCCGAGTGGTCTGGGTATGCTCAGACGTGAGTCCCAGGCTCTCCACACAACTGGAGTCAAGCTATCTAGGCTGAAGAAGTCTGATAGCGAGAAACCCTTCCTTGGATGCTTGATTCTGGTCTGGTAAAGACATGGCTTGGTTGTTCGGGCTGGACAGGTCCCATGAGGCACATGGTCAAGGCTGATTTGCATATAGCCATTGTCTGACCTAGGGTGGTGTGGAGTGCAAAAAAACTATGGATTTAGGCCCAGACCTTTGTACTGGGGTGTATGTTAGACATTTTTCTGCATTCTGTCAATCAACAGTGTTTTTTGCAATTTTCATACCGAGTGGGCTGGGTATGCTCAGACGTGAGTCCCAGGCTCTCCACACCACTGGAGTCAAGCTATCTAGGCTGAAGAAGGCTGATAGCCAGAAACCGGTCCTTGGATGCTTGATTCCGGTCTGAGAAAGACATGGCTTGGTAGTTCGGGCTGGACTGTTCCCATGAGGCACAGGGTCAAGGCTGATTTGCATATAGCCATTGTCTGACCTAGGGTGGCGTGGAGTGTAAAAAAATGATGGATTTAGGCCCAGATCTTTGTACTGGGGTGAATGTAAGACATTGTTCTGCATTCTGTCCATCAACTGTGTTTTTTGCAATTTTCACCCCGAGTGGGCTGGGTATGCTCAGACGTGAGTCTCAGGCTCTCCACACCACTGCAGTCAAGCTATCTAGGCTGAAGAAGGCTGATAGCCAGAAACCCTTCCTTGGATGCTTGATTCCGGTCTGGGAAAGACATGGCTTGGTAGTTCGGGCTGGACTGTTCCCATAAGGCACAAGTTCAAGGCTGATTTGCATATAGCCATTGTCTGACCTAGGGTGGTGTGGAGTGCAAAAAAACGATGGATTTAGGCCCAGATCTTTCTACTGGGGTGAATGTAAGACATTGTTCTGCATTCTGTCCATCAACTGTGTTTTTTGAGATTTAAGAGATAGACAAAAAACAAAGACATATGCAACAGATATCAACATTTACATTCAAATGTTCCGTGTTATCGCTATATTTTAGCTTAATTGCACGAGGTTGCTATTAGCCCTCTTTATCATAAAACATCATGTGATGGTGTCGGTATCGGAATGTACACTGAGGTTTATTACAAAATGTGTTGATTCTATCCAGAAGTTTTTTACTTGCATTATATCGTGGGCGTGTAGGTGTTATTGGCTCACTCTTACATGAATTGGAAACGAAAAATATCACGTTTTCATATCGCGCTTGTTAGAGTTGTTATTAAGCGCATCATGATTGTATGTTCCTAAGGGGATTTTTAGTCTAAATGACGAAAAGATAAGTTTATTGTCTATTTTACTTGTTAGTTCATATCGCACTTGTTAGAGTTGTTATTAAGAGCTTTATCAAGGCTTTATGTTTACAATGTCTAGAGGGCGTGCTTTCTGAGAGTTTGTTAAGTAATCTCTATTTCTATCCCCTTAAACTCTTTTATAACTCTTTTATCATTCCGGTATCACGGTAGGATAAAATATCTGCGTTAAAAGAACACTTTTGTAGGCAAGAGGTACAATAGTCTTTCCTTCGTCTCTATCGCAACAGAAGATAGTCCGATTTCTATCTCCATAACTGTGAATGATAGAAAATAATGATGGAACTTCAAACTCTTGTCTTCCGGGGGCAGAGTCAGCACAATAAAGGGAATCTCTATTAGCCGGTAAGAAATGCGTGAGGACACGAATGTCGGGAAGAATGAAGTAAGCGTAGATGCTAACGTATGCCTTTTTCGCTTCCCACAGACTAAGAGAAAATGTCTTGAGCAACCCAATGATACATACAAGATTTATATGTGATGTAAAAGCATGACCGCGGCTAATTTGCCTGTGCGAAACACCGTATTATTTATAAGAACGAGAAAGCGGACACTAGCGCACCTATAGACACTATATCTGGACACTACTACGTATCCAGTGGTTACCTCCGGATGGAGGTGAGCATACAACAAAGAAAGACCTGATGATGATGCACCAACACATCGTAATTGGCGGAGAACCAAGATATACCGCCTACCAACTACGTGCGTGTATGAGGGTTTTTTATTAAGAGAACAAAAAACCCCTGGAAACGTAGTTACAAGTGGTCCTTTCTCCCCATCTTGATTTTTTGGTATTGAGCTAGGAGGCTGAATGAAAGACCTCTGAATTGCCTACTACTTAACTGTCGTTCGGCAACTAAACATGCAGCAGACATAGCTGCCCTCATCATTAATAAGGAAATTGACCTGGCCATCCTCACGGAAACATGGCTCAATGAATCATCATCTCCTACCATGGATCTCTTAATACCTCCACAATATAACATCGTCAGGCTAGACAGACCAAGGAATGTGGAAGGAGGCATAGCTTGCATTCACCGTTCAGAGATCGAGGTCTGCCAATTCCAATCTGATCCCCTAGAATCCTGCGAATACCTTGGTATTAATGTGAGAACACCAAATAATCAAAGTTGCAAATTGCATGCATTCTACCACCCACCAGGAGAGAACGCAAAGTTCACAGAACAACTGATGGAGATCATAACGACCAACTCTAACTCGGACGCCAATAACATATTCCTAGGCGACTTTAACCTCCATTGGGATGACGGCAATGATAAACTGGTCAACTCGCTTAAAGACGTCCTCAGTGAGCTAAAACTTATACAAGCATGCAACCAACCCACTCACTCACAAGGAGCGACCTTAGACTGGATTATCTCAAGAAATGATGAGGCATCAATCCTCGCTATAGACCCATGTGATTGGTCTGACCATCACGTCATAACATTCACGATACCTACAATGAAAAAGGGCAGGACCGTGCAACCACGCAAGCTCAAGAAACTGATCCAAGACACAAAAGAGGCTAATATTGAACTACTGGTTGAAAGGTGTGAGAAAGACCTGAAGCCACACAACAATAAGCAAAATGTCAATGAGCTGACGGATCACTACATAACCTCGATCGGTAATATTGTCAATGACACCATGACCCAAAAACTGAAAAAAGTATCAGAGAAACCAAAAAATCCTTGGTTTAATGAGTCATTGAACGAGGACAGGCGCAAACTGAGAATGGCCGAAAGGAAATGGAGACAACATCCCTCCTCCCCTGAGCTGAAAGCCCTCAGAAAAACAAGAAAAGAATACAACAAAAAGATAATCAACTCCAAAAAAGAATTTATCAGAGCTGAATTGGACAGTGCCATAAACAGACCACGAAAACTCTTCGAGATTTTAAAACAACAGTCACATAAACTCGCCAAAACGGTTCAAGAGAATACAAAAACTCCCATAAGCTGCGAGGAATTCTCCTCATTTTTCACGGAAAAATCCAAATTACTTGAAGTTGAACTCACAAATGCAGCAACTAACCTTATGACCCTTCCTCCACCTAAAAATGAGGCCAATGTCTCAACAGAGGGTCTCCAAACAAAAAATAAGGCAAAATGGGACACATTTGAATTATACGACCAGGGAAAGATCGCCAAAACGCTGACGGAACTTAGACCGAACAACCACTATCAAGACCCTCTACCGGGAAAGTGTGTAAGAGAAATCAGCCACACTCTAGTTCCGATCTGGACCGAGATAATAAATGCCTCACTGGCACAAGGAACCCTCCCTGACTGCCTAAAAACAGGGCAGGTGATGCCCATCCTCAAAAAACCGACAGCTGATGCAACAGACCCGAACAACTATCCACCAGTGACCCAACTCATTGAGAAATGCGTGCAGGGCCAACTAAGTCAACATATCGCTAAATTCTCGCTACTTGACGATTGCCAATCAGGATTCAGAACAGGGCACAGTACTGAAACTGCGATCCTGCATATTGTCGATGATGCCCTACAAGCCCTAGACCGAAATCAAACATGCGTACTGATCCTCCTAGACCTGTCATCAGCATTTGACACGGTAAAGCACGAAGTACTAATGACCAGGCTACAAGACAGGATGGGTTTGTCTGGAAACGTGCTGAAATGTTTCAATTCCTTCCTACAGAACAGGACTCAGCGATTCCTGGTTAACCAAGCAATCTCTTCCCCGAGCCCCAATGCAATCGGGGTCCCACAAGGCTCAACGTTATCCCCAGATCTATTCAACTTGTATGTAGAACCTCTCACGGAGATCCTTCAAAAATCACAGATATCCTATCATATGTATGCAGACGACACGCAACTATACCTAAAGATCGCCTCCCTTGAGGACATTGACCTAATGAACAAGACACTAAAGAGAGCTTTGCGTTGGTTAACAATGAACCATCTGAAACTAAACGCCCAGAAAACAGAATTCCTGCTAATTTCACCGACAAGGAGCCAATCTGAAGTTAAAGAATGGACTAAATTGGTGACGGCGCTAAATTGCACCCCGACCCTAGTTAACTCAGCCAAATCACTAGGAATTACACTAGATGAAAACCTCGACATGAAAAACCATATTAACTCAATGGCCAAGAGCGCCCGCTTCCACTTGAATTACTTAAGAAAACTGAAACCCTTTATCTCAGAGACAGATCTAAAACTGGCTATCCAATCACTAGTTATCTCGAGGATCGAATACGGCTGCACAACATTAGCGGGGCTACCGAAAAACATCCACAGCACCACTAAAAGCCTGCCTCAACGCAGCAGCTAGACTCATTACGGGAACGAAGAAATTCGATCACATATCTCCTCACCTGAAAGCACTAAACTGGCTACCTTATGAGGCTAGAATTCAAATGAAGATGGCCTGTATTACACATAAAGCGGTTCACTACAACACGCCTAGATACCTAGCCAAGAAACTTAAGCTATCAGGAGGTAACAGAACAACTAGAAGCGCAAAAGAGTTGCTATTACGACCAGCCTTTTTCCACAAGATAAAGACCTACAACCGAGCATTCTCCGGAGCTGCCCCCAGAATCTGGAACTCACTCCCTCCAAACATCAGGATGATTCAAAATACAGTAACATTCAAACGAGAACTGAAGAGCCACTTGATGAGTAAATACCCTACATAGAGAAACCTACGGATTACTGGGATGATCATTTACGCTAACAGAGGGTTGTCCTCTTCATGAAAAATTGGAAGATCATTATCTGATAATTGACTGTTGCCGTGTTCAAGCCGAGACTTGACACATTACTGCTACCTCATATACGTGTGAACTTATAACTATATCTCACAGACATACTATATAACCTCTACCTCACTTTATTTATTTATCCATATTATCCTTGATATGCACTGGAATGCCTTATAACCCTACCTCACCGAGCTTGGTTTGTTACCATGACACAAGCCATGCCTTGCTCGCCATCTAATGCTAATTGCACAGACATTATGAATATATATATCTAATCACGTACATACAGTATATTGACTTCTACCTCATATCTTTTTTGTTGTTATTACTGCTATTATAATGTCTATATGTAACTCTTTCCTTGTTAAGCGCTCTGATACCCACGGGTCTTGTCCGCGCTATACAAAACACTATAAATAAATAAATAAATAAATAAATAAATCTTCCCTCTCCCTCCTTTGGTGATTTTGAATTATCTGTAGAATGACCAGTCAAGCAGTTTCGATTTATTAGTCGCTAAAGTCCTAGACAAAACATTTACAGGCAGTGGGAGGACGCCAGCAAAACTGCACGAAAAGAGAGCAAGTCTGAATCACATGAATAACATTTTGGGCATCTTCTAGTTTAAATATATTATTCCTGGAGGATTTCTTGGATGTAATAAAATTACTCAGTATGCTCTTTTGACAATACCCTTGATGTTGCTATTGGTGATTAGGGGTTGCTCTAGGAACTTCCCAACCACAAGCGGTTGATAATGAGTTTAATATATGCCAATCAGGGGGATTTTGTGCGAGTCATTCAGGGCTATAATCTCCCTTAGGGCTTCTCTATACGGCTGTAGCGCCTCTATTGACCAAATCGGAAATGAATACATTAATGATAGCAATCATGCCACTTCTGGGATAGGCTTGAGTGCAAGGTCCAGTCTGAGTGCTGGAGAGGGGTCCCGCTCCCAAACTGGCAACAGCCCTTATAAAATTATTTTAGCCCACACTGAGTGGAAAAGAATTGCAGTGGCCACCTAAAATACAACCATACAATGCAACACTCCTAATCTTGGGCATTGTAGATCTGAATGATTGGGAGAATGGGTGAAATTAATCTCTATAGGCCAACCTCACAAGGGCCGATGCTCTATAGATGATTATAGAATGACTCTTTTGGATTTGGGGTTCCCAGGACTCGCTATTTGACAGTCTAATTCCCAGGTAGTCGAATTTCGTTACTTTCTATAGTGTTATGATGCTTAGGCTAATGGTACCTCCCAGTCTCTCTTTTTAGAATAAACCATGATTTAGCATTGATCTCTAGCCCATAAGTATCACAAAAGAGCAAAAACGAATCCATAAGGGTCTAGAGCACTGAATATGTTTTGCAGAGTAGCAAAAACTTGAGCCGGAACCTTTTTGCTTACCAGAAATTAACACAATTTAACAGGTAATCAATACATTCGTTTATAAACAAAAGAAAAAGGAAGTGGCCAACACACAGCCTTGACGAACTCCTTTAGCTTCATCGATCTTTTTTAGTTCACCATTGGGGCCCTACCATATCCTAGCCCAATTCCCCTCATGCAAACACATAATTATGTTCAACAGTTTACCCGGGAGGTTCATGTCTTCTAAAAAAAAAAATACAGCTTCGCTCATGGGATAAGGTCAAATGTCACATGGAAATCAATGAATGCAACATAGAGTACCACCTCCTACATCTACAATCCTCCATTTAGCTATAAGCAGCCTAAAGTCCTAATCAATGGTTCCTGAATATTGCAGGAATCCTGCTTGGTGATGGGAGATGACATTATTGTCCTCTATCCACGATGTAAGTTGTCCCAGAACTTGCTGGCAGAAACTTTTCTGCAAGTTATCTAATAGGCTGATAGGGCGATAGTTGCTCAAAAGGAATGAGATTACTGATCCCTGCGTTTAAAGCAGAGGGCGCTCAGGCTAAAATTAATGCAGCTGGCCAGGCCAAAGGTGCTGTTGAATGGGACACTTAAGATCTTTCAGAAGGCAGAGGCAGCAAGAAAATATCTACACGAACTTAAAAAGAAATAGATAACTGCAATACAGTCTATCACATTTCTGTCTTTCTGCACTATATGATTGAGGGAGATGTTTTGAATTTCAACACACAGGTTGTGGGTGTGGGGAGTGGGGAAGCTGGAACAAGGGCACTGATTTCAGTCACAGCACTGAGTGAAGGGTAGGTAGGACATCTATGCGGAATGCAGAAGGTGGGTTGTTTGTGCGGAGGCATAGGATGGGAAGGGAGGGAGTATGGGGAAGGGGAGGAGAGGCAACAGCTTGTTGGCGGAACTGCTGCTTGGGTTAAAAAAAGAAAGTTTCCGGAAATTGAATATTGTTTTTCCGACACAGAGGGTGGGAAATAGGAAGAACCAGGGTAATGGAGAGGGGTGACGTCTGGGCAACATGGAAATATGACTGAAATAGCAGGGCGCTCTATATGAGTATAACCTTAGCGTTCTGTCAATGAATGTGAATGAGCTCAACAACTGAAGGAAACGCAAGGCCATTTGTAATTGGCTAGAAAAACAGAAACCAACTTTTGTGTTTCTACAGGTACCTCATATTATTAAGGAGAAAGAGAGACAAGACACATGGCCATTTCAACTTTTGTTGCATTCTGCTGCCTTGGCAGCGCAAAGAGCGGTGGCACTTTAGCAAGTTAGAGTTTTAGCAGTGTGATTATTAAATTATTAATGGATGAGAAAGGGAGATGGGAGATTTGGAGGTGCTAATTGACCATGTGCCAATTACATTAGTTTCCATATATGGCTTGGTTGTTGATGAGCCGGAGTTTATTTACGATTTGATTTTTCTTCTGGCTCAATTTTCGAAGAAGATTGTAATTGGGGAGCATTTAACTGTGCCCAAATCTGTGAGCTGGACCAGAGTAACCCCAAGGCTAAACAAAGGAAACCGAGAGTGGTGCAGGCCATATATAGGTTAAAGGTTGAGATAGGCCTTTTTTGACACGTGGTGCAGATTTATACCCAGCCTGAAACAGCATACCTTCCTCTGTATCATGTTTCAGACGGCTTCAAAGATACATTTTTTCTTATCCCCGTGCCCCTGCTGAATGTAGGGTTCTCCTATATTCCTAATTGTTTTTCAGATCATACCGTAGCCAGCCTGGAAGTCGTGATGCCTTTTTTTATAAAGCTCTTCTTTCAAAGGAGGACTTTTATGAAGAGAAGGGGTATAGAACTCAACTCTTTTTTTCTGGAGAGCAGAGGTTTTGCATCACAAGAAAATATTTGGGAGGCATATAAATCAATGAGGGGTGAGATTATAGCTTATGAAAGCACCTGGAGAAAGATAAGAGCACTCCAAAGTGCCAAAACTAGACTTCAGCAAGTATCAGACATGCAGCGGCAACAAATGAGGGCAAACTGGTCTTGGATTGCTTGTGTTCTAGTTCAGGGAGGATGTAGCTTGGCAGTTTGGGCTGGACTGATTTGCATATAGCAGGGTCTAAACTGAGGTGGAATGGTGTGCAAAATAACTACAGACTGGGATGCGGCCTGAGTAATTACCAGTGGGTGAGATTCATTAAAACACTCCATGCACCGATGTTTTGAATAAGTAATAGTCGCTGGGCCTCAAGAACGTTTTGTGGACATCTCTGAGTATGGTTGTGGTTTCTGGTTAGGTGGATCCATATATAATAGTGGTCTTGCCGGGATATCACTGTCAGAAACGGAGCCCGCGGGTGTTTTATACGTGGAACAGGTTGGTCCCGCCTGCACCCCGCTTTTTGGGAAAGTGTGGGGGGGCACACAGACAAATCATGCATAAATGGAAATAAGTGACTTCTTGTACTGTAAATCCGCAAAAAGAAGACTTTTTTGTTGGGCATAACATAAACTAATAGACAGTCCTGTAGCTACATAAGAGAGCAAAGGGTGCTAATTAATTGATGTGCCTGATCAAGCATTACTGTGAAATATTTTGAAATTACATAAATTATTTCAACACATTTTCATTTTTAGGAGAAACTTCACAAATAAGGTACTGTTAATTCGTTTAAAAAACCTGTGTCTTATTTTTGTCACATTACAATTAAACGGTGACAACTACCTATACACGGACACAAAAATAAGTGTGTCATAACATTGATCAAAAAGCTAAGCTGTCTTTTTGAACTTGCTTTGGCATCTCAATTAACGCAACTTAAAACCAAGTATGCTCTTCTTCTAAACTAATTTGGTGTCATCTAAAGAACATTTGCATTCTTTGTTTTACTAATCCCTAATCCGAATCCATTAAAAGCCTGATTTCCCTCGTGTTTTCTGTTTTTTTTTATCGCTCTCCAATTTCAATGTTTGCTTGTTTTTATTTAAACTTGACATGTGCCGCTGCAAATTTACCATATAAGGGAAAATCTTTCAGCGTAGATAAAAGAAAAGCCAAGTTAAAAAATTTCTGGCTGGAAATATGTTTTTCCATTAGTTATATAGGGTATGACTAAATTCACTATCTTTATGGGAAATGCTAAATGAGTTCCATTACATCTATACAACTTTAGGCAAGTGCCATAGATGCCGTGTAACATCTTGAGAGCATTGTGAGGCTTATTTACAAGTTCATTGTGCCACTGGTACGTCACTTTTTACTCCATATTAAAAAATTACACACCTGCAGGAACTGAGTTACTGGTTTTGGGGGTAAAACCCTTCTTTAGTAGCAACCACAATTACTGTCCGAGTAAAGTTACAGGAAAAATCCCAAATTAGCCTGTGCTTAATACTCTGGTTGGTTGGTAGGAAACTTAGAAGCAACGTGTAAAGTATTTATGCGGCACTTCAAACAGTAATAAAGTTTAAACACAAATCAAGAAAAATCTCACATATATTTACAATAATAGAGCACAATCCAATAAATTAATTGAGGCAAAAAGGACATAAATCCAATTGGTAGAACCGGAGATATGCAATTTTGAAGTTTTAGGCACAAATAGTGGCTAGCAGCACAAAGCACCAAATGTGGTTATCTGGTCACGCCAGACCAGGACAAAGTCACAAGTTCAGGCCAACTGCGATGGGGTGCGGGCCAGGAACAGGGACCTAGTTAGGCCTGCTGAACAAAAGTACCTAAAGTCCTGGTTTGCAGAGCATTGCGCGAGCCAACGTCGAGGATGTGACACGCATCAATGGTTTCGGGGAGCTGGGCGCCTGCGATGCGGAGTCCTCCATTATCATCGAGGATGCCGTTGAGGAGGAGTTTGCAATGAAAAGTTCAGTGTCGAAGGTGCATCACAAGTAGGCAGTACCGAAGAAGCTGTGGGTCTGCGATGCGGAGTTCTGCATCATCATCAAAGATGCCATTGATGAGGGGTTTGCAGGGCAGAGGTCTGCATCAAGGTTGTGCGGCGCAGTGGTGATTTTGTGAAGACTGCAAGCTGAGATGTGCGGTTCGGTGTTGGGATGTGTCATGCTGTGGCAGTTCTGAAGGGGCTGCGAAGCGATGCATTGTGTAGTTGGTTTTGCTCACAGGACCACTTCCAATGTACCGGGACTGAGATGCCACCACTTGTGGGATAGAACTCACAACAGACAGAGCCAAGGTGCTGGGTTCAAGGTGGTTGGAGCCTTTTCTGTCCCTGAGTCTCTGATCAGGAGGTCAGCCAACTAACCCTTGGAGTCACTCTGGTGGTCCTGGATTCAAGATGTAAGTCCAGTTCTTCAGTCAGGCATCAGGGCTGCACAGTAGCAGTCCTTCTTGCTGAGCAGCACAGTAGTCCTTCTGAGTCTTCCACAGGACCAGATGTGTACTGAAGAGTTGGGTCTGAGAGTCCATAATTTATACTTGTTTCCACTTTGATGTAAGAGAGGTTCCCCCAGAGAAGCTTAGAATTTACCTCCTTCCTGCCCACAGCTTGCCTGGGGTCAAAATAGACTAGCAATAAACCTGTGTGAGTGTGCGCAGGCAGGGCCTTTGTGATGTGCAGGTGTGGTAGGTGACAGCTCCTCCCCCTCATCAAGTCAGAGATGGCCCATCCTGACAACACCTAGGCTGTTTTGTCTCACTGTCAGCGAGCAATACGCAAAGACCAACTACCAGTTACATCTACTCATGTGACTCAGGATGCAAGCAGCAGGCACCAAACGGTTAGGACAAAGAAATCCTAACTTTCTGAAAGTGGTATTTTCAGAATTGTGACTTAAAATCTGACTTAACCATTAAAAAGAGTTGTTAATCAAAATTCCAGAAACCACTCGAAAGAGCAGTTTTGGCAGAAGAAGAGTGGCACAAATTTTATTACTCATAGTTTACAAACACATAACTCAACCTTGCAATGATCTTACTGCTCCGAGACCATAGCCTATAACAAAATCATTCAAATAAATTTCTTTGGACTTCTTAAGCACTCCCTTTTTGTATATAATTTTGTTAATCACAATTCCTTAAATACTAACATGATATTTCTACCTGCTCCCAAACAAGCGTTATCACATATTAAATGTAATAAGGTAACCCAATGTTATCCTAAAGGAGAGGTAGCACTCACACGTTTGTGAGTTTTTTGGCACAAGAACATGTAAAACTTAAAAATATATGTCCAACTTTTTAAATTCAATGCACCCTGCTCTGTTGACTGTTTATGGCCTACCTAGGGGGGACATGTATTAAGAAAGGGCGTTCTAGGTCCGACAAAAGAGTTATGCTGCCAAGTCATATTGGCAGTTTAAACAGCTCACAGACTGCAATGGTAGGCCTGGTATATGTTTTGGGGGCTACTTAAGTGGGTGCAAAATATGTGCTGCAGGCCCACTGGTTGCATTTAATTTACTAGCCCTGGGTATAAGGTATGCCACTTTACGAGAGCCTAATAAATACAGTAAATATACCAATCAAGGGAAAGCCAGTTAACATGTTTTAGGGAGTGAGCACAAGCACTTTAGCAATGGTTAGCAGTGGTAAAGAGCACAGAGTCCTAAGGCCAACAAAAACAAATTCAGCAAAAAATAGGAAGTGAGTAGGCAGAAGATTTGGTGGAAGACCGCCCGCCGTAAGGGTGACAGGTCTCACCAGTGTGAATGTTTTTTTTAACTTAACACCTTGGCTGCTAGGGAGATTTTTCTACTGTGCTGTGATTTTTTGACTCCCATTGTTCATGACGAGCTCAGCTCGTCATCAGCACAGCTTCACTGTGCCTCATGACGAGCTGAGCTCGTCATGAGCATCGAAGGGGTTAAACTTAAGAAAAATTACATTATTTAATTTCATATATTTAAATTAAAGATGTCATTCAGAGTGAATCTTATAGTGCAGTAGCATTGTTTATTTGGTTCTACTTTTAAAATAAATATTTATAAATTATTTAAATAAATATTTAACATAAAAGTATTTTACATGAGTATCATAAATTATTTGGAATTCTTTGGGATTATGTAATATACTCTGGAAATATAGTTTTGCAATTGTAACTATAAATTGCCACAGCCAGTTTCTGTAACCTATAAAGCTCAAATATCTTCTTTTCATGTCTCCAGGTTCTTTGTGTTTCTTTACCAATTTTGCAACTTTTTTCGAAAGACACACTTTGAACAAATGTAATGGTAATGACAGCACTTTCAATTGGCCAAGTATACCATTGCAAGATGGTTTACATATAATGTATTGCCGTCATTATCTGCGTACTAGAGCACATTGGTTCCACCATGTACATCATTCTTTGATGAGGCAATTTTACTTGATGCACATATTGCATTCCTAACTCTTCTGTGTAAAAGATGAGCAAGTGTCAACTGTTATTAAAAACATATTTTTTTCACATAAACAAGGCTGAATTGGGAAACAAAAGCAGCCGTGGCAAAAGTTTCCAAACACGTCCTACTTCTTTCCTCTTCTTTCATTTCTCTTCTGTTCTCTTTTGTCTCTTGTGTTCCGCTATCTCTCTTAAAGAAACTACTATGCCAGCTGAAATTAACCTGGAGGAGCAGAAGAAACTAGCAGAGGTGGCAGTATCTCTGCCTCCGATTGTGCCAGACCTCCTGGCAGCCGCAGTCCGTGCAGGGAATAGTGTTGGGCGGTGGGGCCGGGTATGGGAGGATTTCTAGGGACGATGCAGAGGGAAAGTAAAATAAATAAATCATTTTCTCTCAGTATCGCCCCTCGAAATCCCCCTCACCCGGCCCCACCTCTGTTACCTGCACGGACCGCGGCTGCTTCCGGGGAAATGCCCGATCAAATAAATGGATAGTTCGGTGATGCATATAAGGCATCACTAACTTGTGAATACTTTGTGACTGAAACTGCATATAGGTCGTTTGAGCTTTTCCATTAGATTTTAAATATAAGGGCTTTTGATAATTTTAAGGTGGGGTCAAGCACTATAGCAGATTCACATGAGAAATCACGAAGGGTGCATTGGATCAAGTATTCCTCATCTGGTCTGAGTATAATACAATGTATGCGTCACTGTAGTGATTGCTGTTCCTTGAAGGGACCGCTTCCTAACTGTTCTGAATCGGGAGATTGATGTGCACTTGAATAGTCCTTCAGAAATCAATGACTGTTAAACATAGTCCAAAGCACAACGGTCTCTAAGGATTAATTAAGAACATGTTTACATTTTGAGAGGTCACAGAAATCCTTCTGACAATTAACAAAAAGTACTCTCACCCACAGCTAAGGAGTCGTCTTAAAAGTCTTTTGTGTTTCATATAGCTATAAACATGAACATAATAGGTGCTCCATAAAGAGATAGGCAAAGCAGTGCTGCATGTGCAAGTGAGCAGTGGTCAAATAATGGGAAAATATACAGTAGTTAGTTAGACTATACCGCTGGGGTTGATGGCTGACTGGGGCGGGCGCTGATACCCCAGACTGCTGATGACTATGGGCCTTGTCATAGCCAAAGGAGACATCGCCCAGCACTGGGCATTGGAGTCGGCAGCCGCTGTGACTGAATGGTCTTGTAGAATGAGTTATTGCGCCAGGGCTGAGCATCACGCTTACAAATATAATGGTTGCCCAGAAAAGCATAAATTGTATGGGGCGATTTATGTTATGTTATGTTATGTTATGTGGTTTTTATTTGGCGCACAGATGCTCCAGCTAAGGAGCGTCCTGGCGCCCGACAAGGCAGCTACACAACACAACTAAATAAAACAACACAAGCATACAACTAAGGGAATAAAAACGTTTTCACAGCGCGACGAAAGGAAAGCAAATCGCTCATAGCGCGAATTGCCGGGGGTAAGGAGTTCCACAAAGCAGCGGCCCGCACTCGAAATGAGCGTCCACCGGCCCTACTTCGCTTAAAGCGCGGCACCACGGCCAATTCGAGGTCTGCCGATCTTAAGGGTCGTGCTGGGATGTAGTTGGCCAGGAGGGTCGTAAGGATAGTTGCCGGGGACCCCTTCAAGATCTTATAGGCGACGCAGAGGACCTTAAACTGAATCCGCTGAGCCACCGGAAGCCAATGCAGCGCCCGTATGGTGCTGGAGGTAGGACAGAATCTTGGGAGGCCTACCACCGCTCTCGCTGCGGCGTTCTGGATCCTTTGCAGGCGTCCGATCTCTGCCACATTCAAACCGGCAAGACACATATTCCGCGAATCATACCATGTGACAGCCTCGGAGTAAACATAAGTTGTGCTTCTCTGAAACGATTGGGTGGGGCCACTAAAAATGTCGGACAGCATAAAAAAAACGTGAACGGTTTTTTATGTTAGAAATACAATGAAGAGAGTTTGAAAAAAAATCAATTTAGACTGTTGCTCACATCTTCAGTGCATTTTGCAAGTTAATTGCGGGATGATTCTGTAATATTTACAACCTCATTAAATACCAACACATGCATCACAATCTAGGATCAAAAAAGGCGACTTTCGATTCAAAGGTATCTATTGAGTACACGAAGTCTTGTAAATTCTTTTAATGTTCCATTTAGAAAGTGATAGCTCTAAACAGCAAGTTAACGCCATCTAATATTATTAGCACATGTATTTAACCATGTAGTGTAGGAAGATGATGCTGTCATTACCACCATAATGTATTATTTGTATTTATTTTAGACTTACACTCTGTGAGAAATCTCTAGCAGATTATTTGGAAGGCAAGAGGCTTACATTTCCAAGATTTTACTTTGTCTCTGCAGTGGATTTGTTGGAAATCATTTCGAAAGGAACTCAGCCTCAGCAGGTATGATTTTAAAAAGGCTCTTTTCTATTGGCTTTTTGATTTTGTCTATTGTAGACTGTTTGAAAATCACTCACAGATGTGCATTTGATTTAATTTGTATGAACAGGTCACACGACACTTACTTAAGTTGTTCGATAATGTTGCCGACCTTAAATTTGAAGACGATGAGTTGAAAGTTCAATATGCAGTTGGAATGTACAGCAGAGAAGAGGAATTTGTTTACTTTCCAGAGCCTTGCTTCTGTGAGGGACAGGTTTGTGAAAATAAATGAACTTACTTTTCATCATTTATGTTAATGTTACTTACTAAATAAAGTGCCTGAATCGTCGCAATGCAGTGTGTTACGAATGGGAGATAGTATTAAAATAGTATTCACCCACTTTTTTTTAAATTAAACCAGTTCAAATCCATCATCTATACTAATATAATAAAGAGAGAGCCCAAACCTTTGAGGCGGGTAATCTCAGGAACCACAGCACCAATCACAACACCCAATACAGCATTGGAAAGAGCAGTTGCAGCAGAAGGACATAGGCTATGCAGATTCCCACCATATACATTTAAAAGGTAAAAGAACCGTGCCAGCAAAGTAGTCCCTTGTGGGCGTGTCTGCATTGTGCTGTGGGCGTGTGCTGGGGGCGTGACAAACGCTTGGGGGCGTGTGGTACGTTCCGCCCTTCATGCCATGTCTCATATCGTGTGCTAATCCCACCCTGCTCCCTTTAAATACCCCTGCACCCCATAATCATAACCCACCCTTAATCCTTAAAATACCCCAACACCCTTAAACACTAACCCATCAACCCTATAAATATACCCTGTACCCCAAAACCCAAACCTATCCTAAAACCCTAAAAATACACCTGTACCCCAAAACCCAAACCTAGCCCTGAACCCTATAAATACCCCTGTACCTCAAAACCCAAACCCACCCCTGAACCCTAAAAATACCCCTGTACCCCAAAACCCAAACCTAGCCCTGAACCCTTAAAATACCCCTGTACCCCAAAACCCAAACCTACCCCTGAACCCTAAAAATACCCCTGTACCCCAAAACCCAAATGTAGCCCTGAACCCTAAAAATAACCCTGTACCCCAAAACCCAAACCTACCCCGAACCCTAAAATACCCCTGCACCCCAAAACCCAAACCTAGCCCTGAACCCTAAAAATACCCCTGTACCCCAAAACCCAAACCTAGCCCTGAACCCTTAAAATACCCCTGTAACCCAAACCTACCCCTGAACCCTAAAAATACCCCTATACCCCAAAACCCAAACCTAGCCCTGAACCCTGGAACTACCCCTGTACCCCAAAACCCATACCAATCCCTAAACCCTAAAACTACCCCTGTACCCCATATCCCAAAACTATACCTGAACCCTTAAAATACCCAAACACCCCAAAACATATACCTCAGTACCCCAAAACATATACCCCTATACCAATACTTACCTTATCCAAACATTTTTAAAAAAACATGCTTTTACCATTCATGCATTTACAACCAATTTCATTGTAAATGTATGCGTGGTAAAAGCATATAAATTGTAATGGCATGCGTTATAATGACATTGCGGAGTCATGGTACTTTCGTAATGAAAGTATGCGGAAAGAAAGTTGCGGAATAATGGGTGTTTACCCTCCCCCGGTAAGTACATTGGTGGCACAGCGGCCCACATCTCCAGCAACATACTCATATTTTTTCACCACCCATTTGAAAAATGCACAGGTCTCTCTCATTGATGACCGGCACCGACATACACTTTTAGACACAGCTCCCGCCACAAGTTCTAGAATTGCGAACTTTAGAGCTGGGGAGCTGCGTTCGAATCTCGGCACCAGCTCAACATCCTGTGATTCCAGGCAAATCGCTTTGTCTCCCCGTGCCTACCACAAATGAATGTGTTCTTCTGTAATGTAAATTGTGCTCATGCCATGTTGTCGAGTTCGCGCTATATAATATTGCAAGGAAAAATAAAGTAGGGAAACTCGAGTTCACACACTACTGAACGCGCACTCTTAAGTGCATCAGCAGTGCACTGTGAAGCAGAGCGTTTCCCAGGTCTGTCACAGATAAGAAATGCTATCAAAACGAAATCCTACAAACAATATACTACTGGCCGGCATCAATTCATACCCAGACAACGTCGGGACGGGCTGCTAGTTATATATATATACTACAAATCCAGATCGGTGTGAAACTGGCCACTGCGGATTTGCACATTTGCATTTCCCAATTACATTGTTTACATTTTCATAGCGTTTCGCACAAGTTTGCAATTTTAGCCACAACTGCTATAAGTGATTTGCCCAGAACCACACTATTTTCAGCTCTGCGCCAAAGTCAGTTTTGGAACTTCAGGAGCAGAAGTTTGAAAGTCTGCAGGGCAAGTGTAAGTTTACCTTTGTGAATCAGGCCCACTGTGTAGTAAAGCTGTTATAGGAGTAACTTTTTAGTTACCTCCAAGTGACCAGTTAGTGAACAAGTATTCAGGAAGCATGTTAAACTGAATGTATATAATATAAAGACAATGTTCCACAATGAGATAATTTTCAAGTGTTTACATTAGGTACTGTGAAGTACATTAGAAATACATTAGAAGTAATTCATAAATTAATGAAAATATGGCCTATGTGTAGAACGAGGAATTCTAGTGTATTGACTTCTCTTCTAGTTGGCATACATGAATCCCCCCAAAAATGTATAAGAATAGTCACCAGCGGGAAGGATAGGTTTAGTGCTGATAGATGAGAGTAGACAACTCACCTTGACTCTTCCTCAGTAGGGTTACTGTAATTGTAAAGGGAGAGTGGTACTGAGAATTCTCAGCAGGACAGACGTAAGGGCCTAAGGGTTTGAATGCATAAAAGACGAAACCTGAAACCCTGAGCAGGATAGCAGATATATCTCTTGGGGTGTGGTGGTGCTTTTGGTCTCAATTCCTTGCATTTTTTCCTACTTCAAGAACATGATTGACCTTCAAATTTAAAGGGCCTCTCACTAGTGGGTCTTTGCCTACAATGTCACTTACAGTTTCCTCACTGTCTGCTTAGGAATCAATTTTCCTAGAGGTAAGAGAATGTGTGTCCGCCTCTGTTGTGTTTTTGTTAGATATTGAACTCTTAAAGAGTAAAAGAAAAAAGGGCACATACTTTAGTATTGCCTATTATTCTTTCTTTTGCAAAATAGGTCTCACTTTGTTTCAATACCAGTAATCATGTTTTTATGTGTACATGTTTTACCTTTGGATTCTTTCTATAACGTCAATATGTTCCTGTCCGGTCAGTGGTTATTTGAAAAGTAATAAGTGCTGGTTGTTAGAACTTGGGTTTCTGGTTGGCAGAGATATGGACCCTGTCCAAGTAGGAACCAAAGTCTTAGTCAGGGTAGGTCACAACACACCCTAAATTATCCTGTGCTCACTCTCTGGTAGTATTCGTACAACACTTCAAACAGTAACACAGTGAAAACACCACACAATGGCTCTACACCAGCTTAGACAAAAACCCAACAAGTAGAAGTCAAGAAATGAATTTTTAAAGAATAAATGTAAAATAGCACTTAAATGGGATATATGGTCACGCTGGAACGGAGCAAGTGAAAAGTTCATGCCGACTGAGATGGAGTGCTGGCCAGATACAGTGACTGACTTGGGCACACTGAACCAAAGTATCTTTATCGAGATGCCTCATCACTGATGAAGATGCGAGGTGCAGCCAAAGCGATGTGTCAGTGTCGAGCCACGCAGTGGGCGAGATGTGTAGAGATTCTCAATGGAAAGGCGGTAATGCGTCCATTATGAGTGCGAGGCACTGGTTCTAAAAGTGATGCGTGGCTACTGCTTCCACGGCCGGCAAATGTCTTGATTCCAAAGGTAATGTGCTGGTTCCGGGTGCGATAAGCCGGCTTAGGCCCTCGCTTTGATGAGGATGTGTCTGTTCTGATCCACGCAAAGGCGAAGATGCGCCAATTCTGACCCGCTCAAAGGTGAAGATGCTCCAGTTCTGATGAGCATGTATGGGTTCTGGTTGTTGAAGAACCTTAGGACTCCTTTCCAAGAGTCCAGGCCTGGTGTGGCACCACTTGGCAGGGCAGACTCAAAGCTTGTATAGTGCAGATGCACGTAGTTGAAGTCCTTGATATCCCTGAGACTTACAACAGGAGGCAAGCCAGAAAGCCATTGGAGTCAATCTGGGATCAAGTGATGCAGAGCCACCCATGCAGGAAAACAGCAGGCAGCAGGGCAGCTCAGCCAGGCAAGAGCACCGTTAGACAGAAGACCAGAAAAACAGCAGTCCAGCCGAGTGGCTGTCCTTTCAGCAGTACAGCAGTTCTTCTTCTTGGCAGAGTAGTCACTGGTCCAGAATTGTACTGAAGTCATGGTGTCAGAGGTCCACTACTTATACCCAGGTGAGCCTTTGAAGTGGGGTGACTTCAAAGAAAGCTTTGACATACACAGAGGTCCTCTGTTCCTGCTTTGGCTCCAGACTCACTACAGGGGGTATGTAGCCCTTTGTGTGTGGACAGAACCCAGCGTATTCAGGTATAAGTGTCAGTTCCTCTTTCTCATCCTTCCCAGGATGGTCTATCAGGATGTAGATGGCCATCAGTCACACCACACCTAAGCTCCCTTTGTGTGTGGCTGTCCAGAAAAATGCACATAGGCCAGCTGTCACCCCCCCCCCCTCCAGATATGTATTCAGAGACAGGCAGCCGGCACAAAATAGCTAAAGTAAGTAAATGTCAATTTTCTAAAAGTGCCATTTGCTATACAGTCATTTAAAATCCAACTTATCCATGAATTGTGATTTTAAATTGTGAGTCCAGTGACACCAAATTTGAAAAGTTTAACTCATCACACTCAGGAATTACACCTAAAAGATGTGATAAGGTAATCCCAATGTTATCCCTTGGGAGAGATAGGCCCTGCAGTAGTGACAAACGAAATTTGGAGTTTTTCACTACCAAGACATGTACAACTTAAAAGTACATGTCCTGTCTTTTAAATATATTGCACCCTGGCCTGCGAGTTAGACAGGGCCTACCTTAGGAGTGATGTTTATGTATAAAAAGGAAAGGTTTAGGCCTCGCAAGAGGGTTATCTTGCCAGGTCAAAGTGACAGTGTAAACTGCACATACAGGCTGTACTAAAGTGGGGAGCACAATGCATGCTGCAGACCCACTAGTAGAATTTAATTTACAGTCCCTGGGCACGTGTAGAGCACTTTTCTAAGGACTTATAAGTAAATTAAATATGCCAATTGGGTTGAAGCCAATGTTACTATGTTGAGGGGAGAGGGCATATGCACGTTAGCACTGATTATCAATAGTAAAGTGCACTGAGTCCTAAAACCACAAAAACAAGGCAAGAGCAAATGGAGGGAGGAAGGCAAAAAGTTGGGGAAGACCACCTTAAGGCTGCCAAGTCTAACAGTAGTATTCAAAGCTTTCTCTCAGAAGCCTGCAGCTGGTCCTAATTAATGTCTGGATTGTAAGGATTGTTGAATTCCAAGTCTGGCTATCATTGATTCTACCTCATGCCTGTTTCCTCCACTAACATACAATCCCTGTTTCATTGTCTCACTCTTCTCGGTTCTTTTTGATTAGTTCCTTCTCCCTTTGTCACTGTTTTCCTAGTTTTCTCTTCCTCCTTCCCCCTTTTCTGCCTTTCTCTTTCTCAGTCAGATTCTGGTGGAGAAAAATAGGTCTTGGTCCCCAAAAATGAGTACTGGTTGGCCCACCAAAGAGTGAAAACCAATGAAACTCTATTTTTGTTTCACAAAAACGTTTGATCATAAGTTATTATGCTTAAGCGCTCATTTGAGGATGGGGGGCCTTGCGTATGTCTCAAAGGACGATGACCCCGGAACAGAGATGAACGAAGTCAAATCAAACCAGACAAGTTTCAAAGTCAAAACCATGAAGGTTTATTTAAAACTTAGATTCATTACGGAAGGCAAACATTGTTAATCAGTCATTTCAAATGACAACATAAATAAATGCTCAAAAATGCAAATAAATGGGAATCCGCATAGGGCTCAATATCTTTTCTCTGATCAAGTAACCAGATCCAAATATGGTCTTGCACCAAGCTAAGTAATGCATTAATAAGAAGACAGACATGAAGTATGTTCAGCTTAAAATCAAGGGGAAGCTCTACAAATTATTCTGCATGTTGATTTGATAGACAGACTAACACAGCACCTGCTACAAAGGAAAACCAAAGAACTTGGTTCATCTCCCAAATACGGTAAGATATATTTTTTCAGAGAACCAAATGTCATCATGTGTGAAACAAATGATATATCGCGATACCGATTGTAAAGCTGAAACACATCACATGAAAATAATAACAACATCCTGCATTAATAATGAGCAGTGACTTTTATCCTAAAAACTAGTACATAATGAAACAAAGGCACTTTTGAAATTATATACACAACCTCTGGTAGCAAAAGAAGCCGCCTTGTAAAGATACAGTCAAGCTCTGCTCCTTCTTTCAGGAACATGAGGAAGAATACATGGTGAGATACAAGAGGAACGGGACCAAAAAACTGTTTGAATTAAGGGCATTTTACTAAATGCTTAAGGACATATTTTATATTGAGTTCCACAGCCAGAGAAATGAAAAGCCACGGTTTTAAAATATGAAATGTACAACGCATGCTAGCGGATTTGAGGCCTAATCATGTCAACCTAAAAAGCTTTGCTATGTCAAATGCAACTCAGGTATATGATTTGAGACCTATTCATTTTAAGTAAACACACATTATTCATGAATTCTAAATTCACTCCCAAAGCATCTGTAGGCATACAATGATGTAGACCCCTTCGGTGAAACCCTTGAGGGCGTATTTACAAAGGGAATGCGCCACCAAATATGGTACCCTTTCATGCAGTATTCTGCATGAAAGGGGAGTGCTATGGATGTTTCTGTGGGCGTTCCACCGCAACACCCATTACTTTTTGATGCTGCCCAAGGATCTGTAAATCTGAGCGTGCAAAAGTTGGTGTCAGATTGGCACAACGAGGAGAAATACCTTCATTTCTCCTCGTTTTTGCTTTTTCTATGTGTTCTGCAGTCTGCTGCACACATAGAAAGAGCAAATGCCTTTAATTATTGTTTATGTGCAGGAAAGTGTTTTGTCCTGCACATAAACAATCATTAAATAATGCTGATTTGCCTCTTCAATGTGTAATGCAGAATGCAGCAAACATAGAAGTAGCAAATTGCCATTATTGATTATGTGCATGATGGGACCCCTTCCTGCATATAAACAATAATTCCCTGCAATGCAGGGGTGGGCTGTTTTGTTGTAAATACAGCGCTTCCCTGCGTTTTTTTAATGACTCCGCATGGCGATGCAAAATATGCTGCAGCTCCACGTTGCTCCATTTCCTTGTATATTTACCCCTTAGTTCCTTGAACGTCAAACAGAGTCTGTAGATTCTCTCAGGGCGCATTCTGCAGTATTGACCTGTTAAATTGGTGCAACTCTGAACTTTTCGCACACAACCTTTTATAACATTGATTATTTTTTTGTGTCAGGAATGTGTGAAACCTGGAGTACCCTGAGCAAGTTTTCAGTTTGGGATTTTTATAAAGTGCTATTTTATCTTTCATTGATATTTCATGTAATACAATTTGAAATGGTAGCCCTACAGCAGCTTGGAATGTAAGCATGTGACAATGTAAATCCTAAGATTTATGGCTCATATTAACCTTCCCATTCTCTTGCAAGTTTTCTTCTCCATTCTCTGATTGCTCATCCTCCCTCTGCCCCTGATTCTCTTTCACAGTTCCCTCTTCTCAACCCAATCACATTTTCTCTAGGATACCTCAACCAATGTTTCTCTCTTTCTTTCTTGGGCACGTGCACTCAATGTTATCTCTTTCATTTCTCTCCTCGCACTCATTCTCTCTCCCCCTCTTTCTCGGTCTCCCCTCCCCTTTTATGTGTTTTGTCAAAGTGTACCTCAGTTTGTGTCCCAGAGAGAGGACAGCAGCTGCCTTTTTCTAGTAGATAAAATCTTGGGAAGTTCAAGCCTGGCTTGCATTTATGACTTACTGAGTCTAACAATACATAATCAACTACTAACTGGGTTAATGCTAAACCAGGGTTTAGAAACTTAAAGAAATCAACAATATAGCTCCTAATGCACATCTCTTGTCCAATCTGCATTAGTGCAAACCTTAGCTCTTAAAGAAACTTTCGGCTGCATCATAAGTAGAATATATGATTTGTTTTTATACAATATAAAAAAATGTGGTCCCTGTAAAAAACTGTTTTCTGCATGCTCGGGTAGTACATAATTCAAAACCTGGTCTGAAGTTGTCCGGGTTTAACTCATCAATAGCAGTTTGGCTGCCCATAATTGTAATACTTAGGCATTCTCAAGTGTTAAAAAAGTGAAAAATGAGTGGAAATTGGTTTCCACTAATTCTCCACATTTTCTCAAGCAGCTTGCAATCAGGTTTTATCGGTTGAAACTGGGAAAACCCTAAAAATAATTAAATTGAATTTTATTTTGCATTTGAAATTTCTCACCAACTATCATTTGCGACACTTGCATTTAGTATTGTATTCAGACATCATCAAACTTGATTGGTAGTAAGTGTCTTAATTGCCATGTCTACTTTGTTTGCACTACATTGCCTTTTTTAAAGCTGTTTTCTGTGATCTTGTACTAAAACACCACCAGTTTATCTCTTTCCCCATGACTTCCACAAATAAACGCAAGGCCTCGTGCATGTCACTTATATTGACTGCACTGCATATCAGTGTGAAGATTGATGCACATTCTTTTTTCAAGTACATTAAGATGAAGACATATTTTTAGTGTGTATCCTTCCCTTCATAACACTCATTTTCGACGGGCTGTGGGTGTATTTATATAATTTCCCACTGAGAATTGGGATCTGTAAAGTTACACACTTCCCACCTTCAGTGTCCATAATCTGATAAGAAACGACCTGCATGCAAATTGTGTTTAATAGCTTACAAATATGGCAAACTCTGATCAGCCACTGCTTATCCATCATATTATTGATGGATAAGGTTTAGATCACTTTCTAACACTTATTCTAGTAAGTTTAGAAAAGTGGATTGGGATAAACAGGCTCCTAGCGGATCTTGAGACAAATGTGTACTTAAAAACTGAGATTATATTGTTCTAATATAGGTATTAACTTAAATCAGTATTTAACGTGGTTGGCTCATCTTTAATTTGGAACACATTAAAGAAACATGGCATGGAGACAGCAATGTTTGATATAATAATACTGTTAGGGTCAGACATTTGGCCAGAATTCCATAATAGACCAAAAAAGGATGTAATCAAGCCCATGACCCACAATGGGGTGAAGCAGCGCTGCAACCTGCCCATAACATATTTCCTAAAATTATTGTTGAATATCCTCGTAGATGAAGTAGCATATTTATTAATTGAGATCTACAATCAATCCATGTGAGTTTTATTCAGACCTATTATTAGATGTATCAATGTGTCTTTTTTCACTCCAAATCTTTGCAGAGCTCTTCCAGGGTGTTACCCCCACTTTTGGGAGGATAGATATTTCACCTATATGCTAACTTTAGTCTTCACAAGTCTCCTGGTTTTCATGGAAGAATGGCAGCTGGCAATGTTTAATGAACCTTCTCCTTTGGCCAGATAGTTGTGGTGCCAGGGTTTGGCTGTCCATGTCCAAAAGTCTCAGGAGCCTTTGCAAATTCTCTGGGTTGCTCGGCATTGGCAAGACAACGGAATTGTACCTAATGTACAGTAGATATTTAGTGGAAGACCTGGACTTGTCATCTGTTCCTGACATTGTGATGCATTCCATACAGGTTGAAACTTTATTACCCAAAATTCACTGTTGTTGTCTACTGCATGATGTGGAGCCAAATTCCGCTCTATTCTGCTTTCCTAATGTCACAACTGTGGGAAAGCCCATAGGAGGGTTTCCAAAGAGTCTCTTAAGACAGAACACCATAACCTATATATTTCATCCCTGGAAAATGTTGATGGCTTCTGTGCAGGTCAATGGACTTTAGCCACCATTTTTGAAAGGAGCTGGAACGAGAAATTCAAATCTTGCATATATCATCCGTTTCTTAATATTCAGTCAATGATGAGAGGTTGCTAAAGTTTTCAAAGCCTATATTTATCTTAAAGGATCTACAGAAATGTCCCCAAAAAAGATTGATTAGTGACGACATAAATCAATAAAAAGTGTTCCGTAAAGGAAAAATTGTCACAAAACTAGCTAAGAACCTAATCTACCCTAAATAGAACCCATTAAGAGTTCCTTTTTCAGAAAAGAGCAAAATAAACTCCTCATAAAGACTCGTTCTGGAAACTCAGCCGAGCTCCCTACAGTTGCAGTAGCAATCGTCAGCATATATCAGTGAAGAAGGAATGATTATTGCAGTAGCATTGATAAGAGAAAGGTTTGGATAAGGTAACAAATAAAGTCACCTTTAGCAATAGCTGTTGCTAAGAAAGAATAAGAAATGACTCTCTGCAGAGTCAAAAGGGGTCTGGGTCCCCCGTTCTAACCTGTCTAGCTAGGAAAACTAGCAATTGTTAATACTTCTCCTCCAATAGAACTTGCTCATCCGATGGTTTCACACTTCTAATGCCTCTTCTCTTGATTCCTACATAAACATTAATGCTGGTATGTAGTAAAATACTGTTGCATGCACTTCTAACATGGAGGAAAGTTCTCATGAGTACCTTTTTACCTAAGCTAAAAGATGCGCTCTATGGCCATTGTGTGTACAAAAGTGAGTCGAATATGATGAGACAAAACTAGCAATAATGTACTGGTGAGGCATACATAAAATATATCCAAATAATTATTTATTATAACAGTCAAAGCAGGGTTCTTTGTTCAATTTAAGTGAGTTAATGTGACATGATGCAGCTAAGGAAACATAAGCTTGAAGTCAGCACATTCTTAAGTAAAATGCTGGTGCAAGGCAAAAAGTTCGGCCTAGTAAAGGGGCACATTTAAGAATGATGGCTTAGTACAAATAATATTTCTTAGAGTTATTTCTCATACATTTAGGCAATCATATTTTCCCATTGTGTGATTAATTGCTGAATTACTTTGCATCAGTAATAATGCATTTTAGGAGAATTCTTTCACATTATAAAGCAAACACATTTTCCTGTGTGTCATTTGCTATATGAAATCATTTTTAGAGCATTTTAAACACATTCTATGGTGCAATTCTAATACGGTTTATAAGCTTTAAAAGTTATTTCCCACAACTCCCTCCCTTTTAATGATTTTAATCATCAAACAACGTGTTCTGTTTTACATGCAAATTCAAGTCTAGAAGGCACTCTTATCCTCAGATTTGTCTCGCCTTTTTCTTTTTAGTCTCCTTTTATTTTCAAGTGTCTTTATGTAGTCATTCTTCATTTTTCCGCATAGTCCCATGTCCATCTTGTACATTTTCTTTCAAAAATGTTCCTATCTCTTGCGCATAACGAATTTACAGCTCAGAAATAGGACATAAAGGAATATTAAGCAAGGTCCTATTATCACTATTAGCATTAAAATTGTCTTAAGTATACCCTTTCGAGCATTTAAAAAAACAATTTCCGATAGAGGTCAATCCCTTCCCAAAATTTTCGTACAAACTAGGGGGCATATTACCAAGGGCCTTATCGCCGCTTTTGTGGGACTCTTTCCCGCTAAAGCGGCGATAATTTTATCGCCCATTTACCAAGCTGTCGCTAACATCAGTTAGCGACAGCTTGTAGGCGATAGCGAGCATTTTGGTGCCCGCTTTGCATGTCAGCCATAATTATCGCTAATGACATGCAAAGTGGGCGTGCCAAAATGTTAGCGACTGAAAACAGTCGCTTACATCGCTATCGCCTATCACCTACAAAGGCGAAGCGATGGAAATATTCGCCTAAGCGCGAATATCTCCAAAAGCTAAAGCCTGCTAATACCAATTCTTAGCCATGTTATCCAATGGGAGGTGGATAACATGGCTAAGAGCTGTTTCACGCTAATGCGTGAATATCGCTGTATTGTCAGCGATATTCACGCATTTCGCCGTATTTTTATTGTTTTTGAGATAAACCTTGCTATTAGCAAGTAATCTCAGCGATAAAAATCGGTGAAGCGTGGCGATAAAAATGTGGCCGCTATCCCTACTTAGCAATAAATATCACTGTTTGTAGGTAATATGCCCCTTGGTGTTTCTAATTTGTGTAATTTAGGTTCTAAACCTGAAAACTTGTTATCTGCTTACTCTCATCCAGTATGAATGCACTGCAATGTGTTAATTTCATCAGGTGACAGGCGCCTCCCTTTTCAGCAAGGAATATGTCTAAAGCAAAACTGTTCTGTAAAACCATAAATCTAATAGCAATGAACTCGGTGTTAATTAGAAGTAAAGCTCCAGAAGTAGTTGTATCCATTTAGTCAACTATGGTAGCTAACTTTCTGATCTTTTTATCATGCAAGATTATTCGACCTGGTGGTATCACTACACCAAATATGTTTCCTACCCTTCTGGCTCCTTTGCTTGTGTTATGTTTCTGTCTGTGTGCTGGTGCTAAGGTTAGTGCTTCTAAACCCCAGTATCATGATACGTCTTTGGAATTAGTATGCTTAGGTAACAGGTTCCTTCCCAGTCAGCAGGCAATAAAAAAATAAGCATTTTGTCCACAAATGTAATAAGCCCCGGGGGGTAAATTTACAAAGAAACTGCTCAGCGCTGCTCTGCAAGCAATTTAGCTGCACCAAACTGCGTCACAGAAATACACTGTATTTACAAGAATACGGCACACCTCTGTGTTTTCCTTTGCGCTGGTGCTAAAAATGCTGCCTAGCGCCAACACAGACACACTGGCTCCATGGTGCAAGGTGCATGCGTTGCAGGGATGATTCCCTGCAACTCAGATGATCGTTTATGTGCAGAAAGGGACACTTACCTGCACAGAAACAATCGCTAAAGGCAATTTGCTCCTTGTATGTGTGCTGCAAGTGCGGCACACATAGAAAGAGCAAAAACATGGAGAAATAAAAGTATTTCTCCTTGTTGCGGTAATCTAATGGCTGCTATTCAATGGCATTATGTTTTGGCGCTGCCTCAAATTTTCACATCCTTGTAAATCTGGGCCAGCATCAAAAAGCGATGGGTGTTGTGGTGGAATGCCCACAGCAAACACCCATTTCACGTCCCTTTCACACAGATACATGCGTGAAAAGGTACGATATTTACATAGCTGCGTTAAGCCACGCAATGTGGCTTAACTCCAATTTGTGAATATAGAGCAGGGCATTTCACCACCAGAGCATCCTAAAAAGTGATGCTCCGGTGGTGCAATGCCCTTGTAAATATGCCTCCTGGTATTGGGTTTAATCTCCCTGTAATATTTGCCATGTTCCTCCTATCAGTTTTCGAATGTGTGTTCACAACTACTAATCCCTACATGTCTAGATCTTCTTAGTGTTCGTCTTTTATAAAAGCAAATCTCCCTTGTGTCGGCTGTCTAGTCTGAGTTTAGGATAAACCATTTTCTTTCTGAATTTGTTTTCCTCCTTCTTCTATACATTCCCTTAAACATCTTTCTAACTGTCTGTAGCCTGTATCATGTTCATGTACCTATCCGGTAAAGCCATAATGTAAGCATTCTCTGTGGGTCACATTAAGCATGTTCAATTGTTTTTATAAGCTTTTCCCTATCTACAGGTAAGTATGGAAAGAAATACTACCAAGCATTAGTCATCATTTTTGCTTGCAGGTGTAAATTCATGCTTTTCATTATTGCCACTTTAGATAGTACTAAATAATAGTTAGAATGCAAATACTCAAAATGTCCTCACCTGCCAACTAGTGAAAGCAAGAGGCTACAGGAGACAGCATAAGACAAACGTATCTAATAGTATGTGACTTCTTCAGAAACTGAAGTCGGTAAGTGTGCACAGACATAGCAATCCTTAACATCCCTTGCGTTAGTGTAAACCTGTACTAATCTAGAATAAACATTAGTACAATAATTGTCTTTCTTGTAGCTCACAAACGTTTTAGTGAAAATACTACCCCTAAAATTCTATGTATGTGTATTTGTGACATTGGTATTAGGTGGCTCTGAATCAGGGTTAGGTAAAATCCTACACGTACTATTGTGATCATTTTAACTGTTTGTACGAAAATAACTCCCATCATACACTTATTTCTAATGTAATACAGCGTTCTTTGTCAGTAACAGAATAGCTTGCTGTAAAGGACTAGAAGACCATCTTCTGGTAAAAGCGGTAAAACTATTTTATTCTTATTAATGCAGTTCCCTAATAGACAATACTTACCTCTACTCTATGTTCTTCTAAAATGGTTATCCCTATTCTTATGTAACTTTCTTCTCAGACCTATGTTAGTCTTCTGTAAAACAAATAACTAAAACAATAAACATCTAATATGCACAGTTCATAGTTGTTCTTTTTGTATTAAGTTCATTTCTGCTTTTCAATTGAGTTTTCCCAAATTGTAATGTCTCTGCAGTTCAAAGGGGTTGTAACAGTTCAGGGTTCATGTTGCACAAATCTTCCCGAGTAACATTCAGTGCTTCATTAATGTAGTAATACCACTCAGGTGCAGAATATCTTTGGCAAGGCATTCGAGTTCTGCTAGACATCTTTAGAACTTGATGATTTGGATCAAGATCACCTTAGTCTTCTGCCTCACTCCCCTCATGTACTGTTTCTGGAATCTGTGCTATTGATTCACTTCTCCTCAGTCTCCTTTTTCCTAGATTTCTTAGTCACTCTGCTTGGCGGCAGACTCTTTTTGTCCCAGAGCTTGTTGCTTCACCAGGAACCTGTTCTTCTCCTTGATTGGTTTCACTGATGCTTACAGCATACAGTTCAGACTCTGCCTGCTTTGGAGATGACAAGAACCTGAAAGCATAGGGGACAGAGCCTGGGTCACTTCAGGTTGACCAGGGGCTCGGTAGATGAATGCCCACCGATGTCGGGTACTTCAGGTGAGTTGGCGCGATGCTTGACTCTGCAGCCACGGGAAACAGGAGACGTTGACGATGACCAAAATCTGGAGGTGAGCTGTTCCACAAAGGATGTCGAGTGCTGGGGGTTCAGTGTTCGGATGAAACACCAACAAGCCTTGGCAACTGCAACCCACGTGGTCAGAAGAAATCAGCTTCAGTGAGGACCCGCAAGGTCCTGGGGACCTGGGAACTCCCCAAGCAATGGAGAGTTAGGGCATGTCTGGAGCAACCAGGAAAGCCCACAGAAAGTTAGAGTTACCTTCACAGGGACCCACAGACCAACAGACCAGGGATCGCGAAGGGACCTCAAGAGGAATCACAAAATACCAGCCCACGGAACACTCATGGAGTGTAGGCTGGTAATCTTCAGTGGAAACACTGCTCGGGTCAGGACTACAAGTAGCCCAAAGCACAGCCTCAGGGGTTGCCGGAAAGCATATGCTGCTGCAAAAGAGCACAGTGCACAGGGGTTCAGGTTGCATAGTCCCCACGAGGGATACGGGACTCAGAATTGCTGAGAGTGCAGAGACCTTGGCACCCCCACCCCCCCGAGCTGCAGAAATCTTTGGAGTCCTTAGGAGCTTCGGAGATGCAAACCGGTCAGATGCGTTGTGGTGTCTGCTTAGCAGGGGAGTAGCTCCTTTACTCCAGGGGAGATTCTTCAGGTAAAATCCATAGTCCTGTAGTCAGGGGTTCCTACTTTATATACGTTTAACAAGAAATCGAGAGCAAAGGGATTTTATCCACTGAAGTGGACGGAAGGGTACTCCCAGTCCCCTGGTTAAGTAGCTATATAACAAATATAAGGAGTACCACCAAAGATGAGGCTGAACAGCCAGTATTGGTGGAATGAGACCCTGATGTGAAAGAAGAAGTCCTTCTTTGTTTTTTAAGGAACCCCTCACTCACCGACCTGGTCGGTGACATGCTTCATCATCGGGGCCACCTTGACAGCCGAGTGCCATCAAGGTGTGCTGCGACACCTGAAATACAGTGGAGCGGGTATGTGAGTGATGAATGTGGAAAAAAAGGTCAGTGGGTTAAAAATTGTCCTGGTATGACTTATCCAAATATTATTTATTCTAAGGCTACTGGACAATGTTAAAATAGTGTGTGTAGATACAATAAAGGCTTTAATAGGACCTAGTGTATCTGAGGTATGTGATAGGTCTACATGTTTCAAACCATAGGTGGGAGTTACCGGTTTTTCTTCAGGACCATAAAAATGAAAGGAGTTGGGTGGTCAGGGTACACTAACGCCCTGCCATACCTGCAACCCTCTCAGGACCCTAGATAGCGAATTTGCTAAATGGGTAAAAAGAATTGCAACCAAAATGTGGTTACAATAAAAAAGTGCAAGAACCTGTGAAAAAAATAAAGGATTATAAGTCACAAAGGTTGTTTACATGCCTGTAACGTAGTGAAGTGACGTAGTCCGTTCTATCTCTGAGTCATTCCACAATCAGTAAATGCGAGTTATCCAAAGTGCGGTGTACCAGCATAATTTATAAATGGGAACAGATTGTTCCTAGGAAAGCACACCTTTCAATGTTGGTGTGAAAGTGCACATATAATTCTATATTTAAACCAGTCTTACACAGGCTACATTGTGCGTGCCTAGTTCATGACTCTGTTTGACTAGTGTCAGGAAATTACCGACGTGATAATATGCCAACTTGATCCAACATCACATTAAGCACAAGACAAAACAACACACAACACATATATTGCCAGAAAATTAAAGGTTAAAAAATGCTCACTCCTCAGTGGAGAAATGCTTGCTGCACGGGGATTGAGGGGAGGTAGCAGAGCTCAAAAACGTATTCTGTGGAGTCAAGGAGAAAATAGGGGTAAAGATAGTATCAGAATACCGACTGTTCTCCTTCTCTCTTGGTGGAAAAGGTCCGGAAACGGACGCGTTTCCATAAGCACGGGCTCTACTTACAGTTTTTCAGCATTGAGAACGACTTCTAACCTAATCCGCTCCTCCGCGCACCCGTGTTTGGCAGAAGAGCAGCGCCGAAGTTAAAGGCAGCCGCCATTGCGGACGCGGAGGGCGTGGCTGGCCGGCGCTGCGTGACGAAGTCACGTGATCACGTGAGCGTCACCCGCGCGCCGGGTTGCTACGGGGACCAGGTCTAAACAAAACCTCCGTGAAACGGAGTGGGCCGCTTCCTGTAATTAATAGGAGTATGGAGCAATAATGGGAAAAGAGTCTATTTTGGCATATGTATCTGTTGATTTTTGCACACAAGTGGGAAATGAAAGTCTTGTTTTATCATATACACCTTTAGATTAAGCTTAGAGGTGGGGAACAAAAACGGAAGTATTTTACTTGTGCACTCTGACCGAGGTGCTGAATATTCCATATTTAGGAGTGAAAAAGAGCACAAGAAAGGGGGTTATATTACTGCATGACTATGTATGCTTAGAAGGCAGGGTATAAGGGAAAATGTATTCGTTCATTATGCGTTTTTAGGAAAAATCAAAACATGAGCCAAAAGAAAGGGGAAATGCATTCTTCCTTTTTGTGAAGAGTCATAGGGGGGGAGAGGCCCGCACCTAGCGACTACTGTGAACCAGAGTTCATTGACAGTGGGACCTAAGTATTTTAAGAAAGTACAGAGGCCCAAGGGATATTGTCATTTAGACCATGTTTGTTGGTGAACAGTCTGTACACCCATCTTTGTTCTTTTTCATACAGGCGTTTTTGAATGTTTGGTCCAGGGGTGATTTGCTCAATGACAGTCCAGAACATATCATTCGGAGTGTGGCCTTTTTCGAGAAAATGGTCTGTTAGTCGGGTCGCATTTTTCTTGCAGCGAATGGTGCTGCGATGCTCACAGATTCTTTGTTTTACCTTCCTGGTCGTCATCCTAATGTATCTTTTTTTGCAAGTACATTCGATCAGATATACTACATTCTCGCTGTTGCAGTTAGTGTGCGCAATTTGCTTCCAAGTTCTTCCAACCTCTAGATCTAGAGTCTTTGTATTTTTGGTTAAATGGCACACACTGCAGTCTCCACAGCGGAAGTGTCCAGTCACATCAGGTAGGCCCCAGGTCCTGGTGATAGAAGCTGTGGAAGGAGTCTTTCTTATTTTTGGTCTGGTATTTACAAGAGTATTTTTCAAGCTTTGCGATTTTTTGAAGGAAAAGAGAGGTTTCTCCCAGTGTAGATTTCCAGTGTTTATGATATTCCAATGCTTGTTTATACTCTTAGTTACTTGATTTGATATTGAATTGAAAGTAGTGACACAGGTCAGTGGTATCTCTGCGTCATTTCTGGTTTTCTCTTCAAGAAGTGCCTCTCTGGGCTGGTTCCTGGCCCTCTTTTGACATTTGTTCACTATCCTCTTAGGGTATCCACGATTGTCTAATTTTTTTGAAAGTTCATCTGCTTGTGTTTTATAGTCAGACAGTTTGCTGCAGTTTCTACGCAGTCTTAGAAATTGTCGGTAAGGTAAGTTTTCCCTGAGAGGTCGAGGGTGGAAGCTCTCAAACCTCAAGAGGTTGTTCTTTGAGGTTGGTTTGTAATGAGTTTTTGTTTCCAGATGATTGCCCTCCTTCGTTATTACTACATCGAGAAAAACTATCTCTTTTTTGTCATGGCAACTCGTGAATCTGAGGTTCCTATCGCAGGTATTGATCCAGGTGATGAATTGTTCAAGACGTTCAGTTGGTCCTTGCCAAATGGCAAGGACGTCATCAATGTACCGTCTCCAGAAAGTCAGATGTTCACGATATGGATTCATGTCGTTCAAGACAAATCTGTTCTCGAAATCATACACGTACATACCAGCTATGCTGGGGGCAAAAACGCTGCCCATTGAGGTCCCCCCGGTCTGTAAGAAGGGCTTTCCCTCAAATTCGAAGAAATTGCGTTTGAGGGCCAGGGTGGCGCATTCCAGAATGAATGCCTTGGGAGTGTGAAAAGGCCAGTCTGCATCTTCTAGAGTGTTCCCCAGGACTCGGATGGTATCGTCCTGGGGTGTGCTCGTGTATAGGCTTTCTATATCAAAGCTTAGTAGTATAGTGTTCTCATCCACTTCCACCTCTTGCAGTAGATTTAGTAAACTCTTTGTGTCTTGCAGGTAAGTGGTTGACTTTTGTACAATAGTCTTGAGAAAAAAGTCGCAGAATCTGGAAAGAGGTTCTAGCAAAGAGCCAATGCCAGAAACTATTGGGCGTCCTGGGGGGGGTAGTCTCCCCTTGTGCATCTTAGGTAAGATGTAGAAGTAAGGGATCTTCCCTTCAGTGGTACACAAGTAGTCCGCTTCCTGTTTAGATATCGCTCCGTTAGCTTCTGCAATCTCAACTAGCTGACAAATTTCCGCTTTCAGATCGCTTGATGGATCAGTATCCAAAATTTGGTAGTTTTTTCTGTCACTCAAAAGTCGGACACATTCCTCGCGATAGGCAGTAGTGTCCATAATCAAGAGTCCACCACCTTTGTCAGCAAGTTTTATAATACTTGTTTCGCAAGCACGTAGTTCTTTTAATGCTGTTTTTTCCATGTTGCTTAGGTTTTGAAAACTGGAGGTTGTTTGCATTTTCTCAACTTCATTATAGACAGCTTGTTCAAATGTCACTATTTCAACCGGTGTTGCGTGTTGAGGTGGCATAAAAGTTGATTTCAGCTTTAGTCCACTTTCATTTACCACTTCACAGTCTCTTGGTTGGCCTTGTTTTTCAAAGAACGCTTTTAGCCTTAGTTTCCTGAAAAAAACGGCCAGCTCACAGTGTAACTGGAATTTGTCAAGTCGTGCTGTGGGGACATATCCAAGCCCTTTGTTAAGAACATTTTCTTCAATGCTCGTAAGTGGTCTTGTGGACAAATTTGTAACGAAGGTTTCGCACTGCTTGTGCCCGCCTTGCTCTTTGTTCTGTTGCTCACTGGGTCGTCCTCCTCCCAGTGTACTTGATTGGATTGTCTGTTTTTTCCCCTTCCTCTTCTGCCCCTGTGAAAAAAAGGAGGGCGGAACTGATTTTGATGGAAAGGCGGGGGTTGGAAGTGTGGTTGAAAAGGAGGTTGCTATCCATACATCTGGAAGTTTGCTGATTGGTTAAAAGGGTCTTGGAAAATTGGAGGGTGGAATCCAGGCCAGAAGTTTCCTTGCCCTCTTCTCCCTCCTCTTCCCCTCTGTTTATTCACACTGGTGTTGGACCCATTACTGCTGCCTGATGAGACACTTGATGCATCAGAGTCAGATGTAGGTTTATCAGGTGGTTTATAGTCGGGATCCGAGTAGGGGTATGTTTTAACAAATGAGAACCTTTTGAGGTCCTTTAGGAATTTTGTGACTTTTTGCTGGGTCAAATTGTCTTTATATTCAGTTATCTCTTTATTGATTTCATCTAGTCTCCTTTTGTACCCAGTTATGGTGGTCTTTATATGTGCTTCTGTCTTTTGAATATCAATTTGGATGGTTTCTGACAGTCTTAAGGCTGTTTTCAATATTAGGACAATCCAATCATGCGTGCAATGCCAGGCTATTAGTGCCCAGTCTTTTCGAAATTGAGCATCATTTAGAAAAATCCGTGGGGCATTTGTAACCAGAAGGCCCTTGGGTGCCATATTGTTTGTGACATATTCCTTCAGGATGGTACCATGTAGTATTGTTCTTATACGTTCCTTTTTCATTTCTGTGAGTTTTTCCCAATCGCCTGTTTGTGATATTGTCTGGGAAATGCTGGCATCAGCAAAACCAGAAATTTCGCCAAAAATAGCATCAATCTCTTCCGAGGAGTATGTGAGACCTTGGTTTTCTCCCATGTTTGAGAAAAAATGAGCAAAAATAGTGAGCAAAAATAATGTGTGTGTGAAATGTCTAACAAGTGGACTAAGGATCAAAGAAGGACAGGATAAACTCTCGCAGCTGTGCGCTGCCAAGACATACGTTTAACAAGAAATAGAGAGCAAAGGGATTTTATCGACTGAAGTGGACGGAAGGGTACTCCCAGTCCCCTGGTTAAGTAGCTATATAACAAATATAAGGAGTACCACCAAAGATGAGGCTGAACAGCCAGTATTGGTGGAATGAGACCCTGATGTGAAAGAAGAAGTCCATCTTTGTATTTTTAAGGAACCCCTCGCTCACCGACCTGGTCGGTGACATGCTTCATCATCGGGGCCACCTTGACAGCCGAGTGCCATCAAGGTGTGCTGCGACACCTGAAATACAGTGGAGCGGGTATGTGAGTGATGAATGTGAAAAAAAGGTCAGTGGGTTAAAAATTGTCCTGGTATGACTTATCCAAATATTATTTATTCTAAGGCTACTGGACAATGTTAAAATAGTGTGTGTAGCTACAATAAAGGCTTTAATAGGACCAAGTGTATCTGAGGTATGTGATAGGTCTACATGTTTCAAACCATAGGTGGGAGTTACCGGTTTTTCTTCAGGACCATAAAAATGAAAGGAGTTGGGTGGTCAGGGTACACTAACGCCCTGCCATACCTGCAACCCTCTCAGGACCCTAGATAGCGAATTTGCTAAATGGGTAAAAAGAATTGCAACTAAAATGTGGTTACAATAAAAAAGTGCAAGAACCTGTGAAAAAAATAAAGGATTATAAGTCACAAAGGTTGTTTACATGCCTGTAACATAGTGAAGTGACGTAGTCCGTTCTATCTCTGAGTCATTCCACAATCAGTAAATGCGAGTTATCCAAAGTGCGGTGTACCAGCATAATTTATAAATGGGAACAGATTGTTCCTAGGAAAGCACACCTATCAATGTTGGTGTGAAAGTGCACATATAATTCTATATTTAAACCAGTCTTACACAGGCTACATTGTGCGTGCCTAGTTCATGACTCTGTTTGACTAGTGTCAGGAAATTACCGACATGATAATATGCCAACTTGATCCAACATCACATTAAGCACAAGACAAAACAACACACAACACATATATTGCCAGAAAATTAAAGGTTAAAAAATGCTCACTCCTCAGTGGAGAAATGCTTGCTGCACGGGGATTGAGGGGAGGTAGCAGAGCTCAAAAACGTATTCTGTGGAGTCAAGGAGAAAATAGGGGTAAAGATAGTATCAGAATACCGACTGTTCTCCTTCTCTCTTGGTGGAAAAGGTCCGGAAACGGACGCGTTTCCATAAGCACGGGCTCTACTTACAGTTTTTCAGCATTGAGAACGACTTCTAACCTAATACGCCCCTCCGCGCACCCGTGTTTGGCAGAAGAGCAGCGCCGGAGTTAAAGGCAGCCGCCATTGCGGGCGCGGAGGGCGTGGCTGGCCGGCGCTGCGTGACGACGTCACGTGGTCACGTGAGCGTCACCCGCGCGCCGGGTTGCTACGGGGACCAGGTCTAAACAAAACCTCCGTGAAACGGAGTGGGCCGCTTCCTGTAATTAATAGGAGTATGGAGCAATAATGGGAAACCTGGTCCCCGTAGCAACCCGGCGCGCGGGTGACGCTCACGTGACCACGTGACGTCGTCACGCAGCGCCGGCCAGCCACGCCCTCCGCGCCCGCAATGGCGGCTGCCTTTAACTTCGGCGCTGCTCTTCTGCCAAACACGGATGCGCGGAGGGGCGGATTAGGTTAGAAGTCGTTCTCAATGCTGAAAAACTGTAAGTAGAGCCCGTGCTTATGGAAACGCGTCCGTTTCCGGACCTTTTCCACCAAGAGAGAAGGAGAACAGTCAGTATTCTGATACTATCTTTACCCCTATTTTCTCCTTGACTCCACAGAATAAGTTTTTGAGCTCTGCTACCTCCCCTCAATCCCCGTGCAGCAAGCATTTCTCCACTGAGGAGTGAGCATTTTTTAACCTTTAATTTTCTGGCAATATATGTATTGTGTGTTGTTTTGTCTTGTGCTTAATGTGATGTTGGATCAAGTTGGCATATTATCACGTCGGTAATTTCCTGACACTAGTCAAACAGAGTCATGAACTAGGCACGCACAATGTAGCCTGTGTAAGACTGGTTTAAATATAGAATTATATGTGCACTTTCACACCAAAATTGATAGGTGTGCTTTCCTAGGAACAATCTGTTCCCATTTATAAATTATGCTGGTACACCGCACTTTGGATAACTCGCATTTACTGATTGTGGAATGACTCAGAGATAGAACGGACTACGTCACTTCACTACGTTACAGGCTTGTAAACAACCTTTGTGACTTATAATCCTTTATTATTTTCACAGGTTCTTGCACTTTTTTATTGTAACCACATTTTGGTTGCAATTCTTTTTACCCATTTAGCAAATTCGCTATCTAGGGTCCTGAGAGGGTTGCAGGTATGGCAGGGCGTTAGTGTACCCTGACCACCCAACTCCTTTCATTTTTATGGTCCTGAAGAAAAACCGGTAACTCCCACCTATGGTTTGAAACATGTAGACCTATCACATACCTCAGATACACTAGGTCCTATTAAAGCCTTTATTGTATCTACACACACTATTTTAACATTGTCCAGTAGCCTTAGAATAAATAATATTTGGATAAGTCATACCAGGACAATTTCTAACCCACTGACCTTTTTTTCACATTCATCACTCACATACCCGCTCCACTGTATTTCAGGTGTCGCAGCACACCTTGATGGCACTCGGCTGTCAAGGTGGCCCCGATGATGAAGCATGTCACCGACCAGGTCGGTGAGTGAGGGGTTCCTTAAAAATACAAAGAAGGACTTCTTCTTTCACATCAGGGTCTCATTCCACCAATACTGGCTGTTCAGCCTCATCTTTGGTGGTACTCCTTATATTTGTTATATAGTTCCTACTTTATACCCAAGGAAGGGGTGGGACAAACTTTGGGGACCCACCTATGGGAGGGGTCAGGACAAAGGGGTGGCTACACCCATATCCTTTGTCCAGTTTCGCGCCAGAGCAGGGGTTGATAGCCCCTGCAAACGGTTTGAGCGGGACTATGCACAGGGACACCAAATGTGCCCCTAGTGCAGACTTCAAAGCACTCTTGGAGTGCACCCACCCAGCCCCAACACATTAAAGCCCGTCTGGGAGGTGGTTACACCTCCCTGTGACAGGAAACCTATTGTCCAGCCGTCTACTGCTGGAGTTTCGTCCAGCAGCAGGAGGGCAGACTCGTGTCTGTGGCTGGCAGCATACATCTTGTGATGCCAGGGTCAAGAAAGCTGGTACCTGGTGTACCGGTGTTGTCATATTTCTCCCTCTAGGAGGGTGGAATCATACCTCCCACACCAGTTCCTGGTGTAGAGGTACGGTTCCAAGGCGTTTGACATTAAACACAACATGTTTCCTTGCAGCCGTTTTAAAGTAAGCATTTACCTTGAGGTTCTAATGCACTTAAGAGTATATGGTTGGCTGCATCACAGAACAACCCCGGAGAATAGATTCCAAAGGCTGCAGAGGGGCTCTGCTCTTGTAGGAACACCCTCTCACACAAAACCCAGCACCCTGCCTTCAGGATTGATAGGTTTATATGTACAGTGATGTAAGGTAGATATTGTGAACCTATATCTAAGGGGTGCATGCACCACCTTACACAGGCTGCAGTAGCAGACCTGTTGTGTCATTTTAAATGGTCTCCCAGGGGTGGCATAATACATGCTGCAGCCCCTGTGAGGACTCCGGGGTACCTATGATCTGGGTATGTAGTATACCATATACTAGGGACATAGAAGGGTACCCCAGAATCCAATCTGGACTGTACCTAAAGTACATGAACAACCAGTTTAGGGGGTAAGCAGATAGACTGGGGTCCTGATTAGCAGGATCCGAGTCAAGCTAAGTTGAAAACTAGCAAAACACCAGGAAAAATGTGAGGGTAACCATGCAGTTAGATTCCACCTTTCTACACACTTCTTTCTGTATTTCAATGGCTGTTTGTGCTGTACATCTAGGTGGCTCTGGACCGGTGTTGCAACCACTAATGCTCTTCTCTCTGGATCATAGACCAAAAACGCTTCTTTCAGATTGTTCACTCTCCTGGTATGTGAGGCAAGTATCCAGTTTGGAATTCCAGCCATTTATCAGCAGAGTTCGAAGTCAGTATGACTTGGTAGGGACATTTCCATCTGGGCTCAAGACAAGTCTTCAGAGCGTGCTTCTTGATCACAATCCAGTCACCAGGATTGAGGTTGTGGCACTGTTCTTGGTGAGGGCCTCGAGTAGCCGCTGATACCTGATGAGAAACAGAACAAACCACATCAGTAAGTGTCTTGTTGTTGTCTAAAAACATGTCATCTGTGATGTTCACAAGGTCATTTGCAGGTACAGCAGGCAGTCTCTTACCCCTCCTCATCAATATTTCATGAGGGGATAATCCTGTCTTCCTGGCTGGGATATTTTGAATGCTCATCAATACCAGTGGTAATGCATCTGGCCATTTTAGTGAAGCTGAATCACAAACTTTTCCCAATCTTGATTTTATCGTTCCATTTATTTGCTCAACTATGACGCTTCTGGTCTATAACTGCAATATAGCTTGTGTTCAATCTGTAAGGCTTCACATAGCATGTTCGTCACTTCATTTTTGAAGTGTGTTCCTCTATCTGTCTCAAGAAGGACCGGCATCCTGAATCTTGGAATGATTTCGCATAGTAACAGTTTAGCTACAGTAAGACTGTCATTTCTCCTCATTTGGGTAGGTTTCCACCCAAAACACAGATGAGAACATACTAGGACATATTTCGACCCGTTGTGCACAGGAATCTCGATAATGTCCATCTGTAGTCTGTTAAAAGGGCCATTTGGTCTCCTTGAGTGTGTGCTTCTAATTTATGTTTTTCTCCCTATGTTTAGCTGTTGACATGTGATACTTTTTGCCATTCTCATCAGCAATTATTCGACATCTGGGGTTGTACCAACTTTGTCAAAAGAGTCTCACTGTGGCATCTCTCTCTAAATGTCTGTACCCATGATAATAATGGGTCATTAAAATATCAGGCTATCAGGCAACACTGGCCTTACATTGTCTGACATCCAAATGTAATTTGCGTTCTTTACACAACCTGACTTGATCCACCCATTCTGCTCTGCTTCAGGCACATTTTCCTGAACTCTTTTCAATTCTTCCCAAGTGTCGGTTATTTTCATCATCATTGAAAAAGCACTTTTTCCTCAGATTGGCACGTGAAACCTCCATTAAATGTGCATGCTAGCAGTCCACGATACCTGTCTATGTAGTCAGCATATCTGTTGCCCTTGGCAACGTACCCGCTGCTTGTTTGATGGACTAGACATTTTACAACATCAATTTCACTAGGAATTTGCAAGGCGCCAAGAAAGTTCTTGACATGCTGTCCATTTCGAATAGGCGTACCTGTGGAGGTAAGAAAACCATGTTGCAACCATAACTTCCCTAAATCATGAACTACTCCGAAACCATACAGGCTATCTGTGAAGAAGAGGACTCTTGTTTGGGCAGTTAAACTGCAAGTTCGGATAAGGGAAATAAACTCAGCAACTTGTGCAGAGAAAACCGACTGAAGCCAGGAAGCTCCGATCACATCATTTGCACACAGCATATGCTGCTCTTAGTGTGTCTTCATTTTCTCTTACCACAAGAGTATATTTAAAAAGACCTGCAAGAGGGAATGGTTCAATCCCAGTGAGACATTACTGGAGGCAAACCTTCTTTCGGATATAGGATGATCTGTGTCACAGCTTCTGCACACACAGTAATGATATGACGCATCATCAACCATCATTGGAATTTAATGTCTGATGAGATAAACATGAAAGAGCCACCCATGCATACTTTCAGGAAGGGCGAAAATATCAAAGACCATGTAGTTTGCTCTTTCCTAGTGACACCATTGCAACCCTCCATACAATCAATGTGGAGGTTACCACAAATCATTGGACATCATAAGTGTGGGCACTGCAAAGCATGTGACCTCATGGTAGAAACGAAAACCTTTAGCCACCACCATTGTAATTTCAAGCTTAAGATATATACCATTTGCAACAGCACAGATGTAATATATGCCATTAAGTGTCCGTGCGATTAACTGTATATCGGTCAGACTCGCGAAAAAGTAAAAACACGCACACTACAGCACAGTAGTCGCTTCAAATGTAAGTTCCAAGGGGCACCATTAGTGCAACATTTACTCACACTCAACCACCCAGTGAACAGTTTAAAATAGGTTGACCTTGAGAACGCCACTCAAGGTCCCAGAGGCGGAGACGTAGTAGATATTCTTAACTTGTGGGAATGCAAATGGATACATATTTTGGATCCTGTAAACTGGGGGTTAAATGAACATGAGGAGATTACAAGACAACTGTCCCTCCTCAGTACCTGTTGATTTCTGTTGCTTACAATACTGGTTTCTGTAACTGCATCTTTGAAATTGTTAAATTGTATAACCATCAGGCTTAACGATGATTCTGGTCCCCGATCAGTGAACGGTCACCAACAACTGTATTCTCATGAAAATTGTGACTGCATTCTTATGAATATTGTTCTTTTGTAACTGCATTCTTATGGTTATTGTGATTTTAAACTGGTCAAAATTATTTCCAACTTGTGTTACCTTCATATATGTTGCATATTTCCATTCATTGTAGAGGATGCTACAATTCAATAGGATGTCAAATAGTCTCCAACAGCGGCATTCCCATGAATGTTGTGACTTCAATTTACATCCAACTTGTATTACCTGCATTTATGTCGTACACCACCATGCACTGTATAGGATGTAACAATTAATGTGTTGTTTAAATGTATCTATCACATGCCTTCTCCCATAACATACATAGGACTTTTTCAATTTTTCTTGGTCTTTGAAATTATACTTTTAACCATGTATTTCCTAAATAACTCCTTAAAATTAATTGTATTCATTGATGTTCTCCGTTTTTCGTTGTCCCCTTGGAATTGCACAATGGTTTATTGTCACTGAAAACAAACACCGTGATTACGTCTGGGCCTCCAACGTGGCCATATGCAACCCAAACTCGTGTCTATTTCAGACACAGTCCCCGGTGCGCTCGCACAGATGCGAGATGCTCCGGCTGCCATTTCATTAAAGAAGGTATTTATCTAGTTTCCTCACAGGCGTTTCACTCTCCCTTGATTTACCATGATTATCAGTCATCCTTAATATGGATGTCTTATTTATTTCAGAACAATCCACCCGATTGGTTTGGAGGTAAAGTACAAAGTTACTGTTGCCAAACGCTTTTCTTCCCACTTTGGAATTAAAGAGACCTGGTGGTGCGTTACCCTTGGTTCACTTTGTCCACTAATGACCCGCTTACTTTTGATTATTCTAACCTACAGGTGTGCAATTAACTTTCAGCAGATCATCTTCCTTCACCATGAGGAGGTCCCCTTCTTTCTCTTGTTTGGAGCCATAAGCCCAATTCTATGTCCTCCCCACACTGTGCCACTGTGTACTGTACCCCATATTGCCCATTTTTCAGAAGAGTTTATTGAGTTATTGTTTTCCTCACCACATGTTTTAGGTTGCTCCCTTCCTGCTCTGATGAAGACCCCGCTGCAAGGTTTAATTGGCCCTCCCACCTTTTAGGGGTCGAAACGTCGACATTTACAACGAATACTGGACCAGTATTCAGAACACGGCGACCCGGGAAGATTGTTCAGAGCTAACCCAACATACCAAGACACGCAACCACTGATGGTTATCCGCCACCTGTGGGACAAGCAGCCACTTATCTCGGGCTCACCACGCAAAGACTCAACAAAAAAGAGTGCAAACTCCACACTGATTCGCCGCTGATAGCATTCACCCTCGCTGTATCACCACATCATGAACAATAAACGTGGAACCTAAAGCAACAAAGGCAACCTATTTACAAGAAACTTTTCCTAACTGGTCACGGGCCCCGCCGGGGCGGAATTATCACTGGTGGAGTGACCTTTTATCTCTCGGTTCACACACCACAGCCCTGAGGAGTCGCGAAAAAACTGTTCAAAACGTGACGAAACACGTGTCGGCTGGTTGTGAAACCAATTAAAGGATCTACAATAACTACAGCAACAAGAACTCACAAATTCTGTTATTACTGTTGTTTTTGGCATATTCGTATTTTATCTCTATGATTGGGAATGAACTACTAAATAACATTTCAAGTGTGTGCATATGGCATTTATGAATTATATGTTGTTGTATGTTCTACATACTTTATAGGGTCTTGTTGCACCACAGATACTCTGAGAGCCCTTAACTCACATTGCATCCACTGAAGGCAGAGCGCCCGTTTTCCTCTCTGAAATCTAAAGAAAACCTTTTTTTGGCTAATCATTCATTTGAAGTATTCAGTTGAAGTTTTTTGTTAACACTGTATATATTATGACTCCCAGTGCAAAACTGAATAAACTCTTTTGTAAAATCAGCCATTCCCAGAGCCGGGGCGCAACATAATTTCTCTTTCAGTTCTAGGAATGCTTCTGTGCATTAATTGCTCCACGTAAGTGGATCAGACACATCTCAGTTTGTCAGCATCAGTGGGGGCTTTGATATTAAATAAAAGTTTGATATCCACTGTCTACTTAACCAACCAATCCCAAACACATCCTAATTTCTTTCTGTGCTCGAGGTGGATTAATCTGCAAGATGGCTTCCACTCTCTCTGGTGACACCTTTCTGACTCCATTCATGATGATGATGTATTGCACTTTACCTGGAGACACTTTGGGTCCAATTTCTGACAGGTGATTTAAATGTAGGCCTGGGCAGTGAACTCTGCTCCTTTCACGGAATTTGCTGAGTTTTCTGCACTCTGCGCTCCATACTACTTGCATAGTTTTTTGTCATTCCGCTGAGTTTTGTGTAGCGAAACTCAGTGACCTACGCCCAGGCCTGTTTAAAAGTGAAGTGGTGTTGTACTTACAAGAATCACATGCATCTGAAGTTGTTAACAGGTCATTTGTGTATTGAGCAAGGGTAGACTCACAAGACATTTTAAAAGTCTTAAGATTTCTTTTTAGAATCTGATTAAAGATAGACGGACTCTCTGTATACCCTTGAGGGAAACTGATGACCTTGTCAGTGAACTGCTTCCCTTCCCACACAGCTCTGCCTAGGCCGCTGCTGCCCCTGACCATTGCTGGTCGGAGTGCGAAGCCCTCCTCCTTCTCAGACACCAGCCTGCGCCTCATCCCTGGTGGTCAAGTAGGGAGCTTTACGGCTCTGCCCTCTGCCTTCTGGACTTCTGATCTCTTTTTCCCTCTTTTTCATTTGTATTTGCTGTTTTCACTATTTCTGCTCTCTTGCCTCTTTCCACTTTGTGGGCCTTTTTTCTCCATGTCCCTGCTCATCTCCAATAGCTCTGCCCTCCTTTCAGTGCTGATTACTGCTTTCCCACCTCCTGACTGTTCAGCTCTCCCACTCACACTACTTATGGTGGTTGCGGCATGGCTGCGCAGCGTGCTCACCTGTGGGGCGCTGAAGGCACACCAAAGGCAAGCCTATCTGTGCCTGTCTGCCCCCATCCATGCCTGGACTGTTCCCAGCGTCACAGACCCTGGTTCTAGGACCATCCACCTCTATGACGCCTGCACCCTCCATGCCCTCAACACCGGATGCCACACCGTCTGCCGCCAGGCATCGCTGAACAACACCCAGGGCCCTTTTTCTGCCCAAACTGCAGCTGCACCTTTGCCTGTCACTGTACACCTGTCTCTCTCACTGAAAGACTACTAGCTAACAGACATGACCGCCGCAACTCCATCCTGGTCAACACATGCTCCCTCCACTAACAGACCGTGGAGATCTCGGACCTGCTCGACTTCATACACTTCAATATCGGCTTCCTCGCGGAAACCTGCATGAACTCCACCTCCACCCCAGACTTCGCCACATGCCATCTCGGACCGCTACAAGATTATCCACAAGGACCGCATCAACAAACCGGTGGAGGCATCACCATCAAACACAAAAGCAACCTCCTCCTCACCACCGACACAGGCGACTAGTCGACCAACATGGAGTACCTCCACTTCCAGGTCCAGATCAACTCGAACACCACCCTCTGCGGCTCCCTCATCTACAGACCCCCTGGAATCCTAGCCACCCTTCAGCGATTCCATCATTTACTTCATCTCACCCTACTCTCTCTCCTCCACAGACTACATCCGCCTCGGAGACCTCAAATTGTATCTGGACAACTCCAACGACAAAAACACCTCGTTTCTGCTGGAGAACATTGCCACCATCAGACTCAAACAACTGGTCACCTCCCCAACCTACTCAACTGAACACAAGCTCAACCCCATCTTTTCTGCCAGAGACAACATTACCTTCAGCCACACCACCGAGCTCCTGTGGATCGACCACTGATGCATCCACTTCTCCTTCACTAAACCTACCATATACCACCACGTCCACTGCTACCCTCCCATATTTTAGAACAAGGTCACTGAAGAACAGCTCACCACCTGCTTCAGCAAAACCCCTACTGACATCCACAGGTGCCAACACCTCAGCACGGAACGTCCAGAGATGGATCTCTAACTGAACCGACACCATGGCTTCCTTGAAGAAAGCCTCAGGCAAGTGACACCACAAGAAAGCCATCTGGTTCTCTCCTGCCCTTCATAAGTCCAGGCACACCTGTAGACAGCTCAAGAAGAGATGGACGAGCAGCAAGACCCTGAAAGACTGCTCAGCCTTCAAAATCCCTGTCACCGTACACGGCCACCTCATTAGAACAACAAAGAAAACGGCCCTACAAGAAAGGATCAACACCAATGCATTCAACAGTAAAGAACTCTTCACTGTGGTCATAAAATTTGCCAGAACCAGTACGGAGACAACAGACATTCCACCCTCCCAAGACATCTGCAGCCACCTAGGCACCTTCTTCCACTGCAAGATTAAGGAAATATACAACAGCTTTGACAACCTTGATACCCAGTACCCTCCAACCCCACCCTCAATCACTTCACCCAACAACGCCAGACCCCAGAAGACCCTCCTCAGCTGGACTCCCCTCACTGGGGATGACACCCTCAAGATCATGTAGATCATCCACTCGAGAGCCCCTTCAGACCCCTGCCCACACAACATCTTCATAAGAGTGGCACTACCATCACCCCCAAACTCTGCTGCACCATCAACTGCTCCATCAACTCCGCAACCTTCCCAGAAGACTGGAAAAACACAGAGTTCAAGCCCTTGCTGAAGAAACCCTCCGTCGCGCCAGCGGACCTTAAGAACGTCCGTCGCAACTCTCTTCTCCCCTTCCTAGCCAAGATCATTGAGAAGGCCATCAACATCCAACTTTCTGAGTTCATCGAAGAGAACCACATCCTGGATCTCTCCCAATCCAGTTCCGAAGCAAATAAATCACCAAGACCACCCTCCTCACCACCACAGACAACGTCTGCACCCTCCTCGACGAGTCAAAACTGCATCCCTCATTTTCCTGGACCTCGCAGCTGCATTCGATACCGTCTCTCACCACATCCTATGCACAAGACTCCACGACGCCGACATCCATATCAAAGCCCTGGAATGGATCCACTCCTTCCTCACCGCCCAAATACAAATAGCCAGACTACCACCACTCCACTCCAAACCCACAGACATCAGCTGTGGTGTGCCTCAGGGCTCCTCCCTGAGCCCCACTCTCTTTAACATCTACATGGTCCCGCTCACAGCCATTGTCAGGAACCACAGACTCAACATTGTCTCCTATGCTGATGATACCCAGTTGATTCTCTCCCTCACCAATGATCCCACAGTCACCAAGACCAATTTCCACAACGGGGTGAAGGCTGTTGCCACCTGGATGAAGAACAGCTACCTCAAGCTCAACTCAGAGAAGACGAAAGTCCTCATCATGGGCTCCACCTCCTCTACCAGCAACAGCTCCTGGTTCCCTGGACCACTTTGAACACCCCCACCCCCACCCACAGCCAGAGACCACACATGAAACCTAGGCATCATCCTGGACTTCTTGCTCACCATGAGCCGCCAGATCAATGCCATCTCATCATCCTGCTTCCACATGCTACGACTGCTGTGAAAGATCTTCAAGTGGATCCCCACTGAGTCCAGAAAGTTGGTCACCCGCGCACTCATCAGCAGCAGAATCAACTACAGCAACGCACTTTGGCACTTTATGCCAAAATCACCCAGAAACTCCACAAGAAACTACAGACAATCAGAACTCACCTGCCAGACTCATCCTCAATATTCCGCGCCGCAGTCACAACACCGGCAAACTAAGAGACCATCACTGGCTCCCAGTCAACAAAAGAATCACCTTCAAGCTCCTCACAAATGCCTACAAAGCTCTACATGACACTGGACCTGCTTACCTTAATCACAGCCTCGCATTCCACGCACCCACCAGAGACCTCTGCTCCACCCAACTGGCCCTGGCTACTGTCCCATGTATCCGCTAGACTGTGGCCGTAGAAAGATCTTTCTCCTACATCGCATCAAAGACCTGAAACAACCTGCCTCTCCAATTCAGGAAGGACCTCAAGACCTGGCTCTTCGACTGAACCACAGTGCCTTCAGCGGACTTGCTGTTCCCCCTGCCCCCCAGCGCCTTGAGACCCTTACAGGTGAGTAGTCATGCTTTACAAGTCAGTTGATTGATTGATTGACACCACATGATTGTCCTCTGCTGGAAGACAAATGATAATAGATATTAGCTATCTTCGTGCAAGGGCACTGAGAAGAAAGCCTGACACAAATCAATGAATGTGACCAATTCTGCAGTACATGGAATTTTAAATAACACAGTGCCAGTATTCTCCACCATGTGATAACAAGGCACAATTACTTCGCCTCAAATCATGAACAATCCTATACTTGCCATTTGGCTTTTGCAAACCCATAATAAGTAAATTACGTGAGCTTACAATCGGTTCCCTCAGTATGCCTTTCTGATGCATGTCTTCAATCACTGGTTGTATTCCTGCTATAGTCTTTAGAGACAAGGGATAGGATGATGTCCTGGGGTAAACAGCATTTGGCTTTATTCTGATTTTGATTGGTTTTACACCTTTTATAAGTCCAATGTCTTTCCCTTTGAGATCCCAAATGTCTGCACTTACAGTGTCACTGAGATCTTCTGGCAATTCGGAAATTGTAAACAAAGGAAACATTTCTACTTCAGAATTCTGTCTAATCATTTTAAAGCCAACATTCTCATCATGTGTTTGAAAGGCAGCACCATCCGGTTTGCACTGTGTTGTGCAATTTAACTTACACAACAGATCTCTTCCCAGCTGCTTTACTGGGCTTGTATCACAGACCACAAAGTGGTACTTCTCTTCAAATATTCCTATTTTTACTGGGACTTTTTTTTCAATCAGATTTTGCATTTGTTTATTCATAACCCCAACTACTTGAATTGTTTTCCCTGAGAATTGCAACTCTGGTACTTCCACTGTTCTAACACTAGAACAGGTAGCTCTTGTGTCAATCAGGAAAGACACATCCTGACCATAAACATTTGCATCTACATATGGGTCACTTAGGCCTACCCGTAAGAGTGCACCAAGCACAAATTGTAATTTTCTTCCTCTTTCATGCAACATCTTTGGGAAGTATTAGAAGTAAACTCGTCAGTCTCAAATAAAGGATATTGACCTACAACATTTTGATTCTGGTTTTGAAATTGTGGCATAGCATTCTAGAACTAATTTGCATTAAACTTCGGCATTTATTTAGATTCAATTTAGGGTTCTCCATTTGTGGAGGAGCAGGGGGCATCTTTTGAGCTTGGTTTAGCATAGGGGGTTTGCATTTGTTGGATAGACATCCTCTGTACTGGTGTACCCTATGAATTTTGAATTAATCCTCCAGCATTGTCAGGATTAAATCTACATAGTGATCGCCATTTGTTGGATAGGCATCCTCTGTACTGGTGTACCCTGTGAATTTTGCATTAATCCTTCAGCATTGTCAGGATTAAATCTACATTTTTGTTTCCAATACCCCACCCTGTGACAAACATGACAGGCAGTAACCTTTTTCATTACAGCAATGACTGTCCCAGATCCCATTCCTGTGGGAACACCTCTACCTCTGCTATGGGGCATATTCATTCCACTTTGATTTCCTGAAAATCCATCATGCAGAGCAACAACTCCCTGCATCATTCCTTGATTTCCTGTAAAAGACTGGTTCTGAAACCTTCCTGTGCCAACTTAGACTGCAACAACATTGTTATATTCCTGAGTTAGCCTCATGTAGCAACGTAGCTTATTTTTTACATTGTCCTCACAAATAACATTTTCAGCTGTGACCTTTTGCACAATGTTGGATTAGTTTCCCTGAAACTAAACTTGTATATACATCTAGTGCACAATATTATTACAATGCCCTGGACATCATGTACAAGGTCTCTTTTCGCCACTATGTACAAATGTCTTCCATGGGGTGACAGGGCTATCTACATATCCATAGCATCACTAGCCTATACGCACATCACAAGGCTTCTTTTTATTATAAAAGATGACCATCTTGATATATTAGCAGAGGAGGCACTCCAGCTAACACCAGAGTTCCTTGCATGCTGAGAAATCACCAGGTCTGACATCTCGTGAGGGGTGTCCAGTTTGTGACCAAGATGGGGTCCTTCATTCTCTCCCATTAGGTAATTGGATCATCCCTTGGGGGAGTCTTGGCTCTATACCTGCACACACTCTAGGTACACTTCGAGTAGGGTTCCCACAGTAGGAGGAGTATGCTCGTTTACTGCCTTGTTTTATATCTCTGAGAACAAGTGAGCATGAGTGCCTGAGCAAAAGGTTTGGCACTGTTTCCACGATCCATGAGGGGTAAGAGTTGTCATGTTCAGTGGTTGCGAGAAACAATTTGCTCCCTGGTAGGTTAGGGGGGGTTATGGTGGCACTGTGAGCTAGCTGGTCTATGGGCCAACATATCCAGCTGGGTTGTCCGGAATCAGTCTTGACACCAAGCCCCTAGTTTATGTTGTCCAAACAATGTGCAGATCCTACGGGTTAGTAGGAACTACACAACAATATAAATTTCTCCTTATTTTTCCTCTGCTTCATTTCCAATTCATCAATGCAATATTTTGTTATTTCGTCTAACGACTTGTTCTGCCCGCAGATCACAATTTGCGTAGGGAGAACACTAATCTCAGTTTTCAACCATAGAACAAACAGTGACTGAAAAATCCCTATTTGCTGTTCTTCGGGATAATCACATCCACTATGCTGTTTAAAAACATGCAGTAATCTCTCATAGTACTCCTGGACTGTCTTCTTCGGTTCTTGCGTGGTTCTTTTAATCTTTAACCAATCAGTATCGCTGTGAGGAATTTTTCCTTTTAAAAAGGTCATACCTGCTTCATATTTTATCATCACTAATGGTGTAGGTGCACCGGTTCCTCTCTCTCTAGGTGGTTCAACTTTCGGCAATTGTACGGTTACCGTACACTTTGACTATAAAACCGCTGGCACCACAATGTCAAAAAATATATCCAAATCTCTCCAAAACACGTTTGAAATCTTTATAAATCTTCACACCTGTGCGTACCTCTACACTGGCTTGTCTCTCAATTTTTGAACATTGTTCGCAAATGCTGTCAAATCACCTCTATTTCATGGAAAATGTACATAGGTACGTCCAACTACTTTGCTCAATTGATATGCCGCTGCCTCATCCAACTCATTCTGTTTGCCCTCTTTTTCCCTCTTTTGATTTTCATGCTTCTTTGCCTATCTAAGTTTTAACTTCTCCGCATCCCTCCATCTGCGTATGCATTTAATCAGCTCAGTAATGTGCAAATGCATTCCTGAATCCTCATGTTTTCAATTGTCTGACCATCCAATTCAACCATGTAACTACGATGTAGATTTATGTTATTAGTAAGATCCACATCATAACTTTTTGCTATCCCTGCCAATTTGCCATGTATCATGGCAGCTCTTCGAGTAATCTCCTTACCCAGGTAGCTTAACTCAGTTCTCTGTTATTGATCCAAATGATCAGACTCCAGGCAGCCCTTGATCAACTCTTCCAAGTCTATTTTTAATTTATGAATATCACGTAATCTTGTCTCTAATTCTTTTGGGGGCTCTGTGACTGCCATAATTTTTTCTCCAGTAATCTCTTAAATCCATTCTGGTAAGTATCCCTCTTCAACAACACTTAGGTCATTAGAAGCTAAAGTAGTCATAAAGATTAAAGTCCCTCCTCCATCTATTTGAGCCTGCAGATTCTGCAAAGGTCTCGACAGAACAAATTGTGTATTCTAAGTACATTTCCAACAACTGGTGTCATTAAGACTTCTGGCCTGTCAATTTGGGGTGGTGCACTAGCAACCACTTGAGATCCAACTGGAACATTATCAATGGGGACAACAGCTGGTGCTCATCTCACAACTGGTGGAGCAAGTTGTAAAGGCTGTACAGGGAGTTCACTATGAAGTGGATCTGGGTCCGCTGTAGCTATGGTCTGACCGGAACTAGCACTTACCTCTTCTGGGTCAGAATATTTTACAGGTGGTGGTGGTGGTGGTAAAAAAGACAACATCTGTTCTAATATTTCATCTCCCAAATCAGTATCTGACTCATCTCCCTGTTGCTTAGCAGTATCCTTACTGTTTTTCGTACCCTCTCATGTTAGAACGGGATAAAATGTGGTCCCTTAAATTAATACTTCATCCGATAGTGCAATTGCATACCTGTGCATTGCTCTTCCTGTCCTTTTTTGACATTTCTCCTTTTCCTTCACAAACTTTTCCCAAGCATAAAAATCTTCATATTGCATGGTTCGAGGTGGTAGCTTCATCTCGTACAATTTTCACTTCAAATGATCTAGTATTCTAGTATTGAATGTCCCATTTCTCGGAAAACTTAAAGCATACTAATTTTCCATAATCCTACTCCACTGTCGAAGCCACAAACATGAATTTAAACCATGTTCATTAGTCATCATGTATGCCGTACTACCCTCTGGAGGTGCCTCAACACCTTTGCATACAGGAATAGTGACATCTCCCCTGACAAATTTCTTGAAATCCTTAAGACATTTCATAATGACAATTGAGCTTTCAAATTTTTACGTAAAACCAAATGTTTTGATTTAGTTCCTTCTATGTTAAATGTTGTTTACTAATTAAATGCCAGCTTTTAATTTCATGTAACTCTTTACCAAATCCAATTCAGCACAAAACTGAAAACCCACTAACCAATGGTAGCGCAAAAGCACACCATCCATCCAATCCCTCCCAACACAAACACTATGACGTATGACTCTCTCCTTGCAGCAGCTCACCCTCTTTTATAATTTCTTCGCATTAACACACAATGTTCAATTATCTTCTTAAACAACTTCTTGTTTGCTTTTTCTAATGGAAATTAAGTATCACAACCACTCAAGAATATTCTACACACACAAGTGTCTCCTTGACCAGCAAAAATTCACACAAATCAATACAGATTCACCCGTTTACACAAAAAAGGTTCCACCACATTAACCAACATTAATCAAACACAACAGCTTGTCCCTATTGTTACCAATGGAAGTGAGGTTTTGTAATTCTCGAGTCTGACTCCATTTAGTTCTGTGCCACCATTTTATGTTGCCCTCACGTAGGCCTGTGAAGGTAGCCTGGGGAATAAACTGGCCTGGCCTTCTTAGTTCATGTATACATTAACTAGGTTTCTTTTTGACTCTGAAATGAACTGTAAGAAACTGACCTCTTCACCTGAAACTGACCTCGCAAAGCCAATTTCCCTGATCGATCTTTGTCTGAGATTGTCAATCAATGTTCAGGACATCGTTAACTTTTAGTTTCCTTGCACATGCCTTATCTTGTTCAGCATCTGTTACTGTTTCTTTTTTATGTTTCTTCATTACATGGGTTATGCTTTCAATTATAGGTTTGTCCGGTTTGTGGAGATTGAATTTGGGACATTCCTAATAATTAACTTTTGGGTTGGGATACTGTAAATTGAGTTTTTGTTATGTGATACTTTGTTTGAAAATGTACTTTATTGGCTAGAATTTTGTGCAGTGGGTGTACATTTATAATGTAAATATTGGGTATAAAAGGGGACGTCTCGCCTTAGTAAAATGAGCAGTCTCCTGAGAATTTACACTGTGATGTATGTCTAGGATCACTGTTACTAGCTGCAGCTAATAAACTTGGTCTCTGATGCCATCCAGAAGTATTCTGTGTCTCTGTATACCAAGACAGATGAACTCAAAGATCTTAGGCGTGCCCCTGACGCCGCTGGGTTAAACCCCAGTTCTTCAACTGGCGCCCAACGTGGGGCGACTTCAGCGGTACTGGTCCAAGCCCGAAGATTGTGAGGAGCCCAGTGAGGAAATTCTGGAGGACGGCCGTCACTTCATCGACCCTTGCATGTCGACGTGGACCGAAGGTTTTTTCTGCGAGGCTTCCCCTTTCCGACGGCTGCGAAGGACTGCTGCCCTGACTGTCGCCCTGTCTTGGACCCTCTTGTGATGATTTGTAAGGCGAGACATTAGACGGTCTTCTGGTGGCGTGACAGACATTTTGCTTAAGTATAAGTGGGTCGCTCCCAAGACTATGTTTTGTTTCTTGGTTTTGATTCGGCCATTGCAATAGTTGAAGCCGAGGGGTTCGTATATCTGCAAGTGTATCATTTTTGATAACCCCTTGAAGTTTGAAGCAAGACTAGTGAGCTAAAAGATGCCTGGTTTTAGCAAATTTAGGAAATGGTTTTGTTGTAGTTGCAATAGGGGTTCCCGATTGGAGGACTCGTGTCCGATACCTCCGGTTGGAACTCCAACTTATGAGCTCTATTCAAAGCATGGTGTAGGTCCCATTACCTTTAATGAAGTATGGGTCCATTATAAGTTATAAGAAGTTGCGCTATTTAAGAAGAAAGCCCGGCCGGCGATGCTTGACTCTTTCCGCCTTTGGCGTAAGGAAGCCAAACAGCGAGAAATTAAGCAAGCTAGGAGAGATAGGGAGGAAAGGAATATATCGGTAATGCAAGCTGCTAGGCAGTTTAAGGAAGATGAAGAAGATCGTGCGATTGAAATGTCAGATAGACAACATTGCATGGCCAATGACATATGTTACCCAGCTTTGCCACCCTTCTTTCAAATGTGACTGAAGACCCTGAAAAGGATCCTTTGATGTCACATTTACTGAGATTACCACCCCCTTATGTGCAGGGTGCTACTGCACCTCCGTTACCTCCAGTTGTTGCACCCCTTGTTGTTGCTCAACCCCCTGTTGTTGTTCTGCCACCCGTTGCTTAACAGGTGGTTCTTCCTCCCCCGGCGCTGCCCCCTCCAGGGCCGCCAGCCTTGCCACCAGCCTTGTTTCAAACTCCTTTGCCTTACACTCCTTTATCTTCGACTTCTCTTATTTCTGTCCCTACGTCTCTGTCACCTCAAAACACTTTGTCTCCTGTCCTCATGTCAACTTCTTCTCCTTCTGTTCGGCAACGAATGACTGAGACTGTCACTAGTCTTTTGTCTCCTTTCTTTGGGTCACTGAATATGACCCCTGTTTCTGAACGTAAGCAGAGACGTAGTCAGCTCCCTGGTCCCGAAGAGCGGGCAGTGTTAGATCTCCTTGCTCATAGATGGGTTTCGAATACCTCCAAGTACAGTCCACAAGTGGTTATGGATATCTTCCTACAGTGGGAGGCACCAAAACAAAGGTATGTTTTTGATGTCATGTGTACCTTCCTTCATCAGGAGTGGGAAGATAATGAGTTGGGTTCAATTCCACTGGAATTGCTTAATGTTCAGTCTGAATTGCTAAAGGGACGATAGTGGGTTCCGATGTTGAGGAAGCGGTAGAGACACTACTCACTTTTAGGTCTAGTTTTACACCTCAGTCATTGTTCGAACCTGACCCTTCTGTTAGGAGAAAAGTGAAGCAGTATCCTATGAGAGAGGTTCCCCCTGTATGGAGAGAGGCAGTTGTGGCTGATGCCACTCATGGTATTGCGGCTGCACCGGCTCATTTTCAGCGAGTGTGGGTGCATGTCCCTTGGAAGAGAGCAGAGGTCCTGGCTCTTAAGCAGACCTTGCCTGACTCCCGTAAAAATCCTGCTGGTTATTACAAGGAGTTGTCTCAGACAGTTGATGCGTGTGTTATGAATTTAGCTGACATAGATATGTTGATGGGTAATGTAGTTCCTCAACCTTTGTGGGCGAAGATCCGTCACAAGGATCACGCGCCAGAGTTAGGAGATACGTGGGTTAATATTACTGCTGCAGATGGTCGGCAGGTAGGAGGTGCCAAACCTGAACCCTTGGTAAAGAACTACCTGGTAGGATTATTAATTTAATGTAAACTATGATGCCTCCTCTGCGGGCGAATTGGGACAAGTTAGCAGCATGCAAACAAAAGAAAGATGAGAGTGTGTCCGATTTCTTCACTAGGTTTGAGGAAACATTCAGTGATCATAGTGGTCAGGACAAGAGTACAGAAGGTGGTCTGAGGTTGTTTGTAGATAAGTTTATTTTTAATTTACTTCCTGAACTTTCTCATAAGTTAAAGGACTCTGAGAGTTCATGGGCTGTTTCTTCTTCGGCCCAGATATTGGCTACTGCACAATACTATGAGAGTAGAGATAAAGATGAGAAGGATAAAGTAGAGAAGAAGACTAAAGAATTAAAAACGAAAGTTCTTCTGCAGCAGGCTTATCCACCTCGCCCTAATCAGCGTCAGTTTCAGCAACCTTCCCAGTTTCAGCAACCCCCACAGTTTCAGAAACTGTTGCAGAAGTCTGAGTCTTTTGCTTCGCGACTCCCGCTAGGCCCTAATCAGTGTGCTTATTGTAAAGAAGAAGGTCACTTCAAGAATAGTTGCCCGATCTTGCGTGCAAATGGTATGTCTGGTCTGAGAGGTCGTGGTGGTTTCCAACAAGTACCTAGGGGTAGGGGACGTGGTAGGTTTCACCAGAATGATCGTTCCTTTTCCCCTCAGAATTCTATGAATTATTTTGACCAACAGAATGTTCCAACCGTCCAGTCCGCTCAGAACTACACTGATGATTATTACGTAGGAAGTGAGAGTGCTGGTTTTAATGATAGTTAGGACAGCCATGGACAAAGGGAGGGAGTAGTGTCAGTTCCAGTAGACCAGAGTGGACCTTATGTTAAAGTGATTACATCAGGTGTGGCAGAACCTTTTCTTTTGGATACTGGTGCAGCAAAGAGTTCTATCATGCACTCTAAACTCCCTGGCGCACCTTTGTCTGGCTTGACCAATGTTTCCGTAGGATTTTCTGGCGCCCCAGTTCGTAACCCGGTTTCTTGTCCTTTGCCCCTTTCTATTGGTCCCTGTGAATTGGAGGCTCCCCTTATTCTAACGACTGGCTGTGGCGAGAATCTGTTGGGTTTGGACCTGTTGAAAACATTGCATGCGACATTACATTGTTCTCCTTCGGGAGTACATCTTACGGTGGGTAAGAAAGTGATTTTCCTGATGTATCTGTCTAAAGATCGCCTTCCACTGGAACTGCGTTCTCTCCCTGATACACTTTGGGCTACAGGTCCCAATGATGTTGGTCTCTTGCAGATTCCACCCTACGTTGTTACCCTTAAGTCGAATGCTAAATTACATCGCATTCGTCAGTACAAAATTTTCAGTGATGGCGAAATAGCTCTTTTAGCGATTATCTATGTTTTGGTTGAGAAAGGTGTGGTTGAAGAAACAAGAGGTAATGTGTGTAACAGTCCTGTTCTGCCTGTCCTTAAGCGTACTGACTCTTCTCAGCCATCTGTGTATCGGTTTGTGATCGACCTTCGAGAGGTCAATAAGATCATTGTGCCACAGTTTCCTGTTGTCCCGGACATTACTGCTTTATTGACTATGATCCCTGCCGCAGCTGCTTGGTTTTCTGTTATTCATCTGAAGAACGCTTTCTTCAGTATTCCGATTTCTGAGGAAAGTAGGGATATTTTGGGCTTCTCTTTAGGAGGCCGCAGTTTCCGGTTTAAGCGCGCTCCTCAAGGTTATTGTGGGAGTCCCTCCATTTTGTAGTCAGGCTTTGAAAACTAAGCTTGATACTCTTGCATTGCCTTCTGGTGCTACTCTTATCCAGTATGTTGATGATCTGTTGGTTGCTGCTGATGATGAAGAGATTTATAAAGAAGTTACTCTTTCTTTGTTGCGACACCTGTCTGACCTTCATCATAAAGTGTCACCTTCGAAATTGCAGTATTGCCGCCAAGAAGTGACCTACTTAGGTCATCTCTTGTCGAAGGAGGGAAGACGATTGACCCCAGAGCGTATGCAAGCGATTGCCCAAATGACTGTGCCATGCACACAGAGAGAGGTGCGTGCCTTCTTAGGTATCAACTCGTATTGTAAACAGTGGATTCCGAATTTTTCTTTGCTAGCGAAACCTTTGCTGGCACTTACTCTTAAAGACACACCACACCCTCTTCCTTGGTCTGACGAATGTCAGAAGAGTTTTTCTGAATTGCGTGATGCATTGTGTTCTCCTCCGGTGTTGGGTACCCCTGACTACAGTAAACCTTTTACACTTTATGTACACGAGAGAGAAGGTTGTGCGTTGTCAGTGTTGACGCAACAATTTGGAGACAAGCAGCGCCCATGTGCGTATTTATCAGCTACTTTAGATCCCGTAGCTAGGGCGTTGCCTAGTTATCTAAGAGCTACAGTGGCAGCGGCTGTTTCTTTCCGACAGTCTGCTGGTTTGGTATTGGATAATACATTGATTGTGATGGTCCCACATGCAGTGGATACCCTATTGAATAGAACGAAGACTCAACATCTTACCAGTGCGCGTTTGTCAGGTTATGAGTTGACACTTTTGGCTAGCCATGTGCACATTAAGCGGTGCAACACATTGAATCCAGCTACATTGTTGCCGATTTTTGTAGAGACAGATGCTCAGGAACAGCATGATTGTTTTCTCCGGACAGAGGAGGAAACGAAGGGTAGAGTTGATCTGAAAGATACTCCTCTTTCGAATCCTGATGGTACCCAATGGGTAGATGGTTCGTGCTTTAATCTTCCGAATGGAGAGACGACTGCAGCATATGCTGTCACAACTTTGCACACGATTGTTGAAACAGCACGTATTGCACATAATTCAGCGCAAGCAGCGGAGTTGATATCATTGACTAGAGCGTGTGTGTTGTCAAAAGGAAAGAGAGTGAATGTTTATACTGATAGCCAATACGCATTTGGTGTGGCTCACAGTTTTGGTCGCTTGTGGAAAGAGAGAGGATTTCTTACTTCCCATGGTACGAAAATTCAGCCTGGACAATTAGTGAGTGAACTTCTTGAATCACTTACTTTGCCGACCCAAATTGCGATAGTGAAGTGTAGTGCGCATAAGAAGGTTACGGATGATGTGGGTCGAGGGAATGCGTTTGCAGATGAAGTAGCAAAAGAAACGGCGAAAGATGTGACGAGTTGGATGCATGTTGCAGGTCCTTCCAGATGGGTTGTGGAAGGAGGAATGTGTGAATTTACAACAGAAAGTGTGAAGATGATTCAGGCAGAAGCTACTGAGAAAGAATTGAGTATGTGAAGAGATAGTACGGGAATATTGGATTCAACAGGCTGTTGGGTTGAGTTGTCAGAGCACCAGCGATGGTTGTTGCCGGATGCATATGTGCTTCCGGTGGTTTCTATGGCTCATGGGTTGGCTCACATTAGTTCAAAAGGGATATGTAAGTTGTTGGCTCCGGTATGGCAGAATGGTGGAATTCCTAGGTGTGCTGAGAATTTGGTTAAACACTGCATGATTTGCTTGATGCATAATCCTGGAAAGGGAACCCCAACTCCAGTGGGTCTTTTTGCTCCTCTATCGTATCCGTTCGAGGTGCTGCAGATAGACTACATTCATATGGAAAGATGCAATAACTTGAAGTATGTCCTTGTTGTTGTTTGTGCCTTTTCCAGATGGATAGAGGCCTACCCCCTAAAGGATAATACTGCCTTGTCTACAGCCAAGGTTTTGCTCAAAGAATTCTTTCCCAGATATGGCTTGCCAAGGATGGTATGGAGTGATAATGGAAGTGAATTTGTGGGTCAGATTATGAAGAAAGTATGTGCGGGTCTGGGTACCAAACAGAAATTTCACGCTGCGAATCACCCCCAGTCAGTAGGCACTCTGAAGCTGAAGCTGAAGCTGAATTGGCCAAGGTGCAAGCGAGCTCTGGTCTTACATGGCCCGATGCCTTACTATTGGCACTTTTGTCCACGAGAACGACAGTACATTCTCGCGTGGGACTTAGCCCATACAAGATTGTTTTTGGACGTCCGGCGAATGTCTGGGGTGTGCAGAGGCCTAAGAAGTACAGTGATATTGAGTACCCTATGTTGGTTGACTACTTACATGATTTGACTGCTAAATTGTGTGTTCTTCACCAACAGGTCCATGACACTTTGCCTTCAGTTTCTGTAGACGCAGGCCACACGATTCAACCTGGCGACTGGATTCTAACCAGGAATTTCCAGAGGTCAAAGAACTTGGAACCAAGATAGACCGGTCCATACCAAGTCCTGTTATCAACTCGGACTGCTATTAAGGTGTTCGGCAAGAAAAACTGGGTACATGGTACCCATTGCAAGAAGATACCTTTGCCCTTACCGTACAATAAGTGGGTCCGGGAAGGTGTTGCCGATTCCGAGAGTGAAAGGGTTCCGAGATTTGTACCTTTTAGCGATGCACATCTGGAATGGACTCAGTCAGAACGTGCAGATGATGAAGTCTTGCGTGAAGCTCTGCCGCCGTGTTTGAGACTTGATACTACACACCTAGAGACACTCTTTCAGGATCAAACTGTGCCTGGTAAAGAAGGCTACAACTTAAGGTCTAAAAAAGGACAAATAAAATCTGATTTTTTTTGTGAATTACACTCTTTCAGACAAGAGACTATTTTTCTTTTTCTTTTTTGAACCACCATCTGGGTTCAGCTGCAGGGTCGCAGTATAAGATTTAAGGGGTGGCCCGCGTATTGACGAAAGGTCTGCGGTTCTAGGGACGTCTAGGACGCCTGGACGCACACTTGAGTGAAGAAGGAAAATTGACACGAGCAGCACGTTAGAGGATGGAGTCTGTTGTAACTGAAAGAGATGTTGAGAGAATAGATCTTAAGACAATATTTTGTACATTGATACATAGCAAATGTTTTACAATATTGTGCTTTTTGATGTTTTTAAGTATCACATTAGCTTGTGTGTGTTGGACTGTCTATGCTACACAACAGACATCTGCACCCACCTCCCAACCTATGCTTTCTTTCTCTACTGTTTCTTTGCACCAGTTTTATACGTTGCCTGAACATGAACAGACAAGGAGATCAGAATTTGTCAACAACTCGTTCATATAGTTGTTGCATCATCATCATTTAGTAGTAAATACCACTAATTGTTGGGTTTGTGGTCTTATACCTCATACGACAGATAAAGGTATGCCATATTTGGTTTTGCCTTTTTCTTTTAATGGGTCTGTGTGTGCTTTTCAGACCATGTTTATCTGTGTAAATGAGGTGCGCCCCTTACGTTCCCTTAAAGATAACTCGAGCAATAGTGCCTTGATAAGGGGAATAGTAGCTATGATCCGAGATAATGATGCATATAATGCAATCCCTAAGGATGATGTGCAGGCTTACGTTGGTTGGAACATGACTGGATATAGTACCAGCTTGACAGAGAAGGAGAGACGAAAAAGGTCTCCCCCTATTTGGATTGTACCCCACCGAGGCCATTTCTGTTTGCAAGGTAATGGTCGGAATCCGAAAGCTCAGCTAGGTAAGAGTGTGTGTGCTCAAACCTATGTCTATTCATCTCGGACTTCTCCACCGTTTGCGCCAGCTAAAGGCACATCTTTTGTTTGTCATGACAGAGCCTACACATGGTTGCCACCTGATGTTTCAGGAACGTGTTATGTGGCGTTTCTGCTTCCCCCTACATACACTACTGCTTCAGACTATCAGAGAACGAGATATGGTAGAGGCGTCTTCAATCAGGAAGATACTGCAGCACATGAAGTAGGAGATTTCTTCAAGGGCTTCCTGCCCTTTTGGGGTCCTATGATCAATAGTAGGCATATTTGACAGCTTGTCCGCGTTGTTGAAGCTACTATTAATGAGACAGCAGGTGCTCTTAGTAATGTTACAGCTGAGCTTCAAGCGGACCGCCTTATGACTTTGCAGAACCGTATGCTAGTAGACATAATACTTGCAGATCGAGGAGAAGTATGTACATTTATTGGATCCAGTTGCTGGGTTTACATACCAGATAATGCCCTAACAGTGTACCAAGCCATCTTTAGGTTGTATAAAATCTCTGAGTCTATCCATGTAGACGAAGGAGACTAGTCATTGACGGGATGGTTTTGGGGACTGCTGTCCAAATGGGGATGGAAGACTCTGACATTCCTTGGTATGGTTTTAACCATCCTTTCCTCTTGTTGTCTTTGCATCCAGTGTGGTCCCGCCATTTGTAGTCTTTGTGCTACTATGTGTGTTCGGAGACCTGTCCCGAGAGAAGTAGAGAATAATAAGATGATGCTACAGCAACACCTTGATGACCTAATGAATATCGACATAGACCTAGATTCAGATTAACATGAGTCTTAGGTTATTGCCTACGTAATGGCAAAAGGAGGGTCTGAGGTTTTGTAATTCTCGAGTCTGACTCCATTTTGTTCTGTGCCACCATTTTGTGTTGCCCTCACGTAGGCCTGTGAAGGTGAATAAAGTGGCCATGTCTTCTTAGTTCATGTATACATTAACTAGGTTTCTTTTTGACTCTGAAATGAACTGTAAGAAACTGACCTCTTCACCTGAAACTGCCCTCGCAAAGCCAATTTCCCTGATCGATCTTTGTCTGAGATTGCCAATCAATGTTCAGGACATTGTTAACTTTTAGTTTCCTTGCACATGCCTTCTCTTGTTTAGCATCTGTTACTGTCTCTTTTTTATGTTTCTTCATTACATGGGTTATGCTTTCAATTATAGGTTTGTCCGGCTTGTGGAGATTGAATTTAGGACATTCCTACTTATTAACTTTTGGGTTGGGATACTGTAAATTGAGTTTTTGTTATGTGATACTTTGTTTGAAAATGTACCTTATTGGCTAGAATTTTGTGCAGTGGGTGTACATTTATAATGTGAATATTGGGTATAAAAGGAGACGTCTTGCCTTAGTAAAATGAGCAGTCTCCTGAGAATTTACACTGTGATGTATTTCTAGGATCACTGTTACTAGCTGCAGCTAATAAACTTGGTGTCTGATGCCATCCAGAAGTATTCCGTGTCTCTGTATACCAAGACAGGTGAACTCGAAGATCTTAGGTGTGCCCCTGACGCCGCTGGGTTAAACCCCGGTTCTTTAGAAGTGATGGTATCTCACACTCCACATCTAATTCAGCGAGCTAAACGAGACTGAAACTCAACTCCTCCTTTTCAACAACTCAATGTCTCTATCTCCCACTTATACACCTGAAAAGAAAAGACACTCACAACGACAATACTCCTCTATCACAGAATTTTTACCTTATTAATACTCACACCATCAGTACCGCAACTGCAAATACTGCAATGCGTTTGAATTTCTGGTTTGCCACACCGTTAGGATCTGGACACTGGAAACCGGAATCAGGGATACTTTTAATATATCTTGGGTACTAATTGTAATGCTCCCTGCAGAGTGTTAACCACCTCTGCTACCAGAAGCTGTGGGAAATTTCATAGGAGGGCTTCCAAAGGGTCTCTTAAGACCAAACACCCCAACTTACAGATTTCGTCCCTTGGAAACCCTGAAGGTTTCCTCACAAGTCAATAGGCCTTTGCCACCTTTTTTCAAGGGAGCTGGAACGAGAAATTCAAATCATGCATATATCATTAAGTGTCATATTCTTAGGGCCTGATTGCGACTTTGGTGGCGCCCAGCTGCCGCACTGCCAAAGCCCTGATCAAACCGCTGACCAGATTCGGAGTTTCCACCTGTCTGGTGAACTCTTTGAAAAAGGGCACCGCAATGGAAATCCTCAAAAACAGTTCCTGCGCGGCATGAACTAAGAAGTCCAAGCATGTAGGAACTGGTGTGCATGCACACAGGGGGGCACATGTTGTGCCCTACCGTGGGCAACCATAGGGGGCAGAGACACCAGGCCTTTGTTTCCGCTCCACCAGGGAGTTAATGGCCCAGGCGGAGAGGATAGTTCTAATAAGCTTGGCGGACCGTGACGGTCCTGCCAAGCATATGGATTCCTCTACAACGCCGCAACACCGCCAGTGAACAGCAGTTCCCTTTCGGCTGCAGGGGTGTTGTGGCGGTCCCAACGCTCATCTTGTAATAGGGCGGTGGGGAAACCGCCATGCCCCCGCAAGTCTGGAAGTCAACGGACCACCAGACTTGTAATCAGGGCCTTAATGTTCAGTCAATGCTGAGAGGTTGATAGAGTTTTCAAAACCTTTATTTATCTTAAAGGATTAGTTTAGTTTGTCATCTTTATTTAGATTAGTTCAGTCTACAGAAATGCCAAATAAAAGATTGATTAGTGACAGCATAAATCAATACATTGTGTTCCGTAAAGGACAATTTGTCTCTAAACTAGCTAACAGGCTTTATTCAAGTATTGGAGCTTTCATAGATTCACATGCCTGAATCATTCCCCGTCGTCGAGACGGGAGTCTCCGGTACCTAAAAAAGCAATGCTTAGTAGTATAGCAAACTGAAAAGAGGCCTAGGCCCATTTTCCTTTTGCAACCCATAACCTTCGTTATGTAAAAGAGACCAAACTTGTCCCTGAACCAATCAGAGCCCCTCACCCTCTAGAAAACACCTGAGAGAACCTTTTGCCCCTCAGATTTTCTACCGCACGTTGTGCTAGGGAGTCTCCTTTGAGCTCTGCTCAAACTCTGTGTTTTTAACTACATTAAAGAACTTTGTTCTTAGTAGTTCTACTGGATGCTGTTCTACTGTGGATTATCTTCAAATACATGTTTTAAAGAATGTCTGGAAAGGAGAAGAAAGGATCATTTAGAGCCTGTGAAACTTGTTCCTAGAGGTTGCTCTACACTGATGATCCTCACACTGACTGCATTTACTGTCTATACCCGCAGGCCGAAGACTGCAAGGTATGTTGCACTTTCTCAAGTAAGTTTCTGAGAGGTCGTGAAGGGTGCCTTTCAATATGGTGTCAAACGCTAAGGCCAGAAAGGAGGTTTTCTCCAGTGATAGTGATGAGGCGTCGTCCTCAACATCTAGGAGATCTCAAAAGAGAAGAAAATCTCCGCAAACTCATTCCTCAGGGGAAAGTCCTGAGAAGGCCCTCAAAAAGACCACTCATGGGTCTTCTGGGCGCAGTCCTTCAAAGTCTCCTCACTCTGTGGAAAAGGAGAGTAAAGGCAGTCGCGGCTGGTGACATTTGAAATAGGCGGGGCGTAAAATCGGACTGACTGCCTCATAATAATAAAAATAAAAATAAATGTAAAAAAACTTACCTTGGCTTGGCTTCCCGCTCTGGCTCTCGACTCGAGTCCTGTCCCGAGGGCCGATACTGCAGACTCCCGCGCGCCATCCTGGATTTTTTTTAATGCCTCCCTCGTCACCGAAGGCTGCAGGCAGCCTCCCTCCCCTCCGTGGCAGCCGGCGCTGATTGGTTCGGCCGGCTGCCCTAAATACGTCATGTCTCCTACTCTGCATGCTGCAGAACGGAGAGTGGGAGGAGGCTTGGGGGAGCGGCTTGCCCACTGTTGCTAATACTGTCTGTTTGGACAGCCTCTCAGGCTGTCCAAGCAGTCCGTATTCACAACAGTGGGCAAGCCACTCCCCCAAGCCTCCTCCCACTCTCCGTTCTGCAGCATGCAGAGTAGGAGACTGAGGCTCGAGGAAGTTTGCTGACTGATTTCTCGCCGTGCGAGAAGGGCAGGCAGAAACAAATGGTAGTTATAAATAAATAACTACCATTTGTTTCTGCCTTCTTCTCGCACGGCGAGAAAACAGGGGGGGCGGCGCCCAAACGCCCCCACGGTAAAACCGCCACTGAGTAAAGGACATTCTTTTGGAGAAAAATCATGTTAAAGAGACGATTTCTGAGCAGTCAAAATCACCTCCTCTGGTCAAAGAACCCTTCGGGAAGCCTTCTTCTATACCTCCTGAGGTAAAGACTAAGAAACCAACATCGTCAACGGGATAGTCGACGAAGAAACCATCATCGTCGTCGACGGGGATTGAGGTGAAACTCATATCAAAAACACCATAATAGCCTATTACAGCCTCTCTGTCGACGACGGTGTCGTCTTCGACGGCATCGTCTATGGCGGCATCGTCTACGACGGCAGCGTCGACGGGGGTAACGTCGGCGGTGGTCGTCGGCGGTGGTCGTCGACGGCGATGGTCGTCGACAGTGGTGTCGACGCTGGTTACATCGGCAGCGTCAACGATGACAACGACAGGATCGTCGTCGACGGTGACGACGACGGCGGTCGTCTACGGGAACATAGACGAAGACGGATAGCTCTCTACGCCTAGTATCGACAACAGTGGTGTTGACGGCGATCTCGTCGACGGGCTCGTTGAAGAGGGAAATTCCAAAATTAGAAATCATCAGGAACGCACCTGCTTGAAGAGCAGGATTCATAGGAAGAGGAGAATGGACCCTTTAGATACGCCAGTAGTCCCTCACAATTACATGTGAAGTATGAGGAGAATGACTATGAAGAGAGATATGGGGAGTACCAATATCCTCAGCAATAGCACTATCACCAAGAGTACCAGGAAGGAATGGTTGGTATGCCATCCTCCATGATGATAGATCTGCAGTTTATGCTGGCAGACTATAGAAAGAGATTTCCGCCTACACCATCTTCTCAGGAAATCCCATCCCTACTACTCCAGTTGGAAACAGGGAGCAACAACAAGAAGTTAGGCCGGCAACTCCTCAAATAATACACCACCAGAATCTGGTCACCACGGATGATGATCATAAGGAAGAGGGAGAAATATCAAATCCCAACAAAAAATGGGATGATTACTTGAATCCATCTCCGGCATCTCCCTCACCAGGAACGGTGGATTCTCCGCAGATTCCATAATATACTGGAGAGAGCTGCAAAAGGTTCCAGCTTCCAATAGCGACAATACAAACAGAATGCTTCCTATACGATTTCAAGGAGCCATTCCAAAAATCAGTCCAGGCTATCCCCAATTGTTAGTCATGTGTGGTAAGAAGGTTTAAAAGTGATGAAGACACCGGCAACAGTTACGCCTGTGCTCGCTAGGTTGGAGAAACAATATAAAGCTCCTTTAGGTGTACCAGCGTGTTTACTGGGCCATCCAAAACCTGATTCAGTGTTTTCGCAAGCGGCGCAACAAAAATCTAAGAATCCATCCATGTCTGCTCTCTTAGTCAAAGCAGATAATGCCCATGCTATTCTATGCAGATAAGACAGTCATATGTGGTGCGATATGGCACCAAACATGGATCTCTTCCCAGAGGGCAATAGACAGGAGGCGAGTGGCGGTGCTAAGGCATCAGGGGTGGTTAAGAGCGACTGCCTTTAGACCGGAAGTCCAAATTTAAGATCCTGAATCTCCCCTTCGATGGAGAAGATGTATTGGGAAACAAATGGATGAGGCATTTCAAGGTATCAAAAAAGATACAGATACTACAAATGCCCTGGGTACACTACGATACCGTAAGGTGCCTTTCTGAGGCGCCAGGGAAAGAGGCCAGTCATTCTACAAAGAGAGTTATCAACAAGGGAAGATAACCCCTTTTATTCCTCATCATCACAACCATATCGTCAGCAATAGGGTAAAAAACAAACGTGCTATACAAAGTCTGCTCCCAGAGGACGAGGAGGTCGTTAAGGGAAAAACAATGATGAAAGACAATGACAACCTCCTGGATCTGGCTACATGTTGCTCTTCCTCTCCACAGGTTCCCATGGGTGAAAGAGTTGCTTCCCATCTACATTATTGACAGAAAATATCAACGGACAGATGGGCCTTCCATAAAATACAATTCGCACACACTCTTGAGTTTTCTTCAATTCCCTCCTTCAACGCCGCCGACAAGTCAAGAGATTAAACATCTATCTCAGATGCGTTTGGAGATTCGGATAATGCTTCGAAAGGGAGCAATAGAACTAGTGCCAATCTTCCAAAAACAAAAAGGGTTTTACTCCTGTTTCTTCCTAGTCTGGAAGAATGATCTCCAATGGCATCCCATGCTAGACCTGAGAGCTCTGAATACTTACCTTAAGAAGCCATTTTTCCAAATGGTTACCCTCCTAGACATTCGGCTACTCTTAAACCCAGGGGATCATATGACCACACTAGACTTACAAGATGCATATTTTCACATCCCTATTCATCTTTCCCTTAGACTGTATCTTCGATTTGCAGTAGCCGGGGACAATTACCAGTTCAAAGTACTACCATTTGGTTGCAAATCAGCCCGAGAATCTTTACAAAGTGTCTGGCGCCAGTGACAGCTTTTTCTCAGTAAGCACAGACACCAAGTGTTTCCATACCTGGACGGCTGTTTGGTAAAAGCACCATCAGAAACTTCAGCCCAGGTGTCCACTATGGCATTTATACATATATACAGTTGTTCGCAGAACTGGGACTGACTTTAAATATAGAGAAATTGTCCCTTCAACCATCAAAGAAGATCGCGTTTTTGGGAGAGACTCTGGACACCTCTGTAATCAAGGCATTCCCTCCACAGAGAGGTAACTGGGTCTCATGGCTCTAGCCAAGAATTTCACAGGAAAAAGGTGTCTTTCAGTACGTATATACAAGTCGCTACTAGGGCCAGTGTCTTTTTGCCTACCTCTGATTCCTTTATGCCGACTAAGGATGCATCAATTACAGGAGGATCTAGATTGCAAATGGCACTAGGTAGAGGGATCCTTCGATAACAAGGTGAAGTTCACCCTGGATGCGGTGCAAGCAGTGGCATAGTGCACAAAAAAAAAATCGGTGAGTCTTTCCACTGATGCATCTCTGGAAGGATGAGGAGCATTCCTTCAGGACCTGCAGGTCAGCGGTCGGTGGAAATTGCAAGAACAGCCTCACATCATCTGGCTTGGGCTCGGAGTGGTAGGCTTGGCACTACTGGCTTTCCTACCAAGAATTCAGGGAAAGTCTGTTCTGGTGAGAACAGACAACACGACCGCGATGCACTATCTCAACAAGCAGGGAGATACAAGATCCTCTCCCTGCAGTGGGAAGCACAAAATATATGGAAGTGGGCTGTCCAACATGGAGTGTCTCTAAAGGCGGAACACCTTCCAGGAGATCAGAACGTCAAAGCGGGCACTCTCAGCAGACTAAAATCGACCTGCCACGAGTGAGAGATCAATCAGGACATACTGCAAAGCATCTTCTTTAAGTGGGGAGTTCCAGAAGTGGATCTGTTTGCTCCATCTCAGAACACAAAATGCCGGTTTTTCGCAAGTTGGCATCACCAGAAGGGATCTGGGGAATGCGTTTTTGATAGCATGGTCAGGCGTCTTTGCCTATGCCTTTTTTCGATCCCCCTCCTGCCACATGCTCTCACAAAGATAAAGACGGAACCTTGCAGAGTAATACTAATAACTCTGTGGTGGCCCAGACAACACTGGTTCACGGAGTTTCTCCTGCTGTCGGAGGATTGCCCAATTCGTCTACAACCAATATCATCATTCTTGACAATGTCCTGGGGACAAGTGGTTCATTCGGACCCGAAATTGCTGCGCTAAGCGGCCTGGCTCCTGAATATTGCGAATTCCGCATCCTAGATATTTCAGCAGAATACAGAGATATTCTAGCACATGCCAGAGCGGAAACTTCAAACAGAGCATATAGGATGAAATGGAAGAGATTCAGTGTGGTGCAGAGAACATAATATTCATCCTCTAAATTCAGAGGCACATCAAATTATTCCATATATCCTGATGTTGGAAAAATCTGGTTGGGCCCATGCTTCTATTAAAGTACACCTGGCGGCAGTTTCTCAATATAGACGACTTCCTTGTGTCCATCACTGTGGTCTGAAAGAATTATGAAGCAATTCATGAAGGGGCTGTTTCGGACCAGAAATTCTTATCCTGGAAGCTAGCTCTTCTTAGAGCTCTCAGGTAAGCCAGAAGAGTTGGAGAAATACAGACTCTCAAGATACAAGAACCGTTTTTGCAGTTCAAGAAGGACAGGGTTGTCCTCGGGATTAATCCCAAATTCATTCCAAAAGTGCCAACAGATTTCCATCTAAATGAATCACTGGTTCTTAAGCGTTTTTTTTCCATCAACCAGCAACGGCAGTGGAAAAAGCTTTTCATTCATTAGATGTTCAACACTGCCTGAAATTTTGCGGGCAAAGAACAAGGCCTTTCCGCAAGTCTTCCCAACTATTTGTTGCTTGTAGTGTCCCCAGGAAGGGTTTTTTTTCCTTGTAAAAGGGGAATTTCTCAATAGATTTTAAAGACATTACAATATTGTCATCAGGCGGAGGGGAAGCCGTTGAATGCACCTGTTCGTGCACATTCTACAAGAGCAGTGTCCACCTCCACTGCTTTATTTGCAGGAGTACCTATCCAGGATATCTGCAGACATCACTGCCTGCAAATAGGATGTGGCAGTGTGGGGGGAAGCAGTACTGAGGAACCTTTTCCAGTAACGGTCAGCCCTCTTTTCCATCCCTCCTTCCTTTGTTGGTGATATAGGCACATTCTGTTGTGATATGTTTTGTTATATGCCATTTGTGAAGATTTCTCTATGTGTATATATATATATATATATATATATATATATATATATATATATATATATATATATATATATATATATATATACATACACTGCTATTATCATATTACATATGTTGCCTAATTCGAGATCTTGGGTGACAAAAAATGTGCTATGACTTACTGCTCACTATTCTGATTCAGGCATGTGAATCTATGAAAGCTTGAATACTAAAGTGAAAAAACAAGTTACTTACCTGTAACTGTAGTTCTCCAGTATTGGAAGCTTTCATAGATTCACATGCACCCACCCTCCTCCCCTGAGAGGCTCACCTCGGATTTAGCACAAAAGGTGTTTGGGTGTGTTCTAGAGGGTGAGGGGCTCTGGTTGCTTCAGGGACAAGTTTGGTCTTACATAACTAAGGTTATGGGTTGCAAAAGGAAAATGGGCCTAGGCCTCTTTTCAGTTTGTTATACTACTAAGCATTGCTTTCTTATGTACCGGAAATTCCCGTCTCGACAACGGGGAATGATTCAAGCATGTGAATCTATGAAAGCTTCCAATACTGGAGAACTACAGATACAGGTAAGTAACTTGTTTTAATTCTGAATATGACTCATTATTTCGCATGCAATTAGTTTGCATGCCATTAATATGTGATTTTTTCTTAACAAAAACTGTTACTACGCAAGTTTTTAGTTCGCATACCATTACATTGAAAGTGTTAATGTATGCAAACTAAAAACGTGCCTAGTAATAATAAAACCCAACACTACATACAAATACACTACACTACACATCCCAAAGTTAAAAGCACTACCAAAAACCCTCAATAATACACTACCCAACACTACTAAAACACCACTACACTACCCTAAACACTAAATCACTACCCCCTGCCCAACACTGCCCCTAGCCCCAGTCCTGTCCCTACTCCCTAACACTACCCCGCACGACCCCCCGTCACTACCCTAAACCCCACAACAGTACCCTACACTACACAAAGATTACAACACTACCCTAAACCTTAAAACTCTCCCCCCAGCACGACCCGACCCCAACTTCCAGTCTGTCCCTTTTACTTAAACACTACCCTTCACGACCCCCTGACACTACCCTGAACCCTAAAACACTACCCTGAACTCTAAAACACTACCCCCAGCACGACCCTACCCCTACTCCCAGTCTGTCCCCTTCACTTAAACACTACCCTGCATGACCCCTGACACTACCCTAAACCTTAAAACACTACCCTACACTACACATACACTACTACACTACCCTTAATCCTAAAACACTACCCCAGCACGACCCTACCCCTACTCCCAGTCCGTCCCCTTCACTCAAATACTACCCTTCACGACCCCCTGACACTAGCCTGAACCCTAAAACACTACCCCCAGCACGACCCTACTCCTACTCCCAGTCGTTCCCTTCACTTACACACTACCCTGCATGACCCTCTGACACTACCCTAAACCTTAAAACATTACCCTACACTACACAAATACTACTACACTACCCTTAACCCCTTCCATGCTGATGACGGTCGGGAGCCGTCATGGCACACAGTGCTCGTGTGCTGATGACGGCTCCCAGCCGTCATGACCACACCAGCGATAGGAATGTGCCGCACAGGCGCAGAATCGCGCCCGCGCCCAAGGGGTTAATCCAAAAACGCTACCCCAGCACGACCATGCCCCTACCTCCAGTCCATCCCCTACACTGAAACACTAACCCGCACCACCCCCAACACAACCCTAAACCCTAAAACACTACCCTACACTACACAAACACTACTACACTACCCTAAACCCTGAAACACTATCCCCAGCACGACCCTACTCCTACTCCCAGTCCATCCCCTTCACTTAAACACTACCTTCATGACCCCCAGACACTACCCTAAACCCTAAAACAGTACCCTACACTACACAAACACTACTACAGTACCCTTAATCTTCAAACACTACCCCAGATTGGCCATGCCCCCAGCCCATCCCCTACACTGAAACACTACCCTGCATAACCCCCCCCCCGGCACTACCCTAAACCCTAAAACACTACCCTACACCACTCAAACACTACAAGACTACTCTAAACCCTAAAACACTACCATAATCACGACCCTGCCCCTACTCCCAGTCCTGCCCCTACACGCAAACACTTCCCTATATGACCCCCTGACACTACCCTCAACCCTAAAACACTACCCTACACTACACAAACACTACTACAGTACCCTAAACCCTAAAACAAAATCCCAAGCACGACCCTCCCCCTACTCCCAATCTGCTCCCTACACTGAAACATTACCCTGCACGACCCCCGACACTACCCTACACTACACAAACACTACAACACTACACTAATCCCTAAAACACTAACCCCTGCACGACCCTACCCATCCCCCACTCCTGTACCCACACACGAACACTACCCTACACGACCCACAACACTACCCTTAAACTAAAAACACTACTCCTCAAACACAAACCCTACAAAATTAATCTCCTCGGTGGGTGCCTGGAGCCGTCATCACTGCCTCCTTGACTCCCATATTACTATGCATGCATTGTAACAGCGTATGAGAAGTAATAACATGATTACTAAAAGCTACGCATTAATATAGCGTATGCATTGTAATGCATACGTAGTAATGGTATGCGGTGTAATGACCGCGTTCGAAAGGATGTTTTCCTCTATTCTACCATAAATAGAACCCATGAAGAGTTTCTTTTTCAGAAAGAGCAAGATAAAAACTCAGTCGACCTCCCTACCATCGCAGTATCAATCATCAATATATCAACGAAGAAGGAATGATCGTTGCAGTAGCATTCATCAGAGAAAGGTTTGGATAAAGTAAAGAAGAAAGTCACCTTTAGCAGTAGGTGTCGGTCTCAAAGAATAAGAAATTACTGTCTGCAGAGTCAAAAGGGGTCAGGAGTCCGCAGTTCTGCCCTGTGTAGCTAGGAACACTTATTAATATAAAATCCCATAATAATGTAACAAAACTTAGCAATTGTTAATAGTTCTGCTCCAATAGAAAACACTCATCCAATGGTGTTGTCTACTTTCGATGCCCCTTCTATTGATTCCCGGTAAACAGCCATGCCGGTATAAAGCATTGTTGAATACACTCGTAACATGGAGGAAAGTTCTCATGAGAACCTTCTTATCTGTAGACTCTGCTGCTACTGGTGGAATTAAAATGTAGAGTTGGGCCCTGCCTGCTTCCTCCTGTCTATTACCAAGCCTAAAGGCCCATAGTGAAGCTCTACTTGATATCTTGGGTAGCACTCAGTGAGCCTATGAAGTCAAGTAGCACAGCACCTTCAAACCCTCTCTACCTCTCACCAGTGACTGGAGGAGGGATCGTCAATAAAACAAATGCTACAAATGCAGGTCACCTAAGTGGTGACTTTGTTTTGCACATTCTCTATCGGAACCAGCTTTTGTGATTTCGCTTTCTTTGTTGACCCTCCTGTTGTCTTGGTACGGAATATAACTAGCCTTTCAGCTACTTTCATGGGAAAAGGAGGAGTCAGTGACCCAGAGGTTCTCGGGCTATGATTTGGGTCACTGACAAAACTAGCCCTAACCCCAGGAGGTAACCTAACTCCCTGCACCAAGTCATTTTACATTCTGTAATCTGAGGCACCATTTCCTTCTTTGACGGGTTACTAGTTACATTACATGTTCATAGTGTGCCTACCGGGTGCGAGTCGCCCTCCCATAAAAGACATGAAACAAGTTGTTGTCGTTCACCGGGTAGTCTTTTATTGAAACTTCAAGCAGTGTCATTAATCCTTTATTCATCTTGGATTATTAATCCTTTATTCATCTTGATTAAGGTAAACCTTTAAAATACTTTGCTTATCAATGCCACAGCATATAAATAAATCTCAAAGTTGTACATTGTCATTATATTTACAACCCACTCTCCAAGGGGCCTTTTGCTTAACCTTCGGGCTGTGCCAGCAGGCCACAACCAAGATAGCCTGCTCTTCTTAAGTTGACCGCCCTCCGGTCAACGGAGCCGCAGGTAAATAATGTGCCTCCATGAGACAACCATACTGGGGTATACCCCCTTCAATGTTATAAACATATACCAAGGCATCTTGGGTAGGGGAGGAGAGGTCAAGGACCACCAGCAGGTCAGTCCCCCCTCTCCTGCCAGCCCAGAGCCCCACAATGACTGCTTGCCCTTTCCAAGGGGCAGCCAGTCCATACCAAAAAGGAAGTCCACAGCCTTTTCTTGCCTGGGACCCCGCCATGCTCTTCCTTGTTGCAGGGATGGGTGGGTGGGTAATTCTTTTGCTGGTCTGCTGCCGCCGGAGCTGTTGGGAGAAGACAAAGAGGGTTAGTTCTGCCTCCCCCGAGGTTTTATACCCTCGGGGGAGGGAAGGTCGACCCTGCCTTCCTGACGACTCTGGGCTCCCGTGATAGGCTCACTTGGACATGCTTTACTGGCTCCTCCCTGTCCTGTTGCTGCCTCGAGGACGTCTCTGCTGGCTCCCGCCCCGGATGCCCTCTAAGGGCGCCACGCCTCTAGGAGCGGGTGGCGCCGTCATTGGGTACTATTGAATTTGTTTTGTATCTGAATTGTTTTAAATGTACACAAACACTCGGGCCACAAACAGTAAACGTTACCAACTTGTGAGAAAGTAACTCAACTTTGAGGTGAGGATTCTCATACTTTACACAGTGCTGATCATGATCAGTTTGTGATCTTCACCATTATATGTCTATGAATATCACTACTCCTTACCAGAGTATCCATAACATCACGGTTGTGTTCTTCGCTTTAAAACTGTACCAGTTTTTGCCATCATTTAGTGAGAACGAGTAGTAGATAGTCTGCATAGCCAGGTTCTCTGGATCTGTAACTTTACTATTACACTACTGAGGTATTTTACTTGTTGTATTCTCTAAGAGGAATATAACATTTTTTTTATTCTGCAGGTGTAGTCATGCAAGAATCCTAATTATTGTGCTTTGCATATTACGTGCAATGTTTGTTCTTCTTGTGCCTATGATGTTTACATAATTTTCACTTGCAGGAGGCTTGTTCCAAGCAGAAAATGTCATAATCAAACTTTGAAAATGGACTTGTGCCTTGGCTATATCTCCAGTGCTAGCAGCTATCATTGGGTGATTTTAGAAGCAATATGTATGATGCATTGCACGGGTTTCTCACGTAACTTTTGTACATAATTTTATGAGCGTGACACAACAAAATGTGCATACATCCTGTAATTCTGACAAGAATTGAGTATTACACATAGAAATAATTTCTTCTACCATTTTTAAGTTAACATTTATACTATAAATATTTTTATATAATATTGCATTATTATTTAAGAGCTGTGTACTCACAATTCTGGTAAAACATTCACATATTTATTGCAACTATGAAAATTTTGCAGTACTGTCAATCAATCAATCAGGGAATTGTAAAGCGTGCTACTCACCTGCAAGGTGCTACTGTGATTAGATAAACGTCACACCTCCTCTCTTGAGTTAGACCATGGCTGTTTATCCACATCTACCTGATGACTGAAGGAGGCTTAATTCTGACAAGTTGAGTTTTCTGCACTGCATGTAGTTTTGTTCTCCACTGTTACTGTTGTAGATAACTGGTCACGAGGTTCACAATAAAGGAGCTCCTGGGATGGTTCCTTTAGGTTATGAGAACTTTTTCTGTTTGTTATAAGTCCAGGCACAGTGAAAGTTGCCCCTAAAATATGTTCAGCTGCATAAGGTCAGACACAACTTGAGAGAAGTTGAAGACCTTTAGATTTGCCCAGATGGATCTCATTTAGGTAGATGGGATCAATCAACTCAGATGCTCAGGTACCCAGAAATCAAAGAGTGGTGTGGTGTATGGTCCTCAACGAAACAGTATCTGGCAAAGTCTCTGCAAATGCTTCTTTGTTCAGCAGGGCCTGTACATCTGCAGGAATAAGTCACAGAATATAGGGGAGGCCGAGCAGCAGAAGAGAAGAGATTTACATTCTGTCACATTATATATACTCTTCAAGGTTTGGCATGTTTCAGGTGTTTAGGAAGTTAACTGTTAGGTCACTGCATGTTTTTTGGTTGGTGATATTGCCTGCATGACAAGTCACTAGAGTGCGCTCAGGTTTCTCTGATGACTAGGTGGTAAGTAGTTGAGTCGAAGATCGTCATAGATTTTCAGTGTTTTGTGTTAATCGATTTTACATGAATGATATGTTGAAAAGTGGACAGATATAGGTTTAGTTAATGAAGGGGAGGGTTGGAGATACCCAGTATGCAACCTTTGGTTCCATCTTTCTTTGGTGCTATAAAGATAGGTACGATCTTCCTTGCAATATTTACACACACACCAAAAAAAATAGACACTGAAATTGTATCATCAAGTAACGTCAATTAAAGACACCTATAAATGGAACTCAACAGACCAGATCCAAATGCTGTCGATGTCTGGACCAAGCAGTTTATGTTCTTACTGGTGTATGAATAGCTCACTAGGTCTGCATTGCCTGTTATGGTTCATTGGAGCACAAAATCTACTACTTCGAGCCCTGTTGCTTGTCACAGTTAGGTGGTGGGAGATGGCCCTGCTGGTGTTTCTGCCCCAGGGCAATCCCTTTAGTTTTCCAATGCTATTAAGGGTGATAGGAATTTATTTATTCGGTTGCAGATGCCCAAGCCTGCTACTATACCCAGTTTATTAACAATAGTAATTAAAGTTGCCAGCTTTAATGAATTATACCCCCATATCTCATGTCCTGAAGGAGCCTGTCATCTAGATGACATATTTTGTTCCAGATTGGCCCGGTAAGAATTTCAACTGGGAGGATGGATTAGGTCTGCTTCCTGGAGAAGGGTATCATTGTTTTCCCAGTCTGTTTCAAAGTAAGCAGGTAAATTTACTTAATTTAGAATTTAAATAGAATTTAGAATGGAGAAGAAGCAGTTCAAATGAAAACGTCTGCAGGGGGAGGGTGTGGCTTAACGGATAGGGCGGCCAACTTTGAAGCTAGGGAACCAAGTTCAAACATCCTGTGATTCTGGTCAAAGCACTTAGGGGCATATTTACAAGCCCCTTGCGCCACTTTTGCGTCACTTTTTCAATGTTAAAAGTGACGCAAAAGTGGCGTAAGGGGCTTGTAAATCTGACCCGTAATCTCTCTGTCCCTAAAAAGGAATGTGTCGGTCTGTAGAGCAACTGGTGCTCATTTAAAGCGCTCTGATACCTTCGGCTTAAGTATATAAAACTACAAAAGAAATAATGTGTAATTGACAACTGTTTCAGCTTTGAAAAAAATTCCTCTAATAAAAAGTTGCTCCTGACCGTATAAATATATTTTCAAAAGTAATTCCCCTTTGGTTGTGATGTCGGAAACGGGGAGAAGGGCTCTCTGGAGGCCGCCTTTCCTTTTAGTGCTCAAATGGTCTACTCGTCGGCAATAATGCCGCCTTCAGCAGCCTGAAAGCCCTGCTCTGCGACTGCCATTTGTTTTAATGATGCCAAATCATGTGCCATGGTTTGGGAAATGTGAATGGTGCTTCACTGCTGTGTGCTAGGCATCAGTCAATCAAGTCTTTTCACTAAACACTAGCAGGGAGCAGAGGCTAATTCTGTGATCATTTGTGGGGCTTGAAAGTTTATTACAAGGCAGGAATGGAACAATGCAGCTCCGCACTGCCCTATTCTTTCCGAAGAGAGCTCCCGGACCGCCGTTTGTTTTGAATGGCTTGCCGACGTTTTCTTCAACACTTTTATATCCACCTGAATCAGCAGGACTTCAGGCGCGTTCCTTAGTAATTCCATCTGCATTGAGCGAGCTAAAAATTAGATAATATTGCTGCTTTAATGCGGTCTATGCACCATGCCCTTCTGGTTGGATTTTGATATTCAAATGCATTTGCAAATGGATGCCTGAATAGAGCCAGGCGCTCTGCTATTTGTGTATTTTGATGGAATTGAGCAGGTGAAAACGAGCTTTATGCAGCTTGAGCTTATTTGTTCCTTTTCCCTGTGCCAAGTTTCAGTTTTAGTGGATTCAAACTTTGAGCCCTGCAGCAACCAGGCCGGATTTCTGATTTCAGTACTGTGGGCTCTGCTTTATCGGTCATGTTGTTTTCCACCCAAGGTTGATTTTCAGTCTTTTAATGAGACCCTTATACCCACCAATTACCAAAATGTGTTTCGTTCTAAGTTAAAGTAGTTTATGTTGCTGAAACCTACCACTATAAAGGCTAGACTGTCGTATGTGATTTTAAGTTTTTGAAGAGTCATCTTTTGTCATTTGCTTAGCACTAACAGTCTAATGAGGTGATTGTTATTTGTAAACCTAGCGAAAGCCATTTGATTTACCTTTACCACCTGTGGTGAATAACCACAGATTTGTCCATCACCAGTAAATCCCTGGCTCTGGCACCCGCTCCACCAAGAGTATTACAGGAACAGAAAGCCATGAGCATTATTATTTGTGTAGGGCAAGTTAAAAAAAAGTCTATTATGTTTTGCAGTGAAAGAGCATGTTGACTCCATACTCCTGAGCATGGACGTCATTTAGGGGTAGCCAGGACATTACCTTTGCAACCGCTGGCTTCAGAGGTGGCAAACATTTTGCCAGGAAACCATGGAGAGCTCACGCTTATGGCATCAGGGCTACTCCTGCTCATTTTGTATTACGCTAATAGTGAATAATTGAACTTTTACAGGGTTTTGCAAGTGGCTAGTGGGCATGACACCTCCCCTGAGGTAGAGTTTGACTCGCCACTTGGCCACCAATGGAAGGAAGTGCCTCCTATGCAGTAATAGTGGTGCAGCGGTGGGCAGATTAGGTCATAGATTTGGTCCAGCCAAGTTGAGCCTTTCCTCCTTTTTAATGATGTCCTCACTGATACCTTGATGGCCTCTTAGTCAAAACCCTGTTCCTACCTACCGGTGATTAGGCAGGTGGCCAGCCATCACAGACCTGCCCCTGGTCATCCTGATTTTGTTACTAAACATCTTACTCCAGAGAGCCTTGTGGTTCCAGCTTCAACCAGTAAGATGAATCCAAATTAATTCCCCACAACTCCTCTGGATATGAATTCAACGAGGATTCATTTCATTTCATTTCATTTAAGAAGTCTTTCTTCGATTGTTTCATCTTAAAAGACATACATACAAAATATACATGATAAAATATCAAATTCATATAAAATCAGTTGTAGCCGACATTCTTATAATGGGTACAAAACATTAATTCATTGTGACGTTAAAAAAGTATTAAATCAATTATAGCAGACATTCTTATAATGGGTACATAGCAATAATTAATAATATAATATAAAAACCTGGAAGACCTAGATCTACAGTTAAAAGTCACATTTTAAATGTTCAAAGGCAAGCCTAGCACTGGCTGTTTTTTTAAATACCTAGTTCTAATCACCCACGCCCATCCAAGGAATTTAGCCACACCAGTGACAATAAGAGGGGTTAGGTTGGTGCTTAAGAGTCTGCTAGCCTCAATAGCTGAGCGATTACCTTGGGATCTGCAAACTGGGCTAAGCCATTTGGACCTTGGAGCAGCATACAGTGGGCAAACAAACAAAAAGTGATCAACACTTTCGCTCAGAACTTGACAATGAGGACAACATTCAGACCCACTTGAACACCATTTGTTGGTAAATACCCTTAAAGGCAACGCACCACATCTAAGTTGATGGAACAATTTACGATCCATTGGTTTGGTGATTAGGTCCCAATATTTTTCAAACTTGGGGACATCTTTGAGATCAATGAACTTACTAGAAAGGTTATTGGCAGGCAATCTCTGATGACGGTTTGAGGTCACCCAGTCCCAATACAATGCTTTTAATATTTTCTTTGAGGGGAAGACTGCCAAATCAGGGGCCACCCAAAGATTACTTAACCCCAAGGCATAAAGTGACGATTTAAGATCTCTAAACCAACTTATGTTCGATGAACCAGAGGTATTTCTAACATCTAGACAGGCCCTGGCATACAGGTTGAGTTCCGGCGTCGTCCATAGGCGCCTCCAGAACGCCAATGGGCGAAATCTAGCCTGCTCCTCAACCGGAAGACACCCTAGATCATACATAAGTGGGATCCTTGGGGTTGACTGCGGCAGACCTGAGGCCACCCTGAAAAATTTGTTTTGGGCTAATCTCAGCGGGTCCAAGTTACTATACCCCCAAAGTTCCGCCCCGTAAAGAACAGAAGGAAGAACCTTGGATCCATAGATCTTAATAAGGGGCGAGATCGGCCGAGTAAAGGAGCGTTTGTGCTCTTTAATCAGCGCACCTCCCATCTGCAGATGTTTCAAAGCCATAAGCTAAATCTGGGGGGTCCAGCTTAGGGAGTCGCTAAATGTAACTCCTAAATATGTAAACAACTTCAATTGCTCTAAGGGCAAACCCCCCATTGTGACCCTTGCGGAAATCTGATTGTGGCATCTTAGGACCATAAATTTAGTCTTAGAAACGTTTACCTCCAACTCATGTTCGTGACAGAATAGCTCAAACCTAGAGAGGGCCTGCTGAAGAACCTGTCTGGTTTTAGATATTAAAAGGGTATCGTCAGCGAACATGAGTAGAGGTATTTTCATTCCTGCTAATGAAGGGGCATCTGTGGGGTGATTAGCAAAGTAGTTGACAACCCTATTAATATATAAAGAAAAAAGGGTAGGGGCTAAAACACAGCCTTGCCTAACACCTTTAGCCACGGAAAACCTATCAGTCACCTCCCCAGGTTTGCCCCAACGCACCTGGGCATAGGTATTCCTATGTAAGCTAATTAACAAATTGACAATAGGGGCAGGCATGCCCATATCTAAAAGGCTCTTCCATAAACCAGCCCTCTGTACAAGGTCAAAAGCAGACCTGAGATCTACAAATGCTGCATATAGGTTGCCCTTGCCTAAAAAGACCGTCTTCCAGAAAAGTAACATAAAACGATAGGCCTGGTCTAAAGTGCTTACATGGGACCTAAATCCAGCCTGTAGTGGAGTCAGAATATTTTCTGAATCTATCCAATCATGAATCCTAACAAGGACAAGACGGGCTATAATTTTTTGTACTGCATCTATTAGGCTGATAGGCCGATAGTTAGAAGGAATCGACCTATCACCTTTCTTATATATAGGCAATATTTCAGCCCCAGCCCAGGAATCAGGAACTCTGGCACCAGAGGCCAGAGCGTTAACCAACTGTACCTGATATGGAACCCATAGATCTTGATCCTGGAGGAATAAGTCGGCTGGGATGCAATCTGGTCCAGGAGCCTTCCCTCTCGGGATAGAATTCAAGACAGATTTCACTTCTATAGAGGTAAACACTAGAGGGTCTGCTGATAATGGCCAGCAAGTGTTATTTAGAGAACAATCTGGACCCTTAAATTGGTTCCCAAAATAGCTAACCCACTGTTGTTCACCCACCGATGAAGGGCTCGGCCGATCATCCTGAGACAGGCCCCATCTAAGTAAATGCCAGAACTGCTGGAAATTCTTGGAGCTACATGCATCAGCCAGTTTGGACCACCTTTCTTCATCCCATTTCACCCTGGCTCTATGTTTCGCTGCGTTAAAAGCCTTCCTACAATCCCTTATGAGGCACAAATCCTTTAGTTTAAGGGCCTTAAACAATTCGGCATGGATTCGACGACACTCATCATCGAACCAGTTTAGCCTTTTTGTACACCCCCTTCCCCCCCTCTTAGTGAGGGATTTAATGAAAAGTTTCTTTAGAGACCCAAACATAAGAGTGTGTGTATCGGTGATCATAGAGTTAATTGCCTCCTGTGATTCACATTTGGAAATGTTATCCAGGGAATCGGAAACCACAGCTCTGATAGTTTTACAGGCTTCAGGATCCGCACTAATTTTTGGCCAACGTACTCTTCTAGTGTCATTAGTAAGAGTGACGTTATCCTGTACGACATTAAGAGCATGATTATCTTGGCCTGAGAAACTTGTGTCCCTTAATTCTACCACTAGGGGATCATGATCACTTTCAGGGCGTGATGTTACCTCCATGTCCACCAACAAGTGCCACAATTTAACATCCAGTAAAACATAGTCGATTCTACTACTATGTCTACCATTACTAAAAGTATCCTTGCCTAACCTATCAGAGGTTGTTCTACCGTTGAGGGCACGCAAGTCTTGGTCCAAGCACATACCTTTAATAAAAATAGCCACCTGAGACCACCTTTTGATCGGGGCTAGATCCAATTGTGGGATCCCCCAGGCCTGGTCTTCAGGCTCAGTAAAGGAGCCGTCATCCTGGCTCAGGGTATCAAAGCAAGAGTTTAAATCACCCATTACCACCTTTAGCCCTGGATATGAAGCTGTACTTAAATAGTCGTCCAGGGTAATGGATGGAGAGATCTTACCTCCCTGAATACCCCTGGCATAAATGTTAATCACCAGAATATCCAAGCCACTTGTGGATTTTATGCTAACAAGTAGTATGTCCGGACTATCAATAAAGATTTCTTTAACTATGATGCCCGCTTTCTGTCTAACCCACACTGTCAGGACCCCCATGGCACGACCTTTTTGTCCCTTAACAGCCAATTTGCTAAAGGACAAGTAACCAGAAAGAAATAGTGGTTGGAGTGACCAGGTCTCTTGGAAGGACCAAACATCCCCTCTGCGTATAAAGCTAACCCAATCCGGTATAGACAATCTAGACTCCAGACCTGCTATATTCCAGCTACCCAGAATAGTACAATGTCCGCCTGATAAAGCACTGGATATCCCCTAATCGAGAGAACACTCAGCATTTTCAATTGGGATAGCAGCTGCCTGCAAACTAGCAACTCCCATTTTAGCAACACTGTCACCCTGTTCATCAACTATACCAGAGCCAGAGAGCTCACCCAAAGTACTTACTGCTAGGGTTCCAGACTCTATAGTTGCAATTAATGGTTCTACGGGTTCTAGCACCACTATTGAGTCCCTGGGCCCATACAATTCGACAGAAGCAGCAGTTACATTTTGTGCTTGATGACCCCTGGGGTCTAAATCTTTACAGAAATCATTCAATTTAGAAACTGCAACCCATGGGATTTCCAGACTGCCCACACCAGCCCTTGTAAGGGTAGTTTGTCAATCAATATTATTCAAGTTTGATAGGGGCTCATACAAATTCCTCAGCGGGATGTTCCAAAACTCGTTCTGCTGGATGAATTTGCCAGGATTGTTGAAGTTGGGAGGGTGGCTATACTGTTGCCGAGGATTAGGGAAAACTTGTGGTGCGGGATAACCCGAGAACTGGGGGTTTGCATTATGGTTAACCCAGGACGGTGTATAAGTAGAACTGTTGTATGCTGATTGTGAATAGGCATGATACATGGCTTCTGGGTTGATCTGGGGCCCATTGAATCTGTGGGTGAAGTTGGTCCATTTGAGGGGGTAAGGGTTACTTATCGGACATGATTGTCCTTGTAATTGACCTTGTGGTTTAACCAGGGACTCAGGGTAGAAATAACTTAGATTCCTCGTGGAAATACCACCATCGTAGTTTCCCACAAACCAGTCGGTGAGGTGGGAAACTACCCTGTGATCCCTGAAGTTAATAATCACAATATCTCCCTCAATATCTTTTGGGCGAGGACCCACCCAGTTACATCTACGAACTGAAATAATATCACCATTAAGATGGGCCGGAAGTGGTCTGTTGGTCTTCAACCAAAAGATGACCCTATTCTTTAGATTAACATTACTTTCCCTATTACCATTTAGGAGTGGAGGCACACCCGTCATAATAATAACATAATTAGCAGACTCGGGTGGAAGATCTACCATATTCCTGCGTTTTAGATTGGGTCTAGAAGTGGAATTGACCGACTTGGCTACTCCTGTGTTGTGGGTTGCCTTACTTCCCACAGCCGATGGCTTGGTACTTGGTACGCTCGGCTTATCTTTAACAGTATTGGAAGCACTTTTTGGAGCGGTTGGCACTTGCTTTGTTATAGGTTTGCTATGTGTTGTACTGTTACTGGTGGCTCCAGGTTGAATATTCGAGGGAGCAGCAGTAACAATAGGCTTTGTTTGAGGGGCAAGCTGGCCAACCATGCTCGTGGGTAACGGTGGAACCCCAGTGAGTAAAAGTTGATCCATCTTTTCACCTAATAGCCTTACATGTTCCAGGATGGGTAACATGTAAGATTTCAGGAGTTTCTCAAAGATATCATAACACTCCTTGTTGAACCCAGTTGAGGTATCCACCGAGGGCGTTGGTAGATGGGGAGACCCAGCGGGAACCTCAATTACAGGAAGTACCGAAAAATCGGTTAACTGCGTGATTGGGGAGGAGGGACAAGTTTGTTGATCTATACCTTTTCTTTTCACCCCACCCTTTTTCCTTTTCTTCCTGGGTGCGGGGCAGACAGCTCGTACTTTTCTAGAGGATTTAGATTCAGAGACAATATTAGAATGGGTCAGCGAATTCCTTCCCTGAGCTTCACTTAAACATGAATGATTAGTAAGGGTTGAATGTAACTCTGGGGCAGCAATCTGCTCAACATGATCAGTAAAATCGATAGAGCTACTCTGGACAGGATTTGGACTATTATGTCGACCCTCGCTATTCATAAGAGAACAAACAGGAGAACAATTGGGTACACGAAACATACTCGGTATTTGGTCAGTGCTTGTTAGGTCCAAATCAATAATCGTTTTCCCTTGTACTGCCAAATCTTGGGAATTGTTAGGTGCAGGCTGTGTGGTCAACAATGTTTGTTTCAGAAGTTCAATAGAACGGCGACGATCAGCCCGCTTTTCTGCTAGGAGAAGTTCTTTATCAATCTCCTTAGTGACCTTGTCGAAATATTTATCAAGGGGCCCCTGAAATGAGACACCCGCACTTGGTGGAAGGGAACTAGTCATATTTGCAATAGGACAAAAGATAACCACAAGAGACTAGACCCTCTGAGAGCATGCACAAGAGCTATGAAACAGGGGATAGAATAACACACAGTTACTGGATAAGAGTTAGAGACCTGGCCCAGGCGGGCCTCCTTCGGCCCCGGATGGCCACAGACGGTCCCGCCCTTGTCCCGGGCTTCTCCCAGCGCGCTACCGCTCGCTCCCGCGAAGCGGTGGCAAAGGTCGCCTTTAAACACAAATGCAGCTGGCTAATAGGCTGATGGGCAGGGGGGTGTGTCCAGCGGGGAGAGCAGCCCAGGTGTGGTGGATTGGGCGCGCAGGGGCTCCTGGACACTGGAGTCCCTGCCTGTGTGCTCGCAGCCCCGCCGACGCTCTCACCTGCCCGCGCCTCTCCAGGAACACTCCCACACGACCAGCCGCCTCTGCCAGGCAAAGCGCTGCGGGACCCGCGAAGCGGGTCCGGCGAGGCGGTAATCGCTTTCCTCAGCGGCTTCCATAGATGCAGGGATTTCACTGGATTAGGACGAAGATCCGAGGGTCAGTTCTGCTCACAAATGGTCCCAAAGAACTGGAGAGAGAGGCTGAATTTCTATCCGTTAGGCGGGGGCGTGGCCAGCGGGGAGAGCAGCCCAGGTGTGGTGGATTGGGCGCGCAGGGGCTCCTGGACACCGGAGTCCCTGCCTGTGTGCTCGCAGCCCCGCCGACGCTCTCACCTGCCCGCGCCTCTCCAGGAACACTCCCACACGACCAGCCGCCTCTGCCAGGCAAAGCACTGCGGGACCCGCGAAGCGGGTCCGGCGAGGTGGTAATCGCTTTCCTCAGCGGCTTCCTTAGATGCAGGGATTTCACTGGATTAGGACGAAGATCCGAGGGTCAGTTCTGCTCACAGATGGTCCCAAAGAACTGGAGAGAGAGGCTGAATTTCTATCCGTTAGGCGGGGGCGTGGCCAGCGGGGAGAGCAGCCCAGGTGTGGTGGATTGGGCGCGCAGGGGCTCCTGGACACTGGAGTCCCTGCCTGTGTGCTCGCAGCCCCGCCGACGCTCTCACCTGCCCGCGCCTCTCCAGGAACACTCCCACACGACCAGCCGCCTCTGCCAGGCAAAGCGCTGCGGGACCCGCGAAGCGGGTCCGGCGAGGTGGTAATCGCTTTCCTCAGCGGCTTCCTTAGATGCAGGGATTTCACTGGATTAGGACGAAGATCCGAGTGTCAGTTCTGCTCACAAATGGTCAACGAGGATTCAAACTTGTGGCAAATGTGGGTTCTCCTTTTATCAGTCTAGCAGTCCAGTTGGTAAATGCTGTCTGCCTATTTGGCAGCTAAACAAATGACTTGTGGAACATGGATAAGGATATCTTGCCAACAGTCTCAGAAGTTCTTAGGGTCTTTTGGCTCAGACAATTCATGATGGACAAGACACGGCCAAATATTTTATTAAGGTGACCTAGATACTACTAATTGCCTGGGGAGGCAGTTGTTTTCTGTGTTGTGCTTTGCTGACACGCATGGGTGCAATGCACAGGATTTTCTGGCAATATATACACCTCTCTCATGGAAAAGGTTTTGTTGGCTCACACCTTTTCAGTGAAAGGCAGATTCCCTGGTTCCGTGGAGCCCTGCCAAGCAGTTTCCACATCAATTACAAAAACACAGAGGCTATACTATTGGTTGGACATATAGGCAAAGACATTTTTGCTAACCAGTAAAGTAGCCTCCTCATTCTTTTCAAAGTCATGGATGTGGGTCTGGCAGGTAGCATGTAAGCCAGCAGTGGCATTTGTAACCTTATTCTCCTTCCTCTTCTTTTGTTGCAACGCCACTAAACTGTTTTAATTTGCCCTTAGTGATGCATGTCTATCCAGTGGGGGCGTAGGATCCAGCACTTTCTCCCAGGGTGGCGATTCATCATGTCTGACCGATGTGTCTTACAAATAATTGAGAATGACTATGCCTTACCTTTTCTTTTTGCTCAGCCAATCATTCCCTTCACATCAGAGAGAATTTCCGATTGCACCTGTCTAGTCTCCTGTAGGAGGTGCAAGCTTTACTTTCCAAGGGTGCTAGCAAGAGGGTACCAGATTCAGAACTAGGAGAGGGCTAATACTCTCGTTATTTTTAGTTCGAAAAACTATAAGGCTTTCTGCCCTGTTTTGGACCCTGGAACTCTGGGTCCCTTACAAATTGAAAAGGTACACTCAGGCCCAAATCCTGAATGTCCTGGTCCTGGTGACCAAATGGTGGCCTTGCACTTGCAGGATGCGTATTTTCATATGCCCATTCTGCAGTCTCAAAGACTTTACCTGCTTTTCAAGAAAGACAAAGAGCATTTTCAGTTTGCTGTCTTCCCTTTCGGCCTCACCGGTGCTCTCGGACATTTGCAAAAGTGATTGCAGTGGTGTGGCCCATCGTGGAGGTCGTAAATGCCAGTCTTCTCCTCTCTCAGTGACATCCTGTTGAAGGCGGGATCGCCACACCTTCTGATGACTGTGTATCTCCTGACATCATTGTAGTTCACTATTAACGAGCCAAAGCTGCACCTGACTTCTATGCAGAGGCTTCCAGTGGTTGTAGCTTCCGTGGAAACAGTGCAGTTCCAGGCCTTCCCTCTGCCACAATGAGTCCAGAAAATCCGGGCTATGACCTCAATGTTTCAGCATCTGTCCTGTATCATAGTGGGAGCAGCTCTAAGGCATTTTGGCCTTTTATCCTCCTACATCCACCTTGTCAACTACTCCAAGTGGCATATGCTGATTCTGCAATGGAATCTGATGTTCCAATGGGCCTAGCATCAAGGAAATCTGCCAGGTGTCATTTAGGGTGTGGAGAAGATGACTCATGGTCTGCAGTGGTGGCTGCTCAAACAAATCTGGTCCAGTGGTATGCCCCCTCCCTTCCCCACCCTGAGCTGAGGTGGTGACAGATCAGCGACTACTGATATAGAGAGGTCCAATGGGGGGGGGGGAGGTGGAGATCAGAGGACTTTGGTCTCCAGCACACAATTGGCTCAACATCAATCTGTTGGAGTTGTGAGACAATCATCTGGCTCTGAAGGTCTTTCTGTTGTCCATCAAAGGGAGCTTGGTGTATGTTTTCATCAACAATCCAACTGCCATGTGGCATTGCAACAAACAATTTTGAGTGCATTCCTGGATCCAGTGTCAGAAGACTCTGTGTCTCTGGAGTTGATCAGAGCGCAGGGCATTTCCCTGATCATGAACCACCAGGGCCGGTCCCTGAATGCCAGAGTGGATGAGTTGAGAAAGCACCTTCTTGCAGGTCACGAGTGGTGTCTGTTTCAGCGAGGTGGTGCAGGATATCTCTCAAGAATGAGAGGACCCTGCCTAGATATGCTTGCCACAGGCAAGAAAATGCAGTGTAAAGAGTTTTATGCTTTGGAGTTTCTGCAGTAACAGTTGCTAGGACATGCATTCAGGTTGGAATGTCACACAGACCTTTCCGCCTCTGCTTCTCTTGCATAGAGATCTGAAAAAGATTGTAAGCTCAGGACAGGCAGGGACGTACCTTAGTCAATGAGATTCAGAAGACATGAATCTCAAATTTCTTAACAAAAAAGTAGGGGACTGTTGGGTGGAAGAGTGAGATGCCCAAGGTTCGGGATGGACTGTTTCCACAAGTAACAAGGTCAGTATTGATTTGCATTAGGTGAGCCACTGAGCAGAGTGGAGCACTGGGTGAAAACCAATGGGTTGATATGCTACCCGTAGGGATTGCCACTGGCTAGACTATTTGCAAGCATTCATTTCCATCACCCTTTGGGTATTTGATTTCCAGTAGTATGCCTGGAAACCTGAGACTGATATTGTTTGCCAAGCCCTCTACTGCCAATGTTAGTAATACCAAAAAATAGTAACATTTGCACCCATTCAAGGAGTACTTCTATGGGTGCAGTTTTACTACTTTCTTGCTAAACTAGTCACTATATACATTTAAGATCATGATTCAAAAATGTAACTAATCAAAACCTCTTTTTGAAATGAGAACGATGAGCCAAAAACTACTCAAATATAGCATACTCAACACAGGGCCCCCAGACCTAACTACCAAACCAAGAATGCATTTGAGAGGTGTCACTCCCCTGACCCTCACAGTTCTCTCTAACAACTCATGGCTATGGTCATTCACAACACAAAGTGTCCATGTGCCAAGAAACAACTTTTTTTAAATGTATTTTCACTGCATGCACTCATCTTTGTCTGCTACATAAAGCCTTGATGGTAGAGATGTCAAATCGGTGCATGTAGGCAAGGCTCCATATTTCTTGTCCTTGTCTTTTACAAATCATTTTATCAAGTATGCCCATGTACTAAGACAGAGTTGCAATAAGAGAAGAGCGAGCAGGCAATTAATTAATAGGGCTAACTGAGCCGGAGCAGAGCATGGGTCTGGCTTAGTTCTAAAACTCTGTGCACGAGCGGAAGCATAAAAACATTTGGCATGTATCTCATGCAACGTACATAAGATAAAAAGATGGTGCAATCTCTTAAAAATAAAACAAGTGTATTTTTTATTATGCAGAAGGGTTTCACCTTAGTATCGCAGATTGAATCACTGCTAAGATTTATTAAAAGGGATAGTTTTTAAACACAGTCATGACTCGCCACCCAACGACAATGTCATCAGTAGTCTATGAGGCAAGTCAGTAGTCATGCAAACATTACATGTGCCCATGATTCTTATTATAGATGGAGCAACATTATAGTCTAATTAATCAAACATACGAGTTACTTGTACAACACATATCAGGAACTCAAGTATTTAAAGTGTGCTCATGGCTCTGTGAAATGAAATATTTGCTTAGTATCACACAATTTGGACAAGTAGGTACTGTAGCTGGGATTCTTGTGTCTTAGTCTTCAAGTATAATCATTAAATAACCACCGACTTTGTTAATCAACAAGAAGAATTGAGAAACAGCAATTATTTACATCCAACACCATGATCAGCGACTTGCATTTAGGGCCTCACAAGAGTTACTAAAGAGAAATGGTGTGAGTTAAAGGGTTGTATTAACAAATTAATTCAACCAGATTTATTTGTTCAATAAGAATTAATTTGTAGGCATCATAATTACATATTCAAATAATCCATTAGTCAATATTTCAAAACATACTGTGAGTATTACAAATGGCAAAAATATAGCAAGTGTGTTCCACATTGAAATTTGCTGAGTTTTAAGCATAAGAGTGTCAATTTCTCATAAAAGCAAAGAAAGGTGTCATTTCAGAAACCCACATAAAGAGTTCTGATGAGAGAATAGAAATGCATAGGCATGAAGCCTTTGCAGTTAAGCAATAAAGAATTTTGCAAAGCTGTAAAGAATTCTCAGCTGTAAATCAGAAGGCATCTCTGGGTGAAAAAGAAGGAGTTAGAGGGGTGTCGTCTGAAGAGAGAAAAATCGTACTACTGCTCTGTGAAACACACACAAATATAAATCTGCTAAAGCGTATTTGCAACAACTGATACATTCCCCATTTTTATCCTAACGTGAAATGGGACCGCCCGCCATAATGGTGGAGGTCCAGTGGGGGCCATTAGGATGCGCCCGCCACAGTGGCAGGCGCATCCTGCATTCCTTACATCTTGGCAGGCGGTACACTCGGCACCGCCCGTCAGACCATTGCCAAAACCCACACTTTCCTCCAATAGATTTCCTGGTTGGTGGGCCTTCTTTCCTCCTCCATCCAGGCAATATTTCTGGGGCCCTTGCACTACCGAGCCCTCCAGCGCCTGAAAGCTCACCACCTCAGGAGAGGGCTGTCATATGCTCAGTCGATTCTGCTCTCTACTGAGGCGAGGGAGGAGATAGCATAGTGGCTGACCCACATGGAAGCGTGGAACGGCCGGGCAATTTTCGGATTTGCTCCACACTTGATCATCGAGTCCGACCCCAGCAGATTAGGCTGGGGCGCCCGCTGTGGAGATTTCTCCACCGGAGGCGTTTGGTCATTAGACGAACAGAACCTCTATATCAACTGCCTGAAGCTTCTGGCGGGTTTTTTCGCAGTTCGTTGTTGGACCAAGAACCGGGTGTACTCATATGTCCTCCTGAAAATTAACAACATTTCCGCAGTCCATTATGTCAGTCGCTTGGGAGGTCCTCGCTCTCGAGCCTAGGTGAACTTGGCAAAAGATTTCATGAGCTTTTGCTTGGCTCATCATATCTCAGTGACCTCAGAGTACCTTCCAGGCCCAGACAATCAGGTGGCGGATTGGCACTCAAGACACCTCCCAGACTCCAGTCTTTGGAAGCTAGATCCTCAAATCTTCCAGGAGTTAGAGAACCTGTGGGGGCCGTTTTCAGTGGACCTGTTTGCGTCGCGTCTGGACAATCAAATCCTGTGATTTTTGAGTTGGATAACTGATCCGATGGCCTTGGCTATGGTTGCTTTTCTCCAAGAGTGGAGCCAGGAGAGGGGTTAAATGTTTCCCTCATTCTCAATGATTACGAGGGCAGCAGCCCAGATTCGCCACCAGGAGGCGGCGGTGGTGGTGGTGGTGATACCGTGTTGGAGATCGCAAGTTTGGTTTCAGGTTCTTCTGGAACTTTCTCGGGATCCTCCAATCCTACTCCCCCTGTTTCCTCAACTACTTCTGAACCCAGAAAGAGTCCCGCACCATCTGGTAATCCAGGGTTCCCTTCGTCTCATGGCATGGCGGCGTTCAGGCAGCGGTGGTCGCTCCCGGGCCTTTTGGGATCAGCTGAGAATCTCCTGTCAAGGGCATGGGTGGACAGCCCCACCAAACATTATCGGTCTGCCTGGACAAGATGGGTTGTTGGTGTCTTCGAATGAATTTGGATCCCGTGGTCGCAGGGATGGTCCCAATTCGGAATTTCCTAGCAGATTTGGCAATGGAGGGTCTTGCATACCGCTCTACTAATGCTATACGGTCGGCAATTTCTGCGGGTCACAACCCGATTGATGGGGCTCCAGTAGGGGGACACCCTTTTGTTTGCAAGCTTCTAAAGGGTATCCATCTTTTCTTGCCCCCAGAACCTCGCTGCTCAGCTCTATGGGACGTCAATTTGGTCCTGAACCTTTTTCTGTCTTGGTAACTGAATACATATCTTTCTCTGAAGAAAATCTCGGCCAAGCTAGCAATGCTTCTATGCTTAGTCTCCTACAGGAAAATCTTGGATTTACGGGCTCTGGATGTTGCAGCACAAATGTTTTCCCCGGACCGGGTAATGTTCACAGTGGGGCACAGTGCTAAGTTTCTTACCCGGACAGTTTTCTATCCTTTCCGGATGCCCCGAAATTTTGTGTAGTGGGCTCCCTCAAGGCTTACGAGGAAATAACTCAAGAATTGCGACCTCCAGGTGAGCGTTAACTTCTTATTGGCTGTCTCTTCCCCCACTATAGCAAGGTGGGTGCGTTGGGTCATGCAAGAAGCGTTCATTGACACAAAACAGTTTGGAGCACACTGAGCAAGAGGACCAATGGCTTTGAAAGCTTTCTCGTTGGGGGCCCGCTTCGAGGACTTGATGTGGGCAGCGGATTGGTCCTCAGACTCGACCTTCCAGAAATGTTATTTTAAACTTGTTCTTGAGGTTGCTCAATAAGTGGTAAGTAAGCTTTAAACTAGCATAATCTGAGCCTCCGGTCCTTACATAGAATAGAAATTTGCCTAGCGCTGCAAAGGATAAGTTTCAATTCTGTTACGGACACGGAGGTGAGGATTATCCCTCCCTGGGCACGGTCTCGTGCGAATCCCCCATATGATGGTGAGTAACCGATTCATAATCAACTGATTACCAGTCTAGATTGTAAAATGGTTTAGGTTATAATAGTTTTCTGTCTCATATGCTACTGTTGAGAAATAGCACTTCTGCTATTGGTTTTCCTTGAGGCCCTTACGCTATCTCTGCTATTCTAGGAAACGACGGTTCAAAACAGAAATAGTGATGGATTTGTGTAGCTCACGGGTAGAAAGAGGAGGGACAGACAGTAAAAGGACTATATGCCGGCTACAGTTTATGGACAGTATATAAGGACTATGATGTTGTATATCTCCCTGAGTGTTATGGTAGTTGATCTTTTTTCTTTGTTCACATCGTTTTTATGATATGCACAGATCTTTACATTTGTTTTTTCTGGCTGCTAATGAGTTTTAATGTTAATAAAGCATAGAAAGATAAGGCATAATTTTTGCCTATGTGTCCTTAATAGAATTGAAACTTATCCTTTGCAGCACTAGGGAAATTTCTTTTCTCCTCATTATCTCTTGGGTATGAGTATTCAACAAAGTTTACATCATCTGGTTTATAAAGCGGTTCATCCTTAATGTCAGGTCCTGTCTTGGTGCATAGATCTGTAACATCGAGACAGTCATTCTCAATCTCTTCCCCATCAATTTAATTTTCAGGCAATGGTAACAGTGTTCATCCTCATAGTAGGAAAAAAGATTACTTATGAGTACCACCCTGATACAAAGGGTAGTTTGTACTGACTAGTAATCTGTTTTATTGATATTCCATCTTTTAAATGGGGCTGTGAGACCTGAATATGCTGATCGTTAATTGTAATTCCATAAATAAATTGATTTTTAAGATGCTTAGAATGGCTTAGGAGCAGAAATTGTATATGGTTTTATTTGATTGTAGTAATCTGTAGTAACCTTAACTATCAACTACTTGATTGACTTGGTGTATGTTGACCCTTTAGAAACATTTTATTTTCATTTAAATAATAATGTAGAATGTTTGTTTAATTAAGAATGGCACTTTTTGAATGAGATGTACAATGGCACCTTTACTATTGCACTTTAACTCAGGAATTTAAAATGTAATGTAGTATTAATAGTTTTATGGAAGATTTTATTAATATATACAAAAGCGTTGTTTCCATAATGAGAGATAAATGAATTGAAATATAAAATGCAGATTGAAATGTCACTTTTGGGATGGATCGCTGTGACTGCTATGTTATGTTATCCCCAAAATTATTACAAAATTTGTAATGTAATGTCCTGCATTTGCTGACTAAAGAAAACACAATTGCTTGGTTATCTTCATAATTGTTTTTTCCCCCCAAATTAATATACTTTATATATTCCTTGATTGTTAAGCTTTTGATAATGAACAATAAAGATTCTTCTTCTTTGGTGCACCTGGGTTAAGGGTTTGGCATCTTTTATGTATAAGATTTTCTGTTGCAAGAACCAATTGTTCATATTGTGTACGTCTGCTGTTTGTCAGATACTGTGTCTTAGTTCAAGTGAGCAAGATCTGAACAGAATGAAGGACAAATGAGGAAGTCCCAAGACTATACTCTCATTGCTCTCACTACTGATAACAACTACTGCAATCAGCAGGGCAGTCCTGTCACAACAGGGTGAAAGATAGTTGAAAAATATGCCAGAGGTCTTCGAGAGTCTCCGTGTTTTGAGTAAACACTGAGCGACCACAGCCCTCCCTCTCATTGCAAAACAAAGTAAATATTTAACTGTATTCAGTCATTATTAGTGCTAGGGCATGACAGAGATTTTCTCTCAACTCTAGGAATGCTTTTAATCCGTTGTTATCCCTTGGAAGCAGATCAGGCACATCTTTGTGGGTCAGCCTCAGTAAGGCTTGGAAAAGTTAGGTATCCACTATCTAAGGTAGCGTACCATTCCCAGGAGCATTTTGACTTCTCTTTGCATTTTAGTTGGATTCAGTTTCAGGATTGCTGTGATTCTCTCTTGTGACACCTTCCGTATTCCTTTCTCAATGAAATGTCATAAGTAAAAAACCTCTTTTAGAAAGTATTGCAACTTGTTAGGAGACATTATGTCAATTCTTAGCAGAATGGTTCAACAGAGCACTTGTATCCTGTTTGCAAACTTCTTGTGTACTTTGTGTCCTATGCGGATGACACCCAGTTGATCTTCACATTTAAAGAGCAGACCGAGGCCGCCTTTATGAGTTTAAAGAGAAGCTTAAGAGATATTGCACTTTGAATGAACAACAATAAACTTAAGCTCAACGTGGGAAAGACAGAGGTGCTGTTTTTTAGGAAAGAGCCGCCCCCTGCTTCGGACCTCTGGTGGCCTACAGAAATGGGCCCTCCCCTGCAGACTGTATAAAAAACCTGGGTGTGAAGTGGGAGGCTTACCTCTCATTCTCGGCACAGATACGTCAGGTGACAGCTACCTGCTTATTTAAACTGAGGAACTTGAAGTAATTTCTGCATCTGCTGCCAGAGGAGTGCCGGAAAAGCATAGTACATGCCTTAGTGACATCTAGGCTGGACTATGCAAACAGCCTTTATCGGGGCCAACCAAAGTACTTGATCAAGCACCTGCAGATGGTGCAAAATACGGCTGCAAGGCTGATCAGGCTAATACCTTTTCATGAACATGTCTCTCCGCATCTAAAAGTGCTTCAATGGCTCCCAGTGGCCAAAATAATTTAATGTAATGCCTTGACACTGGTATTACGAGCCATGCATGGCAAATGCCCTAACTATCTAAAACACAAGTTACATGGATATAAGCAGTCAAGATGCTTGAAGTCCAAATCACAATTTTTATTGTGCATTCCCTGTTTCAAGAAGTCGGGTAAGGGGGTGTAAATCTTTTACGCTCTGTACAGCAAAACGGTGGAATTCCTTGCCCAGTAACTTCCGCACTGTAGAAACTGAGACCATTTTCAGGTAAAAAATGGATCTTTGGGGCAGATTAAGGGTCCAGAGACTTGGTTTTTGACTGTCCATTGCTGAACTTCTGTCCACTTCAGCGCCGGGACACCTCTGTTTGAGGTAGCTGTCGCGCTTTATAAGTATCTGTATTAATATTATTATTATTACTTGATGCTACAAGTAGATCGTCAATGTACTGTAGAAGAACAGAGTTGCAGGGCATTTTTAAAGTTTCAAGATTCTTTTTCAAGATCTGATTAAAGATCGACTGGCTTTCTGTATACCCTTGTGGAACTTAGCACCATGCCAAAACTCTATTTTGGAATACAAATGAGAATGGGAATTGACTGCCCTTATGCAATGGGTTGGAGAAAAAGGCCGGGCAGAGATCCACAATAGTAAACCACTCTGTTATGTTATGTTATTTAAATTTATATCTAGGCGCAACAGCTACCCAAAAAGGGTTTCCCAGCGCCTAACTGAAACACCCATAGAAGAGAAATGGAACTTACAAATTAAAAAAACAAGTTTTCAGTTATTTGCGAAACAGTGTTACACTCGTCTGTGTACGAAGAGACATCGGAAGAGCATTCCACAGAACAGGGCCTAAATAAGAAAAGGAACGGCCACCCATACGTGATAGTCTAACCTTAGGCACCTGAAATTTAGCCTGCGTAGTAGATCTAAGGGTGCGTGAAGGCATATACGAACTGGCTACATACGTGGGGGCCATACCATGCTTGATTCTGAACATATAGTTCAGAACTTTAAACTTAATCCGATTTTTAATTCTTAACCAATGAAGGTCCCTCAAAGAGGTAGAGATAGAAGCTGTTCTAGGAATTCCACAGAGCAATCTGGCCGTGGAGTTGTGGACTCTCTGTAGCTTCCGTATCACATCATTATTAGCACCAAGATAGAGGATATTACCGTAGTTCAGTCTAGATGCAACAAGAGCCTGCACTACTTTTCTCTGAGAAGGGCTAGGAAGCACCCACACCATATTTCTCAGCCATTTCAAGGTGGTGAAACATGTTGCAGCAACCTTCATGGCTTCTTGGCGCATAGATAGTAAATCGTCAATAATAAAACCAAGGTTGCGAACATGATGGGAAGGGAGCGGTACTGCACCCATTTTTGTGGCCCAATGTTGTGGGTCCCAGAGCTCTTTGTTTTTTCCCAGTACCAGGAGCTCCGTTTTCTCCCCATTCAACATGAGAAAATTGGCATTCATCTATGGTGCCACTTTGCTTAGCCCTGCCCGGAGAGCAGAGTACTCTGAATCTTTTCCCGCGGAAAGTGAAAAGATAATCTGTGTGTCGTCAGCATATGAAAATAACGACAACCCAGCTTCTTCAACAATTGTTGCTAGGGGTCTAACATAAATATTAAACAACAGAGGACTAAGGGTAGACCCCTGGGGACCTTCATACGGGGATGAATGAGTCTTGGAGCTAGCTGTAGAAGAGAAGACCTGAAACGTACGGCCAGTAAGAAAAGAGGTTAGCCAGCTGAGAGCGGGACCAGTGACCCCAATGGATCGAGGGCATTTATTAACCCAGCGTGGGACACTGTGTCGAAGGCCACACTTAAATCCAATAGGACAAGTGCGACCGTATTGTCAGCATCCAATTCTGGTGCAGCATTTCAGTTATGCCCAGAAGAGCAGTCTCCGTAGAATGACCGGTAAGGAAACCAGATTGTGAAAGATGCGTAAGCCTGTTATTCTCAATGAACTGGGATAATTGACCGTTGATATGCCTCTCCGGGATTTTTTTAAAAACAGGAAGCAAAGAGATCGGCCCGAAATCTGAGGATACCGTAGGATCAGCATTGGCGTTTTTCAATAGTGGAATAACCATTGCGTGTTTCCATTTCGAGGGGACAAAAGATTCCTTTAGGATGTATTTAAGAGTTCCATCATGATTACTAGTATTGGTAGGTCCAGCTGCTGCAGCACAGAAATGGGAAGGGGGTCACAAGGGGGACCAGATTTGATACAGTCCTGATGCTGTTTAAGGGACGTCATGTCAAATGGTGTCCAACTATCTATTTTAGTAATGATATTTGTACCCATCAAGCTTTGTCGGCAGGTAGCCCAGTTAGTTAGGTCGGAATATCCGGGAATTAATGAGAGGGTAGTGGCGTATTCCCAGTCAAAGTGGAATATATTGCTTCAACGTTATTAGTAAAAAAATTAAGCAAGATCCTCACATTGCCTTTCGTTTAAATTGGGGGGAGTGGGCTGAGTTGACGCGCCAGATAAATCTTTAACCATTTTAAATATTGTCTTGGGGCAGATCATTGCATCACTCAATGTTAAGGAGACATGCTTAGCACGCGCGGCTCTACAAAGAGAGTGATATTCCCTTTTTACGTACAAATAAGCTACTGATATTCCCTTTTTACGTACAAATAAGCTCGGTGGAGAAGCATAAGCCCTTCTCCACCGACTTTCCATGTTTTTACATTTGGTTTTCTCAGCTTTTAACTTGTCTGAGAACCAAGGAGCAGGGGGACGATGATTCCTAATCCTTTTACGGGAGGCAGGGAGACAGTTATCTGTGGCTTTACAAATCCAATCATGAAACATTACTAGATCAGTATCGAGAGTGTTTTGAAAGATAGGAACATTATTACAAAGAAATTTGTTAAAATGATCTTTGTTCAACTTTTCCAGTTTCTTGTTAATTTAAACATGCCAAAGAATGCCACATGCGAGTTCTCTGAAATCCTTAGTTTGAAACCAGCCAAAAAATGGTCGGTCCAACACAGAGGAGTAGCGGTAATACACTCAATGTTAGATAGAGTAGAAAATATAGGGTCCAATAAGTGGCCGGCAGTGTGTGTGGGTCCAGAATTATGAAGCAAGATATTAATAGCTGCAAGTTCCGAAATAGGAGTGCTTCTGATAGTGCAGGCCGGATCCTCCAAATGGAGATTAAAATCTCCTAAAGTTGAAAAATTTGCAGAGCTGAGTAGAAATGGAGTAATCAAATCAGGGAGATTTTTGGCCCAAGGACTGGCTGGGCCAGGGGGTCTATAGACCGTTATCCCTGAAGTGGTGAAATGCAGAGTTTTCCGCATTTCTCGCGAGAAATGCGCATGCGCTGGCGCCCGTGCATGCGCATTTGTCAGGAGGAAGTGGCGAGAAACTAGGAAGAGGGAGCCCCGGGAGCCTGATGTCAGGTAAGTCGTTTTAATTCATTTAACAATGTTTTAAATCATTTCCAGGGTATTTACAAAAGGGCGGGAGGGGTGCAGGTGGCAGGCTACTTCACTCCGCCATGGCATGTGTGTAGTGTTGCCTACTTCACCTACTTAGCGAATCGCTAAGTAGGCAACACTACGTACACTCCGTGGACAGAGCGAAGCACTACGCCCACCCCTACTGCTGATGCTGAATGACCTTGATAGCAAACCTGAGACCGAGAGGGTAGCCTCTGGAGCAATATAAAGTGATTGGACCGCATGAATAAACTCAGAGCTGAACTCCTTCCACTGTAGGACCGCCCATAAAACCCCCAGGCGACCCTGTCGAACGCCTTTTCGGCGTCCAACAGGATGGCACCGAGGGGAGATTATTTGATTTTGGCCCTATCCAGAAGTGCAATTACACGGCGGACATGATCACTCTTGGCCCTGCCTGGAATGAAGCCGTGCTGGCGTAAGGAAACTAATGGAGAGATCACTGAGGCCAATCTGGTAGATAGAATTTTTGAATATATTTTGCTATCTGTATTATTGAAAGATATCGGGCGATACGAAGAAGGATCTAGCTCTGGTTTGCCTTTCTTTTTAATTTGAATAATGGTGGTTTGACGCCATGAATCCGGTATGCGCCCGAGCTGTGCCCCTCTGAGAGTTGCTAACAGGTCGTCCCGAATCTCTGAGCGAAACGAACTATAGAATTCCAAAGGGATGGAGTCAGGGCCAGCAGCTTTACCATTGGCTAGTGAATTAATCGCCAACTCAACCTCATTGCATTCTATAGGGGCAGAAAGAACTTCATTCTGCTGAGCAGTAACCTGGGGAGTGTTGAGATCCTGTAAGAAAGCCCCGACTTCAGATTCTAAATTTGGTTCGCTGGCTTCCTCTGTGTACAGAGAACAGTAAAACTGCCGGAAAACCTCCATGACCCCCTCCGAATTGTCCTGAATATGGCCTTGAGAGACCTGGATCTTAGTGATACGATTAGCCAACCCTCTCTGCTGAAGTCGTTTGGCCAAAACCCTGCCGGATTTTTCCCCAAACTCGAACATCATAGAGTGAAATTGCAAATACTTTTCAGCAAGATCCTGGCCAAAAAATTCCAGCAGAAAGGCCCTAACTCTAGCTACCTATAGCTGGCTTTGAGCTATATCCCGGCCCTCTTTAATCGCATATATCAGTTCCCCATCCTCCTATTAGTTTGATCCTGAACAGACCTCTGCCGAAAATGCGACAAACTCTTAGTTTCCCCCCAAACCGCTGCTTTTATCGTATCCCAGACAGGGGTACAGGAGAGGGTCCCTCTGTTAATGTTTAAGAATACCAAAATACAATTCCTCAAATGATCTATGTTTGATTGTTCCAGTAACAACTTTCTCTCGAATGTCCAGGTCCTTGGGACCCTTGTCGTATGGGTAAAAGTGCAATCAATAATCAATGGGTTGTGGTCTGATAGAATCCTCGGGGGGACTGAGATAGATGTAACATCTGCCATATGTTCCGACATAACAAATAAATCTAACCAAACCATCTTATTGTGGGGAGCTGAGAAATATGTATAGCCATCAAGGTGTTTATTATGGTAAAACCAGAGATCTGTCAGACAATGCTCTTGGACCAGAGCTTGGAGTGCCCTAAAAATTCTAGGTTTCTTGCCAACATAATTTTGACCCCCAACTAAATTTAAATCGGCGGACGGATTAATGTTCATGTCCCCGCAAAAACAGACAGGGTGGGGCCAGAGGGCCAACTCAACATTCAGATGATGCAGAACTGCCGGATCGTCCAGATTTGAACAATAAACTGTACAGATGGTTAAGGATCTGCAATTAATTAGCAGCTCAGTGATTACTCATCTCCCACTGCTGTCTTGGGCAGTTTTCCTGCAAGACCCTGAACCGCGTTTTAATAAAACTGCTACGCCTCTAATCCGAGGTCTGACGAGAGCACCCAACTAAGTTAAACCCGTGAATTTTCAAGTAGTCGCGATCACTCCAGGATATATGAGTTTCCTGCAGGCACAGTACCTCTAAGCGTAAGGTCTGAACAACTCTCGAAAACAGTGCCCTTTTCTTGCCATCATTCAGCCTACAGATGTTCCAGGAACCTATACGAATTTTACCCTGCGCCATCTGCTCTCAGAGAAAAAAAAGCCTAGGCTAACTGATACATACAAACCAATAACAAACCCCCCATCAGAAAACAAGAGGCTTCTAATGAAAAACATATTAAACGATGAGCCATGATAAAACTATATATTCAAGCTTTTTTTAATTTTGGCCTGCCCGCCCGCCCCCTACCTTTCCCTCCCAAACCTCCCCCCAACCCTCAGCCCCACCCACCAGCACCCCCCTTGCCCTACCACCCACCAAACAAGGCAGCAGGTCCTATTGATGGATGGGCTGGGTTGAACACAACCCCCCCCCCGGTGTCATTGCCAAAGTGAAAATACCAATGGGGGAATTGCCCATGGAGGACCAAAAAAGAAGGTTCATAGATGAGAAAACGAGAAAAAAAAACCTTTCCCCCCACAAGAAAGCAATACCCCTCTGAAAAAGAAAAAAAACAAGGATTCTCAAGAAGAAAAAGGAGCTATGACCAACACATTTTACAGCCTAAAGTGAGTCAAGAAACTCTTTAGCCTTAACTTCAGAGACAAAAAATCTGGTCTGACCTTGGTGAATAACTTTTAGTTTAGAAGGAAAAAGCAAGAATACTTGAGCTCCCTTAGACTGAAGGGGTTCTATTAATTGCCGGAGCTGCTACCTCCGTTCAACAGTTGCTGGACAGAGGTCAGGTCCAACACAGAACTCACAGCCCTTGCCAGCCCGCCTCCTATCCGGTCTTACCAAATCGTAGATCTTTTTTTTTTTTTCTCTTTTTTTTTGTGTACTCATATAATGCCACCAGAAATTTAACTCTAGAAAGGCTTTCTCAGGGCCATCAACTCAGACTTAATTGTTCCCGCCCTGGAGTCTGCAAGTTGCCAACGGAGATCACCCAGAGGTAGGTCGTTTCCCATCCCACTCCCGTTTGCGGTGATTCTTGCCCTGCGGGAGGATAGGATCAAAGAAAACCTCTGGCATAATCATCGGGCTCAGTTTCCGAATTAGCTCTCAGACCATGCCGTTAGTGGGGACCATATCCTGCTTGCCCTCTCTCCACCACACAACAAATCCAAACTACTCACTGCCATGATGTTTCTAAGGCAGTCCGCAAATCTCGGAGGACTGGCGGACTTCCATTCCCTACATATTTCCCTTCTTGCAATGACTAGAACTTAGAACATCAGTTGTGTAATATTATTTCTAATATCATAATCTTTAGGAAGGCCGAAAAGTATTAATCTGGTGTTGCATTCAACGGGTGATAATGTTACCTGCTCTAAAAAACTAGCAACCTTCTCCCAGTAAGTTTCCAATACAGGACACTCCGCAAACATGTGCCTATCATCGGCTGCTACTGTCTTGCATCTGAGACATAGGTATTCATGTACAGAGATCTTTGAGAGCTTTGATGGAGTCCAATAGGCCCTGTATGCTGTATAAAAGTAATTCCTCCTTAGATTAGAGGGCTTTATTACATTCTGTGAGAGAACAAAAGAATCCGTCCATAATTTTACCATTTCCCCCGAATCCTCAGTTATTAAGTCTCCCCACAGTTTAACTATTTCCGCTCCTAAATTATCTTTCTCGTATAGCATTGTGGTATACCTGTGTGATATCTCACCCTTCCAGCCCCCTCCCCTGTTAATATGCTCCAACATTGCAACCTCTCTTATATTCCCCCCACATTGGTCTTCCCACCATGAGGACAACTGATAAAACATAAACCTTGAAATAGCACCTCCTGTAAGGTTAAAAAGAGATTCCCAACTTATTAATTCTCCGTGATAACACATATCACCCCACTGCAAAAAACCTGCATCTTTCAATGGAATAGCTAGACGATCTAATAAGCATTCTGGGGTACCTGGAGAATCCCAGATGGGGGCCAAACGATGATAGTAGGGAATGTCAAAAATTCTTCGCATCGCCTGCCATACAGCGAGCGCAGTCTTCAAAACCTTCAAACGAACCTTCTTAAAACATTTCTGGTCTCCAAATTTAAACAAAAAAAAAATCTAAACCTTGTGGCAAGTCTGTAAGCATAGCTTGAAAAAGTTTACCATGGGATGACAAATCCAATTTATTTTCCTAAAATTTTTGAACTGAAAAGCGTAACAATAAAAAAGTACATCTGGTAAAGCCAATCCTCCTAGTTTCAAACCCCTCCTCAATTTTCTCCATGCTATTCTAGTAGATTTGGTAGCCCATATAAATGAGCCGATACGACCTTGGAGATTAGCTATATCTTTTTTATCAAAACCCAGAGGAATTGAGTTGAATAAGAAGGTAAACTTTGGTAGTATGATCATCTTAACTAAATTCACTCTGCCATAGATATTAAAGGGCAGAGCGTTCCATCTAGTCAAGAGTTTCTTAACTTCTTTTAATACTATGTTCCAACTGACCTTCACTACTTCATCCAAAGCTTGAGTAATATGGATCCCCAAATATCTTATTTTTATTTTAGCCTCTAATACGGGGGACGGGTAGTTCCAACACATAATGTCGGTTTTATCTTGGTTTATTCCGTACCCTGAAACTGTACCAAAGTCTTTGGCCAGTTCTATTAGGCGTGGAATAGCTTCATCTGGGTTTGATGTATAAAGTAATAGGTCGTCGGCATAAAGTGCCATCTTAAGCTCCAAATTTCCCAACATAAATGGTAAAATATTAAGGTCAGATCTTATGGAACAAACAAAAGGCTCTATGTAAATATCGAAAAGGAGGGGTGACAGGGGACAACCCTGTCTTGTTCCTCTTGAAATATATAACCAATCTGTTAGGCTTCCGTTAACTAAAACTTTAGCCCTAGGCCGTCTGTATAAAGTCTCAATCCCCTTGATAAATGTGTCCGGGAAACCACATTTTTCCATGGTTTTCCACAAAAACCTCCAATTGACTCGATCGAAGGCTTTTGCAGCATCAATTGAAACGATAGCCAGCGGAAGCCCGTTCTTAGTTGCAAAGTCTATGGCCCCTATAACCTGATATGTTAATTCATTTAATTGGCGTCCAGGTATAAAACCTCTCTGATCTGAGTGTATAATGGATTTAATTACTTTTGCGAGTCTAGTTGAAAGGATGCCGGAATATATTTTGGAATCTGAATTAAGGAGCGAAATCGGCCTATATGATGATATTCTTTTTGGATCCTTGTTGGGTTTTACCAACAATGTTATTGTTGCCTCGGCCCAAGTATCAGGAATATATTCCCCCTCTATAAGAATCCTATTAAATAATGAAACAAGTGGGCCTACTACCTCCTCTACATTATCCTTATAAACTTCAGTCGGCAGCCCATCAGGGCCTGCCGCTTTGTTTCAGGTCATTTTTTTCAATTGGGTCCTTACTTCTCCCTCCGTTATAGCTGTAACTAGATAAAGTTTATCTGATTCACCCAACTGTGGCAAATCTTTCTCCACCCACCAATTTTCCAATACATCTTCAGTAGGCATATCTTCTTCTTTGTAAAGTTCCTCCATGAACCCTCTTGCTTCATTCCTTATTTCGGAGTCTTCTGTTAACTTTAACACTGTTTCTTCCTGAATTAACGATGTAACATTATTTCTACTTCTCTCAGCTCTAGCCTTCCAAGAAAGGAGCGAGCCGCATTTTTCCCCATATTCGAAATTACGAAGCTTGCTCACCTCCCACCTGTCCCTGTTGATTTTGTCAGTACGTGCCTTGAGGCGTGCCTGTATCTCGTCCAGTTTCTTTTCTAGTACCTGGATCTTACCTCTGTCATTTAACGCTGCCCATTGGAGTTGCCGTTCCTTGTTTTTAATCTCTTCTAGATCATGGATATCTATTTCTTTTCTACGTTTTATTATTGAAACCTTCTGTGACTTAAAGATCCCCCTTAAAAAAGATTTTGATGCATCCCAAACAGTTCGCTCTGAAACTGTCCCTACATTAAACAGAAAGAATTCAGAGACTTTCTTTAATATTTAATTTAACTTTATCGTCTAAGAGCATTGTTCTATCCAAGGTCCACCGCCGCTCTGTATGGTTAATTTTAAAATAAATTTCCAACTCCACCACAGAATGGTCTGACAAACCTACTGGCATATAAGATACAGACACTATGGGCCAGATGTAGGTAATTCTATTTTACCGATTCATAAATACCGAATTTTACCGATTCTGTATTTATGAATCGGTAAAATAGAAGCTGGGAGATGTAGGTAGATTTTAAATTTCAATTACCGAATCGGTAATAATCGGTATTTACCGATTCTGTAATTACAGAATCGGTATTTCCCATTGATTCCTATGGGCTTTGAAGCCCATAGGAATCAATGGGAAATACCGATTCTGTAATTACAGAATCGGTAAATAACGATTCCAGCAAGGGTGCAAGGGGTGTCACTTTGACACCCTCTAGCACCCCCAATACAGGCATGTGTGCCATGTGGCACACAGACATGCCCTAAGGGCATGTCTGTCTGTCACATGGCATAGGTGTGCATGCACACATGTGCATGCACACCTGGATTCAGTATTTTACCACCCAATTGGATTGGGTGGTAAAATACCGAATCTGAAAGGCCTTTTGGACTCAGAAGAGTCCCACCTACATATGGAAGTTACCGAATCGGTAAAAATACTGATTCGGTATTTTACAGAATCGGTAAATTTACCGAATCTGTAAAATGATGACCCTACATGCCGATTCCTAAATACTGGTCGGTAACGGCCGAATTCGGCCGTTACCGACCGGTATTTGGGCTCCTACATCTGGCCCATATGTCTGGAAGAAAAAACTGATCTATCAGAAAAAAATCAATTCTAGAAAATTGCTTATATTTTTTGCTAAAAAAAGAGTATTCTCTAAGATTTCCATGCTTAATTCTCCAGACATCCGATAAAGTAAATTCTTTGATTATATTATTTAGTGCTGAGATGGATTTATTAGGGGGATTATATTTCACCTTCGAGGTGCGGTCTAGATCTTGGTCAAACACTAAATTAAAATCGCCGCCTAGTATGACTGGCACTGTATACTGTATCAGATACTCTTGTAGCTTCTGAAGAAACGCTGCATTATCTTCATTGGGGCCATAGTACACAGCGCAAAGAAAAGAAAAATTTCCAATAGACAGTATTGCTGCTAACCACCTTCCCGACTGATCAGTAACCCAACTAATCACTCTTATCCCTTTGTATGCCCGTACTATGATCGCTACTCCTCTATTTGACCCTTTCTGATTAGAGCACAGGACTTCCTGGACCCAATTATATCTAGTAAAGATTTGCGCACACTCCTTCGACTCTAAATGTGTTTCCTGCAAAAGATACAAGAATGCTTCAGAATTCCTAAAAAATTCGCATATTCTCTGTTGTTTTTTCCGGCTTCCCAATCCATTTACATTCCATGATAGGATTCTAGTACTCGATGTCATATGTATATTGATAGAGTAATATTCTTTTGACTAATAATTGTATAGACTTATAATGATATTTCAAACCATTACAACATAGAATTCCGGCATAGGAGGACATTTTTTTATTTTTACCCCCCCCGTAGATCTTTTTCTTGGCTAGAAAGCTACTCAAACAAATTAAAATAGCACGAGGCCTATTGTCCATTTGACCAGACCGTTGCTTCAACTTGAACGGAAAGCGATGTGCTCTCTGGACTTCGAGTTGCCAGTCCCACTGTTTGACATCCGGGAACGCTTCAATGAACAACTCAACAACAAACTGTCTAATGTCCGACCCCTCAATCCCTTCCGGCACTCCCAAAACTCTCAGATTATTTCTCCGAGCTCTATTTTCAAGATCAGCAAGTTTCCACTGATTGTCGTCCCTTTGAGTCTTGATTAAGTCTGTAATGCCTCGTTGAATGGCCATATCATCTTCCAAAGTGGAGATCCTCTCTTTCGCCTCCCCAATTCTAGAGGCGATGTCTGTACAAGTTTTAGCTACTCTTCGAATGGAGTTTTGCACCCTGCGGCATGCTCCCTGAGTTCGAGCACTCTCCTGCCGGGTTTCTTTGTGGTGTGCCGTAATTGTCTGGTAAATTATCGCAAGTGTCATCTCGCCTGGGGGCGGGTTAGGACAGCTGGTACTTTGAGTGGTAGCATTACTTTCCAGGCCAGACTGCGTAGTAAAAGAGTAGTCCCAAACTAAGGAACCAGTATTTAACCCCGGGACCGAGGGGCCTAGATCCTTAGGTGCCTTACGAACAGTGCGTAATCCATTAGATATGGCCTCTGAATTTAGAACCTCGTTAATACACCAGTCACTCAGATCGCTATCGTCATCGTCTGTTCAGTCTTTGTCCAAGCCACCATCACCCTCTGAAGACCTAGTGTGGTTAGATAAGTAGTAGAAATGATCACCATCAATGTCTCCATCAGGATTCAATAAAGTGTTCTGTGAGGACGCTTTGAGTATATCCCCATGTACGATCTGGCTTTGCTGCTGTGGAGGCACCGTGAACCCTTGAACGGGGAGAATAACTACAGACGCTGTAGTCACCCCTGGCTGGACTACAGCTCCCAGCATTCCACTGGACTGAGCCATAAGATCTGCCTGGACTTCGGTATTGAATGGAGCACTAGGAATGCTGTCACTCCTGGCCTCCCCATCCTTTAGACCATCAATCCTGACCAAAAGATCTCCCTCAAATGCAGCCGAGGCCAATAACCCCAAAAAAGATAGAGAGACAGCGCTGTCAACTTTACCAATAGAGGAAGATAAAGAGGTTGGGGGAGTCACAGGTAACAGCTGGCTGCGTTTGAAGGTGCTTGGGTTTTTTGGCGTTTTATTTTTATCAGCCTTTGGTTTGAACATCGCTGGTAAAGTCTGCCTGGAGTTCACCTTTGCAGTTGCAGGAGCCAGAACTTCCACAGGTGCCAGTAAACCTCCCTCCGCACGCTCGCTCAGAACCTGAGCTCCAGGAGATTGCACTGTAGCCCTGCCTGATTTCACGAAGCTCCGAGGTGCTGTACTGCGTCCCGTGGAAGCAACACACTTCCCCTGATTTTTTTGGCAGCATCCCTGGACGTGGGGAACACAACAGCCGAGTCGCTGAGCAGCACTAGGAGCCACAAACGGTGGAGTACTTCCGCGGGGAAAGAATCCAACAAGTAAGGCGGTTTCGATACCAGAAAGGCCAGCGGAGCATTTCCCGCGTCTTTTTTCCACTTTGATTTATCGCCAGAGGAGTCTTTCAAAAGTAGCTCAGTTAAGCCCCATCTGCTTTCAAGAAATCCGTGAGTCTACCAGATTTGGCAAGTCGACCGGAGGGAGAGAGCGTTAAGACCAGCTCACTCAGCCGAGTGACCGCCCGCCATCTTCGCTCGCTAGAATGCCCCTCATAGTTGTTTCCACAATCTTCCAATATTCTTTTATCTCAGAGAATGCAAAGAAGATATGTACATCATTAGCTCCTGGAAGGTTACATCTCTTACATCTGGGTACTGGTTGTGTCACAAATGTAGCCACTCTTTGTGGTGTCCAGTACAGCCTGTTGATTACTGTAAAAGTGGTGACGTTTAAAGCTCGCAGGCGTAACTATTAAATATAGAAATTTTAGAGAGTCCTTCCAAAGAGATTGTATGTTTTCTTCCTGGGGTACATCTAACCTGATCGCATAGGGGCCTCCAATTTCTCTTCCTCTGCCTCCAGGCATAGCCTGTACGACTCTGCCACTTCTTTACTTTTCGGGCTAAATTCTTGGAGAAGGATCTCAAAGTCCCATAGCCCACGTGTCTCCTAGGAGGCTGTTGTCCACCATACTGTAAGCTGCATATTTTAAAATATAACCAATCTATTACCCGTCTTTGTACTAAGCACCTCACAAGGTAGCACGCCTTCTGTTGATACCAAGTCTCCCCATTTGGATATCCATGCTTGTTTTAAGGGAAGACTCAGTCCATACTTCAAGCACTGGGGTGTTCCAGGTGATTCCCAAATCGGTGCAAGTTCTGAATAATACCTGATGTTTAGCATCTTCCCGATTCCACACCAAAGTGCGGTTTTTAGAACCTTTCGCCTAACTTTTTAAAATAATTTTTGGGCTTCAAATTTATATAGCAAAGCTACTGGTCCAAGCTTTTTAATCATTTCCCTCAATAGTGAGTCCCAGGTAGAAAAATTGTGCTCCCCTATAAGCAAACGAAAGTTTTTAAATTGAAATGCCATACAATGGAGAATGAGATCTGGCAGGGCTAACTCACCCTTCTTAAGATGATGTCTTTTTCCGGGACAGCTGTACCCCACCAGATGAAACTAGCTAATTTCCCCTGTATTTTATTTATTTCATACTTTGATAATTTGAGAGGGATGCAGTTGAATAAGTATGTAAACTTCAAGAGAATATAAATTTTTACTAGATTGACCCTCACATAGATCGTTAATGGTAAGTTCTTCTACCTGGAAAATGACCTGTAAACATCCTTGACCACCCTCTTCAGGTTACGTGATGGGATCTCATCAATTTTGTTGACTATAACAATTCCTATATATTTTATCTCTGCACACACTCTACCTCCATATTCCAGCACATTACCTCTGTCTTAGAGATGCTCACTGAGTATCTGGATACTGCCAGTATTATTTTTTCAGCTGTTCCACCCGAGGTAACGTACTTGTAGGGTCAGAGGTATAGATTATCAAGTCATCCGCCTATAAAGCTATTTTACTGTGGGAGGGGAGTAGGTCGATAGGGGCTATCTGCTCATCTTTCCTTAAAATATGCGCCAATGGTTCGATGTATACATCAAACAAGAGGGGTGACAGGGGGCATGCCTTACCTCATCCCTCTGTAGATTTTGAATCTCTTTGTCAGGGAACCTTTTAGGAGGATTTTGGCCATAGGGCAATCATATAGACTTTGTAGTGCCATATCAAAGCCAGCACTAAAGCCCATGGATCTCAGAACCGCCCAAAGAAATACCCAATTGAGAAGGTCGAAAGCCATGGCGGCGTCTGTGGTGATCTCCGCCAAGGGGATCGAATGCGCGACTGCTATATCTATAGTCCCGAATAACGGCAATGTATTGGCTTGGATTTGTCTTTTCAGGACAAAGCCCTTCTGATCCATATGTATCAATTGGGGGGCCACCTTTGCTAATCTCCCTGCCGGTGTAAATGTTATAATCTACATTCAACAAGGAGATTAGTCGGTATGAGTCAGCCTTCCTCAGGTTTATTGCAGGCTTTAGGATCAAGACAAATATGGCCTCCCTCCATGAGTTCAATATCAGTTCTTCCCCCTTTTAGACTGAGTTGAAGAGTGACTTCATTTCTGGAACTACTTAATCTTTTATTAGTTTGTATACCTCAGCCAGTAATGAATCTGGACCTGCCGCCTTTCCATTCCTATTATGCGAAAGCTGTTATCATATTTCGCCCTTGGTAATTGGGGCATCCATGCTCTTCCTGCCCTCTGTTGGGAGAATGGGGAGTCCGACACTGTTTAACCATTGTTTTAGGCTCTCCTCATCAGGGTGCGGTTTTTCCGCATACAGCTCAGAGAAGAGTGAGACCAAGCTGGCCTGGGTTCCCTCTTTATTGTTCATAGTGTCACCTTGGGGGTTAATATTCAGCTCCCCGATGTTGTTTCATGCCCTCTTGGCCCTCGACTTCCATGCTAACAATGCTCTAGCCTTCTCACCATATTCAAATTGTTGCATACGCCCCGTTGCCCACCTCTTTCAACATTTTGTCTCTAGATTAATCTTATAATTTACTCTAGCTTCCTCCAGCTGTTTTATGACCTCCTCTCTGTTCTGTATATTCCATGTCACTTGCTGCAACTTGGCTTCTAATTTCTCAATTTTTTCCTCCAATTTTCTCGACTCAGCCCTATCCACCATATTTTTATAGGAGACTTGATCTTGTAGGACGCCTCGTGCAAACGCCTTAAAGGTATCCCAAATAACTCCAATGGAGGCTGAGTGTGCATTATCCTGGGAGAACTTCCTAGTTGTTTTTTTCAAAAGGATAGAAACATCTGGGCCTAATAAGATGGATCTTTTCAATGTCCATCTCTCATTGTGACTTGCTCTGATTCCCATTAGTGTAACACTAACCACAGTGTGATCAGAGATATGTCATGGTGATATATGAACCTCTTTTAATTTCCCAGCCCAGGCTCTATCCACTAGCAAATAATCCAATCTTGAAAAATTATTATATTTTTTGCTATGTAAGGTGTATCCTCACTTTTGCCCCATTAAATATCTCCATGTGTCAACCAGTCCCATTTCAGTATCATATGCTTAAAGACCTGTCTTGTCTTAGGTGCTTGGGCTTGGGTTCTCCTCCTGAGAGTGGACCTATCCAACATAGGATCTAATATAGTATTAAAGCCGCCCCCTGTAATTATGAGGGTGGTTACCCCAACAAGGGTCAGTTGTAAGTCCACAATATACTGGCAGTCGTCCACATTTGGGCCATAAAAACCAGCACAGACAAACTGTGTACCAAAACATTTGAGAGTTGCTAAAACCCACCTACTATAGCTGTACGTTTTAGAAGAAATCAGCTCAACCTCTGACCCCCTCGTAATAAGTATCGCAACACCCTTACAGTATCCCAATTGGTCGGACATGGCATAACTTTTGACCCATTTTAGTTTTGCATGAAGACCCCTACTTTCTTTTGCCGTTAGATGGGTTTCTTGTGCAATAAGAACCTGAGCTTTGGAATCATCCAGATATTTTATCACCAACCTCTATGTGTTTTTAGATCTGAGGCCATTTACATTCCAGGTTGAAATTTGTAGCTTATTGTCATCCCCACCTATCTACTTTAAGTTGGACGCATTTTATGGAACCTGGGGGTACTTTGAGTTGGACAAATTTTATATCACCTGGGGGTCTTTGGGAGCTATTTTCATAACAGACCGAGACAATATAGGTGTTGAGGACTTTTAAATCCCACTGCTCCCCTCCCAGTGCCCTACCCTCCTCCTTTATCCCCCCTTTCCCTCCCATGGGAATCCTCCCTTGACTATCAGGCATTGCGCCTGTTGGGCCAACGAATAGAAGGAGATACTTCACTAAACTATATCAATAACAGTGCCCCTCCTCAACCCCACCACCACTCAGGCGCACCAGTACCTGTGATTGCTTAACCGCATTTCCTCAATTACCTCAAATTCAATTCCAATTTAGGATTATTCCTTAAGATATTCCACCCTTTTTTATACTGTCAATCAGGCTGTCAGCTTCCTCTATTATCTGAAAATTGCGCCGCTGGTTGTACCAAATGAAGCAAAGCATTGCCTGGAATTTCAATTGGGCTCTGGCTCCAGGTTTGTTTAACTCCACCATCCTTTTACCCAGCTCCCACTGCTTCTGGTCTGTTGTGCGACATTCCGACGAACAGATAGAAAAAGAAAAGTTCTTGGCTGTGTCTGGACCATTCCTCAATGCTGTTGTTAGGATGATTTCTTTGACTGTATATGAGAGAAAAGTTATAAGTATTTTCCTTAGCTTCAGTTTCTGCATATTCCGCTTAAAGGGGTCCCGATGTATCCATTGTATTTCGGGATCCAAATTAATGTTGGGCAAGATTCAGGGTTGCGGGGAACATGGCGGCCACAAGGTAGATGGTTGCGGACTGCCTGAGAAGCGAGGAGAGCAGCCGTACATGAGATCGCTCCCCCACCATCCTCCCCAGCCAAGAAACATAATGGACAAATTGTGAAGGGGAATGGCCACTGTACCTTTTGATGAAGCCATGCAGCGTTAGCTCGGGGAACTGTTCTGGAGCAGGAAGACGGGGCCTGGCGTGGGAGAGGGCCGTGGTGAAGCTGGAATGTCCACGAACAGCACAAGTTCCTCAGAGAAAGCTACAGATGAAAAGAGCAGTGTGATGGAGATTCCAACCAGAGTCCTCAGAGCTATGGGCCCCCACCATGTCAGGGAAGGCTGGACGAGTAGGAAAGGAGGTCTGCTAGCCCAACAGTGCCCCCATATGGAGAAGAGGAGTTCATCATGTCAAGAGAAAGTAGGTGCCATTTCAGACAAGATCTCCAGGTACACTCTGCGCAGTTGGACACTTGGGAAATTGAATGGGGTAAGTCTGGATTTAAACATACCCTCAGTTGTGGTTTTCTCTCGGGTGAAGAAAGGGAAGGCTGTGCTGAAGAGGATGCTATTGAGGAGAATATTCCTTTGCATTTAGAGCTGCTCTGAGCTGGCCAAACAGCAGCCCCTAGATGGTCTGAGAGCACATTCCACAAGAGCTAAGGCTACTACCACTGCTTTGGCTTGCAGTGTGTCTGTGCTTGATATCGGACAGGTTGCAACATGGAAATTAGTGCATATGTTCATGAAGCACTACAGTTTTGACAGCCATGACTGGAGGAAAGACACATCTCCTGCTCTGTCCTGCAGGACTTTTTGGTCTGAGGTTCAGTTCCTGCGGAGGTACTGCTTTGGGATTTATTCTAAGGTGAGGATTCTGTGGTTAGAAGCATCCATCAGAATAAAAGTTTACTTACCTTTAACATTCTATCAGGTGAATATTCTAACCAGACATTCTGCACCCCTCCCACCTCTCTGATCTGTGAAGTGACCTCTTTTTACCATCTAAAAATGTCCAAAAATAAAGAGTACCAACAATTGTACATGCTTCACTGCTGAGTGCACGGAAGCAGAAATAAGAAACTGATGCCAGTGGAAAGGAGTGGCGCTTATATGTGGCTCCACTCTGTCAGTTCTGGGTCCGTACGGGACCAACGCGGAGGCAACTCGGTGACACATTATGCTGCCTAGTGGTGTATAGGAACACTACTGAATACTGATTTCTAAATCTAGGGGTCGATTAGGATGGCGGACGGACTTTGTCCGTTCGCCATCCTGTCGGAGGAAGGGACCGTCCGCCACAGGGTCCCAGGTCCCGTGCGTCAAATTAGGATGCATCCGCCACAGTGGCGGGTGCATCCCGCATTTTTAACATTGCGGCGGGCGGTGCTTTTTAAAGCACAACATGACAGGCACCGCGCGGTGCCTGCCATGTTGTAAGTTGAAACGCAGGGGGTACCATAGGTACCCCCCATGTGCATAGGCCCCAACCCTCCCCCCTTCACCCTGGGGGCCCGCAACGGGCCCCCAAAGCAAAGACCGTATGCCTTTCCGCCGCCGTGGAAAGGCATAGGACCGCCGGCATCGTAATATGGTTGGCAGTGTCTCGCAGACACCGCCACCATATGTAAGCGAAGGCGACCAGCGGAAAAGCCGCGGACGGTCTTGCCGTCAGCCGCGGACCCCTCAGCAATCCTAATGTGACGGGGGTCGTTTCAAGGAGAATGGCAGACAGATTGCCCCCGCCAGCCCGGCGGAGGCAATCCGTCTGCCAATCCTAATCGACCCCCTAGTCTGGTGCCCGGGGAGTATCCTAAGGTGAGGAATCTGCTATTATATAGAGTATCAACCAGAAAGAGTATTACCAAAGATAATTCACTTTTTCTGTTTGAACTTCACCTCTGTGCTTCACAGGAGTAATGCTGCCTTGCGAATGATAATAAAACAAATTTATTAATAATAAGGAATGATTTAAGCTACTAATATGGCTCATTTGCAATATATAATCTATATAAATTAATAAAGGAGGACATAACTGCTAATTGTTAACAATTATAAATAATTGTTTTTGTTCCTTTTCCCTATGATTTAGCAAAACATTTCTCAATGGGGTATACAATAGGGGAACTATTATGACAGTTTTTGGTATAAATAACATAGGTTCCCAGTGGCGCTCTGTGTTTTGTTGCACAATATCCTCTCCAGATAATCACATCATTTTTGCTGTAACAAAGAGAACCAAGAAATGCCTTTCTTGCATTTTATGCATACAACAAAATGTAAGAGGGGTCTCAAATAAACATTTGTAAGTGTTGTGTTGTTACATTAAACATGCAGGTATTATGGTTCTTCAATGGTGGCAGTTATTAGGATGTCTTTAGGGTTAAGGTCATATGACATGCCTTTCGGCCTCTCCATCTATTCTGGAAAGAGAGGTGGAAGTAATTCTACCTGTAGGTGATTTGATGAATGGTTCCCTGTCCTCTGGCTAGGTTCCTAAGTGATGGAAGCAGGCCGTGGTGGTCCCTCTATTAAAACATTTGCTGCTGGATCAGGCTAATCCAGGGAAATTCAGTCCAATGTCTCTACTATTTTTGGTCTCCAAAATCACAGAGAAGTTTGTTAACAGGCAGTTCTCAGCCTACATAGAGAGTAGTAACTCACTACACGTGAAACAATCAGGCTTTTGCACATCACACATCACTGAGTCTGCCTTGTTTCTGGTAGCAGAGTCGATCTGTAAGATTTTTGACCCTGACAGTTCGGCTGCATTCCTATTATTAGATCTTAGTGCCATGCGCGATACTGTGTCCCATAACACCCTACTGGAGAGACTCTGGAACTGTGGCGTGGCAATAAAGCATTGAGCTGGCTCACCTCCTTTTTTGTTGGGGTGCACTTTTTAGGTAGCACAAAAGCTGTACCAGTCAAAGTTGTTTCCAGTGAACCAAGGAGTGCTGCAGGTCTCGTCTTTGAGTCCTACATTGTTTAATGTATACATGCAACCACTTGCGGAGGTCATAGAATGCTGTGGGTTTACCATCATCTCATATGCTGATGACATGCAGCTTATCATCATGCTGTCACAAAATCCTTCCACCATGGCTTATTTCTTTTGTTTCTATCTTGCAGAAGTTGCAAGTTGGATGGACTAGAATTGCCTTAAGCTCAATGCTGGAAAGACCGAGGTGCTGACTCAGTGCAGGGCATGCAATCCAATATCTGGTCTACGGCTTGGTGATCTGAGGAGTTGGGTCTGCTACCTGAGCCTAAAGCTATAGTTAAGAACCTGGGAATTTGGCTGGACAGTAAGCTGTCTGTTGACAGCCAAATCACCTCTGTGGCAGGAAATGTTTTGGTATTTTTATGATGCTAAGTAAGATTCTCTGCCTCCTGCCAGATCCATGTGATTGTGTCAAGGCATGATTACTGAAGCGTGTTGTAGCTGGGGTTTACACAAGAGACTCCAAAGAGTGCAGAATGCTGGTGCTAGTCTTCTTCTGAACTTTCCTAGGCTTACGTCGATGGGGGACGCACCCAAGAAGCTGCACTGGCAGAAGAGACATTTATTGCGCAATGCTATACATATAAAACATTTTCATCCATTTATTCTCATGCACAATATTGAATGATCATTACTTTCCGCTGTTGCCTTTGTTATCGTTTTTTGTTTGTTTCACCTTGTATTCACTTTGCACATTGAGCACTTTCCATTCACGCTAGATGCTACCAATAAATAAGCGCATATATTTCGATATTTTCTAAAATATGAAATACCATCTTTTGGATTATTTAGGTGATATCTTTGCCTGTAATATATTTACACATGCAATACATTGAGCTAATATATTGCACGAATGTTGGAATCTTGTAATTTTAAATGATACCACTTGGGACATTTTTGTAAGCTTTCAACATTATCCCTGTCCCACTGGGTCTATGGGTTTCTCCTGTTGTCTATAACATCACTTCATATGTTGTCATTAAGGTCAAAAGATATGTGACGTCGGTTTCGCCAACCCTGGTATTTTGGTAAATCGATGCCCGCGTCAAAAGTATTAGTCTGTTATCTGTTTCTGCACTGTTTTGGACATGTGTGCATTTCCTAAATTAAGTTATTCAAAATTAAAATGTTCCCTGTAGCGTATGTGTGCAAACTGCAATGATTAAGCGCATGTAGCATATGGTAAACCATATTGTTGTTGGTCTCTACGTGGCAGTCCCCAGGCTAATGAAAGAGTGTCTGGTGTTCTCAAAGGTTGTCTGCATGTCGGTTTACCATGTTCCCTAGCCTTATATTTTACAAACATTTTTAACTATTTTGGATGAATTGCTTATTGCAGGCCGAAGGGTGGTTGCGTCATTTGGAAGGAGCCATGCGTTCAGCGGTCCGGCAGGAGATAATGGAAGCAATCTCAGCGTATGAAGACAAGCCACGCGATCAGTGGCTTTTTGACTACTCTGCCCAGGCGGCTTTAACTGGAAGTCAAATTTGGTGGGCTGCAGATGTTGGAATTGCCTTTGAACGTCTCGAAGAAGGGTTTGAAACGGCGCTTAAAGATTACAATCGCAAGCAGGTATGGACTTTGTTAATGTGTGTGTAGAGTGTATACCTGTACGTGGTCTATGCTTGAGAGAAACTGTCGATTCTGACCGCTTTGTACTTACTCTGGGGCATATCATCAAGGGCATTATCGCCGTTTTATCGTCTTTTTTTGCCGCTAAAGCAGCGATAACCTTAACGCCCTATCAGCAAGGTCACGCTACCGCGTGAATCCTTGCCTTAGCGCCCTTTCCCTTAATGCCCAGCTTTGCATCTCTAATGAGATCAAAGTGGGTGTTCCGTCCAAAAATAACGTGAGAAATGTCGCTAACTGACATTTCTTCTATTAACAATCCTCCCGCTAACGTGCATGGCGATAAGAAAAGTAGCGCTAACCGCGCTTATCGCTACTTTTCTTACGCCTGCTTTCAATCTTACTTAGCCATTATATCCAATGAAAGGTGGATATATATAATGGCTCAGACCACCCTGCCCTATCAGCAAGGTATCGCCTGTCGTTGTGCGATTATTGCTGGATTTCCAGCTGCAATCGCACATTTTGTAGCTATATCTGGTATTTTTATCGCTTTTGAGATAAGCGTAGTTGATAGCGCGCTATCGCAGTGATAAAATACAGCAACAGCCGGCGATAATTGTCCTGGCGCAAAGTGCGCTTAGCGATTATTATTGCCGGTTGTTGCTGATATGCCCCTCTGTTTCTAGGGAAGACTGTACTGTTACTACTTGTGCTATACCACCGTGTGTGTAGGAACCTTGCGAATCTACTGCATGCGTTGCATTTGAATATGTTTGTGTGCGTGAATGAGGAAAACATGCTCTGCTGTTCTTCATCTCATACATGTACTGTGAGTGACGGAAACTTGAGCGGCTACTGTCATATTGCACTGAGTGTAAGTGTGTGAGAGTGAGTGAGTGAGAGAGAAGCTTGAATGGTTGCTTCCCTCGGGGTACCTCTTCTATGTGTGTGACAATTTATCTAAAAGCCAAAACTATTTGCTTTGTCATTGGTTGTCTTTTTTACAATGGGGTGCTTCTCTGGAAGGTATGGTACTCGACCAGGCATGTTTTTCGTCTTTTGCATTGTAGCATCTGCCCTGTTGTGGCCAGTGATTTGAGCAGGTGGTGGCTGTCCTTTATTCGTCACAAAGTGGAATGGGCCTGCTGACCCAGACCACTCTGTGACGGGCGTCATTGATAAACACTCAGCTCTGGGAACTTCATGGCCTTAAACTGAAGCGCCATGTCCGAGGTCATCAGCAACGCTCCCTGTTGTCATGTGGGTGAGGACCAAAAGGCACTTTGCCAGGCTGAGGAGGTCACGCTCACAGGGCTTGTAACATCTTCAGCTCGTCAAACCTCAGCTCAGGCAGCCAGGCATTTGCACATTTAGCACATGTACAGCACAGGGCTGATGGACCTGAACTTAAAGAGTGTTCCTAGGCTGACCTTTGCTCAGCCTGACAGACACCTTTCATGTTTCGAAAAAGATGGGAGGGCGGGCCCCTCCAACATTAAGGACGATCACCCTGCTGCACCTGCCATTTATTTTAGGGTACCTGTCTATGTAGGTGCGAGGAGGCAAGCTACAGTTATGGGGCCTGGTATATACCAAAGCGAGGTATGCCTGTTTGTATTATCTCAATACAGTTGCCTTACTGTATTCCAAATACATATTATTCAAATAAAACAACCTTTCAAAACAATAAACCCTCACAGTGTACAGAAGTTGTAATTGTTAACATCAGGTGGATTTTCATTGTTAGAGACGCTGGTATTAGAAAGCAATCTCGTGATTAGTGAAAAAAAGTTATTTGCCTTGATTGAAACAGCTCATACAGACACCCGTAACTGCTCCATTTAGCACTTGACACATAATAGATTTTTTCAAGGTGTAATATCTCCATTGAAATATAATTATTTTGCAGATTGCTCAGCTGAATGCCCTTATCAACATGCTGCTAGGGGAGCTCACCCCTGGCGACCGTCAGAAGATCATGACAATATGCACAATTGATGTGCACGCCAGAGACGTCGTGGCGAAGCTTATAGCTCAGAAGGTAATTCGTTGCAGGGCAATTACACTAATGCATTTTTAAAAGCATAAAATAAAGAATCCTTTCATTTGTTGAAGACGTATGCGCTTTGCTTACATATGTAAGTGACAGCGTGTTTTGATTCAGTCAAGTTTTTTTTAACGTTTTTTGCCACAAATGTATTACCAGTTAAAGAATTGCATACTCTCAATATGCTTTTGTCTAAATATTTGAAGTCTTTTGGTTCGACGTTTGTGCCAGCTTACAAATAACTTCTGATGGCAAAAAGGAGTCAATTTGAAAAAAATACATTCGGAAGCAGTTTGGCGGGTGGGAGCTGTGTACGTTTGTGGAAATGTCATACAACTTGCGCCATACCTGTTACTCTCTATAAAGGTGCAGGGAAAGGTAAGGGTTAATGTCCAGTGCTTTTCCCAAGCATCCCATTTAGCAAAGTGCATCTTGGATGCCCGTATTTCGTGATCAGGGAACAAAGAATGCGTAGGCCTGATAAGTAGTTGCATATGCATGTCACGTTTTCATATTTTCTCGAGTGTAGAGTGTTTATAAGAGCATGTCTTTCATACAACTCCAACCCGTGGTCAAGTGTATAAAGAACTGTCAACCTATATGTTAGAAGTGGGGGTCCCTAGAAGGCAGCGCTTGTACCCTGTCCACGTAGGGACCCTTCAATATAGTCAGGACGAGCGAGTTCCACGCCCAGAAAACCCCTGCTCACCCCCTTGGTAGCATGGCATTGGCAGTCAGGCTTATTTCAGAGGCAATGTGTAAAGTATTAGCACACAGCACACACAATAACACAGTGAAAACACTACAAAGGGACATCACACCAGTTTTTAAAAAGAAAGTGGGCCCGATTCACAGAACTAACTTAAGACAAAATCCTAAACTTACTACCATTTTGGTATTCACAGAAGGCACTTACTCATTTCGGTATTTACAGCCTGATTCATGAAGTGAAATTGCGCCCGCAATCGCTGCGAAAACGCAAATGCGGGCGCAATTTCCGTAATCGGCATTCAACAAGAAAATAGCGAATTCGCAAACACATATTAGCGAATTCGCTAAAATAATCGCAGAATCCCTGCCGCAGAGCATTAGCGATTCGGAAATAGCGACACACCACGGAATCTGCGAAAATAATAGCGAATTCGCAAAAAAAATCGCTATCGGCATTCAAGAAAATTCGCAATTAGCGAAAAACCCAAAAATCGCTATTTGCACGGCGCAAAATAAGGACAACTCAAAGCAGGTGGTAACCATGAAAGCCATTGACATTTTTTTTCAAAAAACCGTTGTCCTATCACCAACAGGTACTGGCCTGACCTATCACACATAAGGACCATCAGCAGCAGCAGCATTAGGAGTCCCACAATGCCAGGAATGTACATGGTGGTGAGGCGTCGCAGGCTACAGCGATTAGCACGGAGGAGACGCAGGATCCAGGCCAGGATATTCCGCCAGCGGGTCACCTTGCTGGGCCAAACCAGAGAGCAGATATATGCTAAATACAGGCTGAATGGGGAAATGATAATGCAGCTAATACAGGACCTTGACCCCCTGATGCAGCACCCAACAAACCATACCAATGCGGTGCCTACACATGTGCAGGTATTGTGTAGCCTGCACCTCCTGGCCTCCGGAAGCTTCCAGGGGGTAGTAGCGGCTGCTGGGGGAATATCCCAGCCCACCATGTCACGCTGCCTCAACAGTTTTATTGACGCCATGCTCACCCAGCTACACCGTCACATCAAATTCCCCGCCAGCCAACAGGAATTGGACATGACAAAGCTACAATTCTACAATGTAGCCCATTTTCCACATGTGCTCGGATGCATAGACTGTACCCACGTCGCCATCTGCCCACCAGCTGGCATGGAGTATATGTTCCGCAATAGAAAGTGCTACCACTCCCTCAACATCCAGATGGTCTGCAATGCCAAGACATACATCACTGACATCGTCTCACGGTACCCAGGGAGTACCCATGACTCCTTCATCTTCCGGCACAGCGGACTCCACACACGGCTGGTCAGGGGAGAGTTTGGGGAAGGACACCTACTTGGTAAGTACACTTTGATTGAAATGTCACATTGCAAAGATGTAACAGCGCAGCACAGGCAATCACCATCTGCTCCTCTCATTCAGGTGACAGTGGCTACGCCCTCCGTGAATACCTCCTGACCCCATACCTCAACCCTGCTACACCCCAGCAACGGCGCTACAACATTGCTCACATACGGACAAGGAATTGCATAGAAAGGACATTTGGCCTGCTCAAGAGCAGGTTCCGCATACTGCACAAGACAGGTGGGGCCATGTATTACAGTCCTGCAAAGTGCTGCCGCATAGTGGCTGTCTGCGCAATACTACATAACATTGCAACCAAGCGCCGGATACCTGTTGACATCTCTGGCAGTGAATCTGAGGGGGACAACCGGCCACCTGCACATGCGCGCCATGCACAAGGGGAGACCCCAGCAGAAGGGCACAGACGTCGCAACCACATCACAGTGAACAGTTTCTAGTACAACCACTGCCATCACCCCACTAATCAACAATGCATGCAAAATGTAATGATGACACAACGCTAATGTGTGTATGAAAATAAATGTATTTGTTAAATGCACAAAATGAAATATAAGGGTCTGTGCCAAAGTCCAAAATAAAAGTACGTGTTCCATTCACAAAAGTAAATATAAGGGTCTGTGCCAAAGTCCAAAATAAAAGTACGTGTTCCATTCACAAAAGTAAATATAAGGGTCTGTGCCAAAGTTCAAAATAAAAGTACGTGTTCTATTCACAAAAGTAAATATAAGGGTCTGTGCCAAATTAGTCCCACAAACAGTATTACGCCATACTGCTGTGCTTGCCAGGCTTGACCTCAGCCTGTGCCAGTGGTGATTACAGTTCTCTAGGTGTGCCTAGAGCGTGTCCCTCCACAACGCCTCTGAGGGCCTTCCTCCTCCGGGGCGTCAGGCAATGGGGGGGTCCTGGTGCTGCGGGTGGGTAGTGGGGCCTGTGAGGCTGATTGCGAGCTCAGGCTGGACGCCCCCTCACTCGCATCATCACCCCCCACAACAGATGGAATTGGTGGAGGGTGAAGAGCCACGACAGCCGTGGTGAGGGTCTCCAGCACCCTCGTCATGTCCACACTGCACTGGATGACAGTGTGCTGCTGTGTCAGACAGCGCCGCGCCAATAGGGATGTGGCATTTGCCGACACATAGCTTGCCCTGCTGTAGGTGCCAAGCTGGGTCAACAGTTGGCGGTGGTGCCGGCGTTGGCCACCGTACATTCTATTCATGGCACGGGTGTTGGCCTCCACGGCTGCAGCAATGCGGGCCATTCCATTGCCCACACCGGCCAGGTCGGCCCTCATGCCTTCAATGTTGGTAGCAACACATGCCACGTTGCGGCCAATGTTGTATAGTTGGAGGTGAATTGCCCCCTGCTGCCGTGCCTGGCGCTGGTGTATGCGCAGCATCCGTCGCTCGATGCTGAGCCGCGCCTGTCCATCACCATTGGCCCGCCTGGTAGCAGCTGCGGAGCGCTGGCGTGACCTGCCACGCCTGCCCTGCTGGCCGGATTGTGAGGCTGGGGGCTGAGTGGACAGTGGCGCAGCCCCGGATGTTGAGGCGCCAGCTGCTGGGGGTAGGGCCACCGGTGTTGCAGGTGTGCTCGTCGCAGGGGGTGTGCCTGCTGGTGTGGCTGTAGCTGTCGCTGCAGGGGCCACAGGTGTGACTGACCTGGCTGCAGCTCTGGGAGGAGCAGCGGTGGCAGGGTGCATAATGGGGGCTGCCATGGCAGCGGATGAGGGCGCTGCAGCAGTTGCAGGTGGGACGCTGCTGGTGGTAGTTGCTGGTGGTACAGTTGCAGCGGAAGGGGCTGGTGCCTGGGTAGGTGTTGGCTCCTCCAGGACGCTGTCGTCGATCACCAGCCTGTCACTGTCACTGGTATCGCCACCTGTGGGGGTAAGTGGAGGACCATTAGTTGTATGCAACTGGCAGACGTGCAGTTGCTACATGCATGCTGGGTGACATTCCCTGAATGGCAGTGGCTTTGTGTGCATTGGGTCCTGACTGGCTGCATTGTGGTACTACTACATTGTGGCCAGACTACATCTCCCACAATGCTTCAGGACAATCCTTGATGTGCAACAATTACATGCCTATGGGACATTGGGGGAGCCTATTTGGTCATGGACATCCCTAGGGGGCAGGGTCGCAGTCGCATGCCACTTACCTTGGGTGTCTTGTGTGGGGACGGATGAGTCCAGTGCAGTGAAACCCACACAGGCCTCCCTCTCCAGGGTGTTTTCAACCTGGTCTTCCAGGGCGGTGTTCGGTGGTACCGTCGGACCTCCTCCTCCTGTGCCCGAGGACTCCCCAAGGCGCGCCGCCACCTTCTCCTTGGCACGGCCTCGGAGGTCGTACCACCGCTTTTTAAGTTCTTCCAGGGACCTGGCCGCCACTCCCACCGAGTTTACTGCAGAGGCTATCCCCTGCCAAATGCGCCTCTTCTCCATTTCTGGGACCCTCCTGGAATTGGCACCGAACAGTTGGTCGTGGTTAGCCACAACTCCCTCGATAAGGTGCTCCAGCTCCTGCTCGGAGAACTTGAGCTTTCGCTTTCTCCCAGACGAGCTGCTGGTCCCTGGTGCAGCTTCCTCAGCCATGGTATGGGTTGTGGCTCAGTGGATGACTCTACTAGCCAAGATGTGCAGCAGCTCTTCTATGTGCTCCCTGTCTCTCTGCCTCAATGTGCAAAATGGTGCTGGGAACCGGCAGCTTCCTGGTTGTGATGTCATCACTGGGCTCGAAATGCGACTTCCCGTTTTCCCGATCTCGCGAGTTTGCGATCTCGCAAATAGCGATATCGCTAATAGCGATATCGCTATTTGCGAGATCGCAGTCCAGCCGCGGCTAGGCCGAAATTGCGATTAATCTGCGATTAATCGCAATTTCGATCGGATCGCTATCTGATTTTGCGATCGCGTGCGAATCGCTTTTTTTTATCGCAATTCTTCATGAATTCGGATTTGCGATTTCTGAATAGCGATTCGCTATTTTTCGCTATTTCAGAATCGCAAATGCCGATTTTCATGAATATGGCGGTTAGTGTTTTTTAGAGCCTCCCTCAGAGCCAATGCCATCTGTTTCCCCCTCCTTGATCTAAGCAGGAAGGTAATGGGGTTAGGCAGGCCCAGGAGAGTGTAGGATGGAAAGCAAAATATTTGAGTTTCGATGTTGTCCAAAACCTGTTGCCAATAATGTGACAGCTTGGGGCATTCCCATAGTAGATGGGTCAAAGTACCCAACGAACCACAGGCCCTCCAGCATAGGGGGCTACGTGCTGGATTGCCTTTGTGAAGCCGTGGAGGTGTCAAGTACCAATAAGTTACTATTTTTGTTGCAGTTACTATATTAGCGACACTATGTGCGGAATGGCGAGCCCTGAAGTATATATCCTGCCATTCCTTTGGCAATAACGTCCTGCCCAGTTCCCTTTCCCATCTCTGCTGACTAAGTGTTTTCTCAGAACTGGGACCTTCACGGATTAGTTTGTAAAGGTCCGTCATCAGTCGAGCATCCATGTGTCTAGTGAGTAGCCATTTTTCAAATGACGTAAGCTGTCTCTCTACCCCCCAACGTACCTCTGACTGCAGTGCCCAGTGCCTAATTTGTTGGTAACTGTAGCATTCTTTTTCAGGAAGATTATGCTGCGCCCGTAGGTCATTAAAAAGCAACGGCCCTTCCACATCGAAGAAGTGGCCTACTGAATTGCAACCTGCGTGAAGTTAATTGCATTAATTCCCAGAGTAAAGTCGTGATTATTGAATATAGGCGTGATTGGTCATGGAACTGTTGTGAGCCCTCGTGAGACAGCCACTCTGTCCCAAGCCAACATGGTGGAATGCGTCACCTTGGGTAGGTACAGATTGCGCGGTTTGGCCGATTTGGTGAGGAAGGGACCCCCCCACAGTGGTTGCTTAGGTAGTGCCCTGTCCATGAACAGCCAGTGCTTCTCGGACTCTGGCTGAGGCCATTCGACCAGAGCACACAACTACACTGTCCAATAGTGCTCGAGCAGGTTTGGAATTGCCAGTCCCCCTCTGTTGGAGTTCCGTCACTTAAATCTATGCGCATCCTGGGATACTGGTCTCGCCATATGAAGCATTCTAGATTTGTCTGTAGTGTGCGCAGCACCCCTGGAGGAGGTGCCACAGGGAGGGCCTGGAATATATATATCGTTTTAGGTAATACTGTCATTTTAATGGCTTCGACACGGCCCAGCCAGTACAGCGAGTATGGTCGCCATTGACGGAGGCAGTCACGGATCTGCCACAGCAATGCTGTGTAGTTCAAGGAGACAGTGCTTTGAATATTGCTTGCAAGTTGCAAACCTACGTATGGAACAGATTCCTGAGCCCATTGAAGGTGGTGTGCGTGTTTAAGGAAGTCCAACGTGGCTGGAATGAGTCAGACCTAGAGCCAGGGACTTACTGACATTCATCTTGAATCCAGATGGGGGCACAAAGATTCCAAGCTCCTCCAACAAGGCAGGTAGCGACTGCTCCGGTTGCTCCAGGGCGTCCACCACGTTGTCAGCGTAAGGCTGATTTTGTGGTCATCTCCTCCAAACTTTACTCCGGAGATTGAGGGGTCATCAAGCACTCTTTGCACCATGAGCTTCATGTTTAGAGTGAATAAGAGCGGTGAGAGAGGGCACCCCTGTCTCGTCCCTTGTTGTATTGGGAAGAGGCCGAGACAACTCCATTCACCCAGGTCAGTGGAGTGCGCTTGGTGTAGCTAGCGAAGACCCACTTAACAAAACGGTCTGGAAGACTGAAGTGAAGTACAGTAGCTTTGAGATAGGGCCAATGTACCCATTCAAACGCCTTCTAAGCATCTACTGAGAGGACCATGCGCTCGTCCTGGAAATGCTCCAATTTATCTATTATATGAAGTAGACGTTTAGTGTTGTCAGAGCACTGGCGTCCCGGTACAAAGCCAGACTGGTCTGGGTCGATTAACCCAGGAAGGCAGGACGAGAACCTCTGTGCCAGAATCCCTGTGAATATTTTAAGGTCTACGCTAAGGAGGGAGATAGGGCGGTAGGAAGCGCAGTTCCACTTGTCCTTCCCCAGTTAAGGTATGACCGTGACTAACGCCTCTAGCTTCGAGGGTGGAATAGGAGAGGACGAATCAATTGAGTTGAATACCCTCACTAGCAGTGGGGCCAGGGTAGTACAGAAAAAGGGAGGAGAATCCGCCCGGACCCGGAGACTTAAGTGGTTTTAGTCGTGATATGGCAGATATAACTTCCTCGAGTTTGAATGGTGCTTCGAGGTCCTCCACTTGACTAGGAACTAGCCTGGTAGTGTTCACACCCTACAGCTATTGCATAGGTGCCATTTCAGGGAGTTCCTGCGCCTTGTACAGGTATGCGTAATATTGTCGAAAGCTATCCGCAATGCCCTGATTAGAGGCCTGCTCCTGCCTGGAGTGATCTATAATCAGTGGGACATTAGACAATTGCCACTGCGAGCGCAGCTTATTGGCCAAAAGTCTCCTATATCTGTCCGCTTTGGAATAAAATGCATGCCGAAGCCGCAGTCCAGCGTGCTTAGCCCTATCAATGTCCAAGCGTTCAAGCTGGGCTCTCGCGCTGGTAATTGTTTCCAGACCCTGGGAGCACCAGTTCTTTTGTGTATTCTCTCTAGTTCTACAACCGCATCTGGGAGTTGCTCATTTTTTCCCTCTGAGATTTGTTGTCATGCGCAGCTATAGCTAGAAACTCCCTCCTCACTTCAATGTGTACCACAACATGGCAATGAGGGTGTCCGGTGTATCATTATTGGCCAAGTAATCCACTATAGTCTGAGTAATATGCTGAACCACCGTGGGGCGTTGTAACATCGTCTCTCTTAATCTCCACAGCCGACGAGTAGGGAATTGACAAGAGAGGGCTAAAGATATGTGCACTGCCCAATGATCCGACAGTGCACAAGGAAGAATCTCGACCTGTTGAGTTTGTTGGGATATCTCGTCAGTGGCCAGTAAGTAAAGGATTCTGGCATACTTCTTGTGAGGGTGGGAGTAGAACATGTACTCTCTTGACGTTGGATGTCAGGCCCTCCATATATCTGTCAGTTCCATCTCCCGTAGCATCTGTCTCCCTTTTTCAGTAAGAGCCCCCATCTGGCCATACCGCTGGGCCGATCTATCCATATTGTGATCAAGGATAAGATTGATATCCCGTCCAATGTTTAGTGATCTGTCTGGGGATTCGGCCACTCTATTTACCACCTCGTAAAGAAACTCCTCCTGGTTGGTATCCAGGCACAGGCGTTTGTCCCGCTCACCAACTTGACAATGAAATGGTTGAAAACTACGGATTGTGTACTATCTGACAAAGCGTGGGCAAGTATACTGGAGCATCCAAAGCGAGTGTCCCGCAACGCCAAATTCAAATTTATACAAAGCATGGTCCTGCACAAATCTAATTTAACCCCGCGCCAACTACACCGCATGTTTCCAGACACCCAACACTGCTGTCCTCATTGCAAATCTGAGGAAATGGGCTACGTACACATGCTATTGGCTTGCCCCCAACTTAGTAACTATTGGGAGGGTGTGCAAGGTGCAGTTGGGGAGGTTATGCACTTACAGATTAAAGACAATATAACTGAATGCTTACTGGGGCTAAAAAGATCGACTTCGTTTCCTAGATCTTGCCTTTAAACTAGTTATACATGCTATTACCATGTGGTGGAAATCCACGAAACCCCCTGCGCTATCCACATGGTATGATGAGGTGGTAGGCTGGAGTAGCACAGAGAGTGCGGCAATCAAACCAGAAGAGGCACGAGGGTTGCGCAAACAGCCAATTTCAATGGAATGGGGCACCACTCTGGTGGGGTTTGAAGCGCTGGCGCTCTTCCCGCGCCACTCTACCCCAACCCCATAGTAGAGACCATTATGTGCTGCACTAGGAGGTGCAATTACGGAGCGAAAAGAAGACATATAAACCCACACAACACTAAAGGAATTGGTGAGGGATAACTACACAAGCAGTTTCCAGGATAGACAAAGTAGACCTGGCGGGCCAGAACGTGGGAGAGGGAGGGCGGGCTAAAGGGGTATTGTTAGAAGTTATGCTGATAACCTACTCAAATCATTACCTTTTTCTTACAAATGCAGCATGCAAAATGTTTTTGTGTTTATAATATAACTTTGGGTGTGCCTGCATGCACGTACCATAATGCACCTACTAACATGTGCTAGAAGTACGAAAACAGAAAATACCAAAATGCAATGTTTTATAACAACTGGCAAATTCTATATGGTAATCAATAAAGTTTGTTTTCAAAATAAAAAAAGGGGGCGTGTCCAAGACAGCGACTGCATAGGATGTGCTTTGCCGTCCCTCCGGCCCGCCGAATACTATAGCTCTTTAATCGCACTCCATCTGTCATCCTTGGAGGCGGGGGACACTCACACTGTTTGGCTGGCATTCAGCAACTGCCCATTGAGTGCCTGGCTGGCAGCTGCGACCTCGTCAAGTGAAGAAAAGGGCCGCATGGTTGCCGATCACAGAGCTCAGCGAAGGAGCCCAACTGCTGCACTTCACCGAGGAGTGGCCGAGGACCAGAGTTCGGGCCCTCCCCAGCTGCCGAGGCCTGCCCGCGGCCTCTTTGAGATATCCCTCGCCCCCTGGGGGCTCAAGGTACTTTCCAGCACGCTACTCCCCCCGCCGCGATGAAGGTTCTGCTGGCATTGGCTTGGCCCTGCAAAGCCCTGACGACTGCAGCATAGTACCCCCGCAGTAGTGCCTCACCTGATTCCTGCGGTTCCTCTGTGTGGGGGCTGGCTGCACAGAGACCTGGGATAGTGCTGTGCCTCCCTACTGTCCGCTTTACCCCCCTGGGAGCGTTTGCATTGAGGCGGGGTCGGCACCTGTGGACCAACATTAGCTGAGGAGGTGGGGGCACCCGCCACTCCCTCTGGGCCTTGTCTGAAGGGAGGCCTGCTCCTGGGCCCACCCCTCATTAGCCCTGCATATTTCACCCGCTTGCTGACTCCCTTCTACGGATCCTGATCTCCTGCTGCGCAGGATCGGTCCTTGGGAGCGGCCTTGCATATCGGCCCGATCTATTGCGGGGACCTCATCGCGCCAGCTGCAGGGGAGCCTCTCAGACTCCAGGGGATGCCTGCGAGGGGCCTGCTGATCTTTGGCACTGAGGGCGCAGCGGGGGGAGTGCCACATAAGGTTGAAGCGGCTCAGGAGATGGTAACTCAAGCATGCGGTGAAGCGCACCCCCCCCCACGGCTCTGAAACTTACTGCGATTTGTTTGCACGGGTGGACAGTGAGCCTGTCCTAACCTGCGCTGTTGTTTCCACAGTGGAGTGGTAGGCCCTGACGCTATTCATCTGAGCACCCAGCGGATGCGTCCAAGCGCACACCAGACAGGCCTGCAGGCAGGATCTACGAGTTCCCCTACAGGAACAGCGACCGGCCCTGCCCCATTTGTAGTGCACTTAATCTCCTCGTGCCCAGGGTCCTGTTCATCCACCCCCAGCGCCCACCCCATCCAAGTCCTACGTTTTAACGCGGCCTCAGGCGTCACTTGGTGGTGAAGCCCCATCAAACAGGGTTTACTGGGATTTAGGCCCCTATGGCGTCTGGCCGGCCTAGGAAGGATCGCTTAGTAAAAGACATGCTACAGGCCAAGACCACGAGTCAGGGAACGGAGATGGTGGCAGGGGCAACGGACAGAGCAGATGCACTGGCCACGAAGGACTTCATGACCTCGATCTTCTCTGCACTTGAGGATCTTCAGGAACTCAAGGACCAACTGGCAGTGGATCTCTGTGACATCCGCTGCGGTGTCTTAGAGATAGTAGACCGGGTTGCGACGTTGGAGGAGCACGAAAATTGGTGCGACAAAGAACTCAAAATGATACAACAGGAAATTCTCCTTCTCAAAGAGCAGCATGTTGAACTACAGGGGCAGGCGGAGGACTTAGAGAACCGCTCCCGCCGCAACAACGTACGTATCCGCGGAGGGGAGGAAGGTGATATTGGGGAATTTGTCCAAGACCTTTTTCTACATATCCTAGGTCCGGAACACACAACTGAGATTCAAATCGATAGAGTGCACCGGATTGGCTTGCCCCGCCGGAATACTGTGCCTCCACCGGACATCCAAGCTTGTGTTCACAATTTCCAACTGAAAGAACTTATCCTATGCAAAGCCAGAGATTTGCGCCCTCTACAATTCCACGGCCTACTCCAATGCTTTATCAGGACCTCTCTGCGGTCACATTGTTCAAACGGCGAGAATTGCGGACCATCACTCAACACCTGAGGGAAAAATTGATCCCCTATGCTTGGGGCCATCCCTTCAGCATCATCTTTAAATTCGACGGGAAACTATGCCAACTGAGATCTTTACAAGAAGCCTCCGTCCTTCTGGTCTTCCGCCTCCGGCCCGTCACGTCCATAAAAGGCGTTCACGTCCAGCAGCAACAGACCAGACCACTGGTGCACCGTGGGCAAGCCCTCCTCACCGCCCAATGGGCCAGACGCAGCAGCATGAGCGAAAGAGATGGAAAACGTTCTAGCCTCACTGGCCGGCAGACTTGCAAATACATCCTCCGCCTGATCCTCTTACCTAGCTCAAACATGGAATTCTCAACTCTGGCGGGCCGGAGGGCCGTCACCCTTATGTCTACGTGGACCTGATTCGTCACCACACTCCCAAACTGTGTTTCTATGACTAACATGTGTTGTTCCCGCACTGTTGCCGATTTTCCCTTTATGATACAGAGACTGGCCGGTCCATGATTGGTCTAATAACGCCCTTGCTATTCATGCTGTTTTGTTTTTGGGGTTGTTTTTTCCTTTTTGGGGCAGGGTGGGTCCTATCCTCAGTGAGTCCTTTAGTCAGCTGCGTACAGAATGACCGCACACACCTGGCTATTCCCATCCACCATGTTCTCTCTGCCCTCTTTCTACCTTGGGGCAGCACGCCCTCTCATAGAACTCACCTAACTCCTCCCTTCCCATCTGGATCTTCAAATAATCAGTCTCAACTTTCGGGGTCTTAACAACCCAATTAAGCAGGGGGCTGTCTTATCCCTATTGGAAAATTCAGGGGGGAGCCGTATGCCTCATCCAAGAAACCCACCTATTACAAACTGATACCCACCGCTTGCGCCACAGTCACTTTGATTTCCAGAACTAGTCGTCTACAAACAATAAACGAGGAGGGGTGGATATGCTAGTGGCTAAGCATTTTAGAGGCACTGTAGTAGGGACTCTCTCGAAGATTAAAGGGCACCTTCTAGCACTGCGACTCCAATTCGGTTCTTCCTCCTGCACTATTGCTTCCATCTACTCCCCTAATGATCGCTTGCTCGAGGCCTGCGCTGAGGTGTTGCATTTTCCTGATCCTGTGGTGGTGGTGGGTGGTGACCTCAATCTTGTGATGAACGGGGAGCTGGATCGTTCTGGCTCCCGCACCGGGGGCGCGAGCACCTTCGCAGCAAAAGGAGGGGATTGGTTGCGCGATGCGGGGGTTAGGGATGCCTGTCGCTGCTTACATCCAGACGAGAAGGATTTTTCATATTATTGGGCCACACACAAGACATATGCCCATCTTGACCATTCCCTAGTCACCCCAGCTGCCTGGACCCTGGTTACGGAGTCTACTATTGAAGCGAAGGCCCTCTATGACCACCCGCACATTACACTGTCCATGCGCTTCCCCCCTGAGCGTTCTGCTTCAGCCCCGCGATGGCACCTGCAAGATTCACTGCTTAGGTTCCCAGAAGTAGTTGTGGTATCAGGCGATGCATCACTGACTATATAGCATCTAATGAAAGGGTAGACACACCACTCTCCTCAGTATGGGAGGCGCTTAAATTGGTTGCGCGAGGAGCTCTCATAGCTAAGGCCGCCTATGAGAATAAGATCAGATGTACGAAACGCACAGAACTAGAGGCTACAGTTAAAGAATTAGAGGCCATACATAAACGCACAGGTACTTCCCAAATATGGCGGCAACTGGAGAAAGAGCGCCTTCAGCTCCTCCATCTTGATCTAGACCAAGCCGAACATGCAGTGGTTCACCTGAAACACAAGTACTTTGTCGGCTTCAGTAAAGGAGGCCGCATGTTAGCCCATTGCCTGCGCAGCCAGCAAGAGGCCCACTCGGTTACAATGCTCCACGATGAGACTGGTCAATCCCTCTCCGGTGATGCCCACATAGTATCGACCTTTCGATCCTTTTTATAGATCACTCTATGTGGCAAAACTCTCTCTGCGATCTGATCCCTCTGACTACCTCAAAGCAGCTGCGGAGACACCCTTGTCTACAGGCGAGGCTGACGCCATGGAGGAGCCTATCTGCATAGAAGAAGTGATATCTGCGATCGCCAATCTGAAGTTACAGAAGGCCCCAGGACCTGATGGTTTCAGTGCCCTTTTTTATAAATTCTATTGCGCTGAACTCGCCCCATTGCTAACCCGCTTGTTTAACTCTTTTGCGGACACTGGGTCCCTCACTCCCTTCATGCTGCAAGCCTCTATTTTAGTTATCCTCAAACCAGGTAAGGACCCGGAGCTTTGCAGTTCCAACTGGCAGATCTCTTCACTGAATATAGATGCCAAATTGTTCTCTAGTATACTAGCACACAGGCTAAGCCCCCATATGCCGGACCTTATTGACCCGGACCAGTCCGGTTTTATCCCAGGAAGGCAATGTGGGGACAATACCAAACGCATTTGTCACCTAATTGATAAGGTGCACCGGTAAGAAGAAGAAGCCCTTCTTCCAGCGATTGACGCGGAGAAGGCATTTGATTGCGTGCACTGGCTGTACATCTTCACGACTCTCGAGCACTTTGGTCTGGGACCACGGTTCTGACGCTGGATCGCAAGCATTTACAGCGCACCTCAGGCGGCTATTCAGGTCAATGGCGTACTCTCTGATCACTTTGAAGTAGGGTGAGGAACACGGCAGGGTTGCCTCCTTTGCCCCCTGCTTTTTGCCCTATATATGGAGCCTTTGGCCCAGCGACTCCGAGACAACCCCCTTGCGTGTGGCATCCCATTTGGCTTAGACCTGCATCTCATTAGCTTATACACTGACTACCTTCTTTTTTCGGTGGCACACCCTCTGTCCTCTCTGCAGACTATTGAGGACGACCTCCAGACATTTAGTCAGTTCTCCGGCTTTAAAATCAACATGCAGAAGTCACAAGTACTCAATCTCACCGCTTATCAACTGACGGTGGAGACTCTCCAGAATTGCTTTGCCTTTGACTGAGTGTTGGAAGGAATTACATACCTGGGGATGGTCCTCCACAAAAGTCTTGCGAAAACTGCAGAGGTGAACTACTCGTCCCTAATAACATGGATCCGCACAGATATACACCAATGGCGTTGCCTTCCCCTGACTTGGTTTGAGAGACTGTCTGCGGTTAAAATGAATGTACTGCCGCATGCTCTATATTTATCCAAATACTACCATTAGAACCCCTGCCACACGCCCTGTGACAGATACAATCAGCAATTGAAGGGTTTGTCTGGGGCCTAATTGAGCTGCGATTACGTAAAACTCAGATTCAACGGCCTAAGAAGTATGGGGTTTAGCCTTCCCTAATATCATTCGATACTTTCATGCCTCGCATATGCGTTATTTTATGGAGTGGAATCGCCCCATGACTGAGAAATATTGGGTATTCATGGACCAGAGAGTAGCGGGCCATCACATTTGGTGCGATGCCTGGATGCCGAGACCGGCCCACACTTGGGGCCTCTATTCCTCTCTCGTCATGCGTCCCACAATGCTCGCATCGGACAGCGTCTCCCGGAGGGCCAACCTGACCGCATTCCCCTTTCCCTTGACCCTGCTTTTCTTGAACCCCGCCTTTCAGCCAGGGATGAATAATGGGGCTGCCACACATTGGATTGAAGGGGGTTGTAAACGCTTGGGGTATCTATTTGACCTTCGGGCCTTATCCCCTTTACGAAACTCCAATCATTGTATAATCTGTCTGCGACCGATTTTTATTTGCATTCCCAGATGATACACTGGATCTCTGGGGCCGAGACGCGATCCCTCACATTCCGTCTGATATTGCCATTTGAGAAATTGAGAATTAGCAAAAAGGACGACAAACGCCTTATTTTGGAAATTTACTCCTTCCTTACCACAGCCCTTCCTAGGGCTCGCACTGCCGGACAGAAACTCGAAACATGAAACCTCGAACATTTTCATAGTGCCGGGTGGTCAACCCCATGGAAAGGCGTAAGATGTCAGCAGGATCCATTTAGCATCCCGGCCCGCCCAGGCCCCATACAGTAACATCCCAGGAGCATACAATTACAAGCTCTTGCAGCCGTCCGAACGACAGTGGCAGTTTTCGACACACACACGGATTTCCACATAAGACACTGTTGCAGGGGTGAAGGGGCTGAAGGATGGGCACGGAGACCAGACCTTGGTAGGTAGGGCTTTATTTTTATAAAAGCTTTCTTTTTCCGCTGGGATAGTCTTTCTCTAGCCAATATTGCTGGGTTGACTCCTCCTGCACTCGGGTGGGGTCTTCGGCTTTCTTTCTTGGGGTCCTCGTCGGTCCACTCCTCCTTAGTTACAGCACCGTAGGACATGCGTGGAGAGAGAACGAGGTCCAGTTAGGTACAGACCTTTTTTTGTATTTTCCCAGGGAAAACCGGGGTGTGATGGGGCACCGTGAAACGTGTATGTTACAGATATATACACGTGGTGAGGATTTTTGTGAGGAGAGGGTGTAAAGGTAATCAGGGAAAGGTTAGGGAGGGGAGCACACAGAGTATTTACACAATGTGACGTTTGAGCAGTACAGTGCTATGCGCTCTTGTCACTACTGAGGGGCGCCTCCCCTCCTCCCGAGCCAGCCCGTTACCCGCTCCCGTACCTGGCTAAGCCACACTCCACTGTGAGTGTGGCTGGGCGAATCGTGGTGACGGTGGCCTCCTGGCTCTGCAACCTCCTCCGCTCGAGCCTTGTCTTGTCCTTCTTCCGCCTCTTCTTCGCGCTGCGTTTCTCCACCTGGTTCTTCTTTTCTCCACATTTCTTCTCCCGACTCTCGATTCCACTCCAAACTCGCTCTTCCGGTGTCATCACACGCCAGTCTTGCTATTTCCTTTCTTTTGACCAATCCGGTCATGTAGACGTCATGCAGTGGCGTATCTTCCTCCTTTTTAGATACGCCCAATTAAAGGAACCCTCCTGTTCTTCTCCGACGGTCTCGTTCCACATGAATTGGGAGTCCGGATTCCACTTGTCCTGATGTAAAGGAAAAGAGGGGGGCAGCCATGTCAGTGAGCCACCAGTCCACAACAGGGGTCACCCCTTCAGTCGGCAGGTGTTCCCTGCTACAGACACCAAATACCTAAAAAACAATGACAGAAATCACAGGCCTGTCTTTCTCAGAAGATGAGGTAGACAGGGTCATAGCATCCATGCTACCACATACTGGGACTCCTAACAGAGAGAACAACAAAGCCAGTCAGTGCTGGGATGAACTAACTGAGCTCAAACGCACACAAATAAAGACCTTTATTCATGGTGTAATGATGGCAGAGTACCTTAGAGGCAACATGGCACCAAGAGGCTTAATCGTACGGAATGAACCATTTATCTTCCAGAAAGACAAACAATTAAAAAAAGATTGGTCACTAATTTCGTGGCATTGCACCAGAGATTGGTTAGTGTTAATAATTAAAACAGCAGCACAACTCTCAGAAGCTCTCAAAGAAAAGATACACCCTTTAGAGGACCGCTTGAAGTCCTACCAAACCCCTAGCAAATTGAAAAAATAATTAGAGGAACTAAACAAAAGCATGACTGAGTTTGAAATAGGGCTAAAAGATACGAAATACGTCAAACTAGGGAAAGACCAGAAATCTTTTTCACCAGAAAAAGGGTACTTGTACACTAAAGATGACTATGTACCCAGCGGTAGAAAATCAGGCTACAACTCAGATAGCGATGGCACTGATTCAGGCTCTGACAGCTCAGGCTCATCGGGCTACAACCGCGTCAACAATCGGAGACCAAGAAGAGGACGCAATGCAACCAGATACCAGAGGGGCCAACCATTGAATTGACAATCCTACATGGGTCCCCAACCATACAGACCTCCACCACTCTTCTTTTATGGGCCACCCCAGTACCCCCAAACATACCATCAACAATTTCAACATTGGGAACAGGGACAAGACCAACGTAGCCAGCCTTTTTTCGGCTGAGGCAAGACCACACAACGAGGAAGAAACAGAAAAGGACAACAACTACAATGGGCACAACCCTTGGAAACGGCAAGGAGCCACACACGGAGCATGGGTCCACTGGAACCAACAACAAGCAACAACCCAGTCAAGTTGTGAATATATCAGACACAACATTAACACCAATACAAATACAAGTCCTTGAGAAAGGCCTGGGTTTTGTGCCTACACCATCAGTTGACAGATTTAAACTCTGTTGCAAGCTCAAAGAGTTTGTAAGGAAAATAAAACTAGAAGTTTTCTTCAGGGACAAGGAACCCAAAGAAGTACAAAGAAGCGACACCGGATAGAAAAATAAATCCAACTTTACGCCACAACAAATACACTTACCTGTCCTTGCTTTTGAGAAAGCTGTCATGAAGGAAGTGAAGGAATTGGATCCAAAAACCATCAAGGTAATCCAAAATACAAGCAACACCGAACGTGCAGCTATACAAGAACTTGCCCACAATGAAACCATTACTGTTAAACCAGCCGATAAGGGAGGAGCGATAGTCCTCCAGAACTCACGGGACTACAGAAACGAACGTCTCCGCTATTAGCAGACAAAAGGAACTATGCCCGCATCACAGAGGACCCAACCGAACGACTCCGGATCAACATTGCCTTCCTCATCGAGGAATCAACAACCAATGATTGGTTGAGTAAAAAAGAAGCTGAATTCCTAGTCAACAGCAAACAAATCACTCCCTACTTCTACACCATCCCTAAAATCCACAAAAATCTAGACAAACCACCAGGGAGACCCATTGTGTCTGGCATAAGCTAAATTTTAGAACCTTTATCGAAATTTGCTGATGCCTTTTTAAAACCAATCGTTCAACAAACAGACACCTACCTACAAGATACAAAAGCGGTCTTGTGTCTCTTAAAAGACCTAGGTTTTGACCCCACATCGAATATATTGAGCAGTTTAGATGAGGAGAGTCTTTATATTAGCCTCCCCCATAAAGAAACCCTGGAGATCCTGGAAGAGGTTCTATTTGAAGTAGACTGGCCTTATCACACACCCAGACATGTGGTACTTGAATGTTGTAGATTAGCACTAACAGAAAACTTTTTTCGTTTTGCGAACACCCTGTTCCGCCAACAGCATGGCACGAGCATGGGCAGCACATTTGCTCCAAGTGTGGCGGATCTGTATGTATATCATCTAGAAAAACATAGGATCCTGAATGCCAATAACCCCCACTTACATCATATTTAAATGTGGAAGAGATATATAGACGATGTTCTATTGATTTGGCAAGGTACTGAAGATGAAGCAAATAGCTTCTTCCTTTGGCTCAACACACAAGACAGCTATTTGAAATTCACATACACAATGAGCAGGTCACATCTAGTGTTCTTGGACCTCAACATCTGGGCTAGACAAGGTATGCTAGCGACCACGACACATTTCAAACCCACTGCTAAGATCTGCTTTTTGACATACGACAGCTTCCACCCCAGACACCTCAACCAGAACCTTCCATTCGGGCAATTCCTTAGACTTAGAAGGAATTGCACTGACAAACAGGACTACATAACACAGGCTAAGGAACTGAGCAACAAACTCATGACCCGTAACTACCCCAAACACCTGGTTACAAAAGCAAAAAAGAGAGCAGGCAACAATAATAGAGAATCCCTACTGGATCCTAAAGTAACCAATGACACAGTAAACAAAATACCCATATGCATCACCACCTTTAACACAGAATCTGACCAAGTCACCAAGATAGTGAAAAAACATTGGAAGACTCTGAACAGTGGCGGACTTGATATACCTACACCTATGTTCAGCCACAGACGTGGACTGAACTTGAAAAATCAACTGGTACACACACTAGACCAAGACCCACAGGCACACAAGAAAATAACACCCAGAGACTACACCCTTTACCAGCAGGACATTACCCCTGCAGTAATTGCAGTGTGTGCCACCTGACCACAGCCACCAAAAAAGTTACCCTAAATAACAACACAACGTGGGAATTACATCAGTTTACCAACTGCAATACAACAGGAGTTATCTATTTGATTACCTGCACATGCAACCTACACTATGTATGAATGACGACGAGGAAGGTGAGCACAGTTATAGTGGAGCACAGAAGAAACATTCGATGCAAACATGCAACCACGAGAATGACAAGTCACTTCATTGAGAAACAACAAACACCCAATGATCTCAAATGGGTAGTGTTGGAACACATTAAGCAGAAAGAGAACCTTGAGAAAACACTACATGAACGCGAACAGGGATGGGTGTTTAAACTCCACACCGACACACAAGGACTCAATGACGATATACCTTGGGGCGCTTTCTCCTAAAAAACAGATCCAGATTTGCCAGCCCTTTCACAAATCTGTACCCTCCTGTAAAAGCATCCCATACTCTGCGATCCGCACTAAGGGCACAATGTAGGGTGCTGCCCGCAACCCCACAATACCATCTGTAGCTAACACCATGCCCCGATAAAACCTATGGAATAATATTTGGTATTTCCAATAAACCAGATACAGGGTAGGTTCACACTACACAATGCTCCCAGAGTAACGTTAACTAACCCATAATACAACTACCTGTTGATCTACTGCGATAGATGTATACACAATGTTTGATCACCAATAGAAAGTAATCTATCCTAGGTATTGTCTAAAACAAATCTGAGACAAATACTTATTTTTACATAAACTCCTGTGCCAGCCCAAGGTTGGCTCTGATGTCATCACCAACAGGGCAAATTCCCAAAATCGCAATATTTATATGTTGAAATAATTAAGCTCCGCCAAAAATCACAATATTTATGTGTTTAATTTATTAAGCTACACAAAAAAATCACCATCTATTCCCCAATCATGATCGGGATTTTACCGCAACCAACCCAAGATGGCCGTCACACTTGCCAAACGGTGGCGGCCATTACTAACCAACTGACGGTCCATGCTTGCTGCCACACGCGGCAAACACAAAACGTGGAAGTCTTTTAAGCTCATCCGCCCACGGACACGCTAAGATGCGGTCCGGCAGGAAAGCTGACTAGGTGCTTGTGCGCTGCGTCTTCGAGTTTGAAGTAAGTTCCTTCCTTCCGAAAAGGTTGCACAGCATACGAGGGTCTAGGCAACACCCTCACCGCCAGCACAAGCTTAGAAGATTCATTACCGAGTTCTTCCTTTTAAAAAAACGGCAAACAATCACTGCCGTTTTTCCATTTCTTTCTCTCCCCATTTTATCCTTCATAACAGGATTGATTCATAGGAGACACCGCCGCCCGCCGAGACCATGAGGTGCTATTAGGCACCTTGACAAGTAATAATTCTCGCTACAATTATGGAATCATGTTGTCGTGTGTGTGAAATAACGTGCGTGTTTTAACTATCATATTAAGTCCTGTGTTGTTTTTATGTGTGAATTCTCACCATGCACCGCCACCTATTATTCTAGGCACACTCACTGGAACGTTGAAAGCCTGCACGCACCAATATGGAGCAATCCACCCATATTGATATGCTACGAGAAATAGGAATCGTATGTATTTAGACGTATGCTTTTATTAGTAGCAGCGTTCATTGTTATTCCAATTCTTTGTTTATGTTTGATTTCTTAATAAGGTTCAATTAGGAGTGGCAAACACAGGGCTGGTCCCTGTATGGTCCTGAGGAAGAGCTAGGGGAAGCTTGAAACATGTTGACCATACACTGATTCCCTTCTCATTATAGATTGGTACACAGTGTCTACCCCACTTTTAACCGTACCCACCTAGGAGCAGGAATAAAAATTTATTTAGGCCCCCTAGAACGGTATTTTTAAATCACTAACACCCACTCCTCTTCACATTGCACAACACATAGTCCTTCAAAAAGTGCTCCTACTTAACTTCGCAAGTCGTAGCATGTCCCAGTTCGTAGAGAGCTGGGATGGCCCCAATGATGAAGCATGTCACCATGGGAAAACCCTGGTGAGTGAGAGGACTCAGGAAAGAAATTTCTCTTTCTTTTTTGGCTGTTTTCTGACCATAGTGGCCAGTAGCCTAAAAACCACGAACCAGGTCCCAGAACCCAACACCTTGGGTTTGTGTCTTACTATACGTTCTTGGAGGGCGACTAGTCCTTATCCTCCTTCTCCCCATCTTTTTGTGCAGCCGTCCCCCCTTCATTTCAGCGTGGCCAAACCCCTCCTAGTCCACATTAGCAGTCTCTTCCCCCAGAGAGGCAATGACCACCTGCCACTCTTTGGCGATAGTCTCAGAGTCCGGTCGGAGATGATATGGATATCGTCCGACTCTCTTCCAGCCTTCAGATCGAGATTAGCGTAGTCTGGACCCTGATTGCCTAGGCACGTTCAGGTCTACATCAGCCAGGCCAAGCGGCTTCTTGGCATCCTGCAGGCAGTGGATCTGGACCAGTGAGCCCTCCCACCTGAAAATTAAGTGAAAGGGATGACCCCATGAATAAGAGATGTCTTTGGAGCGCAAGTGGGAGGTGATCCGCCCAAACTCCTTTCTTTTTTGCAGGGTAGACGCTGCTAAATCTTGGAAGAGCAGGGGTTTAGTAGATCGGAATTTGATTGAATGCTAGACTTGGGCCTCTTGGAGGATCCTTTCTTTAAGCTGAAAATCGTGCACGCACGTAAGTATTTCAGGAGGGGGAGCTGTTGCTGCTCTCTTCGGGTCCACCTGATGGGTTCTGTCCAGCTTGATCCGTTTCTCCGGTGGGGAACCCAGGATGAAGTGGAAGAGCTCTTCCACAAAAGCTTTGATGTCTTGCCCTTCAGACCCCTGTGGAATAGCTCAGATATGTGGTTCTTCTGGGAACGTTTTTCGAGGTCTTCACTGTGGGCCTTGATGTCCAATTGTCGATCTTGCAGGCGGATGACCCCTTGTTGGAGCTGTTCTATCTCGTGTTGTGGCCTGCGTCTCCACTGTGCCTACCCTCTCGCCCAGCGAGTCCAGGTCTCTCTGTGTCTCCCACAACTCTTGGGTCATCTCTTTCTTCATAGTGTGGATGTCCTCTTTCGGAGAAGCAAATAGGGACTCCAAGAAGGTTCGTGTGATCAGGCTATCCACTTCCCCTGTCTTTGTGTCTGCGGGGCCATCAGTCGCTGGAGGGTGAGTCTCATCGCTCCCGGCACCAGACCTGAGGAGGATATCCTTGACTGACCGGCCTTTCTTGGTTTGATGGAAGCCATCTTGATTGGCGCTACACTCGGACCCAGGAGGGGTACTGTGAGGCCCTGCCGTATATGAGAAATGTTCACCGTCCTACACCTCGTGCCCCACTGCCACGAATGCCCGGCAGTTTCGGGACACTGTGTATTGTGTGGCTGCTCCGCCACCTGGTGCCAGAGCCTTCCGCAGCGTAAGTCCTGCTCCCTTCACTTCTAGCTAAGGGACTGTGTCAAAGTCACAGACACCCCGAGTGGTGGCGCTACGAGCAGTCTATGATGGCCGGGCTCTCACACAGGCATGGGGGTGGGGGGCGTCAGGTGTCTTCTAGGGGGACTAGTGCTAGTAGTTACAGGCCCCACAAGCAACCAAGTTTACCCGCCTCCCGGGTCTCCTCACCTTGTTTCTCTGAAGTGCAAGGAGAAGAGGGGTCAAGGCAAGCATCCCTCTCCTCACCAGTGTACACTCTCCATCCCAGCCACGCCCAGCCGAACTCCTTCTCGATCCCCTCTCACTTCCTCACAAAGGGGGGGAATGGTCCGCCGCAGCCTCGCCTGTACAGACCCGGGCCGCATCCGCAGGCACACCCCTCTGTTGCATAAGCGGACTCAGGGGAAGTTCACTCAGCCTCCGGATCCGGGACTGAATCTAGACCTCAGCTCCACCCCGTCGGGATAAGAGTATCTCATGCAGTCACAGCTCCCAGTGAGGTTCAGGCCCCCGACAGGGCCCAGTGCCTTGTTCCTCATTGTCGTGGATCCGTGGGGTTGTGGAGAGGCAGCCGACACAGCTATCACTGCTGTTCTTCACTGCTTGTCGTTCCCAACCAGGACCCCCTCTCCACCAGGCAGGCCTTCCGCTGCGCAACTCACCACCTCAGGGGTCCATGCCATGCACTCTTCTCTGCCTCCCTGTAACAAGTCTCTCGGCCAGGTCTCCTATCTAAGGGCTTCCGCCGCTGTTGATGCGGCAGCAGTCGGCTGATCTCCGGACCCAGGCACTTCAGGCACACTCGCCCCCAGGCAGGCCCCTCACTACTTGGCCGCCGCGTTCTCCCCGGCACAGCTCTGCAGGGGACGGCATACGGGCATGACGACCTCCCCCAGATGCAGGTCTGACAGCACCTCCTGGGTCATTTTCCTGGCCAGCTCCGCTCTCCGGTGTTGTTAGGTGCGGGGAGGATCACAGGTCAGCACTGCTCCCGGTGCTCAACAATGTTTAGTCGGCGGGACCTCGGCGATGGAGTGGAGAAGCGAGCAGGCACGTCCTACTCGGCCACCATTTTGGCCACGCCCTAAAATATGACGTTTTAAAGGTTTCAAGCATTTCTGGCAATAGAGCTCTATGGATGCAGTGTTTTTGCACAAAGTACCTCAGATGCGTCAAAATCCACGATACAAAACAACCACAGAGGAGGGATGCTTAGGAAAACACAGTGATGCGTTGGTTCTTGAGTCCACGGGGAGGCGATGCTTCAGTTTTGCTGCACGCAGGAGAAGTGTTACATTGAATTCAGACTGGAGGGGAAAGCGACGCGTCAAAATCCAAATGATTCTGGTCTGCTGGTGATGTGTCAGATAAACTTGACACGCAGGTGCGATGCGTGGAAATCCAGACATGCTGGAGGTCAGTGCAGCTGTGGCAAACAGGTAATGCGTCGATTTCTTCAGCTGTGGTACCACGATGCATCGATTCACAGCAGGGCCTCTGTCAGAGTCAGACCAGGGGTCTTGGACTTCAGAGACACGATGCAGTGACCTCTGGCTGCAGCGGTTTCTGCAGCCGCTGACATGCTGCGTTGATTTCTTGAGCCGTACGGAGGCAGTGCATGGAAATTTCTCCCGCACAGCGGTGCTGTGTTGGAAAAACAGGCACTGGAAGGGCGATGCGTCAATTTTGATGATTTTAATCAGGTCTTTGCAGCAGTAACAATCTCCAAGGGCCAAAAACTGGATTTGGCACCACGAGGCAAGACAGTTTTCCCAATAGTGGAGTTCGGGGATGCTTCAGATTAAGTTTTTGATGCCACTGAGACTTCCATCAGGAGAATAACACACATAAGGCCTTGGAGAAACTTGAAAAGGCAGGATCCAAAGCAAAGTCCAGTCCTTTCACTACCCACAGGCAGAGGCCACAACTGCAGGGCAACCCAGCAAAGCAGCACACATCAAAGAGGTAGTACTCTTCTTAACAGCTCTTTTTCTTCAGAGAGTTCTGAGTTCCAGAAGTGTTCTAAAAGTCTGGGGTTTTAGGACCAATACTTATTCCCCTTTTGGACTTTGAAGTTGGCATTCCTCAAAGAATTGTCTTTGTAGTACATTGGCTCCAGACACACTCAATAGAGGTGGAGACGGCATTGTGAGAGGCCAGATACAGACCTGTTCAGGTGACAACTCCTCCCACCACTCTAGCTCAGGAAGACCCATCAACCTGGTGATGTCCCATCAGGATATGCAGGGCACACCTCAATTCCCTTTGTGTGACTGTCTGGAGTTAATTCACAGATGGGCCCCTGTCAGTCTGAACCAGACGTTGATTCCACAAGCAGGCAGAGGCACAGGGTGGTTAACAAAGTCAATGCTCACTTTCTAAAAGTGGCATTTTCAAACCCACAATTTAAAAATCTTCTTCACCAAAAGATGTGACTTTTAATAGGGAAAAATTAAATTGGCAGTATTTCACTATCAGGACATGTTAGACACACCAGTACATATCCTACCATTGTAGGCCCATAGGGGTACCTTGGGCCTACTTTAGTGATGCCTTACATGTAGTAAAATGGAAGGTTAGGGCCTGGCAAGTGGTTGCACTTGCCAGGTCGACATGGCAGTTTACAGCTGCAGTTACAGACGCTGGTATGGCAGGCCTGAGACAAGTTTACAGAGCTACTCATGTGGGTGGCACAACCAGTGCTGTAGGCTCACTAGTAGCATTTCATTTACAGGCCCTGGGCAAACACAGTGCACTTTACTAGGAGTTTACTAGTAAATAAAATATGCCAATCATGGATAACCAATCAGAATCACAATTTACACAGGAAGCAATTGCACTTTAGCACTGATCAACAGTGGTAAAGTGCCCAGAGTACATAAAATAGCAAAAACGAAGTCCAGCATACAGTCAAATATACAGGTGGTAGAGGCAAAAAGACTGGAAACCACGCCAAGGATGCCAGGCCTAAAGATTGATCACCTTGTGTGAAAGGTGTAGGAATGTTGAAGGGTGTGCACCCTGGGGATGCAGTTGGGGCTTTAAGTCCATCACGGCCTGACTTGTCATGCAGAGGCAATGGAAGGACTGAAGACATTGAGAGACTAGGGGGCTGGTTTCCTACCTCCTTTCCCTCCAAAAAACAGGCTGCCGCTCAAGTTCTGCAAAGGTCGCATACCGGTGAAAGGACAACAAATGTGCTGAGCCTCCAAACTAAGAGCAGCACAAAGTAAGACAACTGTTTTGTTTTTGTATATGGAAAAATGTATTCTCAATAAAAAATATTTTGAAAAAAAAAAAAAAGAAACACACTATGTGCAGGTTCCCTACTCACCTTGTTTACCATAGTGTGATATTGGCTATAAAACCAGTTGACTGTATGAAGAGACCTGAACTCATGTGACACAAGTCAGCACATGTCTAGTACTAAGGCCCACCACTATTGTGGGATCTGTACATTTTGTGATGACAGTGCATTCTAACAGCTAATTTACCTCTATTTCACCTATCAGATGCATTCAACAAAAAATATAAGTATCTTTAGCATATTCACTTTGTTTATATTGGAGGATCCAACATGACTTGTATTGTCAAAAAGCGAAGTTACCAACAGCCATGTCAGTAAACAAGGTACACAGTCAAAAGACACAAGGGCCAGGAAAACACACACTATCTAGCCTGGATAATGGACACCACTTTCTGTGAGGGAAGGGGAGTGACAGGAAGTCAAGAGACAAAGCATTTCACCCCCATACATTTGGGACTACTTGGGGGACAAGCATTGTTTTTGTTTAGTGGTGGGTTATGAATCTATGTTCTACCATCCACAAATTTTAAATAATAAGTCTATTATACTGTGCCAATTTATTTCACAGATAATAGACCAGGAAGTATGTGGCACTTTTTTTAGTGATTTATATGTGATTGTTTGGATCATAAGCATTCCTAAAGTAATGCGCGCATGCAGTTGATGGCTGGCATGTATGAGAATGAAACACATTAGCTGATTATTGAGGGGAATGTATGGAAGTAAAAGTATTGTACGTGATGAAACAAGATTTATTATTTAACTCATACCATAAGAAACACCAAGTATCAGACTAGAAATCAACATCAGCCTGGCAAAAATGTCAATATAGCTCAACACTGCAAGAAGCCGTTGCAAGAATGGGCCATGTGGGCTTTCATACTTGGGTCATGACAGCCCTTCATGCTCTGAAAGCAGCTCCCTTACCTGCAGCTTACCAGGAAATGCCTAAGTGGCACATTTGACAGTTCAACTTTGGAAGCATCCAACATACCTTTTTGATTTTTTATGGAAAAACATTTGATCCTCAGATATTGATAATATGCATCCCAGTTTTTCTGTAGATAACTGAATGTGGCAACCTAAGCACTTACGTTGTCAGTGGGTTTTCTGCACCAACTGAATATCCACAAGGGGCTGTATTGAACTGTGGGGCATCCATGACATTAACAACAGGTGTGTAATTGAAATCGCGAGTGCCTGCAGAAATAATGAACAAATGGGATCATTACACAAATAGTAGAAATCTCACACCAACCACTATGGTTGTTGTCTTTGGGGCACACATTTATATTCTTGGGATATGAGGCTTTGGCACAGTGAAGAATGTTTGCATTTTACATATTGTTTGTATAAGACGTTAACAGTTCTGTTATTTGGGGTTATTGGCGAACCCTTTTTTTTACTTGAGGCATCTACATCAAAGTTTAAAGATCACTGCTGTTTGGCATGTAATTGGCAAACAGCTTAGCTGCACCAGGTTAGATAGTGAGCTGGTGAAATTGTGCATTAATAGTTATAACAGGCTGCATGGATTAAGTAAAGCTAGACATGTGCAAGAAACTTCTTTGGAAAACATACAATTGTGGAATCTTCTCAAGTATATCAAAAAATGTATGCTTGTAAATTTACATTCAGACCTCTTTACATCTTTCCCCTGTCATAAACATGAATTTAGTATGGGTCAGTGGTGGGCTCAGGAGCTGTCACTCATATGACATCTTACCTGAGGCCCTGGGTGCAGAATGTCCTGCCACCAAGTGGTCTCACTGAAAATTAAAGTCAGCATCTGCAAACAGTTGCTAAAAGGAGGGACAGGACAAAAAGCCCAATCTTACAAGATAGAGCTGTAAATGAGATCTTCCTTACTGAACAAAAAGTAGAGAACAATATTGGAAGTCGGCCCCCTAAAATAGCTTGGAGTAAATGCTACAAACTATACTCAGATCCAGGATGACAAATGTTCTAGAGTGTTTCTAAACAAACTGATACAAAAACATGTTGTACTCCACTGCTGTATGCCCAATCAAAAAATAACATTAGAAATCCTGATTAAGAAAACATAGACCAACACAAAGTACCCACCCAGTTAAAAAGTAAAGCTAAAATATCTGCCTCAGAATCCACTGCCACCCAGATGTACTTGTAAGCCTCATCAGATTGTAAGGGGCTGCAGTGGTCCAAATAGACACATGCGAGAGGTCTGTCTGATCTCAATAATGGTGTTTATGGTGGACGTGCTACGGTAGAACCCTTCATATGCTGACTGATGTTGCACTTAAGGACAAAACCCTTGGTCTGTTGGTAAGACCTGGTCACCAATAACATTGTTTCAGTAGTAAAACTGTCACAGTAATACCTGCGTGTGCTGAACCCAGACCCTCGTGTGCAGCTAGAATCAAACCTAATCTGTGGTCCATGTTTTATATTGCTCTATCCCCCACTCCTGGAATTTGAGCATCTGGAAAATTTTGACATATAACTTGTAGGAGTAGTTGAGTGGAAAACCTTTGGCGTGGCTGAGATGTTTTTACGCGAAGCGATGACAACTACCATTAACTGTCCCTCTATCCTCGTGCTAGAACGAGTGAATGTAGCAACGGCTGCATTTCGCACTGTCGCCTTAGCGGCTTCATCAGCCAATGAATTCCTTCAGCGTGCATGCCAACACACTGATGACTCAGCGTATGAATCATGTGAGCCTGTGGCAAGCCTTTTTTCAGCTCTGCCACTTGTTCCCAAAGTAATTTGTGCTTTATTGTGCAACCTTTTAAATTTTTAAACCCATTCTGACCTCAGTAGTGAAGATATTCATTGTAAGACTGGACACAATAAAATGAATCGCCCAGAATAAGTGTGGGGAATTCTTGATCCGTATTTTTTATTCCCAGTATCAGGGCTTTTAGTTCTGCCAACTGTGCCTTGTAATTCCCTAGAGACTGCATCTGTGTATTGCTAGGATGGAACTTACTGTCTCATACACATCTCTTTACAATCACGCATGCAGTGCTCTATTGCTGTTGCCTCCTACAGCAGGCTGAGCAGAACCCTCAGTGTAAATAATATATTCATACTGATCTAGAGGCATTATTTCATTTAGTAGAGGATATTCTTGTTCGTACTGCAAAAATGCTTGTGTTTCTACATCTGTTGCATTGAGAGCATTAGCCAATTACATCCATCATGGATGCAATGCTTTAGAGTTTAGAATGCTTGCTTTAGTAACAGCCTCTAAGGTTGGTACTGGAGTTACAACAATTATTTGTTTCCCCTGAGGCAGTGCACTTTCTCTCCCCAAAAAAATCTGTTGATGCAAAACGCATATCAGCGTTTATGTACAAATGTGATTTGTATGCAGTGGGTACAGTTTTGCCTTCATTGAAGGTTAGGTTAGTGTACCCAGATTGACCCATAATTACATGGATCACCAAATTTGTAGTATTTACATTTATATGTTTGGAAGCTATCATGTCAGCTTGTAGGGAATGAAGAAATGCTGTTCGTTCCTATGTCCAATGTCGAACTGAGAAATCAGGTCTAATTAAGTCATAGAAAGGTTTTACTTTTTCTGCGTAACCTAAAATGTATGTTCTGCCAAAATTTAAGAATCCTAAAATGGATTGTAAGTTTTTCAGGGTCTTTGGAGGTTGGAGCAGCGCACACTTTTCTAAAAAAATTAGCTGCTTGGCTTTTCCTTCACTTTAGAGCTCACATCCCAAAAAGAGGACATTAAGGTGGGCAATTTATAATTTTTTAAAGTTTAATTTGTTGCCCTCTGACGCAAACCCCAAACTTATGTTGTTCACTCTGGACCAATGATCCAATAACTAGTCGTCCATCGGATAAATATCATCTACATTGGACTATGCTCCTCATCAACATTTTGAAATAACTTTGATACTCTTGCTGGGGGCCATTCACAGAACTAACTTAAGACAAAATCCTAAACTTACTACTTTTAGTATTCACAGAAGGCATTTAGTAGTAGTAAAGTTAGGATTTTCTCTTTAAGTTTGACTTAAGACAAACTTAAAACAAACTTAAGACAGACTTAAGGCAGACTTAAGATTTACTTAAGACAAACTTAAGACATAATCCTACCTTTACTACTACTAAATGCCTTCATTGAATACCAAAAGTAGTAAGTTTAGGATTTTGTCTTAAGTTAGTTCTGTGAATCGGGGGATATTCTTATACCCTTGGGGCAATCTACAGAATTGACGTGAGAGCTGGGGGCCAAAAATGCTGACAAATATCCTCTCTCAGGCACTACATTTTGACAAAAGAATCAATTTGAGATATCTGGTGCTGTTTTGTATTTTTTCAACACAATGTTATTGATTAATATGATACTGTGTGCATTTTGTACTGCAAATGTTTTTGTGCATGTGTTGTGCCTGTAGTCTAAAACCAGACAGTATGAATTGTTAGGTTTCATTACAGGAAACAAAGGATTATTCATGGAAGAGGTGCAATTCTCGATTACACACTGGTATTCAAGTTGATCTAAGATCTCTGTAACTTGTGTTTTTGCATCATGTTTTATTGGGTACTGTCTCTGTGGAGTAGTGTTTACTGGGATTACATGGTGAGGTGACTCAGCATCCCAACCTACATGATAGTGGTATAATATAGGAGCTATTGCTCCCGCCCACTCCTGCGCGTATGAATGTTTTAATGATTCTGGAACGAGGTCGGAGAAAGTAGGTAAAATTGTTCCTCCTTTTGGGAATTCCAGTATGAACTCAGGTGGCCAATCTTTTCCAGCCAAAAATATGTCATACCCATATGTCAGGTTCTCCCAAAAGAGGCCTTTCACTTTCCTGGGATTTTCCCTCTCCATATGGAATGTTATTTCATACAACTGATGTGGGACACTTACCCTAGTATCATGTGTCTCCACCGTGATATGCTAACTCAACGCTGCTGCGCTGCTGTCACCAGAAATTCCATTAGGTTCTGATGAGCTAATGCTACTTCTGCTGCGCTGTCTAGCACCGTCAGAGCCCATTCCCCGTTCAGAAGTCACCAGAAATTCCATTAGGTTCTGATGAGCTAATGCTACGTCTGCTGCGCTATTTAGCACCGTCAGAGCCCATTCCCCATTTAGAAGTTGAGTGCTCAGTAGCCTGGGCATTTCTTCTTTTGAGGCCAGCTAATTTCTTCTTTTTAAATTGAGCTTTACTCTTAGGTTTATCTTCTTTTTTGATACTGTAGTCTGAAGTGCGATATGTGTCTCTTGGCTTGACCCGCTCTTCTGATCTGTATTCTAACCGTCCTTCTCTCTCATAGGAAAGTGTATCAGTATCCTGATACCTGTCTGTTATCACGGTTCCTACGGTTATACCTCCTGTCAGAGGGCTCCTGTTGAGGAGACCCGCCCAGTGATTGTGATGCATTCTGCCTATTTTGTTGATGTTTATTATCCCATTTCTTTTTAGAAGAATCAGGTGCTTGCTTGGGGTTATCCTTTTCAGGATTGCCCATTTAGTGTGGTTACATAGGTGAAGCTCCCAAATTATCTCTACCCAATGAAGCATAGGTTTCTTCGATAATTTTAGATATTTCTTGGTCTTGTTGTGCAGGAGTGCATTCCCTCAATCGTTGGTGTATAGCCACCGTTGCTGCCTCCCCTTTTATTTTCACTAACATAATTGTAGATACCTGGGAAAAATTGCCTATTAATTTCATGCCTAAGTTCAGGGAATGTTCTGCCGCGTACTCATTCTGTATTTGTCTTAATACCTCTGGTATCACTTCTAACCCTGGCGTAGTTTGCGTAGGAGCGCTATGCGTAGTTACGAGAATTGCACTTCACACTACGCGTAGCTACGCGAACTGCGGAATGCGATAGGGAAAATGCTGTTCGCACTGATTGCACAGTGCCGGATGCTTGTCTGCACTGTGCAATCATTACAAACGGCATCTTGCACAGTGCAAGCGGTCGTTTTCTGCCGCTTGAGTAGATTTGTACTCGAGCGGCAGCTTTCTCAACGCGGACTGGTAGTTTCTCATTGCGAGCGGTGGGGTATTTACCAAGATCACCAAATATATCACCAATTTTAGCTACATCGGTAAAACGTGCTCTAGACATTGGATGGTGCTTGGTATTGATACGGCTACTGAAGAACTCAAAAAACTAAATTGAGCAAACTAATGACCTTGAAAAACAAATCAAAGACAGTAATTCTGTCAGTGACTGCAAAAAACTACCAGAGCAGGTACAAAAAACTGTAGATGAGTTTCATCACCTAGAGCAAAACAAAAAGTCTACAAGAAAGATATAAAGTCGTACACACAAGAAAGGGCATATCCCTACTTGAACAAGGATTTCTACACCAATAGCTTCTATAACAATCCTCGAAACGCCAGACCCTGTGGCCGGTTTAATAGACGAAACAACCTTGTAGGCTTCTCCGATACATTTGCTGACTCACCAGATAATTCTGACCAAGGAGAAGGCCCTTGTACATGTAACAGAACCCCTAATACTCCTTTTTTAGGGCGAGCCAGCTCGACCCACCGAAGAGGGTCAAGATCAAGCAGCAACAACGTTGGCACAATCCACCATGGGAGCGGCAGACACAACACAAGTGGTAATCAATCCCACAGAAACAACAAATATGAATGACAGCTCATTGATACCCATCTTTATCTCGTCCACTCATCAACTCTCAGATCCAGAACAATCGCTAATAAGTACAGGTCTTTCATTTGTTCCCACTACCCACCCACATTTTTTGGAACTACAAACTGAAAATTTGAGATTCTTTCACAAAATAAGACTGCATAGCTATTTTTTGCTAAACCCTAGGCCCAACCAGTCTTCTAATACACCATTAAGACCCCCATCCACTTTTTCACCTTTCTCTAGCATTGTTCCTGCTGAGATACTCACATTTGAAAAAATGGTCCTCAATGACCTCACACAACTCGAAAAGGTATGCCGCTTTATTCCATACAATATTTACTTGGAAGAGAAAGCAGCACTTACAACATTGAAATCAAATGAAACTTTAGTCATCAAACCTGCTGACAAAGGGGGGGGGGAATAGTTTTACAAGAAATAGACTTTTACAAAAGAGAAATACACAGGCAATTGACAAACACCGACCACTATTGCACACTGCCTACTAATCCCACAAGTGAACTTCGAAAACTGATCCTTCGAATGACCAATAAAGGTCTAGAATAAGGTTTTTTGAGTAAACTTGAGCAACAGTTTCTTAATACCAAGTCACCCTGTACACCTGTAATCTATACTCTCCCCAAAATACACAAAAACCAAGAAAACCCACCTGGCTGCACCATAGTCTTGGGATGTGGCTCTATTTTAGAACCACTCGGTCTTTATGTAGACTTTTTCATTAATGAATTTGTTCCTATAACTGAGTGTTATGTTCGTGATAGCATGGCAATGATCAGCCTAGTTGAAAATCACCCATTTGACCCTACCCCAGACCCTCTATGCACTCTGGATGTAGAATTGCGATACAAAAAGAAGAAGAGAGGACCAACCAGACAAAGGGGTCGGGTCCCGTTACAGACTTCAGTCACGAAAAAAATGCCCCTATGGCTACTAGTATATTAACCATACAATACTTGCACACTACTTCACACCAGTACCGAGAGAATGGACATAAAGGATATGATCGACAAATATCTGCACTAGAAAAGATAATCAATTTCATTAAAATACATATATCAAATATAATTCAATTGAATAAAACTAAAAACAAAATACATAGCTAATTAAAAACGTCAGAGTTAAAAACCAAAATATTGGTTGCATAGAACAATAACATTCATTGTAAATTGGGAGCAAAGAGGAAAAGAACAATAGTTCCTGATTCTAGAGGGAACTACAAAATCAAGTCAGTATTCAATTGTATCCACAATGGCAAAAAATGAATCTTAATCATACAATACAATGGTCCCAACAAATTTTAGATAGTATCCTCTTCAAAAAGCATCAACGCGTTTCGGTGGGCCTATAAATGAGCGGCCGTCACCTTCTTCAGGAAATTACATACGCCCGAATCGGTAAACAGACAAAATATCGACTACAAAATATCAAATGGACATAATATCGACTACAAAATATAGGCTGGACAGAATATCGAGTGGACAGAATATAGACATCAAAAATATTGTTTTGAAGGTAAGTAATGTAATATCGAATTTTAAAATATAGATAGTCAAAATATCGAAGTACATAATATAGGTTAATAAAAATATCGAACATTTAATAATATTGCATTTTTTATAGTATATTTTATGTTTTAAGAGTGTTTATTTATGTTATAATGTAATTTAATTAATGAATTTAATGTTATTTAAATTTTGCGTAATTTAATTCTGTAGCGGGTTGTGGGTTTATAGGGGAATAGGGTGGGAAGTAATTTAATTATAATTAATTAAATATGTACATTTATTTATTGGTATTTGTTTATAATTGTTAATTAATTTTTATTTTGTAATTAATTATATTTTAATTGCCAATTAATTTTATTTAATTGATTAATTGATAATTATGTTAATGTAACTAATTTAATTTCTGTAGCGGGTTGTAGGTTTATAGGGGAATAGGGTGGGAAGTAATTTAAATATAATTAATTAAATTTGGTAATTTATGTAGTGTTATTTATTTATAATTAATTGTTAAATAATTGTTATTTGGTAATTAATTAAATTTTAATTGAGAATTAATTTTATTAAATTGATTAACTGATAATTATGTTAATTGTACTAATTTATTTTCTGTTGTGGGTTTATAGGGGAATAGGGTAGGAAGTAATTTAATTATAACTAATTACATATATTAATTTTTTTGGGTATTTATTAGATTTTAATTGTTAAGTACCTTTTTAATAACTAATTATTAATTTGTAATTAATTAGTATTAATAGATAACTAATTGTAATGATTAAATTAAATTAGTATTTGTAAATAATTATTATATTATATTACATTGTTAATTACTTTTAATTAATTTTTTATAGATATTAATATATTATTTTTTTAAATAATACATGAAGTATCTACGTTCCCTACTGTTGCACTCACTGGAGTTGGAATAGTAATTTTTACCCCTACGCTCTCCAGCTCTTTCCCTACTGTTGCACTCTCTGGAGTGGGAATAGTAATTTTAACCCCTACGCTATCCAATGCTTTCCCTACTGTTGCACTCTCTGGAGTGGGAATAGTAATTTTTACCCCTACGCTATCCAACCCTTTCCCTACTGTTGCAGCTCTCTGGAGTAGGAATAGTAATTTTTTCCTCTACACTATCCAACGCCTTACCTACTGTTGCACTTTCTGGAGTGGGAATAGTCACTTTTACCCCTACGCTATCCAACGCTTTCCCTACTGTTGCACTCTTTGGAGTGGGAATAGTAATTTTTACCCCTATGCTATCCAACACTTTCCCTACTGTTTCACTCTCTGGAGTGGGAATAGTAATTTACACCCCTACGCTATCCAACGCTTTCCCTACTGTTGCACTCTCTGGAGTGGGAATAGTAATTTTTACCCCTACGCTATCCAACACTTTCCTTACTGTTGCACTCTCTGGAGTGGGAATAGTAATGTTTACCCCTTCGCTATCCAACCCTTTCCCTACTGTTGCACTCTCTGGAGTGAGAATAGTAATTTTTACCCCTACATTATCCAACGCTTTCCTTACTGTTGCACTCTCTGGAGTGGGAATAGTAATTTTTACCCCTACGCTATCCAACGCTTTCCCTACTGTTGCACTCTCTGGAGTGGGAATAGTAATTTTTACCCCTACGCTATCCAACCCTTTCCCTACTGTTGCACTCTCTGGAGTGGGAATAGTATTTCTTACCTCTACGCTATCCAATGCCTTACCTACTGTTGCACTTTCTGGAGTGGGAATAGTAATTTTTACCCCTACGCTATCCAACGCTTTCCCTACTGTTGCACTCTTTGGAGTGGGAATAGTAATTTTACCCCTACGCTATCCAACTCTTTCCCTACTGTTTCACTCTCTGGAGTGGGAATAGTAATTTTTACCCCTACGCTATCCAATGCGTTCCCTACTGTTGCACTCTCTGGAGTGGGAATAGTAATTTTTACCCCTACGCTATCCAACCCTTTCTCTACTGTTGCACTCTCTGGAGTGGGAATAGTGATTTTTACCCCTACGCTATCCAACCCTTTCTCTACTGTTGCACTCTCTGGAGTGGGAATATTAATTTGTACCCCTACGCTATCCAACGCTTTCCCTACTATTGCACTCTCTGGAGTGGGAATAGTAATTTTTACCTCTACGCTATCCAACGCCTTACCTACTGTTGCACTCTCTGGAGTGGGAATAGTAATTTTTACCCCTACGCTATCCAACCCTTTCCCTACTGTTGCACTCTCTGGAGTGGGAATAGTAATTTTTACCCCTACGCTATCCAACCCTTTCTCTACTGTTGCACTCTCTGGAGTGGGAATATTAATTTGTACCCCTACGCTATCCAACGCTTTCCCTACTGTTGCACTCTCAGGAGTGGGAATAGTAATTTTTACCTCTATGCTATCCAACGCCTTATCTACTGTTGCACTCTCTGGAGTGGGAATAGTAATTTTTACACTTCCACTATCCTACGGTAATAATATTGGTTATTTTTTAATTATATTATGTTACTATATATATATGTTTTAACAACTATGATTGTAAAAAACTTTTTTTATAACTTTAAATAATTTTTTTATTATTATAAGGTAATTTAAGTAATTTTAAGTATATTTTAGTAATTCATTTTTAATATTAATTTAATTTAACATTGTTTTTAATAAAGTAGATATTTTTACAAATTATATTTTTGCAAACGATATTTTTACTCGATATTTTTGTATTTACCTGTTTGTAGATACAAAGTCGACATCTGTCTGTCGATATTTTTTCGCCAATATTTTTGCTAGTCGATATTATGTCCCTCGATATTATGTCAGTGATCCGTCCCAATCACCGTATTAATAGTCTGCAAAAATAAACAGAACAATAAACATTACACAATCCCATAAATCAGGGTAGAGCCTCATAATCCAATCTCCCATGAACTCGATTTTTTTTTCCTTCTTATTTGTCATTGAGGAAGGGCATCCCATCTCCTTTGTGGAGAACTCAAAGGAATATCCCAATATGATCACAACCAGGGGTCTATCCACCTCCCTTTTAGAGAACCCTCCTACTTAAAGCTACTCTCACAGTCAAATTGTTAAAATATACCTGTATTCCCAGGGTTCGTGAATGCCTCCGGACCGATATTACCACTTGGTACTCGGTGAACTCAGTACCTGCCACGAAACAAATATATTTACACTTCGTGGCTACTCAAATGGCATTCCTATGTGCTCACAATCGTGCCAAGATAGTGCTACATGCAGCGATTTTACCTTAGAGAAACAGCAGGGTCCACTACTCAGAGCTAGACCGTTGGGTTATTATAAACCTTTCTTCATGCTGACAGGGCACCTGTACATTTAGGAACACAATCGCATAATAGCCTTACTAAAAAATCACCATTGTGAAGACAAAAAAATCGCACTGATACTATATATCCATATAACTATGTGGCTCGATGTTTACCTGCACTTCAGAGCAGAGAGTTATTACTCAGTTAGAATAATTGTTATAATCACTTTGCTCCCAATTTACAATGAATGTTATTGTTCTATGCAACCAATATTTTGGTTTTTAACTCTGATGTTTTTAATTAGCTATGTATTTTGTTTTTAGATTTATTCAATTGAATTATATTTGATATATGAATTTTAATAAAATTGATTGTCTTTTCTAGTGCAGATATTTGTCGATCATATCCTTTATGTCCATTCTCTCGGTACTGGTGTGAGGTAGTGTGCAAGTATTTTATGGTTAATATACCAGTAGCCATAGGGGCACTTTTTTCGTGACTGTAGAATTGCGATACACAAACATCCCCCAAATTGATGACTTACTAGTCATTGAACAAATTCTTAACATACATCCCGCCCTCATGCAGTACCTATCATCTTTATACAACAGCTACTTGATATTTGCCTCACGAGAAATTTCTTCCTCTTTGAAAACCAATATTACCAGCAAACAAAAGGAACATCAATGGGGACCGTTTTCGCTCCCAGCCTGGCCATACTCTACATGGACTCCCTAGAGACCAAATACACTCTGTCTCCAGTGAACCCTTTCCACGCTGTCATCTCAGTGTGGAAAAGATACAAGAATGACATTTTTATGATCTGGCAGGATTTAGAGACTACTTTGAAACAATTCCTTCATTGGCTAAACAATAACTGTGGAGGCCTTAATTTCACGCTGTCACATAGCAAGACCATGATCCCATTTCTCGACCTTAACATCCAACATAAGGAAGGAATAGTTATAACAAGCCACTTCAGGAAACCCACATAGCACAACACGCTCTTGAGATACGACAGTAATCACCCACATGCCCTTAGAGACTCACTCCCCTACTTACAGCTCCTACATATGAGTGGAAACTGCACATTGAAAGAGGACTACTTTCACAAAGCCAAAACCTTAAGTAATAAACTAACAGCTATAGTTACCCACGTAGGTTAGTTCGTCACTCCCTGAAAGGAGCCAGGTATTGCCCAAGGGATTGTCTCCTGGAACATAAAGCTAAACATTCACAGAACTGCATAATATGTGTTACCACATTGTCCCCGGTCTCACATACCATACGTAAAAGCATTCTCAAGCACTGGGAGGTCATTAATGCAGGCATACTGAATTTGGAACTTTCATTGTTTGCTTTTAAAAAAACAAAAACATAAAGGATCATATGGTTAAGAGCAGCTTTGCCCACCGGAACTCGCACACGGACACTCCATGATCACCGGGGAGTAGCTCCACTCACTGTGCATGCTAAATGTGGGAATTGTACTGCATGCACATTTACCATTAAATGCAAAGAGTTTGTCTTTGGCAAAATCAAAATTGAACTGAAGGAATTTTCGAACTGTAATACTTTCAAGGTTATATATGCAATTCTATGCCCATGCAACACGATTTATATTGGCCAAACCACAAAAAATGCATGAATAAGGTTCTGCCAACATCTCAGCAAACTACGTTGCAACACAATAAATGCCCCCTTGGTTAAACACTTTCAGGTTTCAGGCCACACTGAAGACGACATACGTTGGACCATCATCAGCGTAATCAAGCTACCTCCAAGGGGCGCGGATCTTTCACAGCTCCTTAATAAGGAGGAACTCAAGTGCATTTTACGAACTGGCTGCATTCACAATGGCTTAAATCGCCTTGCGGACTGGACTACATTAATTTAACAATTTTTTGCACACTAATTTACTGCCATTTTTCCATTAACCTAATGCAATATATCTGAAATGTGTTTTTGCATGATTACTATGTAATTTCTTGGTCTTTCGAGCTCTTCTTGTCTTTATTTTCTTGCATTGCCCTTGGATTCACCCAAGATGTGTCCTGCACTATATCTGGCCTAACTGTCACTCTCTCAATACCTTAATTCTTCCTCTCTTATTCACCGCTTCTAGATGGCCCCCACCATCACTCTACCTTGTTACACCCATGAGTAGGTCACATGACCCCAATCGTTAATCAGTCCTTTTACTATTTAACCTTCTGCCTCGCCAGCAACCCTTACACTTGTTCCCCGAGATCGACTGGAAGTCCATGTTGTACCAGCGGCAGATTCTCGGTAAATGTTCTCTGCAGCCCGATTCCTTTCCGCCATTCCAGCAATTTTTTGGTCCTATGCAATCCCATTATTGTCATCTAGACTTGCAGCGACCCGGCTCCCGGACGTCTGAGACCACCCACTTGGTTCACAAATCCCTAATTGATGATTTTCCTTATTCCATCCAAATAGGTAAGCCGTAGTGCATGTCATCTGTCACTGTTCAGCTCTCTTGAGCTTCACTTTTTCTAACAGGCCATTTACATTCTTTCACATGGGCTTCATTGATTCCGATTTCAAGACTGCCAACGCAGCTCTAACCTACCCACCTTTCTTCTGCTATTGACGTCTGCTAGCTTATTTAGGATGGCACAGCTTCCTAAATAGGTAAGCTCCAATCCCTCCTTATGTAGTTGGTCCCACAACCATGTCCCTATCCCTAAACCCTGCCTACATCCATGGGTTCTTTGCATGTAGGTCCACCGTGACCCAGACCTTTCGTGGGGTTCCCTGCAATCATTCCCTGCGGACCCGGCCCGGACACCTGATCGGTCTCTGCCCAAAACTCCTACAAATCACCTTGAACTGGAACTAGGTACCCCTGTTTCCTTTACACGCGCTTCACCACTTGCGTCTAAATTTACTTTGTCTCTTTTACGCTGCATGTGCTTGTGACAGTAGCATTCTATCAGCTCTTCTCTAGCTTTTCTCTACATGCTCTTCTACCGATCACTTCACACGTTTTTATGCTCCGCTGCCCGCAGTTGCATAAATCACAAACAAGACAATTTTGGTTGGACGCTTTTGGTTTTATGTAAACCACAGACTAAACTTTACCGTTGGTCTAGTTTGCCCTCAAGAGCACCAGAACTGTTTTTAATACTGCTTTCTGCCCGAGCTAATCCTTCATTGTTTCTTTCTTCTCTTCCTCTATTTCCTTCCCATTTTTCAGTTATTACAGGCAAATGTATACAGGCATAACATTAATAATGTCCTGATGATGATCCTATTTTTTATGTAAGGATCGAAACGCCATCGACTTGTTGTACACCATATACACTTTGCTATTCAAGACTCATTTTGTGTAATGGTGCCTCTACTATAATATGTTTGTCATACCAAAATTGTCTCTTACAAACAACATTACCTGCCTGAGCCTTTCTGTTTTGACTCATGTAACGTGAGTTTGGATTCAGGCTTGTGTCCCACTGTAAATTGTTTGTGCTACATTTTTCTGTTTATCTTACTAACTGCATATTAAAATACCCCTGTCCGGCTGGATAGCGGTTAACATATAGTACTGATTGGGTTAAAATATAGTACAGATTGGGTCTATATTGAATGTTTGCACACACTAATCCTTGTCTAGGGAACACTGTCCTTCAAAATGATTATTATTATACATCAGTGCTTCAAGGAATTGAGACACATAGGACAATCCGTAGTTTGGGAATTCATCTATGGAAAAACAAGTGAAAGGCGACAATTTGAATTTATCTTAAGAGGTCTTTGCTATCAAAAACATGAATAAGTGCATAGTTGACTTACCAAAAGTTAGAGACAGAGAGAAAAATCATCTTGTGTGTAATATTAGGCCGCCGTAGTAAGCTGTATTCTTGTCCGTTGTCAGGAAATTATAATAGCCATTTGCGGAGGACCACGTGAGTCACCCTCGTTCTGTTTAGTCACAGATTGCAGCATGCAGCTCCCGTAGCTAATTATAGCAGGGATCCACGCCTGCCGCACCTGCCAGGCCTCATGTCAATTGACGTGGTAGACATTGCTGCTGACAGGTGAAGAGTGCACAAGGATTGTGCTGCTCTGGGCTCGCACAAGGTTGGATACACACAGGGATGCCCCGCGGGCCTGTTTTCTATTTTTATACAATGTCTAAATGGGGATAGAATTAGTAATAAGTGGTGGTTGCCACAAAAACGTATGTTCTATGTCTATGAATAAATTAATAAGTGGCAAAAAGATGGGAATATGCAAAAATGTATAATACATAGACAATGAATAAACATATAAAGCATATATACAACAAGGAAGAATAATATAATTACATCTTCGTGGATATAATCAGGGAGGAATGGAAAATGGTATCCATTTATTGCAATAGTTCTCAGAGGCTGGCAAATCATCCTATTACTTTATATTGATTCACTTCAGAAAATTGTCATGTAATCAGTTCAATAGAATGGCTACAAAGCCAAGCCATTCCTCAGCTGTATTCAGTCCATGGGTGATAGAGTTAATACGTTCTATCCACCGGCGTGCCAGTCTTTGTAGGATCTGTGATAGGTCTCCTCTTTCGGGAATGGTAGCCATATTGATCACTTGCCATTTTAGATCATCGTCTGTGTGGTTCTTGTCAATAAAGTGTGTCATAGAGGGTGCAGTCAGTATACCACATCTTATTCTGCTCAGATGTTGGCAGATGCATGTCTTGATCAGTTGTGACGTTTGTCCAACATAAGGTAATCGGCAAGGACACCATATGCAGTAAACTACATTATGTGTATTACAGTGTGAGAAACAGATTAAATCTTTTCTGATGTTATCATGTTCAAAAACCTTGGTGTCAAAGGAAAAGGTACAAGCAATACAATTACCACATCGGAAATTACCTTTGACTTAAGGAAGGCCTCAAGCTGATTCTAGGGTCCTTGGCATGTGTCTAGTGCTGTATTGTATGGAAGAGTGTACCAGATGGTCTTTTATATTCTTACCACGTTTGTAAGCAAACATGGGGGTTTCTGTGGTCGGATCAATGTTTCAGGGTGAATATTTTATTTGTGTGGATGCCAAAGGTGGTCACACAGATCAGTTTTTCGAGGGGGCGGTTGTTCCTAGCAGTGAGTAATTCCTCTCTAGGACAAAACCATGCACGTTTTAGAGAGTTCTTGACTATCTTATACGGGAAACCCATGGCCACCAGTTTGACTTTTAGAATTTGAGCTTCTTTCATATAGTGCTCTTTGTGGGAACAATTTCTATGCAGATGTAGAAATTGGCCAAAGGGTAAGCCATCCTTCAAGGCTCTAGGATGCTTACTGGTGTATGATAAGAGAGTGTTTCTTTCTGTGGGTTTTCTGTGGAGGCTAATGATGTTTGATTGCTAAATCTAGGAAGGCGATCTCCGATTTGTGTAATGTGGATGTAAAGGTTGGATGCGTTAGAGCACTGTTCAGATATGTTACAAAGTCATGAAAGCTACATTCAGAGCCAGACCAGACAAGAAAAATATCATCAATATAGTGTTACCAACATAACATGTTGGAACTGTATTTATTTTGTGTGGAAAGGGCAAGTGTTTGTTCTATATAATCCAGGTAGATATTTGCCAGATTGGGAGAAAAAACTGCTTCAATTGAAGTTCCAGAACACTGCTGGTAGAAATCACCCTCAGATACAAAGTAGTTGTGCTGTAGTGCAATTCTTTTTTTTCAATTGTTTTTTATTTATTTAATTCAATCTGTAAAAGATCACAGAACATCATTTTGCATATCTCCGAATATGTTACATAATATAGGTATGGCAAAAGAGAGTACAATTCACTCAGTCCAGTGAATCAGATAATTGTCCATTGCGCTGCACCATTTCCAGTTTGACAGTTGGGGATATACACAAGTCACCCCTATGCCCATTCCACACGCACCATTTCTTATCCCACTTCTTGGGGCGTCCTCGAAATTTGTAAGCATGGGCGAAATTTGCGAATTCGCGACCTGCGAATTCATGCGAAAGCGAACTCGCAATTTGCAAAATTCGCGAATTTGTGCGAATTTGCTGTTTTTGCCAGTTTGCGAGGGCTTTTTACAAGTTTGGGAACGCAAACTTACTTTTGTGGTCGCAACGGTCGCGATCATGTTGTTTCTACGTGTTCAGCCTGTTTGCGACCCTGTGGTTCATCGCAGCCACCCTCTGGTTCATCACTGCCACCCTCTGGTTCACCAATGCCACCCTCTGGTTTGCCACTGCCACCCTCTGGATCATCACTGCCACCCTCTGGTTCATCACTGCCACCCTCTGGCTCATCACTGCTATACTTTGGTTCATCACCCTGTGGTTCACCACTGCCACCCTCTGGTTCATCACTGCCACCCTCTGGTTCATTACTGCCACCCTCTGGTTCGCCACTGCCACCCTCTGGATCATCACTGCCACCCTCTGGTTAATCACTGCCACCCTCTGGTTTGCCACTGCCACCCTCTGGATCATCACTGCCACCCTCTGGTTCACCAGTGCCACCCCCTGGTTCATCCCTGCCACCCTCTGGTTCATCACTGCCACCCTCTGGTTCAAGGCTGCCACCCTCTGGTTCATCACTGCTATCCTCTGGTTCATCATCTTGTGGTTCACCACTGCCACTCTCTGGTTCATCACTGCCACCCTCTGGTTCATTACTGCCACCCTCTGGTTCGCCACTGCCACCCTCTGGATCATCACTGCCACCCTGTGGTTCATCACTGCCACCCTCTGGTTTGCCACTGCTACCCTCTGGATCATCACTGCCACCCTCTGGTTCACCAGTGCCACCCTCTGGTTCATCACTGCCACCCTCTGGTTGATCACTGCCACCCTCTGATTCAAGGCTGCCACCCTCTGGTTGATCACTGCCATCCTCTGGTTCATCCCTGCCACCCTCTGGTTCATCACTGCCAACCTCTGGTTCCGCACTGCCACCCTCTGGTTCACCAGTGCCACCCTCTGGATTATCACTGCCACCCTCTGGTTCATCACTGCCACCCTCTGGTTTGCCACTGCCACCCTCTGGATCATCACTGCCACCCTCTGGTTCATCACTGCCACCCTCTGGTTCACCAATGCCACCCTCTGGTTTGCCACTGCCACCCTCTGGATCATCACTGCCACCCTCTGGTTCATCACTGCCACCCTCTGGCTCATCACTGCTATACTTTGGTTCATCACCCTGTGGTTCACCACTGCCACCCTCTGGTTCATCACTGCCACCCTCTGGTTCATTACTGCCACCCTCTGGTTCGCCACTGCCACCCTCTGGATCATCACAGCCACCCTCTGGTTAATCACTGCCACCCTCTGGTTTGCCACTGCCACCCTCTGGATCATCACTGCCACCCTCTGGTTCACCAGTGCCACCCTCTGGTTCATCCCTGCCACCCTCTGGTTCATCACTGCCACCCTCTGGTTCAAGGCTGCCACCCTCTGGTTCATCACTGCTATCCTCTGGTTCATCATCTTGTGGTTCACCACTGCCACTCTGTGGTTCATCACTGCCACCCTCTGGTTCGCCACTGCCACCCTCTGGATCATCACTTCCACCCTCTGGTTCATCACTGCCACCCTCTGGTTTGCCACTGCTACCCTCTGGATCATCACTGCCACCCTCTGGTTCACCAGTGCCACCCTCTGGTTCATCACTGCCACCCTCTGGTTGATCACTGCCACCCTCTGATTCAAGGCTGCCACCCTCTGGTTGATCACTGCCATCCTCTGGTTCATCCCTGCCACCCTCTGGTTCATCACTGCCAACCTCTGGTTCCGCACTGCCACCCTCTGGTTCACCAGTGCCACCCTCTGGATTATCACTGCCACCCTCTGGTTCATCACTGCCACCCTCTGGTTTGCCACTGCCACCCTCTGGATCATCACTGCCACCCTCTGGTTCATCACTGCCACCCTCTGGTTTGCCACTGCCACCCTCTGGATCATCACTGCCACCCTCTGGTTCACCAGTGCCACCCTCTGGTTCATCACTGCCACCCTCTGGTTAGCCACTGCCACCCTCTGGATCATCACTGCCACCCTCTGGTTCACCAGTGCCACCCTCTGGTTCATCACTGCCACCCTCTGGTTCAAGGCTGCCACCCTCTGGTTCACCCCTGCCGCCCTCTGGTTCATCACTGCCACCCTCTGGTTCATCACTACCACCCTCTGGTTCAAGGCTGCCACCCTCTGGTTGATCACTGCCATCCTCTGGTTCATCCCTGCCACCCTCTGGTTCATCACTGCCACCCTCTGGTTTGGCACTGCCACCCTCTGGATCATCACTGCCTCCCTCTGGTTGATCACTGCCACCCTCCGGTTCAAGGCTGCCACCCTCTGGTTCATCACTGCTATCCTCTGGTTCATCACCTTGTGGTTCACCACTGCCACCCTCTGGTTCATCACTGCCACCCTCTGGTTCATTACTGCCACCCTCTGGTTCGCCACTGCCACCCTCTGGATCATCACTGCCACCCTCTGGTTCATAACTGCCACCCTCTGGTTCATCACTGCCACCCTCTGGTTCATCACTGCCACCCTGTGGTTCCAGCTGCCACCCTCTGGTTCATCCCTGCCACCCTTTGGTTTATCACTGCCACCCTCTGGTTTGCCACTGCCACCCTCTGGATCATCACTGCCACCCTCTGGTTCACCAGTGCCACCCTCTGGTTCATCACTGCCACCCTCTGGTTTATCACTGCTACCCTCTGGTTCAAGGCTGCCACCCTCTGGTTCATCACTGCTATCCTCTGGTTCATCACCTTGTGGTTCACCACTGCCACCTTCTGGTTTATCACTGCCACCCTCTGGTTCATTACTGCCACCCTCTAGTTCGCCTCTGGTTCATCACTGCCACCCTCTGGTTCAAGATTGCCACCCGCTGGTTCATCCCTGCCACCCTCTGGTTCATCACTGCCACCCTCTGGTTTGCCACTGCTACCCTCTGGATCATCACTGCCACCCTCTGGTTCACCAGTGCCACCCTCTGGTCCAAGGCTGCCACCCTCTGGTTCATCACTGCTATCCTCTGGTTCATCACCTTGTGGTTCACTACTGCCACCCTCTGGTTCATCACTGCCACCCTCTGGTTCATTACTGCCACCCTCTGGTTTGCCACTGCCACCCTCTGGATCATCACTGCCACCCTCTGGTTCATCACTGCCACCCTCTGGTTGATCACTGCCACCCTCTGGTTCAAGGCTGCCACCCTCTGGTTGATCACTGCCATCCTCTGGTTCATCCCTGCCACCCTCTGGTTCATCACGGCCACCCTCTGGTTTGCAACTGCCACCCTCTGGATCATCATTGTCCCCCTCTGGTTTATCACAGCACCCTCTGGTTCACCACTACCACCCTCTTGTTCACCACTGTAGATTATGGGGGGAAAGCAAAGCACACCTTCCCAGCCTCAACTGAGATGAATTACTTTGGGGCTGGTTAATGTGTCACTGAATTTGAGCTTCAAGTCTGGCACCTGCTTCCTTAGCTGTAAGTGCTTCCTGTTGCAGTTTAATTTTTTTTACCGGAGCATTGTGCCATACTTGTAACTATTCTCTGACCCTGCTTTGAGGGTCAGAGCAGGGTCAGAGAATAGTTGCAAGTAGGCAACTGAACTCTGGAGAGGCCCCTCAGGAAGCACTACAGGGAATGGTAACAAATTAGCTTGAACTTTTGCACCTGCTAAGTCCTTTCAGTTTAGCAAAATTCGTTTTTCTGCAATTTCCTGATATTCGCGGGGCACGAATTCGTGCTAAATCGAACTTGCAATCCGCGAATTCGTGCAAATTTGCGGATTGTTTTTTTTTGCGTGTTCGCAGGTTTTTTTGCGTCTTCGCAAGCCGCTTGCAGCGCACCGACCGCGAAGTTACCCTGGCGGCCGTACATGGGTGCGGCCATCTTGTGCGCGTCACGTATTTCCGGTTCCGGGCGCTATTGTCAATCTCGCGTTGTGTGTGGCGCGCTATTAGGAGTTCGCCTGTGTTTTTGCGTGCTCGCGGGGAAAATATTGCGCAAACTTACCCACGCGGTCCTCTATGGGCGCGGCCATCTTGTTTTTCATTCATTGCTATGGTTTTTGGGCATGCTACCTTTCTATCCATCTTACATCTTTATAATCCTATGTTTTTCTGAACTTCTTTTTTTTGCTTATTATCTATCTCTACAATTTCCTACATCTATATTTTGAGTTTTTTTTAAACTTTTGTTACTTTATTACCTAATTTATTTCTTTCGCTCTCTTTCTTACTTTTTTTCACACCTATTCTTCTTTCCTTTTTCTTGCGCCCAGGACCATGGCAAAGGGAGCCGGCAAGGGGAAGGGTCCAGCACCCCGTACCCGGCTCCCTTTTGGGCGTTTGAGGGGGGAGCTAGTCCAGGCCAGGGAGATCTTCTCTGCAGTGGAGGTGGCCGTCTTGATGGTGTTTGTGCAAGTCCACCTCCCTAAGACCGTGGCAGCAGGTGGGCGGATTGCTTCCGGTTAAGGCCTCCTGGAGCGTCGCCTGCTGTGGGAGAAGGTGTGCCTGCGCATGTGTAAGGAGTCTGGGGTCCGGCGCACCTACCAGCAAGCGCCGCACCGGTGGACTGACATCCTGGACCGGTAGCATGATATGCTCGACCTGCTAGGATTGGAGATCCCTGGCCTTGGTAAGTAGCTATTTAATAACTACTTTTTTTTCTTTTGCTCTGTTATGTTGCTAATCTATTTCTTTCCTGAAGAGTACGAATGCTGCTGATTCGATTACATTGCAGGTAAATTAATCTTTAAATAGCTTCTGTCATTGCAGGTGCTCGCCTGGTTTACGGGTGTTGCTACTATGATTACTTTTTTGCAACTTTTTACTCATTTGAGAGCATCACTGCGTAATGGTAGAGACAGTACACTCAAGTCTAGTCCTTCTTTGTACTCCTGCCTGCTGCTGCCACTTTGAAGAGATAGTGGTGGATTGATACATTGATTGTATTATTCATTACTTGTTATAGGACATTTGTTAGTGCACTGCAATCATGATGACAGGCTGTGTCTGTCACGCGACGTCTCGTGCTGCTGAGTGATGACAGTTGTACTAGAACCTTTTTGTTGTTGGTGTAGTTAGTGAATTACATAACTTTCCTATTAGACGATCTGCGAATCCTGCAATACTGTGCTACTATCCTCCTAGTTGACCAGATCAGATGCAATTGTTGTTAATTTGTTTCCCCGACATAATTTTAGATTGTGGTCAAAGAAATCAAATATTTCCCAAAAAACAATCATCCATGTTGTGTTTCTTTATTTCATGTTCAACAGAAGCTCCCAGGGGCAAGGCGGCGACGGCGACTGAGACTCCGGTGGAAGAAGGTGGACAGGATCAGTCCCTTGCAGGCTCTTCTGCTGGCCCCAGTAAGTTGTTCTATTGTTATATTAATACTTATACTTCCCTAACTTTTACAGCTCCTATTCATTACAAACTGTTTCCTAATAATTCTATGTTTTACAAAATAGTCTTTGATCTTCTTCTGATGTAGACTACTTTCTACATTCTTATCCTGCCTCTACCATCACTCTCTGTGCTACGACTATTTACGATAATGAGTCGGTCTGTGTAGGTAGCTAAGCTTGAACAGTCGGCAAACTGTGTGAAACAAAACTCTGATCCAGCAATAGCTCTAGGCACTGAGTGCAGTCCTCTGGGTTGCCCTTGCTGTCTATTCCAGTCTTCTTAATGTAAGTGCTTTGACAATTTCCAACAACAAAATGTCATTGTTTGCACCAAGTAAAAGGTAGAAGTTGCCTTTTTGATTTGAGAGGAGCACATCCCATACCGCTAGTGTTTCAGGGACTATAATGCACACAAAGAAGTATGGACAAGAGAAATAGGACATTGTTGATGATAGGTGCAGTTCGACTTTCGACATAGCTCAGTCCGAACAGAAGTTGAACCCCCAATCCCCTGACCGACTATCTAGTGTGTCTGTCCAATGATTTTACGACCCCGAAGAACAGAAGAAGACTACCGCCGAGTCCCGGCCTGTCTGAGTCACTTAAACATGACTGCCAAGTGCAGAAGTTCAAACGCCTCCGCTCACTCACTCGTGAACAAAAACCACACAGTGTTTGTTAGTTTTAAAGTTTTATTTTCAATTAAGAAATGAAAACATGATTTCTTTATTTTTAATAGCGTAGTATTCGGAGCAAGCAATGGTGATGGATGAAGATGACGTTAAAGTTTAAACAACATTCCCATAAATGAAACTAGTATTACTCCAATTTAATAATAGGTACCAGACACATGAAATTATTAGAATAACTGTGCGGAAGCCCCCACCTTCTTTAAAGTACTTAAAGTACTGCTGGTGATGACTTACTAGTAGTTGGTGAATGGTCTGGCAGAAGGGCAATGGAATCTTCTTTCTGTAATGAGAAAAATGGTGCACGTTAAGCAAGCATTCATCAGTTGTCATAAGAAGTGTAGCATTTAATGGGATAAGCATATAAAAGGTTAACACTTCCTCCCCAAAACCGTTACTTTTTTTCAATCCCAGTTATAAAAAATGTGTTATGTAAAATTTTCTTCCATTACAAGATAAAATAGGGGGTTGTGTATGGCATCTGAAAATATGACATGTTTTTCCTAGATGTTACAACATCTGATGCGGCACAGATGACCACCACTGCCGGGGCCGGCAGTGAGGAGGGGTCCACTCTGGATGCGGCTGTGCCAACAGGAGGAGCTGGGGGGGAAGACTCAACGGCGGCGGTCGGTGGTAAGTTATTATACTCCTTACTCATTGAAATGTTTTTGAGTAGGCTCGCAAAAGAGTGTATGATGTACTGTACAGTAGTACACAGTACACTAGTATAAGTAGACTGTACTGTTAATAACAGTAACTAATTTAGAAACTACTTTTTGGGCTACTATCACTTTTTGGGCTTGCCCCTTTTTTAAGACAGTCAACCTTGACTTGTAATAGCATTACCTGCTGTACTTCTCGGGTAACCAATGGCCCCCTCTATTTCACTTCAACTCAGCTGTCAAATTTTTATTGTGAAGCCAAGTCATATCAGATGTAGTTTAGGGATGTGAAGAACGAAAAGTTAAAGAAGGGTGAAACGAAGGACAAGCGAGTCTTAATATTTATGACTGTAAAGAATGGTTTTGTTGAATGCAATTCAAGATAAGAAGACGGCGGTTTCCAAAATATAATGAAACGGGTGTTAGTTGGTTGTTGACAAAAATAAATTTTGGTACATTTGAGAAATTAAGAAGAATCATAGACGTACTTCGGAAGCCTGGATGTTATCTTCTTTATCCTCATCGATAGCAGAGGTGTATGATGTAGTAGAGCAGATGCTGAGTGGATGAAGTATGGCCAGTGGCAGTGCCACCCCTATAGAAAAGTAAGACATTCCTATCCCTACCTGCATGTACTGTTTAAAGTACTGCGAGTCTGCATCATCATGGCCTGTGTCTGTATTTCTTGGGTGAAAGCTGAGTGAGCTGCCATTATGGCGGCTACCACAAGTTCACGTACCAGTAATTTCTTTTGCAACACAAGAGAAAAAAAGTAAAAAAGGCCTTTTTTTAGTACTCTCTGACTATGTATGTAGTAGCGAGTCCATCCATAGTGCTGCTAGTGGAATTCCTGAAACTCCCAGTAATGTCACAGGCTTACAAAGACGGCGGAAAGACACATGCCAAAATGTTATACGGTTACAACAGGTATCTGTGCACACGTCGCCTTTTACAGAGTAAATGCTGTAGGTAATCAAACAACACAAGCAATAGACAAACAATGTGGAAGTAGTCTTGATGGAAGTTTTTCTTCAATTCAGATTTTATTCACCACACCCAGCCATTACGTGTTTTGTCAGGGCTAGTAGCCCACGACTTCATCAGGGCTCACGCGGGCAGAGGTTCCAAAGCTATTGCCACAATGGCTATGTGCTCTCAGCCGGTTCTAATTCCGACCCGGCTACTGAGTACTGTGGAGGTTCTCGCTGATTCGTCTCAGCCATCTCAGCTTTCCAGCGTCTCCGCATGTAAATGACTTCCGCATTTACAAGCGGAGACGCTGGAAAGCAGTACGGCTTAACCTGCAGCGCACACGGATACTCCTATGGTGTGTCGCATCTTTGGTATTAACCATCACACGGACTGCTGAGACGAATCAGCGAGAACCTCCACAGTACCCGGTAGCCGGGTCGGAATTAGAACCGGCTGAGAGCACATAGCCATTGTGGCAATAGCTTTGGAACCGCTGCCCGCGGGAGCCCTGATGAAGTCGTGGGCTACCGGCAGTTGTGGGCTCGGGAGCATGAGGACACATCAACCAGTACATCCTCCTCCACTGCCCCCGGGTCCACCAGCCACAAGCCTCCAGCCAAACGGAGCCATGGCCCGACAGCCTCCCGCCGCCGCCGCACAGGAGCAAAAACAACAGCTGCCCCCCCAGAGCCTGGATGGCACTTGTGCGCCGCCTCCGAAAGCGAGTGGACTACCTGGAGCGGTTGGGCGAAAACATCAGCGCCAGCTCCGGGACCTCCGCAAAGAGCTGCGGGACGTGCAGCACCAGCTGTCCACACTATGCCACCGGAGGAAGTGACTGTCCCTTGCCCCTTTTTTAAAGACTGTTGGGGGGTGGGAATTGGGTTTTTGGGAAAGGGGACTTTTTGATTTTTGGACATTGGTTTGGTTAGTGAGGGGGGGTGAGTTAGGGTAATTTATTTTATTTTTGTGACAACAACATCCATAATTTATATTTCTTAATAATTTTATTTTTGCATACCAAAACACAGTATACTCTCTCATATTATTTTGTATGGGGGTTGACGGTGGTTACTGGACGTTTGGTTTTTCAAACTTGCCAGCATGAATGAAACATCTAGTCCTGAAATGTACCAAAATGCAAGTAACCGAGTTAGTCAATTCAGTAGCCCTACTACTGTACTTTACTAGTAGTACTGTCAGTCTCTGCTCTCCTCCCAACTTAGTCCTGACCCTTTATTCTACTACCTCTCCAATATGCTTATCTTACCTGTGATTTGTGAATCACGGTTAGTGAATAAGGTTGGTTGTTGACTTGAATCCTCAACGGATGCAATATCATTGTTGTGCTGGTAGCAGTAGTGGTACACACTGGCAGTATCAACATATGAAAAAAAAGGAAATGAAACATTGAGTGGGCTGAGCGTTGCATTAGAAACAGTACATTAGATAGTACGGTAGAGAACAGTGCCCTAAATTGTAGCATAAGCAGTGTTAAATTAATGTAAATATAAGTAGTAGTTGCGTGGAGTTGGACTGCTATAAGAAATTAAGGCAAAGGACACATCATCAACGTAACGTAAGCATTAAGCATTTGATTGTTCACGTCGTGTTGGAGGAGGATGTTCTTATCAATCCACGATGGCGCACATGAACTTCTGATTGTAATGATTTTGGCTGCTTTGACCTTATCCTCCCCAGCAAGTGTGTGGAATTTATTGTTTTTGTCAGTCACACCACAATGAAATACCACACAGCCCGGGGGAAGAGGGTTAGGGTTTGAAAATTGGATGGAAATGGGGTTTTTTGGGAAAGTTTGGTAGAGAGGAAAAAAAGACAGCATGGACAGTCAAACAACAAATGAACAGAAACAAATCTTTGGATTTGAAGATATTGATAAATCTATAAAGGGACATAAAGGAAGTGCACTACTGCATGCCAGAAGTTGTTTACTAAATAGATGGTTAGGTTACTGCAAAGTAGCAACACTACTTACTGCAACTTACTAGTAACTACGAAGAAACAAGTTGAGAGTACAGGGCTGCAGTCATTACACAATTTCACTTGCCTCTCTGCCCTCAGAGAGAATAAACACTTAGAACATTAAATTACTGTTAAACATAGCAAAAACATAGCAAATTTAGAAGCAGAAGCAAAGAAATGCAGAATCACACTCATAGAAGTTCACAGCAATAACATTACTTAAAAGATAAGTAGAAATGAATGGATACTGTTACTGTATGTTGTTGTACTTGTCCTGTTGAATTTGGGAAGTTGCATGCATCAAGCCATTCCTCTTATTTACGGTACTCCTCCGTTCCATCTGACGCTCCGTCGATCAATGTTGATGACCAGAAGACACCCTGTCCACTGCCTGCCTGGCGGAGGCTGAATTGCGGGTCACTAATGTGAAGCCTGACTTCATCCTTTTTTCCATTGCACAGGGTGAAAGCCGCCCTGTAAATGTTGATGCAAAAACAGGAAGAGATATTAAAACACCACTGAGAAAAAAATATAAGGTACGTACGCTGTGTAGTGCAAAAAGTCACACTTTCAGTTTCAGAATCGACAGTACAATAGTTTCGAAAAGGGCGTACTCTGAGTCTCCTTTTGAAGGATAAATAAGTATGGGCGAATTTTGCGGATCTTTCCCCTCAAGCTAGGTGTAGTGTAAACTACGATTTTAGAACAAAATTAGACCTTCCCAGCAGTGCTCCCAGACCCTTAAACACAGACGCTAAAATGTAGAATACCCCCAATCAGACCACAAAAAACGTGCGATACTGCTACCTGTCTGAGGCCTAGTGGAAAATGATGACAAAACGTACTTTGAAAGTAAAGTAGGCCCAAATCCCCCCTTTCCCACCATGGATATTCTTCAAACCACTTGCAACCGAATTTAGACATTTCTCGACAAGTGCTCCAAGAGTAGACCCCAGAACCCAGTTGCCAAAATCTCGAACACCCCCAAACACATGCAATACTGTAACCCTAACAAGCCCTAAGTTAAAAATAGTTTCAAACGCTTTCTGCAGCTAGGCCCTAACTCCCCTTTGCCAGCATGGATTTCCGTCAAACCTCTTGCAATCAAAAGTATCCATACCCAGCGTTACTCCAAGACCCCAAAACCCACCCACAAACACCAGGAACCCCCCCGAAATCGCTAAAGTGAGCGAAATTCTTGAAAATGGAAAAACGTTTTCACCTCCGATTTTCTCCAAACCACTTTTATCCGGTATTAGACCTTCACAGCAATGCCCCCAGACCCGTCAACCCAGGCGGAAACAAGTTTAACACCCCCAAACAGGCAAAAAGCAAACATACAAAAACGGGGACTTAGAAATATTTATTCCCTAGTTCCAAAATCACTCCTTGCGCGCTCTGCAGCTAGGCCCTAACTCCCCTTTGCCACCATGGATTTCCGTCAAACCTCTTGCAATCAAAAGTATCCATACCCAGCGTTGCTCCAAGACCCCAAAACCCACCCACAAACACCAGGAACCCCACCAAACAGCCCCCCGAAAACGCTAAAGTGAGCGAAATTCCTGAAAATGGAAAAACTTTTTCACCTCCGATTTTCTCCAAACCACTTTTATCCGGTATTAGACCTTCACAGGAATGCCCCCAGACCCGTAAACCCAGGCAGAAGCAAGTTTAACACCCCCAAACAGGCAAAAAGCAAAACCGCAAAAAGTGAGACACTACCTGGAATTCAGTCCAAATGCGCTGTGCAGCTAGGCCCTAACTCCCCTTTTCCACCATGGATTTCCTGAAAAACAAATGCAATCAACATTAGACTGTGCCAGCAGTGCTCCCAGACTGCAAAACCCACCCACAAAAACCTGGAAGCCCCCCAAACAGCACCCCAAAGACAGGCAAGTGAGCAAAAACGCAAAAACTTTTTCACCATGGATTTGGTCCAAAACACTTGATTCCGATATTAGACCTTCCGAGCTATGCCCCCAGACCCCTGCAGCCACCCGCAAAAAAGCAGAACACCCCCAAACAAGCAAAAAGCAAAATGGGGCCTACCTTCAATTCAGTCCAAATACGCTGTGCAGCTAGGCCCTAACTCCCCTTTTCCACCCTGGATTTCCTGAAAAACAAATGCAATCAACATTAGACTGTGCAAGCAGTGCTCCCAGACCCAAAAACTCACCCACAAAAACCTGGAAGCCCCCCAAACAGCACCCCAAAGACAGGCAAGTGAGCAAAAACGCAAAAACTTTTTCACCATGGATTTGGTCCAAAACACTTGATTCCGATATTAGACTTTCCGAGCTGTGCCCCCAGGCCCCTGCAGCCACCCGCAAAAAAGCAGAACACCCTTAAACAGGCAAAAAGCAAAAATGCAATAACTCATACTTAGAACGTTTTCAGCCAACCAGTCAACATCGGTCCAAACGCGCTCTGCAGCTAGGCCCTAACTCCTCTTTCCCACCATGGATTTTCTTCAAATCACTTCCAATAAAAAGTATGCTATCCCAGCAGTGCTCCCAGACCCCCACACCCTCCCCCACAAATCTAGAACACCCCCAAACAGCCCCCCAAAAACATGCAATACTGGTATATTCAAAACATGACAAATTGCGCTGTTCTCAAAACATTGCTGTTTTCAGCACTTCCACTACTTTGATCCTCTTGAAACTCACCTGGACAGTCACTTGTTCCAGCGATTCACAAGAATCTCAGCAAGGCAGAACAAAATCGAACCACTCCACTGTGCTCTTTGAAGAAGAAGAAGAAGAAGAAGAAGAAGAAGGTCTACGACTAGTTTTCACTTAGTTTTCACCCAAACACACGCGCCCGCAAAACACCTGAAAATGCCAAAATTCTGCCAATTCTGGACCAAAGAACACCAAACCCCCCTAAAACATTGCCAACATCATTATGAACGAGCCTGCATCGGGCCCGAGCCCTAGAATCAGCGTGAACCATACCAACTTAAACCCAAAAACCCTAGTAAAACGCACTGAACCCTAAACCGTAGATATGCTTTGTCTGTCTGTGTCAAAGAGCCTAGGTATGCTACATCAGGAGGATGCTTCACTCAGTGGTGCCTGCCTTGACCGTCTGCATGGCCCTGCCGCAAGCATGGGCCAAAAATCCGTTCCGCTCAAGAATTTGCAATTTTTCGGTACTTTCGCCAGATTTGCAAAATACCGAAAACAGCAAATTTTGCAAACATAACGGATGTTTGGCCCAAGCTTGAGGCAGTGCCATGCAGAGGGTCAAGGCAGGCACCACTGAGTGAAGCAACCTGATGTAGCATACCTAGGCTCTTTGTCAGACAGACAAACATATCTAATTGTATGCAGCAAGCCACATAGCCCCAATTTTACATGAACTGCTGTCTGGAGTGGACTCTGCCTGGCATAACAACAACAGTACACTGCCTCGCCCTCGACCAGTACATACCACGAATAGACAGACATGTAGTCCTGCTGTGGTAGTTGTTGTAGACTGGTTTACCTGTTTGCCACTCACGAATTGGCCATAGTTCTTCCGTAAATCGAAGCTGATGATCCATCCATCCCAGTGAGTGACTGTAAAGAAAAAAGATTAATCAATCATTATATATTGGCAAATGAGTCCGCTCCAAGGACATTTTGCATATTTTGTGAAATGCAATATAGTGGCCCCTGAATTTGAAGTACAATTTTAATTAAACAAGGTAAAAAAAAAAAGAGTTGTTGACATGAGTTACAATTACTGTGTGAAAGATTAGATAATAACTAAGACAAGAAGAGATATGAATCATCATTTCATGCACAAAAAACAAACAGCAATTGGTTTCATCAGAGCCAGACAGCCATTGCTGTCCAGTGCATGCCATCTTCTCAATTATTCATTACCTGTTCTACTTTTTGTCCGCATCTTCTTCGGAAAGTGAGGGCCCACAGGGCAGCCTCTCCTGTCAATATCAAAAGTAACTCTGTCAGCAATCAGCAAGCATGTAGTCAGTCAGTAATTTCAGTCCCACTTGAGGGGACTCGTCGTAATCCATCCATCTGCCTTGAGGGAAATGGATAGGGGGAGTCTGGAGGAGGAGTATAAAGGAGCATGATTGAGTTATGAACTTGTGAACCTCAGGAATGCAGACTGCGGCCCCTTCAAATCAATAAGGAATATAAGACGAAGACAGTGCTGCTGATGGACTTGTTGTGATTAGGTGATTAGCGTTTTGTTGTGGTAAAAGTTGCAAAACAAAGAAAGACACACAAGAATAAAAGTGAATAAGGACGAAAAAAAGGAAGTCATTTTCAGGGCTCGGTGTCAGGGAAGTAGAGCTCGTCCTCCAACTCCATAAATTGAGAGGGGAGTAGGTCAGGTAACAGAGAAGAACTTCCGTCACCTAAGTCAGTGTCGTCTTCTTCCTGCGTGTATTGACGTACTTTGTAATCTGGTGGTATCAAGTGCTGATTCATCTTGATCAGTGTTAACCTCACCACATTTTTGGCCGAGAGGCGGAACCTTTTTGAAGTTACAATGGCACCAGCAGCACTGAAAACACGTTCAGAAGACATGCTTGCGAGTGGGCAAGACAAATAATTTAGAGCCAGGTTGCTGATCAGTGACCATAGAGCCATTTTCCTGTACCAATACAGCAATGGGTTTTTATGAACAAAGACCTGTGTTGGCTCATCCAGATAGGCCTGCACCATCAACTCAAGGTTCTCCACGGTTGTTCCACTTTGTGTGCCTTCTCAGCACTGGAACAAACAAACCCTTGATGAGTTAGCCAATCCACTTCCGACAATATTATGGCTGGGCCTAGTGCAGGTGAGGATGATGATAGGGTTGCTGCTGGTGTCGTTAACGGCTGTGAGGGAAAGTTACTCCCTTCGCCCACAGTTTCAGAAGTGGAACTTGACGTTGGATCGCCTGCTGATTCAGTTGGACTTCTGACGACTCCTTGAATTTTCTGACGATCTTTTTCGAACCGAATGGCTGACACAGCTATCCAATGTGTGTACTTTGAAACATCTGCCTCATCAAAAGGAATGAATGCTTTGCTGGCCACTGCCTTTTTGTACCGTGGATCCAGAATAGTGGCACAAATGTAATGTTGTTCTGTATGTATCTTTTGAAGCCTTTTATTGGCAACTAGGCGGCTTAATAAGGTCTCCGCCAACAGATATGCAGCATGCTTTCCACCATCATCTCTCAACGTTGAAGACACCGCCTTCAGTTGGTGCTCTAGCATGTGCAACAATGGGATAGCTTTGGTCAAAGAACAGTCCTCCCTGCTGACTTCACGCGTGAAGACCTCAAAAGGACGAAGCATGGCTGTCAGGCTTTTAACTGGCTGCCATTCCTCCAACTCTAGCCTCAGGTCAATAGAACCTACTGTAAAGATATAGTCATTGATTACCATGCACTGCTCAAACAGACGCTCAGGCATGTAAAAGGTTGAGTTCCAACGTGTTGCCACCTCCTGAATGAGTCCTTTGACTGGCACTTTACGTACATGTTGAATGCTTCTCAGCTGCTTCCGGGCCTTAAAAGAATGGCTGAAATGTGTGCAGATTCTTCGGCAGGTAGACAGTAACTTCTTGACTTGGTTTTCAGTTTTTAAGAAATCTTGAACAACCAGGTTTATACAGTGAGCCAAACACGGCACTCTGAAATATTCACCGTCCTGCATGGCCTTAACTATATTACTGCAATTATCCGTGGAAACATAACCAACCATGCGATTCCTTGGTTTCAGCCATTCAGAGACCTTACTGTTAAACTCATCCAAAATGTTTTTTGCAGTATGAGTTTTCTCCATGGCAAATATGGTTAATGTTGCATGTTTCCGAGAAGCTTGAAAAACTGTGTCCAGGTCAACAACTCCACTTGACTTGTCTCTAACCCCTGCAAAAGATCCTGCAAAAGAGACCTAGTGTACAGTGATGCACATGTAATCAAGGGCTTGGCAACTGGTCCACATGTCTTTTGTCAAGTGGATAGTGTGAACAGCACTCTTCTGCAAAGCTGCCCCAATCACCTCCAGCACATCTTGATGTAGTGCTGGAACCGCAACTCTTGCAAAATAGGACCGGCTAGGAACCTTCCATTTAGGGCAGACTGTTGCCACTAATTCTAGAAACCCCACCTCTTCCACAAAAGAAAAAAGGAGAAGGTCCAGCGCTAGCATTTTAGCCAGCTTTGCGTTATACAGACGTACCGTTGGGTGGTTGCGTTCAAATGGCGCCCCCGACCAGAACATTCGGCTGGTGGTGGGCTGGATCATTTTACGTGATGATGATGATGATGATGACGTCTTCAAACCAGTTAGGCCCATTAATGTAGTTTTTCGCATTGGTGTCTCTACAACACTCTTAGTGTGCCTCATAGATGTTGCAGGGGTAGAGGGCGATACCACTGCAGTGCTGCTGCCAGCAGAACTGGGTGTACCAGAAAAAATGTCTGTCACTTCTTCACTTCCCCCCTGCATGATCAGATTCTCGTCATCATCAGATGCAATATCAAGGGATACATTTGGATTTGTTTTCCTTTTACCTTCCTTGATCTTCCTCATGTGTGCTTCCCACTGGATAGGGTGGTGGTGTTTGAGATGACCTCTCTGGCCTCCGGTACCATAGTTGGTACCAAGCTTACCCTGACTAACTAATACTTTACAAATTAAACAAACGACCATGTTTTCCGCCTTTGCGCTAACAGTAAAGAAGTCCCAAACTGGGGACGGGTGATGTCTGCTGGTGGTGGAGGTGCTACTTTGAATTTCAATGCCAGATGAAGTGGAGGATGGGCGTGGCTGAATTTGTTTCTGTTGTTCACTTACAGCACCACTACTTGAGGTCGAGCTGGATGGAGGTCCATGCCGGCCCTTGTGACTAAAAAAGATGAAAGCTGTAGGTCGTGTTGGTGTTGTAGTTAACGGTGGTGGTACCAGTGCCACGCCGCCCATATCCCGCTCAGCAGCCATTCGGGCTAGGGTTAAAATGTCTGTCAGCTGCATGACTGCTGGGGCTGAAGTGACGACTGTGATGACTGGGTCATCGTCAGACTGTTCATCAGCAGCAGAAGACACCACTTCTTGTTCGTCGTCATCAGCCATAAGTCGAAGCTTTGCGGGAGCCTTCCTTTTAGGCTTAGCTACCTTTGTCGACTCATCATGGCGTGCCTCACTCTCAGACTGCATTTGTGGCTTCCAATCAGGATCAAGGTCATCAGAAGGAAGGGGGCTTAAAGAAAAACTTGTAGTAGCAGTAGCCCTCCTTGACCTTTTTCTTGCTGGGGATCTGGAAGACAATGAATCATCATCAGGAGGAGTGGCTTCCTCGGGCGATACCTCCTCTTGAATAGCAATTTCCTGATGTACCCCTACTTCTGGAGGAACACGCGTTGTAGGCAGTTGTGCCGCTCCATGAACCTCTAGTCGCACCTCTCCATGCACCTGTCCATGCGGCTCTCCTTGCGGCTGTACTTGCGCCTCTACTTGCGCCTCTCCTTCCGGCTGTACTTGCGCCTCTCCTTGCCCATGTACCTGCGCTTGTACTACTTGCACCTGTGTTTGTGGCTGTGGTTGTTGAACACTCGTCAGCTGAGTTACACCCGGCGTTGATTGGATGGTACTTTCTTGTGATGAGCCAAGATCACTGGTCGATGGTGATTCAACAACCAAAGTGGCTGCCGCAGCAGCACTCATGGTGGTCTTGGACCTAACTTGGCGTGGTGGCACTGAGCCCAATGAAGCGGAGGTGCTGCTTCCAGCTTGGTCACCGGCAGACACCGCTGCTGCTGCAGGTGTAGTTTTTTCCCAAAAAAAGGTTTCGGTGGGCACACCAGTCTCCTTGGTAGGTGGTGCCACTTGCTTCTTCTGCTCCTTCCTACTGGCAGTGGCACTATCAACTTTTTTCGCTGAGGCGCTACGGCCAACTTTCTTTGGGGCCATCTTCTTGAGATGTCAGAACAGCAGGCCGCAGTTGCACGAGTTGCAGAGTTGTCTTGTCTGTGGCCACACGTGACGTCACGTGACGTTGTGCTGCACACACCACTGCAGGACTTCTTCCTGGCACTGGTGGTTCTCTTGTGCACCTAAAAGCAATGGAAGCCAGAGGAACATCAGTTATACACCCCAAAAAATCGAAAAACACTCCAAAATCACCACAATCCCATGCCATCTATGCTCTCAATGATGTTTAAATTCAAGACACCCCAGAGAAAGACTAGGCCCATGTACCACTGAGTAACCCTGTGCATAATGGTTGAAAGCAAGGCAAAGTGGGTGCAGGCCTGAGCACACTGCCTGGCTTAAAAATGGCCCCTTGACCCCCACCACGTGGCCAGGCCCTGCCTGTACCAGGTCTCAAGATGGCCCCCACCCACATGGCCAGGCCCCAACACCACCCCAAAAAGTCGAAAAACACTCAAAAATCACCACAATCCCCTGACATCCCTGCCCTCAATGATGTTTAAATTCAAGACACCCCAGAGAAAGACTAGGCCCATGCACCACTGCGTAGCCCTGGGCATAATGGTTGAAAGCAAGGCAAAGTGGGCGCAGGCCTGAGCACACTGCCTGGCTTAAAAATGGCCCCTTGACCCCCACCACATGGCCAGGCCCTGCCTGTACCAGGTCTCAAGATGGCCCCCACCCACATGGCCAGGCCCCAACACCACCCCAAAAAGTCGAAAAACACTCAAAAATCACCACAATCCCATGACATCCCTGCCCTCAATGATGTTTAGATTCAAGACACCCCAGAGAAAGACTAGGCCCATGCACCACTGAGTAGCCCTGGGCATAATGGTTGAAAGCAAGGCAAAGTGGGCGCAGGCCTGAGCACACTGCCTGGCTTAAAAATGGCCCCTTGACCCCCACCACATGGCCAGGCCCTGCCTGTACCAGGCCTCAAGATGGCCCCACCCAAATGGCCAGGCCCCAACACCACCCTAAAAAGTAAAAAAACACTCAAAAATCACCACAATCCCATGCCATCCATGCCCTCAATGATGTTTAAATTCAAGACACCCCAGAGAAAGACTAGGCCCATGCACCACTGAGTACTCCTTAGGCATAATGGTTGAAAGCAAGGCAAACTGGGTGCAGGCCTGAGCACACTACCGGCTTAAAAATGGCCCCTTGACCCCCACCACATGGCCAGGCCCTGCCTGTACCAGGCCTCAAAATGGCCCCCACCCACATGGCCAGGCCCCAATACCACCCAAAAAGACGAAAAATACTCAAAAATCACCACAATCCCATGCCATCTATGCCCTCAATGATGTTTACATTCAAGACACCCCACAGAAAGACTAGGTCCATGCACCACTCACTACACCTGGGCCTACTGGCTAGTGAGGCTTTACAGGCACCCCAAACTTTAAAAAAAAAAAAAAATTAAATCCTACTGGATACTGTGGCTACCTACCACAATATATATTTTGGTAAAGTTGTGAAAAAAAGTTTTAGAACTGTAGTTGCCTCAACTGCAATGCCCCAAACAAACAACACCAACTTACTTGTAAAATCTCAAGTCCAAAAGTGATCCAAACTCCAAAGTCCAAAAACTCCTCAAATACAAATCCAGCAGCACTCACAGAAAGTAATCCTTTCAGCTCAACAGCCAAATGAAAAGTGACCAGTACATGCACAAAGCACTGGGAGGAGCCTGCTGGACAGGAACAGGAAGTTGGAGACTCTGAGGTTCTTCCTTCCTCCCACCCCATCCCCAAAAATGGACTCCTGCACCAAAAAGTGCAGTCAAATGTCATTCGAAGAGTTATTCTGGTCAAAATCATCATTTTCACAAGGTTTATGCTTCCTGCGGTGGATTTCTTGTGCAGAATTGCAATTTTTGCAATTTCGGGAATGCAAGCTGTTAAAATCTCCCACCGCAAGTTAGCTGCGCGCCGTCGCGGGCTTTTATCACGTACTCGCGTTGTCAAACTCTCATCGTGCAAGATGGCAAGCCGCAATAACGTAATTGCGTTCGAAAAACTCTCGCGCGATCACGCAGCAAGATCGAAAATGGCGCCGCACACGCAAAACCTGAAGAAAAACAACTCGGCGTACTCAGAATCACGGTAAGACAACGCTGCACGCGCAATATTGCATTTTTCAAGCGCGACCAAGCAAAATAATTCGTAGCTTGCAAATTTGCGAATTATTGGGTAAATTCGTGTGATTCCCGGATCGCAAAATCGTCAAAAATCCGCAAATTCGCCCGCGAAACTGATTTTACGCCCACGCTTAAAAATGTGTACACTTCTTTCTCAGCAATCATACACTTGTCCATTTCAGCCGCGCAGAGTCTAGTCAATAGCCAATCAGCTGCGCCCCATTACATTGCAATTGCTCTCTTGACTAATGTGTATCCAAGTGTGGCAAACTGCTGTTCTACTTCTGTGAGGTCACTCGCTTCCCAGGTATTAAGGAGCCCCATCGGTGGTGTGAGTGCTAGTTGTTTCCCCATTGCATCCTGCATGTGTGTCGTTGCCCCATCCCATATGTGGTGTATGTGTGGACATTTCCATATATTTTGATAGAAGGTAGCCTCCTGATAACATCTTCGTAAGCATAGAGCACGCTGTCTAATTTCCATTTTTGCTAAGGTCACCCCCGTAAGATACATTCTCTGGAGAATTTTTTATTGGATTAGTCGAAATCGAAGAGGGATGGCTGCTTCCCTTGGGGACATCAGTGCTGTCCGCCAGTCTTCGTCCTCAATATGGCCAATATCGGTCTGCCACCTAACCCTCAAAGCCTGCAATGAGTCTGGCAGATTTTTACAAAGTTTGAAATACGTAAGTGATATAGCCTTGTCTGAAATGTGCTCAGAGAGCAGTCAGCCCTCGGGGGGGCGATTCCTGCAGATTACCCAGGTCTGGTAAAGCAGTTGTAAGTGCGTGGCAAGTAGCAAAATATCTCCCCCTGACAAGGTCATATTTATGCTGTAGTTCATTAAATGTAAGAATTTTGCCCATTTTTACTAAATGGCCTATTGTGGAGGTTCCGGTTCTATCCCATTTGTCAAAGCCTGGCTGATAACACAAGAGCCCAAAATGCAGAGTAGACCACAGTGGTGTGGCCTGAGTCAATACCGCGGTCCATCCCAACCGTTTAGTTACCTGATGCCAAATGTCGACCGTCTGAGCAGTAGGGCCCATGTACCTCCCTTTCCGAGTCTTCATATATAGAGCTCCCAAGCACCCCTCTCTTCCCACCTGATGCCTGTCTAGCATGTTCGCTGGGTTCATTGGTGAGCGGCATAGCCAGTGATTGACAGCCACTAATTGCGAGGCCCAGTAGTAAAGTTGTATGTTCGGTGGTGCGATCCCTCCATCTTACCATCCCTTATTCAGTTTTCGCAGTTCTATGCAAGGCGCTCCCCCATCTCATAGGAGTGATCAGACCTCACTTTCAATACTTTTGAAATAAGAATCTGGGACCTTACAGGGGCAGTTTTGGAGAATAGACAAAAATCGCGGAAGAGCCATCATTTTAAACAGGGCGGATCTGCCTAGCCGAGAGAGAGAGGCAAAGATCTCCTGTGCTTAACATCATTACACAGTCGTTCTTGGGGAGCAGCCAGATTTTTATTATATAAAAGAAGGGGATCCGGTGTAATATAAACCCCCACATAGCAAAATCCGTCAATGGCTATTTCAATCTTGCATCCTGAAGGAAGCCGGGGGACCGAACCTCAAAGGACAAACAGCACCGATTTGGACCAGTTAGCATATCTGGAGTATTTGCAAAAATGTGTAAAAATATTAAAGAGGCTGTGTATTGAGGCATACGGGGACGCTAGGTATACCAGGATATCATCCGCATATAGAGATATCTTATCTTTTTTACCTTCCCCCCATCTCAGCCCTCTGACTGAGATGTCCCCTTTTACCCAGGATGCCAGTGGTTCAAGGAATAAGAAGAAAATCAGGGGGCTAGGGGGCAACCCTGCCTGCTGCCTCTGCCCAATGAGAACACCCGTGACGTGCCGTTGTTAACCTTTACCTGTCCCCACAAGTCTGTATAGAGGAGCCTGACCCACCCCAGAAATTTTGTCCCAAATCCCAAGCGTCTCAGCACCTCGAAGTGATAGGACCACTCTATAGAGTCGAATGCCATGGAAGCGTCTAAAGATAGCACCACTGCATCTTCCTCAATCAGGGTTTGTCGCCCCAGACCATTGTGAATGTGGTGTATGTTTAGGGCTGTGTTTCTCCCTGGCATAAAACCAGATTGGTCAGCATGGACCAGTGAGGAAATTATTGACACCAGGTGGGAGGCCAGGAGCTTTGCCAGCACCTTTGCCTCGACATTGAGCAGTGAGATCGGTCAGTAGGATCCGCATTCGTCAGCGGTTTTACCCGGTTTTCGAATGACAACAATAGAGTCCAGCCCATGTCTTCTCTCTCGCCAGAGTTTTGTATTTGAGCTGTTTGACAATCAGCTGATGCAGGGTGTCCTCACTGGGAGAGGCAACATGGAGCGCCTCCAACTGCAGGAGTTCACTCTCCAGCTGGGTAAGGCGTTGGTTTTGCTTTGCGACATACCCCACAAAGCCAAGGCCTGCCCTTTTATTTCCGCCTTATAGGCTTCCCATTAAATCTGTGTCGTGTCCACAGAGTCAATATTTTCATTCAAATAGTGGTCAGTCTGTGTAAATAGAGTCTCTTTTATATCTGGAATTTTGAGCAACCAGGGATTGAGTATGATAGAGTCCCGACACCGTCTAGGATGATAGGTAAGCTCGGCCCACACCAGAGAGTGATCTGAGATGCCTCTTGGGAGACTGCATGGATGACCAAATAGTCCAATATCCGCATGGTGTGTGAGAAAGTAATCTATGCGGGACATGCTCGTGTGTGCATTGGAGTAGTAAGTGTAATTAGAAAGGTCGGGCTGTAAGGCACTCCACACATCTGTCAAGCCTATAGCTTGCGTGAAGTCCACCATCTGTGTATTCGGCCGCGTCAGCGGACGTAAAGGATGTCTGCCTCTTTGGTCGTGCATAGTCATGTTAAAGTCCACCCCCCCCAAGATTAAAGTTCCAATGGGGAGATCTACCAAGATTTTCCCCAAATCCACAAGTGCTTCCCTTCCCAATGCGGTGGGAAGATAGGCTGGGACTACATTTAACGGTTTCCCTTTCCAGCTAGCCTCAAAGACTGCAAATCATCCCTAAGGGTCTGCCCAAGTGCGGGTGGGAGTGAGCATGAGGCATTTTCGGACTAGGATCCCCATCCCTCTCGAATCCCGAGGTAAATCCCGCATGGACCAGCAGCTCATAACCCCACTGTGTGAGAGCCTTACAGTTATTCCCCACAAGGTGTACTTCTTGCAGCAATACCAAATCAGGGGCCTGTCAATTGAGATATTGCAGCACCACTCTGTGCTTTATCTTGTCCCCAGCCCATTCATGTTCCACTTTAAAATGGACAATGAGGTTTCCATCTGAGTTCCCGCCATAGTGTATGTGTAAAGAGCAAGTGAAGACCTTTGGGTACCTCGAGAGGGGCAGCCGTCATTTTAAAAACTCACATGACCAGTTGGATCGACCTGGGAGGGCCCTCATGTACAGCTCGACAGAAGAACCACTGGATTGCATACCTAACATTTGAGACGAGAACAGAGGCAACCAAATTGGATATTCGACATTCTGTGATGAAAAAACAAATAGGAAACATCCCCACACAAGCCCAGATGATTAACTTACAAACCCAAAGCAAATCCCCCCTCACCAGAGCTACCTCTTCCCCCCTCAATGCCCAACACCCCCCTCCCCGCCCCCCTGCCTGTGGATTTCGAACTACCCACTCCCAAGCATGGCAAAGGGCCGGTCATCCCTCCCCATCTAAGAGTGCCTGAGCTACAGCCGAGCCGCTAGCCCTCCCTCACATTAAAACAATACATTTTGGTGAGACAAATGTAATCATGGGATACACCCAGACCCCGCCCTTGACCATCATCGTAAATGACAAAGCATTTACAAACGTTCAGTTTCTGGGAGTGCCTATGCGGAATGACTAAGCCCCCCCAGTGACAGTGAGGCTATTCCTTAGTCCAATGAAAACAATAGCCGACCCCCCAAGAGTCACTTATCTGTGATCTATAAAGTCCCATGAGAATGTCAGAGCCCTCTCTCCATTGGCTTCGAGATGTCGAGTCCGTTGCTGCACTTTGGGAGTTGGTCTGAGGCCCCCGAGAGGGAGCTGGGATGTTGTGTCTGTACCCCCCAGGTCGCCCTCTGTGTAGTTTCTCTGCTGTGCGCCAGCCTTCGATCCAGTCCCAGACCTCCTCTGGCGTGGAGAAGAACCAGTCTTTGCCTTTATTCTCAACTCGAAGCTCTGCTGGAAACACCATGGCATATTTCACCTCGTTATCCCGCAGTGCCTTTTTCACCGCTAAGAAACTGCGCCACTGAGTTTGGACTTTTGTTGTAAAGTCTGGGAAAAAGGAGATAGCGCTGTCGTCTAACTTCATTGGCGGATTCTCCCTGGCCGTTTGAAGGATGATATCTCGTCCCTAAATTAAAAATTCTGGCAATTATCGGGCCGGGAGCCCCAGTCCCAGGTCACCCCCATGGGACTCTATGAGCTTGCTGCAGGGAGAAGTAGTTGGAGAGGTTCTTGGGTTGGAGATGTTTCAGTTTCAAATCTTTTACAAGTAGGTCGGTAGCAGGACCCTCCGCGCGTTCCGGAACACCAAAAAATGTGCACATTATTGCGCCGAGTCCTGCCTTCATAAGCATCAAGCTGCTGTTCCTTTTTTGCTTCTTTATCTTGCAGTTGAAGGACTTGTTGCTTGAGCGTGGAGGTATCTTTATGAAGCTCAGCAGTAGTGTCTTCCATTTATTTTACTCTGTCATCCATTTTCTGGAGGTCAGCTCTGATAAGGGAGACCTGATAAGGGAGACCTCTAAATTCACTGTGTCAAGACGGGATTCAAGAGAGGTGCGCACTTCGTCGATTGCCACCATAATATCCTGATACGTCGGTTCTCTCTGTGCTGGGGGGGAATCTGACTTGCCCGACACCTCTTGGCGAGTCATCTCCTTCTCGTCCCAGTGTTATCCCAGGCAAACTTTGTCTCCGAAAGCAGGTGACTGCGGGTCCGACCTGCTACTCACCGCCGCCTGCCAAAGGGACAAAGTCGGTCAGCGGCCTGTCGGGTTTCGCAATGCCTCCACCCCCCAACTGCGCCAGTTTACTTCAACGTTGTTCAGATAAAAGAGGCGGGGGGTGTCACCACCCGCCAAAGCAGCACTACATGGCAAGGTAGGAAGAGAGCGCATGCCACGTTCAGCTCGATGGTACTGGTGAGACCATGGCCCGCTACAGGAGCCAAACCAGAAGTCTGACTATTGCAGTCTGTCCTGGGCCATGAAGTGCCTTCAGTGCACACTGAGATCTTATGCCAGGGAAAATAATGGAGCCGTTCCCAGGGCCCGGGCAGTGAGGCTTAGGGGTCAGCCGACACTTGCATCCCTGGTATAATCAAGGGTTAGGCGGTGAGGAGCTACACCTTCCAGCAGGCCGATATCTCCACCAGTAAATCAAGCCATCTGCCCCCTGGCCACAAACAAAAGAGTCACTTCCCAATCAGCCCTCCGGGCCCTCCAGGCACAGGTCCCTCTTGGTGGGGCAACGTGACTGCTGCACTTCCTGGGTCCACAACAACACACTCAGCAGATAGCACATGGCAGGTACCCTGTGGGATATTTTCTCCCCTCACAGGCACTGCAGGTCAATAATAGCGGGTGCAGTTTCCTGGCGCATCCGCATGCAAAGTACCAGGGCACAGCATCCATTCAGCAAGTCATGCCTGAATCCAGGTCTATCCATTGGCCAGCCTGAAGGGCCTCTCTCTTGTCCTCTGTCCCATCCAGTCTGCTGCTTTTAGAGGGCCCAGCATCGCATTTGGACCCATGGGCCGTAATTGAAGTGAACGCTCTCACCTCTGCGACAACGTCACTCGCTCATGGTTCCTTGATCTCCTGCGCCCGGCAGCTGCTCCAGCCCAGCCCAGCACTGCGGCTTCCGGGTGCCCTATGCCCAGCGCCTTGTAAGAAACCAGATGGGTGCTGGTTTCTCGCCCGCTGGAATTAGGGCCACCGTCACTGTAGATGCGCCACCGCTCCTCAATGAGAACACTTGCGGGGGGCGTAGCGTCTTCTGCGGCTGCTACCAGGCCGATTCCGACTGGTCTTTCACCGCCACCATTTTGGCGTCATTGCAAATGCCGATCCTGGAGCTGTCTCCAACTCTGAAATCACTTGTATACGGATTCACCGCCTCTCCACTGACGGCCAAACTGTAAGGTCGGGTGTCCGCTCCTCTGGGCTCCGATTTTGAATGGCAAAGTCAGGATATGTAATCGGATTGGTAATGAGAGCTACAGAGCTGCGTTAGTGTGCAGCCATTCTCCCCAGCTGCAGGCCACGCCCTCTTTCTAGTGCAATTCTTAGTAGAGAAACAACAAAACTGGTGGGAACTTTTACAGGCTGTGTCTGAGTATTCAACAGGTTCTGTGTTAGCATTATGCTTTCTTCCTGGGGTAGGGCTGGATTTCCAGCATGGAAAGAGGAATGGACCGACCTCCAAGTTCGTGGCGGTGAAGGAAAAGAGGGGTTTGGAGCGACAAACATGATTTTCCCTGGGAGAATAATAAAAAAAAATTCAGTTGAATCGTGTGGCTGCTTCTCCGCAATGCGTACTTGTACCTGCATACAACTCCTGACTGGGAAAACAGCAGATTGTAAAAAATTCAAATAACATTGCTAGTACCTGTGATTTGCACATGTATCCGAATTCCGAGAAAAAATAAAACTGCACCCATTCCATACGGGTGTACATTTACCATTTTTCTCTTTGCAAATTATGCATTTTGTATTTTTTTCTCATGAAAGGTTATCCTTCTCTTTAGGAACTTCTAAGTCATACCCTGCAGCCCCCCTTCCGAAAAGCATGTCTACCCCATTTGTCTTTCATTTCCATGCTTCAAATTGCTCTTTCCCTGTGTCCATCCTCAATTTTTCATACTGATCCACTTACCAATACGGATTCGCCTGTCCTCTTGCGATCCTATATTGGTATTCACCCTGCCCTGTTGTTTTGTTGAAGGGAGCACATCATTACTTTAGCAATCTCCACTCAATGACTTTGCACCAGGATTAACTTCATTGCTTCACAATAGCAATTCTTTCCGGGCAAGTGTAGTGGTGGCTCCTCCGCTATGGTGGAGGAGCTTTGCCCCATTGTTTTTAAGCAGTATGTAGCGTACATAGTAGAAACATAAAATTATAATAACTGTGTTATTATAATTTTATGCTTCCTGCTGCTTTGCGGGTGGGTAGGTGGGCAGGGCCGCTCTGCTCTCTGAGCAGGGCAGGGGAGGAGTGGTTTGCCCACTCCTAAGTGCCCAATGACTGGTCGGCCCTCTTGGTCCGACCAAACCAGTTATGCACACTCTCTCCTTCTCCATGCAGGCTGCATTACAGCCAGGATGGAGAACATGCCCACCCCTCCAGCCCCGGCTGAGTTCCATGTCACGGTGCTCAGGCCAATCACATCGCTGCATTGCAGCATTGTGATTGGTTTAGGGGAGGGAGCCTGGCTGCCTGCTTCCTGTTCCTGGAACCGAGACAAGAGAGCAGGAGCAGAGAGGCTGAACCCGGCAGAAACGTCATCTTTTTTTTCTTTTAATTTTTTTATTTGCCCCTGCGACACTCCCCGCGATTCCCCCGCAACCCCTACGTGACTTCCCCATGCCCTCCCCACCACCTGCCAGCCATGCTGGCCGCCCCAGGGCAAGTGTAAAAAATGTCACTTTCGTGAGGTTGCTTTTCATTACACATTTATTTAAGTCTGTAACCAATAGCAATACAGCTCTCTTTTTCTGGGCCTGTCTGTCTCCTAGGAGATTCTGAACAGGAGAAGCAGCTGCCCAGCCCCCATCCCCAGGCCAGCAGACCATTGGCTATTCAGCTACCAGGCAAGTCTGAGCCCTCCTCTCACACCTGCCCAGGCCCCTTAAGGCCTTGTTGGGTGCATACCAAATAATTCTCCTCCATCTTGTGAGTTGCAGCCTACCTGTGCCCCAGATTGCAGTGAGCAGAGTCCAGAAAGTGGTAAGGAGAAAGACTAGTGCTGTCTCTTCCCAAGACAAAAAGTTGTTTAAAAATGATTTTCACTTGCTGTGTTTACTGTCTATGCCTGTGGTTGTTACAGTTAAAAATTGTAGTTTTAGCCTGCCTGTAATTGCATATTTTATCAGCTATGTTGTGTTTTAACTTTGTGGTTTTTCCTGCCCATGATTTCCTCCATTTAGTGTTTTGAATTGTGGGATTTGCACTCCAACCCCTGTAGTTTGTCCCTCTCATTACTTGGTGACAATTCTGTTTTCCCTCCAAATTTCCCCTTTGCTCTATGCTAAGACCTGTATGTTAAAACAGTGCACTCCCAGCCACCATTTTGTGTTCACAAGCCAGTGAAACCAGCCCCCCTGCCTCCCCCCACCCCCCCAGCAACAGGTATTTTTCTACATCAGAGGGTGCTTCTGTGAGCTGTTTAAACTGTGTTTTACTAGGGCCTGTGCACTTGTTTTTTGGCCAGTAGGGGGAGTAATGTTTTATTCAAACAGTATTGTTAGATTTCAAGCTAATGAGGCCCTTACCTGCTGAAGTCCAAAGTGTGGATTGAGCCTGCCTGTCTCCTAGGAGATTCTGAACAGGAGAAGCAGCTTCCAACTCCCTGACCAGCAAACCTTGTCTGAGGTCGCTGGGACCTTATATGGTCTGCTAGTGGTTGGCACTTGTCTACACTGATTGGTGGTTGTATCTGGTGTTTCTATTGGATTACGGTTAATGTCCTCATTGGTTGGGTATTTGAGGGTTCTTATTGGTTTCTGTGTCTGTGATTCAATCATTGTAGGGTTGGGACTAGGGCTAGGGTTAGGGTTTCTATTGAAAGTAGGGACTAGGGATTCCTATGTCATTGGTTGTTGGGAGTAGGGTGGGGCTAGGGCTAGGGTTAGACCTTTAATTGGAAGTTGCGATTAGGGCTTCTGGTGTGATTAGTTGCTGGACAAGTTGTAGGACTTAGAGTAGGGTTAGGCTTTCTATTGGAAGTAGGGACTAGGGCTACCTGTACCATTGGTTGCATCGACTTGTTTTGGGACTACTGGTAGGGCTAGGGTCTTTATTGGATGTAGAGATCAGGGTTTTTGAACTGATTGGGTGCTTGGACTAGGGCTAAGATTGGCTGTAAGGTCCTGGTCTCCTGTTGGTTCTAGATTTTAGGGCTAGTGTTGTGATTGGATAGTGTTAGGGGTAGGGTTCCCATTGGCTGAAGGAGTCACCTGATTACTAGGGCTATAAAAAAGGCCAGGCTTAGGGCGTCTCAGCCTGGCGTCGAGGCTAAGGGCAGAGAGGACAAGGGCAGTTTCCTGTTTGAGCCTGTTAAGGGCAGAGAGGACAAGGGCAGTTTCCTGTTTGAGCTTGTTAAGGGCAGAGAGGACAAGGGCAGTTTCCTGTTTGAGCCTGTTAAGGGCAGAGAGGACAAGGGCAGTTTCCTGTTTGAGCCTGTTTGAGACTGGTCAGGACTAGTGCAAGAAATGCTGCCTTTTTTCTCATTTAGCAATACCCAGCCCACACCATCCACATCCACAAACAGAGCAACACACTCACACCAAATGTACACCACGCACAACACTATGCACAGATTAATGTACCAGCCTGCACTACAAACCCAACAAAACCACATCTACACACCCTACTATCCCAACTACCACACATATCCACCATCACCTACAAACAGTACACAACTTAACCCTTTACCACAAACCAATACACTCATCACTAACACAATGCCAATCAACACCATACATAACTACATCCCATTCAGACACACTCTCCCTGCTGTAATTACACCTAGCAGACCACTTTTTATCACTAACAAACGTATAATCATCCTTCCATCAGTTGTCCAACAAACACCCTCTGTCCCTTCCACCATAATAACACTAATGCACAACACACACACTGCACACCACCACACTTTGTAACTCTTGCAACAAACCAGTCTAAGATAAACACTCTCACCTCTACTTCATTCCCTCCTACACACAACATACACTATACTCATAAACACATCACCACCCCCTCTACGTCACATCCTCCTCTGACAAACAATACTACACAAGCAAATCCATTGCATGAAACATATACATCATCACCCTTTTTCACTACTCCTCAAAAGCAAAACATATCACACACACCAGCACAACAAGATCTTCAAAGCGCAACACCTCATAATACTTACCATCACAAAATACAAACATATACCCACCTTTCAAACCACACAAAGGAACAAACTCCAATGCCAAGCTTTCACTCTTCCACCACACCTAACACAGATACAGCAATACAGCACCTCTCGTCTAACCGCATCTCATCCATTGGACAATTTAGAACATTACTACATGACCCACATGCTGCACCATTTCCCCTGACATACTTCCATTGTACATCTATGTACCTTCCATATACTTGGATCTGTGTGTCTGTTACTTTTCTCCTGAAAAAGCATATCCAATGCACTATCCTATTTCTCATCCTGGGCCTCTATCAATATCTTTAATCTACATATGTATCTATATACTTTCAATGTAATATGGATCTATATATTTATCACTTTCTTCTAATTTAGCATTTCCAATGCATTGCCCTATTTCTCAGCCTATACTTCTCTTAATATATCTTCTAGCCCAACCTTCTGACTCAACTCAAACTTCTTCTACTACTCCTTCAGTGCACTATCCGATCTCTCATCCTATACATCTATCAATAAATCCTCTACATCCACTCTCTCATTTATCCCAAACCCCATACTACTAGTATGATTGCCAAAATAATCCTTTCTAGACTCTCTCCTACTCCACCTCTCCTTGCATCATCTGACACCACTTTTACTATACCGGTGCCCTAAAACAAACCTTTCTAAACTCTTTCCTCTGAGTCCTCCCCTCCAAAACTCCTTTTTACTCATCCAAAAGTCTCCTCCTATTGCTAAGACCTAAAAAATCCCTCCACTATCCTTTTCAATCGAAATTAACAGACTAACATGTTCACTTCTCAAATTCCATATTAAACTATACTAATATACTACCCAAATAACTGAATAACATATCCACTACTCAAATTACTTCATATTTTTTTTATTATACTAATTTTCAACAGTAATCCTTTATGGGCTCGGGAGTGGCGTGCTACTCGCTAGAAAAGCGATTCAACACCCATCAGGGGTAACAAGTGCTATATTAATGCAAATCTTTCTTCCCCTTTTATCCCTCCACTATCCTTCTCACTCCAAGTAACTGACTAATATCCACCACTGAAATTACTTCATATTTCACCATATTAATTCACCACTAATCCTTTGTAGGCTTCCTGAATAGCGTGCATCAACAAGCGCTATATAAATACAAACCTTTGTCCTCCTCTATCCATCTGCTATCATTCCAAATCCAAATAACTGACTAACCTATCCACCACTTAAAATGTATTTGCATGTTTCACTATACTAATTCAACACTAATCCTCTATGGGTCCCGGAGTAGCGTGCTACTCGCCGAAAAAGAGCTTTGACGCCTCGTCAGGGGTAGTAAGCGCTATATAAATGCAATTGCAATACAATACAATACAATATTTTATACGTAATGCTATGTAATGAAGCCTTTTTATTAATGAAGTCTCAGAGACATTTTTTTCATCTGTTTCTAATCATTCTTGACATCCAAGAAGTCACTCATAATGTATAGCAGATTCTCTGACCTGGTGGGAAGAGAAGGCAGAAGTCAGGCATCATGGTTCATTCCAGATCCTCTCTCATTCCCTTTTTCAAATAACCTGCTTCCCCTGATGTCCACTGCTTTATTTGAGCCAATGGTTTACAGTGCTCGGCACCCAAACTTAATTGACAAACTGGCCATTATGACAGTAGGCCACTTGGTGGCTCTGTTTGTCTAATTTAGAAATGAGCAGAACAACAGTAGTTTATTAATTCACCATACTTTAACAATGGCTAATACCTGCCGCCCAAACCATTCTTATAGCTTTGGAGGCCTGGAATAGTCTGATTTGTCACATTTGTAGGAGTGTGATAGTTACTAGTTGTGTTGGTACTGTCTTTGGCAAAGCTGGCAGGGGCAATGCGTGGTGCAAGCAACAGAGGCCTCCTGATGGGGGTCCTGGCACTTGTTTTGTTTTACAGACGAAGCACTGCTGATGTCTATTATCTCCCCTTTGAAAACTTGACTGGGGGGAACGGGAAGTAAGGAGTCAGATCAATTTGTTTCATCCAAGGTCCAGTCTGCTGCCTTCCTTTACATCATGCTTTATATATGGAATCTGAAATGGACAATCCTATGTCACTCCAACCTTCCTTTACTGGTTGGTATGAGAGGCATAGTGTGTTTTAAGAAGCGAAAGGTAACCTCTACCGTCATGTTGCTTGCTTAGGCCCAGGAAGGAACACGTACACTTTTCAAAAGTTGCCTTCTTTTTCCACACAATGACTTTTGAATCACATTTGCTTGTGTGACAGTGCAGAATCCCACTTCGTAAGTACACTACCATGATACCTTGAACATTTAGTACAAGGCTTGAAGACACATTTTGCAAATGTTGTTGATTATTCATCCATACGGCGACAGCGCCATCACAGAGACAATAAACAATATCGCTTCAACACTGGATGCTGTTGTAATAAATGCACACGTTTTTCTATGCTCAAATTAGAGAAACCCTCTGCAGAAATTGTGAGATCATCGCTGTCTTCTGCGTTTCAGCTCAGCTGATTCCTGATTATCCTCCACGAGGGATGTCCAACCTTCGCCCAAGACGGGGATCTTACCTTCAGCTAATGGGGATTTAGATAATCCAGTAAGGGATTCCTGGCAGAACACCCGCCCTAAATAACTAGGTTAAGTAATGCATAGTAGGAGTACACTGTATAAAGTACTTTTATGCCAGCATATATACACTGCTCTAGCACAGTGGTGGAATCAGTAATTCTACTGTCCTTTTATTTCTAATCACTTTTGTCTTCTTCTGTTGCATATATTTTATTCAAGAACCACAATAGTTCAATAATTATTGAAAACACCCCTTTTGTGAATTTCTTGTATATCTCTCTGAGTGAGCACAAGCGAGTGATCAAAACGGTTCTAGATCTATTACCACGATTCCTTTGGGGTCAGAGTTCTCATGTTCTGAGGTTACCCAAACCCTTCATTACTTTGCCAGATTTAGGGGTAATTATGGTAGCACTGTGATCTAGCAGGGCTATAGGCCAACATATCCTGAGGGGTGCACAGAATCAGTCTGGCACCATCCCAACGTTTATGTTGTCCAACAAGCAAACAGTTCCTACTGAAAAGTGGAAACCGTACAACACTATTGATTGGATTCTGTTTCTGCCCCACCTCTGTGTGGGTCCCTTTATCAGTAAGCCTTGCCCACTTGTTCAGCATCCTACCCACATGGCACCTGCTTAAGCATCTAGATGTTAGACTTTCCTGTAGACAGGAGAATTGTGTGTTTTGTATGGGGAGAGGAGCGACTAGACCCCTGATCTTTATTTTCACACTGCATCCTACCCACAGGAGCTGACACTGATGCAAAAGTCCATAAGGGACTGGGAAATTAAATATACTTCTGCAGTGGCATGCCCTGTCCTCGACTGGGAAATACCTTAAAGAGGGGCAGCTTAAGTACTGATAATTGCCAGTCAGTTCCTTGGATTAGGGTCCATGGCCTAGGCAAGAGAGGAGACTTTACGTTGCTTGACCTCACAAAAGTTAAGGAAAACACAGACTTTGCCACAGTGTGCATTTCGTTATTTTCATTCTCAAAATTACCATATAATTGAAGTGGAAATTAACATAGAACTACACATGCTAATGCCTGGGGGTTTTGCTGCTTAGACAGTTATCTGGTGTCTCTCTTAATCTGTTTGTACACATGAGGGCGGTGTCTTCGGTCCAAAATGAATATCCTCTGACGTCATATATTGTAAAATAACTTGTCACCACATGCAGAGATGTCACTAATTATAATGTAATTTTATCTGCAAGCAAATCTATTACAGGACTAGATGAGTAGCATTCCAAGGAGGGAATACCTGCCTAGATAGGTGAACACAAGCATTTGTAAAAGTTTGTGGGTACTCACAAACATTTGGCATGCACATTCTTACCCTGTATGTTGTCAAACATGTTCTCCTGTCAAAGCAATAAGTATGCCCCTATCCAGTGTGGAAAGAAGGGGGAATGCCCCAAAATTGGTAGAGAGGTAAATTAAAGGGTCTCTCCAAGGAGAAATCAATTTACCCATGTAGAAACAAAAATAACAATTTTATGGTGCAAAGGCGCTATGTTTAGAAATATATTGCTGATACACTTGTGCATTTATGTTTGTGTACGTATGCATGTGAGTACCCATAGAAGCTGCTATAGTCACAACTTCACCCAGTGTACTCCTATAATCTCTGTGAATTCCAAAAGAATCAGAAATTCATTTTAAACTATGGGAGTAACATTTGGACATATGTGTGTACAGGACCTATTGCAACTAATATAGGTTCTTCTCTGACAATACATATTCTATAGCATTACTCTCTTTTGCATTAACATATATACTATTTAATATTATTCTGCCCATTACTTTTTTGTATTCTTTAGTGTAATGCTCTAAATGCGATGGGTATGTCCAGAAGTGGGTCCAATTCTCACTGTGTCACTGGAACCAAGCTACACCTGACTATATAGCACTAATCAGGGCCAAACCGGTCTGGGTTGCTTGTGTTTCCGCTCCGGGAGGTCCTGGCCTTGCAGTTCAGGCTGGGCTGTTCCCACTGGAGCATGTCAAGGCTGATTTGCGTATGGCTGGCTCAAAGGACGGATTAGGGTGCAGCCCAGTGCAATTATGAGTTGCTGGGATTATTTGAAGCACTCCATCTATCAATTTGTTTTGCATACTTCTGTACAGAAATTCAGGGCAAGATTTCCATGGTTAGCGTTCTGGGAGTCATGCTTGCACAGCTGAGAAATGCAACAAAATATTGAGCACATTCGTTGAAATCATTTAAATATCACCACATTCTTTATCACATTTTCAAGGTGCAATGAGATTGTTATGACATTTACACCAGTTCATAATCTTGAATGTGCGAAAACAAAACATATAGGACCAGTGTGAGAAATTGGATTGTTGGTTGAGAGGGGTGTGAGCCCTTCTCGAACAACAGCCACAATCCGGGTTAGGTTTAACCACAAAAATCACTAAATGAAGCTGTGCTAAATCCTCTGGTAGCTTGTCAGAAAAGGCTTAACTTAGAGACAGTATGGAAAGTATTTATGCAGCGCACAAACAGTAATAAAGTGACAACACATTAAAAGAATAATCCCACACCAATTCAGAAAAGTAGAGTCCAATTTTATAAATTAGTCGACACCAAAATGACAAAATCCAATCAGTAGAACTGAAGATATGCAATTTCAAAGATTTGAGATTTAAGTGCATAGAGTCCTAAAGCCAACCAACACAAATGAATTCAGCAAAACAGGAGAGCTGAAGGAAAAAGGTTTGGTGGTGACCCGGCAGAGAAGGTCAAACCCACCAGCCTGATTCAGAGATAGGTGGATGGGTTACTCCATCACAAATGTGACAAATATCCCATCCACTGTATTGCAAGTGCATTATATGCTATGGCACTCCGAATAAGGTGTACAGAATATCTGTCACGTTTAGGGTCATAGTTTGTGTGGGTGCACAAAGAGACAAAAGAGGTACATGTGTTTAACACCTTCCATGCTCATGACGAGCTCAGCTCGTTATGCAGTACACTGCTCGTGTGCTCATGACGAGCTGAGCTCGTCATGAACAATGGGATTCAAGGGAGTGCAGCATCCAAGATGAATCACTGTAACATTAAAGGTGTTAAACAACCTAGATATATTTTTTGGGGGAAATGATCCAGCACATAGGTGCACAAACACTCCAGGGATCACAGGGATCTTGCTACTTCCACAAAACTTAATTCAAATACTAAATTAATAAATACACATTTTTTCATTTGATTAGCTTTATTCGATTTCAATATAAAAATCATAAAAGCAACAACAGTACAAAAATATACACCAATACATTTCATTTCATAAAAAATAACATCTGTTAAAATGGGATTAAATCAAATAGAATAAATAAGCTAATCATTGAAGAGCGAGTAAGTAGATCAAATTGATTAAACGTGGGGCTGATGTGACCACTCGATACAAGACCACTTCTGCCCATCAGGTGGTTGATCTGTTCTTTTTGACATTGCGACGGGACATATAATGTTCTAGGGTAGAATTCGCTTAGGCTCCAGATAGATATAGGACCATCTCCTATTTGTGGCTGCCAAGATTGGAGATATGTGACAACATATTTATTCCTGAATTTTACAAGTACCAAATCGCCCGCAATATCTTTTGGAAGAGGTCCTAGCCAGCCCACCCTTCTAACAATTAGTATGGTGCCATCGATGCTGGGTGGCAGAGGTCTATTTTTGGTTAGCCAGAACACAACCTTGTTTCTTAGGTCCTGATGTCTTTCATGTTTCCCCTTTGTAAGTTCTGGTACTCCCGAGAGGACACACACAATAGGAGCGGCCTCTGGTGGCAAATGTAGATGGTTGGTTTTATACGAGAAATTGTCATGATTAACCGCTGTTCCCTTATGTAATGTTGTTCGGCCCTACTCTAGGGTAAGAACTCCGTAATGTTGTGGCAGCTTTCGAAAGGTTTAATGTTTTCAAATGTGGGGTTACTAGTTGATTACAGGTGGTCTTACTTTGTGTGGTGGTTTTAGGCATTTCTGTGGAGGCTGGACGCTGTGGTTGAGAGGGTCCTGCCATAGTTTTTATAAGTAACGAATTGGCCTTAATTGCTTCCTCGACAACCTTGAGCCTATCCCCTAAGCTAGTCATTTTTTCAATCAGTGGGGATATTTTTTCAATCAGTGGGGATAATATTGACTTCATCATGTTTTCGACCAAGGCCAATAAAGAAGCCTGGATAGGTGCTTTCGAGGTGGCAGTGCTGGGATTGTTAGGCAGTGGGGATTTGGGTTTAGTTTTTTTTGATTGGCCTGATTCCCCATTTGTTTGACCCCATCTCTCTTCCTTTTAGTAGAAAAGACCTGGGGGGACACTGCAGATTGTGAGTTTACTTTTGGTTGTGTTATATGGGGAGTACCCTGTAGACTTTGAGTTAGTTGAAGTTGACTGCTGGAGCGAGGACTAGTCGTTGCTATAGCGCAGATAGGAGCACTAGTTTGCACATTTCCTGATTCCACAGGAGCGTACATGGATTTACACATTTTGTTTATTTCCTCCAGTAGTGATATAACTGGAGCTGCATCGGCAGTCTGTGAAGGAGGACACATACTGGGAGAACTATCCATGACTAGGGATCGTTCTATTCTCTCTAGTTCACTGGCAATGGGAAGTGTTACCCTCTTTATATAATAGTCCATCGTTCCCCTAAGCAAGTCACTCTGGGGGGAAATATTTCTGGTACCCCCTTGCAGGTCATAGCGTAATAGCTTATAGGGGTTAACACTGAATCAGCATCAACTACCACAAAATAGTTCAACAGTTCAACTATGGTGACGCTTGGGAAGGACCTATAAGAAACTGGGGATTGTCAATGGGTATCTGTACCTTTTGTCTTTTTTCTTCCTTTTTTAGTTCAGTACCAAGGGGGGTGCCCCGTCCCGGCCTCCTCTGGCATTTGATGACAGCAGCTGGCCCCGCCCTTGTCCCGGGCTTCTCTCGGGCGCTCCCGCGCCCGACTTGTGGGGCGAGAGGCGTTCCGCGCTGATCAGGCGCCTCCGGGCGCCGTGCTGGCGTCAGAGACGCGACCTGGCCGCCGGGGCACCTGGGAGTTGAAGTTTCTGGGCCCCCGTGGTGGTTGTGGTCGGTATGGGCGGTGTTTCCCAGCTGCCGTTCCCCTCACGGCGCCTGCTGGGACCCGCTGGTAGAATGGTGCACAAGCTGTTGCCCTCATGGCGGGATAGAGTCTTCCTTTTGAAGCGCCTCCAGGCGCGGATGTCCGGTGGAGCAGCTGCCTGCCTGTCGCTATACATCCTGGGGGTTGTAGTCTCCCCCGCACTGCGGCCACGCGAAGATGGACAGGGCTGTGGCGGCGGGGGAGACCAGTGGCAAAAACAGGAGAAGAGGGAGCAAAGGACGCAGCCCAGGTAGGGCAGTGGAGAGCCTTATGGGGTCAGCGTAGGTCCTGGGGCTAAAGCAGTTCACCGGATAGTGATCCGAGCCTCGCAACGGCTCCTCTAAGCGTTATTCAAATACCAAAACTAATACTAGGGTTGCTGGCTTAGAACACCCATTCCTGTTGGTGAAAGCAACCCAAGAAGCAAAGTAAAATGCCCGCTCGTTTCCTGATGAGCATATAAGCAAAGGCCCCCCAGAGCAGCTCAGCAGAAATTGGGGCAGAAAGAATAACCAGACTCTTACTTGTTAATGCGCTCCAGCGGGACACGAGCAAGAGCCCTCAGAAGTTGCCAGGTGCTGATGGCGGGTCAGAGGTCACTAGATACACAAATCTGCAACATCAAGCAGTGTAAGGGGAGAAGGAGTTGGTCTCTAAGTACTTCCAGTTCCCAGTTATAATGTTTGCCAGTTTATATTTTTTCATTAGATGATGCCTACTTCCCTGTTTTTTTTCAATTGGAAATTGTATATAATGTAGAAGAAGAGCTCCGCCCTAGCATAGCGCCTAAAAGTACAAAGTGCCACTCACAATTATCTGGTCATGCAAGACCCATTGAAAGTTACAACTTCAGGCAGACAGCGATGGAGCGCAGGCTGGATGTAGAGATCAGTTTAGTCCTACTGAAGAAGTTGTCTTGCCACGGTCTGGTGCAAGTAGTCCAATTTGCCATGGAGGAGGCCGCCAGGAACAGGTAGAACATCATGGATTGCTGTCACTGTAGCGCGAAGAGCAGACCGGGCATTGTGAATGGTCATTGTTGGAGCTTCGCATTGATGGTCACCGCGGGCTGTTGATGCTGTAGCCTGAAGTGCAGATCGTGTGTTGCCAGTTGTCGCTGGCAGTCACTGTAGCACAAAGAGTGTGGTTCACCTGAGCTTCATGTTGGTAGATGCGCAGGTGGCAAGATCTTTGCACGAACAGGCCCTTTCACGGTCAAGAAGAGCACAAAACTTCAGGATTTCTCTGTTTCTTCCAGGAGGAGCTCAACTGCTGCCACACCAGGGAAGCACCTTTTGGGGATCAGGAAGTCCTCAAGCAGAGGCCAGCAGGGCTCAGGCAGGTCAGCTTGGCAGTTGCAGAAAGGAAACTGGAGCTTGTTGTGTCCCTGTAGCTCAGGTGAGAAAGCCAGCTAACTAGCTCTTGGAGTCACCCAGGTAGCCTGAGATGAAGTGAGTAGGTCCAGTCTTTCCTCTCAGACAGCAGGGCAGGCTTCAAGCAAAAGGACAGTCCTCTGGCGGCAGAGCAGTCCTTCTTCTTTAGAGTACGTATGTCCAGGAATGTACTTAAGAGTTGCTCTGGGAGTCCTAGCTTTATTTCTGGTGACAGCTTTGAAGTGGAAGAAATGTCTGAGGTTTTCCCTCCACAGAGGTGAATTCCCTGCCTCCCTGCCCTAGCTCCACTAGGCATGGGGTCATGAAGGCTAGTGTGAAGTTCTTTGTGCGATGGCTGAGGCATCTCCTTTGACGTGTAAGTGTTGTAGGTGACAGCTCAGCCCCTCCCATCAAGTCAGGATGGCACATCCTGGCAACACCCAGTCCTCTTTTTGTGATACTGTCTGGAAGGACTACATAGGGCTTACTGCCAACAACACCGAGTCATGTGACACAGGAAAAGCTTCCGAATTTCCCATTAAAGAGGGGTATACATCACACTTCATTTGAATGCAAACTTGGCCTTTCTACCTGTTTCCAATCAAACGTTATTGCATATTAAATGTAATTGGGTAACCCTATGGGAACAGTAGGCCTTGCAGTAGTTTAAATAAATGAATGTAAGTGTTTTACACTACCTGGACATGTAGGTCCTAACCTGGAGGTGCCTTATATGTATTAAAAAAGGCAGGTTTATGCCTCACAAAACCTTGTTTTCTAGGTTGAACTGAGAGTTTAAAACTGCATACAAACTGCAATGGTAGACCTGAGACATGTTTAACAAGGTTACTTAAGGGGTGACACAATACGTGCTGCAGGGCCTCTAGTAGCATTCAATTTACAGGTCCTGGGTACATTTAGTACCACTTTATTAGTAAGTTGAGTTATAAATAAATTATAAGTAAATTAAATGTACCAATTGGGTGAGAGAACACAAGAACTTTAGCACAGGTTAGTACTAGTAAAATTAGCAAAGTCCTAATGCCAGCTAAAACAAATTCAACAAAACAAGAGGGGTGAAGGGAAAACATTTGGAGGGGTGACCCTGCAGGGAGGGACTGGTCCAATATGACCCCCTCCAGCCTAAAGCCAGGGTAGACTAATACATTCCTTTATGGGCTTCACTGCTCAGGTGATAGAATGTGGACAATGGTCCTCTACTGCAGAGGCCCTTTTCAGTTCTATGCCCTTCTGAACCTAGTCGGATCTTATGTCAGCACTCTCCTGAGCTGCTAGTCTGGCCCATGTGAATTTGTATCCTCCTCTGTGCACCCCGTCTATGAGACACCTAACTTTAATTTGCTCACAAATGCATCCCAGTAGGCAGACAGTACCATCATGGCCAACAAAGTATTGTGGCCCATTCCGCCCCATAAATCAGACTTCTGACCCCAACCCAAGGAAAATTCTTCCCATAAGAACTGCAACTAACAGAGGCCACAAAGAGATGTCAGTTTCAAGGGTCAGGTCATGGGCCTTCCAGGACTCTCTGACCTGTGAGGTCTCTCAAAGTGGGGAACAACAGCCCCGGATGTTAGGCACCCTTCTTCCACTCTCCTCTCAACCAGTCCGGGGGTGATGGCCTGAGACTGGCCATTCAGCCCAGGGCATATACCCTTAGGCTGAACAGGTACCTGGCAAGCCAGAACGTTCAGGCTGGAACCATCAACCCAATTATTTATTACCCTTAGAGTCCACCTCCCAGCAAAGGATCTCAAGCCATTCTCAACCCTCTGCTCCTGGGAACCATGTAAGGCTGCACTGGCCACTTCTTTAGAGTGCCCACCAGTAGGTGGTTGCCTGGGACAGATAGAGTCCCCTTGCTTGTGGCCTAGCTTGGATCACTTGAACCAATGGGGTTGTAAAGTGGGCACCCTGGTCCATCGCCCACCAGATTCTCCTCCTGTGTCTGAGAAGGAGCATTGGACCCATTTCCCTCAGATTACTCTACGGCCTGTCTGTGTCACTTTGGACCTCACCCTCACTATGCTGGGGGCAAACTGAACTACCCTTCTTGAAGTGACTCCCAGGTAACGTCTTGGACACTCTTGTGATGACCCAGCGATTAGACTCATTTGCTAGCTCATGGTGTGAAGTAAGCTTGCTATCATCAAGTATTGGCAGAGCTCCTCAGTATTGAACATTTGTTTTCTCAAAATCAGATTAGGCAGCCCTTCATAGTCATTCACTTTTCTGCATTTCCCCGAATCATTCAGAACCCCACTGGAGTAATCAATTAATTCACCCAAGACTGGTTTGACAGCTTGTGGTATCCCTAAACCTTGTAGTATTTTTCTGGGGTGAGTCCCAACTTGGTGACAAGAAAAACGTTCATGGTGTTATATTTCATCTGGTCATCTATCTCCAGTGTCAGTAAGGTATTCCTCTCAATCGTGAGGATGTGTTTCAGAAGTCACAACCCCCAATCATCTTCTCGGACCTTATGCATCCACAGGCCTGCCTCATAAGCTGAAACTCATTTGTCAATGTCAGCGCCCAACCCCAAAGCTAAGCACCAGGGGGCAGATTTATCATTCTTTCATACAGTGCAATGCATCTAGCCTCCATGCTGTGCTGCACAGCATGAAAGGGAAAGGGCAAGAAGGTGCCATATTTGCCACTATACTGTGCATTCCTGTCCTTTCCTTGCTGATGCATTTTTGGTTGCCTGGCGCCAAAGCAGGCACCCTTGCATTATGTTGCAAGGGTGCCTGTGTTGTAAGCAGGATTGTTTTTTATTGCTGGAAGGGAAACCACTTTATTCATCACTTCCTTAGGTTTCTCATCTGGACATAAGCAAAAAATGGGAGAAACTAACTACTTGAACCAAAGCAGCTTGCTTTGACAATATTAGAATCCTTTCTGGTAATCAAAACAATTGAAAGTTGACTAGAATAAAGTTAATCTCTATCTGGATGAACAAACATGTGATTCACCCACAGAATTTCTTGTACCACTTCAAATAAACCTGAACACTACTGCTTCCCCGAACAGTATATCAATACCTGCACCCCACTGATAAGGATGGATGGACCTTTTGCATGTAGGTCCTGCAGATTTCAGTGTAATACTCCACCTAACCAGGAAGATCACAAACCCCTCCACATTAACAAAACAGTAGGCTCTACCCTAACCACAGACAATAAAGGAGGCTGGAATTGTTTTTTGGTGAATGTGAGATCGCTCCCCAAACAGGCAATGAATATCTGGGATCTGCCCTCCACCAACCTCCCTCATATAGGGTTTGTGACATAGACCTGTACCAAACCCTGCTCTAACCCTGCGATCGCAGTGGCTCTCCCGGATGGCTATTGCGTTCTTAAATTAGATAGACACCACCGGACGGGGGGGGGGGAATAGCCATAATTTACAAAGACCCCATCAGAGTCTCCCTCCTAGACCAATTAAGTAACAACATAAAGGAAACCCTAGTCTTCAGAATTGATCTCCACCCTCAACTCAGTTGGAAAGGAGCTCTGGTATATATACCACCCGGACCTCTCTCTAACTTTGCCCCACAATTGATGGAACTGATTTCCCTGCATGCCATTTCAACTACAAACTTCCTACTCTTAGGGGATTTCAACCTACATCGCGAAAACCTTGCCAACTTAGAGGCATCCTCACTATTGCCAGATCTGTCAACACTGGATCTAGTTAAGATCAACAATGAACCTACTCAGCAGGGCACATGCTTGATCTAATTTTAACAAACTTCCAATATCTCGTGTTGAGCTACTTGCCCCTTAACTTGGTCAACTCATTGATTGAATTTCAAATCAGGGGCACCATGGAATCCACGACTCCTAAACCACAGCCTAAAGGGTGGCACACACAGTGGCACAAACTTACGCCTAACCAGTTTCAGTATACATTTACTCCACCTCAGAATGCCGATTCTGATAGTGTGGAAGAGCGCTCAATAGGCTTTAACGCCTGTATGGAAACTACTGTTAACTGTCTAGCCCCCTTAAAACAGGGGTCAATTACAGCCAAACGGCACTGGACAACATGGCATTCTGCCAAACTCCGGTCTGAAAAAAGCCATTTAAAAAAAGTAGAACGCCTTTGGTGCTCTTCTCATAACCTTCAAGATAAAGACAGATTTAAACTAGCACAGACCTAATATCATGAAAATCTGCAATCCGCCCGTAAAATGTTTATTACTTTGCAACTCGGACAGGCAGGAAACACCCCTAGAACACTTTTCCACATTTTAAAAACCTTTACCAACCCGAAGGCCTGCGATACCGAAGGAACCCCAACTCAAGCCTTATGCGATAATTTAGCTACCCACCTCACACAAAAAATAGAAACAATATACAGCAAAATTACTTCAGCCAGGAATCTTCTGGAAAGTACTAAAATAGATTACCCTCAGTCTATTCCAAAGTTCGTAACACTGGAAAATTTTCCGGCACTTATGCCAGAAAAGGTTTAATCCCTTTTAAAAATAGTTAAATCAGGGTCCCCTTTGGACCTCATACCGTCCAAAATCACCTCCCTGCTATCTAAGCTGCTAGCGGCCCCCATCTGCTCAATTCTAAACAGTTCCATGAAAGATGGCAGTCTCCCCCTAGAGTGGATTATCCCCATCAGAAAAAAATCCTAAAGCCCCTTTGGACGATGCAGCCAACTATAGTCCCATCTCTCTCCTCCCTTTGCAGAGCAAACTTCTAGAAAAACATATCAATAAGCGCCTATCAGAATTTGCTGAATCTTCTAACTGCCTAGATCCTTCTCAGTTGGGGTTCCGACCTAGCCACAATACAGAGTCTGCATTTGTGGCAGTCACTGACAACATCAGAATGCCCCTGGATAATGGCCAAGCAGTGGGTCTGGTGCTTGACCTATCCGCTGCCTCCGATACCATCTCTCACCAGATCCTTCTCAAAAGACTGAGGGACAGTGGTATCCAAGAGAATGCCCTAAAATGGCTGTCCAATTTTCTAACAGACAGAACCCAGACAATCAATGTGGGCCCTTTCCGTTCCCAGACCACCAAAGTGACCAAGGGAGTACCACGGGACTCTTGTTTGAGCCCCACTCTATTTAACATATATGTGGCTCCCTTGGCAAGCTTACTGAGGAAACTAGGATTCTGTCCTATCTCCTATGCCGATGACACCTAGCTTCTACTCTCCTTTGACAAAACCAACCCTAACACTCAGATCACCTTCATAGAGGGTGTGAAGGTCTTCGCAGACTGGATGATACAATTGATGGGTGTGCGCAGAAGGATGAAGTCCAGATAGCAAAATAAGATTTCCAAAATGTCTTTATTGTTCAGTCGTTATCAAAGCTTTAGATTCCAGCCAACGCGTTTCGTTCTCCCTGGGAGAACTTCATCAGGGCTGAAAAGGTATAAAACCAACATTCAATATTTATACAAACAAATAATAAAACAAGGGAAGAAAAAGCAAAACAACAACAATAAAGAAAAAACACAGGAAAACACACAAAGGTACTATCACATAAGGAGATAATACACAAATCATGACTATATAAAACAACACCACATTGATAATAACAATATAATCACTATATACTGATTCACATTGGATGAAAATGAAAAATAAACAATCATACATAACATTTAAACATATCATCCACAAAATATAACATAATAATACAAAATGGAAACCCTGGAAGGTACTTCATCTCAGACTTGTTTGAAAACATTCAAAAGGCAGCGATTAACAATCACACCTAGAGGGAGAGCATTTGTGTGTGGTCATGAGGCAGCTCCCACTTAATTGTGGAGAGCTTATCAGGGCATTTGTTTGATAGACATCATAATACAATGAAGTACCTAAGTGGGCACACAAATAGAGATGCCAAACAGCCATTCTAAAGTTAACATAAATATAATACACAAATAGACATTTTCTACAGGGTAAGAGGAGGAGAGGGAGAGATAGACATAAAAGGACATATTTTCAACAGGGGATAAAGGAAAATTATAGCCAAGGATTAGTAACATCCATGTGTGATAGATCAGAGCAAAAACAGAGATTTTAAAATTGAGTTGTAAAAAATGAAAAGAAAAAGAAATGGGGATAAAATGAAAAGACATCCTCGTCGTGAGACCCTTGACAAATCCTAACACAAACAAGCTAATATAAAGGACTGAAGCGATCCCTGCTCTATGTTATCAATTGAACTAAGAGAAGAGAAATATATATATTCATGGTATATTTATTTACATTAATGCAGAGAGATAGAAGAAGAAAAAATATGGAAGATGAAAAGATATGTAAACAGAGATCTCTCCTCCTAAGGGAAATCACCCTTATGAGTGGGAAACCAAGATAATTGTAGAAAATCCTTGTGTCTATGAAATGTCCTGAGCTGTACCCGAATATTTCCCCTGCAAAGATGTCTGAATAGATGGACAACAGAGTCACTGATATATCATCACAGAAATATGATAAAAATGAAAAGAAGTATGAGCAAATTAAAATCAGAAAAAGTGATAAAGGATAGGAGTCTGACAAAGTGAGATAGAAGGAAGATATTACACGAACGGAAGATCACATCAACACACCTGGATCAATCGCAAATTCATGTGAAGAATAAGTAGGAATTCTGTATGATGACTCCTACTGGTTGATGTCAAGAAAATGCCGTATGCTCGGAGACAGATCTATGTAGAACCTGAGTTCTTCAATTAAACATGTAATGAAAAAAAAAGAGCAAGCGTTAATTGATATAAACCAGGGCCACTATCTACCCTGGAAAGACATCATAGTGAAAAGCAGTGAAGTAAAGTCTGGACTGAATGTATATCCATTAGCAATAAAGATTCTGGTGTGCAATGGAAATCCCACTTCGGGATGTTAAGGCGGATCGTGTGATCTCACACTTGTCCGCGAAGGTCCTAATTTCTAAAACCAAGTAAATATAAAAGACACAATTTGTAAAGGGGTATTAAAACACAGTTCCTAGTGTCCTTGGGCGAAAAACCATTCCCATACAGAATATAAGTTCTCATCAGTAAGTGTACAGTAGAACAAATGGATGTAGTGTAGTCTCCAGGCAGTAACTCTGGAGTCTTTAGAGGGAAAAGTTCCCGCTGTCTTTTTGGGCCTGAATAGTAGGAAAGAGCATATCTACATTAAGCTAATTTCAGTGAAATAATCAAATTAGGTAGCTAACATAGTTATGTTCTGTATTTTATTTATTTATTATACTTCTAAAGTGCACTGTCACCTTGCAGGCATCCTGGCGCTAAACACTTTCAGAGATACACAATAGTGTGGCCACGCAGCAGCAGTTTGCTAAATCTTCAGGAAGAAGGCACTAACTTGTCTAAGTTCCAGAGGCAGGGCATTCCAGAGCCTAGCAGCTACCACCTCAAAAGATCTGCCACCTGACCTCACCTTCCTAAATTTAGGTACCTTCACTAGCTTTGCCCCTGAAGAGCGCAAGGTTCTCGTGGGGACATACCAGGAAAATTTCTTTTGAAAAGAGACATACCCCAGCCCATTCAGGGCTTTGAACACTAGGCAAAGAGATTTAAACTGAACTCTTTGTCTCAGCGGCAGCCAGTGTAGCTCCGCTAATGCCTGCGAGGAAGAGGACCTTCTAGGCCAGCCAAGAACTAATTTGGCTGCCATAGATTGGATCCTCTGCAGCCTGTCCAATAAAAAGTTAGGAGCTTTCAGCAGCAGGGCATTACAGTAGTCTAATCTACTGAGAATAGTGCTGTGTGCTATCAATGTGCGAGCCAAGGAGGGAAGGAGAGGAAAAATCTTCCTCAATGATCTAATGATGGCAAGACAGCAACCCACTGTTTTTGTCACCTGCGCTTCCAAAGTTAGCTGACTATCAAAGATCACACCCAGGTTACGGACTGTCTTTACAGGCTGCACTGGGGTCGGGGTGTCCAAGGGCCAAAATTTGCTGGGCAGCCTGGGGGGAAGCCTTTCCATGGTACAGTAAAGCACCTCCCTTTTGTCAACATTAAATTGCAGCGAGTTTTCCCGAAGCCACAATGCTGTGTCCCGCAAACAACTATGAAACCCTTACAATGAAGTTGACTGGTCCCCTTCCAGAGAGATGATCAACTGAGTGTCATCAGCATAATTTATGATGTTAATCTTATGTTTTCTGATGACCGTCATTAGCGGTTTCATGTAGATATTAAATAGTATGGGGCTGATGGCCGAGCCCTGCGGTACACCATGCATAATATTGGTGAAAGAAGATTGAAAAGGGGAAAGGGACACCGCTTGCTGTCTGTCCCGTAGAAAAGACTGAAACCATTTCATGGCAAGCCCCGTTACCCCCACCTCACTCAACCTTCTCAACAGAATTCCATGGTTGACCGTGTTGAAGGCTGCCGACAGGTCCAGCAAAATGAGTACTGCTGACTGACCCTGCCTGACCGCCTTCTAAGTTCGTCCATCACGGTCACCAAGGCCGTCTCGGTGCCATGAGACGGCCGAAAACCAAATTGGACCTCCTCCAATAGGTCCTGTTGTTCTAGGAATTTGGAGAGAGTGCTGCTAACTACCTGTTCCACAATTTTTGCAGGAAAGGGCAGGACAGATAGTTCTTAGGACAATTCAGATCCAGGGATGACTTTTTTAGCAAGGGTGTCACCACCGCTTGCTTCCATTGAGGTGGGACAGTTCCAGCAATAAGTGACTGATTGCAGATCTGATGTAATGTAGGAAATAGCTCATCCTTAAACTCCTTCCAGATTTTGCAAGGCAGTGGGTCTAAGGGAGAACCAGAAAGAATCCCATCCGCAATTCCATAAAAATCCACTGCTAAAATCAGGCATGGTTATATACAACCTGAAAGACCCTGGCAAAGTTACATGTGGCGTGCCGAGCGTAGGTGTATGCAAGGGAAGAGGAAGCACCCAGCGGTTAGTTTAGGGCCATTCTGAATGCAGGGGGACCAAAAAAAAGGTGGCAAAGGGATTGTGGCAATAGCGTGTTAATGGTTAAATGGGACATTCGCCACTATGAAGCAATGTAATTGCCTATGGATGCTCTTTACCCATAGAGTAATGCTAAAATCAACGAAACTCCAAATTTGAGTGGTTGAGGATATAAGTAAATTCCTCACCACCCAAGACCACAACTTATACTGAGAAGCAATCTACGTGACACACTGTTTAAATCAAGAAAGTCAACCCATGTTGAGCGCACCACAATTCTCAACAAGAATGTCAAACGTTCGGAGTGCAGAGACAGACTCCATCTCAAGCTCTCCTTCAAATAGGGCCCCATTTCTAGGGTGGGCGTGGCCGGTGCGTTATGCATGCGTCCTGCCCGAGTAAGAACTAGAACGCCGCCTAGTTAATCTTCTAAGTTCTTTGACACGGAAGTAATACCGGCGGAAGAGTCGTAATGTCTTGTGACATCTAAATAATTAGACCGCATCCTACAGACTTGGATGTCTGTGAATGGGAAATGATAATGGTGAAAGCCATTTAGCTATTTCCAGAATAATAAAAAACAGAATACATGAATGCATTAGGCGAAAATATTGAAAGTAGACACCAAATTGACGAATCCAAATAGCTGAACAAAAAATAATGATGATAAAATATTTAATCCGTAAAAATATACAAACACGGATGGCAAATTACCCAGACTGAGATCGTGCCCGGGTCAAGCCCAGAAATGAATAGTGAAGTGAAACACAGAAACGCCCAAATATGCTAAAAAAAATTAAATATTAATAAAATTGCAATGATAAAGAAAGAAAACCAATTGTTAAAGAAATGATAACGGTAAAAACCGTTATACCATGTCCAGGGAAGTACAAGCATTTGTAATGCAATAGGTCTTGCAATTACGCGACTTTAAGCTATTGGCATTGTAAATGAATATGCCTTTTATTTATGTTTTAAAAACTAAAATAAAAATAAAAGGCATTATCATTTACAATGTCAATAGCTCTAACCCGCGTAAATGCGAGACCTATTGCATTGCAAATGCTTGTTTTATAAGCGCTGGTACAATAAACTTGCAATGATTAAACAAGAAACCTAAATGAGTAAGAGATTTAATGTTGAAAATATCAATATGTATAAATAGATAGAATATAATTCCTGTTTCACTTTCACGCTTTTTTACTCTCAAATTAATTGTATTTCTTAACTATTAGTTTATGCTTGCTTGTAGTGCCAGTCAAATGGCTTCAATACCTTAACGCTGTGTTGTGAGTCGTTCAAAGTGACGCAGTGTTCCCCAGGGAGAGATACCGACACAAATCACCTTAGGGTATAGCGCCAGGGGGATTCCATGTTTTCCTATAACGGATATGGCAGCATGGGACTCACAGACCTTGAAATTGCTGTAAAATGAGGTTTGCCTGATATTGGCATGCGCTCATTGTAGTGGTTGGGGGCATAGGCTCTCGCGTAGTTTTTAAAGTAGCATAAGGATTTGGAAGACAAATAAGGTATTCTAAATATATTGCCCTCTGCTTGCTTGTTTAGCAAAAGCTTATAAACAAGCTGTCTCCGTGGAGCCGACGGGGGGAGGGTCGTGAAAGTGCACGATGAGCGGAGACAGTTTAGCAAAAGCTTATAAACAAGCTGTCTCCGTGGAGCCGACAGGGAAAGGAAAGTGAAAGTGTGCGATGTGCGCGCTGTGTAACGCCAGCCCTACATGGGGACAGGAGATGTGCTTGCGCATGGAGTTCACATCTCCTGTCGCCGTTCGCATGCACATTGCACATTCGCGCACCAAACCGACAACAATAGGCTTGCCAAGGTGAAGCAGCGCATGCTCTGCATTCGCTAGGCGAGACCTAAAAAAGCAGACCAGTTGAAGACATATAACATGAAAATAAGCTTAAACACAAATGAATTAATCCTAATGAAAAGAAAAAATATATATAATGATAAAATTATTTATCCAAAAAGAGTATGCAAACACGTATACCAAATTAACCAGACTGCAAGTGTGCCCGGATAAATCCCAGAAGTAAAAGGTCAAATGAAGTGCAAAAAAGTACCCAAATACGCTGGTACAATAAACTTGCAATGATTAAACAAGAAACCTAAATGAGTAAGAGATTTAATGTTGAAAATATCAATATGTATAAATAGATAGAATATAATTCTAAAGACATATGAAAAGGGGCAGTAACCAATTGCGAGCATATCCTAGGGAAACCCACACTACTTGAAATAGTGGGATGCAGAAAAATACTGGATAAAGAACATTAAAGCAATTAATGGACAAAAGGCAAAAGAGTACCCCATTCTGTAGGAGAATGTTATTTAGCAAACTTGAAAGAAACATGGTATGGATAATACTATATAAAGATGAAAAAAGACCTATTTATGAGCATAGAAAGTCAACCAGCCAGCAAACGAAGACCAGTGTGGCTGAAGAGATAAAATCAAGTACATAGGTCAAGCTCAGAACCATTGTGTATTGAGCAATGACAGAAGGTGGTCGGTTTGGCGCCCAAAAAATCTGACTGGATGAGAAACAACTATTTGCAGCTTAACGCTGAAAATCTGAAATAATGTTGTTCAGTGACACGGTAACACGATGGTCCCCTGAATGGTGGCCCAAGGATCTTGGCTCTGCCCCAACCCCTAAACTAGTGGTAAGAAATCTGGGAGTTCGGATAGATCAAAAACTAACCCTAGAGGAGCACCCCACTTTTACGTCCGAGGCTTGCTTCCACACACTGAGCCTCCTACGAAGAGTGTTTCCCTTTCTACCATCTCATACGCGGAAGACTCTAATCCAGGCATTGGTGCTTAACCGCCTGGACTATTGCAATGCTTTGCTTATTTCAGCTAAGGAGAGTTCCGTGAACAAATTACAGTTGGTCCAGAACACTGCGGTCCGCCTGGTTGCCAATGCCCCGCCCAGAACAGCTTCCCTTCCCTTACTTCAAAAGCTTCTTTGGCTCCCAATTCAAAAAAGAATAACATTTAAGATCTGCTGCATGGCCTATAAATCCTTACATGACTTAGGACCCAGCTTTCTAGCTGACAAATTTGTCAGATACCAACCATTCAGGTCACTCCGGTTAGGGTCCAAAGCATTGCTGCACATCCCTCGCTTCAAAAAAGCTTGCATGGGAGGCAAAGCCTTTTCCCATCTGGCTCCCCTATTTTAGAACCAACTCCCTATCCAACTACGCCAATGCATTGATTTCCTTGTATTCAGAAAATTGCCGAAAACCCTACTGTTCTGAATTATCACTCCCTGACTGACTACAGCAGTCTTAGCGCGGAGATACCCCAGTTGGTGTGATTCCGCCGCTTTAAATTGTCTAAAGGTGTATTTTTCTTTGGAAAAACAACATTTGATTGCATTGTAGAAAACGTTTGCAAAATAGTTAGCTTGTGAGTCACATATTCTTAAGCTGTTCCTGTTACTCCTATATGAACTTTAGGTTTCCAACGGACAAGCATTTACCTGGATTTCACAATTACGTCACCGCTGGGATGATATCCAGAAGGATTGCTTTGTGAACATTTGTGATGCCCAGTTTAATTATTCCTATGAATACCTAGGGAACACACCACGCCTTGTGATAACCCCGCTCACTGACAGGTAAGAATCAGATACAAAACAATCTGTTTTTGCATCCTTTTAAAGAGTGTTTTAGTTTTACAATCTTCCCAGTTCATTAATCTGTTTACCTTTGTTGAAAATTAAATAAAAGTGTTGGTGTGTCATACTGCATTCTTTACTGGCATCTAAAATTATAATTTCAAGTTAAATCCCTAGGTTTTTCTTGGCACACACCTCTATTTTCTGTAGCTATCAAGACATATGTTTAGTTTATGGAGTAAAATGTATGCAAATTCCTTATGTAATCTGTCTTAAATATTAACATTTCGTTTCATGATATATTTTTAGTATCTTTGTTGAACATTGCTTCCATAAGATGTAAGAAATGTATTCATTTAGACGAATTTAAAGTGTTTACTTGGTTTTTGCTTCCCATGCCCTTCTTTATGTGTTCTATCTAGTTGCTTAATTGCTCAAGCTAGCATGTGAATATTTATTTTATATTTATTGATTTTTGGATGTTATACGTCAAAAGGGGAGTTGCATTTTTGTTTGTTTTTTGTGTTCTTTATATTCATTGATTCAGTGAAATTTAAGGCAGACATCAGAGATGCAGGAGACATTAACCTTATCCATTCCACTCATATTGTTTTGAAACTGCTCCAGAATGTTTCTCTTCTGTTTGTGTGATGGCAGACCTTGCTTTCTGGAACCGCAAATCTTCTATAATGAGAGGCCAAAAACAATTCTTGAAATGAGATGTCAAATTCTGCATGTGATAAAATATTTTGTATGCCCTGGAAAATTGTCTGGTTAATTTCCATTGTATCCTTGCTGTGGGGTATGGCCTAATATTTCTTTCCATCTTCAGTGTGGCCCTACTACTGTGGTACAGACCTGGAAACTATTTTGATTTGTTCTCCAGAGGACGTAATTATTTGCGTCAGCCTACTGGTAGTGGTTACTATGATTTTGAAACTGTACATGAAACATTGACTGGCCCACTCATTTAAAAAAACATGAATATCTACTAGTTACTTTTGTTTGAGAGATATAAGAATTGAAAGTTTCAGATTGTTCCCCATCAAAGCTAAAGTACTGTGATCTATTAACTCTCCTGACTAAAGGAGAAGATGAGTTAGCTCATGCTAATAGCCCTGCTGAGAGTTCTGCCACTGCTGGACATTGAAAGCTATTACTGGATAAAGGTGACAAAAAGAGGGAGAACATTCTTTGAGTATTATAGTTCCTCTGTCGGGATGATATGAATGAGCCCTTTTCAGGTTTGTTTTTCCTCTGAAATCTTTTTCCGACATATTGGCAACAGTTGTCTTCATGCAGAACCACATATTTGTTCCACAGGGAAATGAGGTGTGTTTTTGTTCTCTTTGTGGGCTGGGTTGATTTTTTCAGTTGGAGCGAGGGGAGGGGTCATGCTGATCCCTGCCCTCTTATTGAGTGGTGTAATCTTCTAGTGTTTTAAGTTTTTCCGGCAACAATATTCATAATCACAAATACATCCCCCTTCAAAATGTACGTTTGGTGCTCGAGCAGCAGTACAGCCACTTCGCATCTGTCATTTCCACATTGAGATCCCTCTCCCATTCCAGTCACGACTTAGCGTAGTCAGCGTGTCTCTCAGAGAGGGCAATGCGGTATAGCTGGGATACCAGTTAGCGGGCGACTTAGCCGGAATAATGTAGGTTAATGTCTAAACCTCCGGTGGCTCCGTCATGTCCTCACCCAAGAGGTCCCTAAGTGTATGTCGCACCCTATGGTACTGAAATCGCGACATTAGCAAATATGGTACTCCCTCCACCGTCACCTGATCCCAGTAACGAGCAGTGCCATCAGTAAAGAGGTCCCCCATATTGTGTATTCCCAGCTTTCTCAGCGCTGCTATTGCCCCCTTGTCCATACATGGGGCGAGCCAGGAGCACCAATGGATAGGAGCTAATGGAGCGTATAGTAAGCTGCCGGCTTGCACGTCCAACATATGATGCCACGCATGCTTGACCGTATTTAGTGTGTCTATTATGCCAGTGCGCCGATCCCAGGGTGAAAACAGGAGTGCCGGTAGAGGAACCGGATCAGCAACGATAGTTACGATGCGGAGATGTGGAACCTCAGCAGGGCCGTGTATCCAGTGATATGCGTGTGAGCTTTGTGCTGCCCTATAATAGAGTTCCAGGTCAGGAGCGCCCAGGCCTCCTGCCACGTACGGACAAGTGAGTATTTTCCAGGCCACCCTAGGCTGCTGGCCCGCCCAAGCTAATCGGATCCTCGGTGAGTTTATCTGCTGAAAAAAAGTTATGGACAGTACCATGGGTATATTTGTAAATAGAAAGAGGAGACGTGGCTGTACAATCATTTTCATCAGGGAAACCCTCCCCATCAAGGACAGTGGTAGGGCAATCCACCTTTCGATGTCGTCCTCCAGTTTGGAGACGGCAACCCTGTAGTTCTCCTTCAGCACTACATCAGAATCCGTATGTAACTGGATCCCTAGGTATCGCACCGCGTCTGTGGTCCATTGCAATAGATACTTCGGGTCCACACGTGACGTAGCTGGCGTGAGTGGAAACATGATGGATTTATTCCAATTAACGTTAATGCCTGATAGAAAGCTAAACAGCACCACTTCACACAGTACTGGGGAGAGGTGAACCTCAGGGTCCCGAACATGTAGGAGGGTGTCGTCTGCATATGTGGATACAATGAGGCGATAGTTCGGGAACCGTATGCCCCTATGTCCGTGGTATTCGCACAAGGTGCAAGCAAGTGGCTCCACCTCCAGCACATAAAGCATGGGGATAGGGGACAGCCTTGTCTTGTGCCCCTACAGATTGGAATAGGGTCGGTAATCAAAGTTCCAATCCGGATACGAGCCGTGGGTGTGGAATACAATGTAGCCAGGAGTTGAAGGAATGGCGTCCCAACCCCCATTCGGCCGAGAACCTGCCGCAGAAAAGGCCACTCAACAGAGTCAAAGGCCTTCCTCCATGTCAGGGAATACAGCCACTGCGGGGACCTCCGGGCGCGTGTCCTGCAAACACCGTCCTAAGGTTGTAAGTGAGATTGCAACTGGGCACGAAGCCGGCCTGCTCCGGAGCGTGGTTACCAAAGGGCCAAGGCGGTTGGCTATAAGTTTCGCAAGTATCTTCGCGTCAACATTCAGCAGCGATAAAGGTCTGTATGAAGCGTATTCCTCTGGGGGCTTCCCAGGTTTGAGAATAGCTACCAATATTGCCTCGCGCATAGTAGGTGGCATCACCCCATAGGAACAAATGTCCTCCAATAATGTAAGTAACTGCGGGATCAGCAGGTCGGAAAAGGCCTTATTAAAGGCGACAGTAAGCTGCCAGCCTTCATACCCGACAGGGCCCAAACAATCTCCTCTCGTTCAATCGGTTGAGCCAAGAATTCCCAATGTAGGTTTGTTAGCCACAATAGCTCTATATGGGTCAGAGAATCTAGGATGCGTTCCTCCAGAGCAGGACCTTGGGAGGCGTACAAAGCAGCATAGTACTGCCGGAACCTCTCTTCCACCTGTGCTGTGGTAAGCGGCGGATCCGTAGGCACAGCGCCCACATACGGGATCGTCGTTCTGTTCTGTCGTTGTCGAACTAACTGAGCCAATACCATCCCTGGACGCTCCCCCTCCCCATAAGTTCTGGCAGTGGTGTATTTCCCAAAATGTTTTATTTCTGCATCTGCTTCTTCGTGGTATTCACGCAGCATCTGTGCCAGCTTTTGTGTTAGCTCTTCGCTCCAGTCGGTTAATCGCCGGGCCTCCAACTCTGTGAGCTTTGCCTCCAACCTCTCTAACCGACCTCGGATCGATTTACGCACCCCAGCGTGTTTAGAGATTACGAGCCCTCTAATATACGCCTTAAAGGCTTCCCACATGGTCTGGTATGAGTCAACCAAACCCACGTTTGGTTAAAAAAATGACTCAATGGACGTGGTCAATTCCTCCCTAAAGACGCTGTCAAGAAGGGAACAAGGAGGAAAGCGCCACATAAACTGAGGAATACGCTTCTTGGGCGAATATAAAGTCAGTAAAAGCGGCGAGTGGTCAGAGTAAGTACAAGGCAATATTGCGCAGGCACGAACATGTGGAATTAAATTATTGGAGTCCAGCCAATAGTCCATTCTTGTATGGATTTCATGTGGAGCGGAGTAGTGTGTATAGCCTCCCTGAGTTGGGTGTCTGTGTCTCCATACGTCGCATAGGTCAAGTCTTGCCATCGACGACTCAAGCTCTCTGGCGAGGGGCGTCTGTCAGGTCCGTCCGATCTGTCAATCTCTGGACGTCTAGTCAAGTTAAAATCCCACCCCAGGACAGAACCCTGTGTGTGTAACGTTCAATATACAGTATACAGATCTCCAGGCCTTTACTGCAGCCTTTGGAAATAGTGAAGCGCCCCTCTCTATCCGTCTCTAGAGGCGTCAGTGTCAATGAGGCTTTCGGGTTCACCCACGTCAGTACCCCCCTAGCGCGTGAGGTAAATCCTGCCGGGTGAACATTACCCAAGAGACCCCTAGTACGTACAATTGGGCTGTCCGGGCGGAGGTGGGTCTCCTGCAGAAGCGCAATGTCAACGTTATGCCTGGTGAGGTAGTGCAGGACCTTCCAGGCCTTGCGGTGGTCGTTAAGACCCCACACATTCCATGTTAATAAAACCAGCGAGTCTAGGGGAACCCTGCGTGTGGCCGCCAAATTGTCAGCAGTAGGTACATGTGTCATGGTGTGGTAGCGCAAGTATAGGTGTCCGGTAGATGCTTTCCTTAGCAGTGCCAAAATGCCAACAAAAACAGCAAGAATAAACAAAGAAACAGTCCCCCCAATATGACATGAATTCACTTCCCTCCTCCCCCGAACCCTCCAACGCCTGCCTATCCCCAACTTGGCCACGGAACCCTCCCCTGCCTAACAAAGACCAAACCCCCTCCCCCCCACAACCCTCAGAAACAAAAAACAGTTCACCAGTGTAATTCACGCTGGGGTGGAGGTAGCTCGCTGTAAACAAAAACACTCCTCTTATCAATAAAGAGCATCCTCCCTGCCTCACCAAGCATAGAGAATCTGAGCCGCACTGCAGCGCTTAAGTATTTCTTCACCCGTACCCGTATTAGTGATTCCAGATAGGGCGTCATATCCTGGAGGGCCCATCACCGCGCTCCCGAGACTACCCCTCCACCTCCTGGGGCCCAGCGGGGGGTCACAGTGGGCCACCGTGCTACCCCACGAGGGGGCACATCTAAACTTATTAGCAACAAATATACCAGCTTTACGAACGGAGAGAAACCATTTCCAATCCCTCTCTCCACCTCTGCCAAGACCCCGACCAAATTCACATCAATCAAGTCACGAAGGAAAATGAAGATAGGCCCCAGGGGGGAGGAAACCCATCATCCAGTAACTATGCAATTGCACTCAGTACAACAACTGTTACAACCAATACTTAGCTGTTAGGGGTCAGGTAACAAGCATAGTCCTGCTCATCTAGAGAGCCTCCCGCTGCCTCATCCAGGAGCTCCTTTTCGGGTGAGGGTCGTTGTTCCTTCCGCCATTCCTTAAGGGCCTTCTGGAGTGCCTTGGGGGTCAGTGAAGATCAATGATCGCCCCTGACGGTTGACACGCAGTTTCGCTGGGTACAGCATCGCGTAGTCAGCCCCCATGTCGCGTAGTTGCCGTTTCATTTGGTATATACTGTTGTCTCGCCTCATGAACTCTGGCCGTGAAGTTCGGGAATAGAGAAATCATCGATCCCTCGTATTGTAGCAGCTGTTTCTCTCTGGCGAGTCTGAGCGCTGTATCCCGGTACCTGTAGTTTAACAATTTTGCAATTATAGGTCGCGGTGGCCCTCCCGGCTTCTGTCTCGGGCCCAGGGATCGGTGAGCCCTCTCAACCACGAACATTCTAGAGAAGGCTGTGTCCCAAAATAAGGTCTTCAAAAGCTTTTCAATGAAAAGCTCTATGGGCTAGATGTAGGTAGAATAGATTTGCCGATTTTTATTTACCGAATTTTACAGATTCGGTAATTAAAAATCGGTAAATCTACGGGGTGGATATGTAGGTATTTCCAGATGTGGAAATACCGAATCTTTAACATTCGGTATTTACCGATTCTGTAAATACAGAATCAGTATTTCCCATTGATTCCTATGGGCTTTGAAGCCCATAGGAATCAATGGGAAATACCGATTCTGTATTTACAGAATCGGTAAATACCAAATTGTGCAAGGGAGCAGGGGGTGTCACTTTGACACCCTCTGGCACCTCACAAATAGGCATGTGCGCCATGTGGCACACAGACATGCCCTAAGGGCATGTCTGCCTGTCACATGGCTAGGTGTGCATGCACACATGTGCATGCACACCTGAATTCGGTATTTTACCACACAATAGGATTGTGTGGTAAAATACCGATTTTGTAGGGCCTTTGGGACTCAGAATAGTCCAACCTACATCTGAGATATACCGAATCGGTAAAAATACAGATTCGGTGTTTTACAGAATCGGTAAATTTACTGATTCGGTAAATTTACCGATTCTGTAAAATTGTGCCCCTACATGCCAATTCTTGAATACCGGTCAGTAACGGCCGAAAATACCGATTTTCGGCCGCTACCGACCGACCTACATCTGGCCCTATATTCCTCGTTTGGGTAGTTTCCGGAAAGCCGGTGATACGGAGATTGCATCTCCGAGAGCGGGCCTCCAAGTCCTCTGTCTTGTCCTGGATGACCTGAAGGTACCTGCCCAACTGCTTGTGTTCTGAGTCCAGGGTGGTATGGGCCTCCTCGACCTCAGTCAACCTCCGTTCAGACATGTTGATGCGTTCCGCATGTTTATCTAACTTCTCAGCCATGTGGTCCATCCGGTAGATGAGCGCGTCCATCTTGGTTCCCAAGGAGGCTATTCCTCCCTGCAGACTCTTCGCCATGGAAATCAATAGCCCGCGGATGTCTTGTTGTTGTTTTTCTCCAGCCTGGTCCAACTCACTGGCCCCATCCCCCAGGGAAGTCTCAGTGGACTTGGCCCTCTTCGGGTCAAACGATAGCTTCGATTGGTTCCTGTCCACTCGCCCCATAGCGGTAGAGCAAGCAGTTTCCTGACCAGAGACGTGGCCCCACAGATCGGGGGGGACCGCAAGCAGTAGCATTCCAGAATAGGTGGCTCCCACACCCCGAACCTCTACTCCTGGATCAACGCCTCAAAAATGCCAAGATTTTAAACAGCTCACACCATTGGGAAGCCACCCCTGAGACTCCTCTGGGCGCTCAATGCAGGGCTTCAAGATCGTTTCCAATGATACCTTAGGATAGCCAGTTCGAGGCACAGTCTGGGCTGCAAACTACCCCTCAGAGGTAGGTGTCTCACCTTGCAGTCAGGTCAGCGCGGGCTCAGCTCTTCCACTCCCCACTCCACTTTGTCCCAGCGTTGCATGCCGCACCCATCCGGCAAGGAGATCCACAGATAGCGCTGTATGTAGAGGGGAGGGCGCCCAGCGCCACGCCTCCGTTATCTGCCAGACAGTAACAATAGCTTTGGCTCCTCTTGATGGTCACAGGGCCCACTACACACAGCTGCGGCCCCCAAGACAGACTCGGTTCCCGGCCTTGACGTGGTACTCTCCGCCACGCCAAAACATCCACGGGACAGCGCCCCTCTGCTGTATTTTCTGCCGCTTGGTCACACTTCCGGGGGTGCCTGCCAATCACCGTTGGGAGGGGAGGGGGGGCCAGACCACCCCGCAGGGCAGAAAAGCAGTGGGTATTTGGCCACCGCCCATCGCTCCCAGGTGCTCCGTCCAGCCGCTCCTGCAGCAGGCGGGACAGCGCTCACAGAGCAGGCCTCAGTCCTCACGCGAGCCCGCCCCCTGTGAGTCGCCTAGGCCATGTGCTTCACCTCCCTGCGCTAGTTCTGCCAGTCAGTCACTGCAATCTCCTTCTCCACGGCAGGACACCCAGCGAAACTGGGCTCTGAGGGCAACCCCAGCCACACATTCCTGATCTCGGGCCCGGCTCCGGCGCACCTCAGCGCACCGCGTTCTACTCCGAAGCAGCCCCGATGCCCTACAAGGCGGCCGCAGTACCGTTGCCCTCGCCGCCTCAGCCTGCCGGCGAGCAGAAGGCAGGTAGGCGATCTGTTTTTTTAGCGTTTAGGCTCCGCTATAGTCTGGCGACACAGTCCGCGGGTGCAGGGCAGGATATCACTGCACGACACCCAGGATTACTGCAGGATAGTGTGGTGAAGCTAGGGAGCCCTCGGCTCAAGCGGCCATCTTGGTCCCGAGCTAGCTCCGCCCGTGTCTCTGAAGTTTTAATAGGTGGTCAGCCAAGTGACCCTTGGAGTCACCTATATGGTGGTGGATTCAAGGCAAAAATGTCTTGTCTTCAGACAGAAGGGCAGTTCTACCTCTGAATCTCTTCAGGTACAGGAGTGGTATGATTTCAGGTTCGGAAGGTGACACTTTTATACCCAGTTCCAGCCCTAGGGTGGGGGATAAACCTTTTGTCTACCCCTTTAACTGTTTCTGGTCAGTTATTCTGTGGGGGTTGATTCCAGCCTGGCTATTGTTTAAAAAAACAGGGGCTGGCTGAGTGTTAGATTCCTTCATGTTTACAGGGGCAGATCCCTTTGCAATTTAATCAGGGCAAGGCACAGCTTATCCCCAGTCATCCTTTCAGAAAAATCCACTCCCGCCTAACACCCAGGCCGTTTGTCCACTGTCTGGCTCCAATACACACTTCCTAGTGGTGGGGTGGAGGGGACATCAACAGACCATGGCAGCTGCCGAATCACAAAAAAAGACAGGTTGAAAGGGCAGTTTTAAACTGCACTACTGGCAGACCTGAGACATGTTTTATAGTGCTACTTTAGTGGGTAGCACAATGTGGGCTGCAGCCTACTCATAGCATTTAATTTATAGGCCCTGGGTACAGGTAGTACCATATACTAGGGACTTATAGGTAAATAAAATGTGCCATCCATGTATATGCCAATTTTACCATGTTTAACACCTTGCGTGCGGTGCCGATTTACCCCCGGTGCTGGGCCCTAATGTAAATGGGTGTGGTCATGACGGAACGGTTCCGTCATGAGCACAGCGCGACTGATGCTCATGACGGAACCGTTCCGTCATGAGCATCGAAGGCGTTAAAGGAAGAACACTTAGGGGCAGATTTACAAGCCCCTTGCGACACATTTACACCGCCATGGCATCACTCCTCTGAAGCAGCGGCGGCATAAACCATGCGCCACGGTGCGCCTTATTTCCGTCACAGGAACGCTTCATAAAAGTGACGCAGTGAAATCTACAAGATTTCACTGAGTCACTTTTATGGCCATGCTGCATCAAAACCCTCCGCCTGCTTCAAGCAGGCGTAAGGAGTGACACAGCATGTTAGGCATAGGGCGCCCCTGAGCCTTGCTGGAGCTGCGTCGCGCTTGCCGTGGTGCACCACATTGTGAATGGGGCGCATCAGTCGTGGCGCACCTGTGGTTTTGCGTGTCACAAGTGTGTTGGCGCATCCCTGCTGATTTGCAGAGATGAGCCAGACCTTGTAAATCTGCCCCTTACACTTTACTACGGTAAACACGCATTACAACAAATCTTTTACCACAACTACCATCACAACGCAACTACCATTACCCCGCAATTCCATTACAACGCATGGCATTACATTTTATATGCTTTTACCACGCATGCTTTTACAACGTAAATAGTTGTAAATACATGAATGGTAGAAGCATATGTTTTTCTTATGTAAGTATAAGGTAAGTATAGGGTTTTGGGGTGTAGGGGTATATGTTTTGTGTTTCAGGGGTAATTGTAGGGTTAAGGGTATGCTTGGGTTTTGGGTTGCTGTGGTATTTTTTGGGTTCCAGGTGGGTTTGGGTTTTGGGGTAAACTGTTTTTTTATGGTTCAGGGTGGGTTAGGGTTTGGGGTGCACAGGGTCATTTGAGGTTTCAGGGTGGATTTAGGTTTTGGGGTGCTGGGGTATTTTAAGGGTTCAGGGTGGCTTTAGGTTTTGGGGTGCTGGGGTATTTTTAGGGGTTATGATGGTTTAGGGTTTTGGGGTACAGGAGGGGTTTTTCAGGTTCAGGGTAGGTTTGGGTTTTGGGGTGCTGGGGTATTTTTAGGGTTCAGGGTGTTTTTAGTTTTTGAGGTGCTTGGGTATTTTAGGGTTCAGGGTGGGCTTGGGTTTTGGGGTGCAGGGGGATTTTTAGGGTTTAGGGTGGGTTTGGGTTTTGGGGTGCACACGGTAATTTTAGGGTACAGGGTACGTTTAGATTTTGGGGTGCAGGGGTATTTTTAGGGTTCAGGGTGGGTTAGGGTTAATGTTAATGTTAATGTTATGGGTGTCTTATATAGCGCTCGGCTACTCCAGGGAGTGTCCCAGCGCTTTCTGACCCATAGCTGAAACAGAAAGGAAATAGGAAAAAGAAGCAGACCTATCATTGACCGTAGAGCCAAGTTTTCAAACCTTTTCTAAAGGCCAGCAGGTTTGGAGTACAACGGAGTACCAGGGGGAGGGTGTTCTACAGCTTGGGAGCGAGATGTTTGAAAGAACTTTCCTAGCTTTCCTGATAATAGGGACAGTTGCCAGACCAAGGGATTCTGATCTGAGGGATCTTGTGGGCTTATAAAAGGTAAGACGTTTCTGGATGTATTTGGCCGCAACAGCATGGAGTGCCTTGTGGGCCAATGTAAGTGTCTTAAAAATAATTCGCTTTCTGACAGGAAGCCAGTGAAGGGAGAGTAACAGATCCGAGGCTCTAGCATGGCGGGGAAGGCCAAAAATGGCCCTCGCAGCCGAGTTTTGGACCACTTGAAGTTTTTGCAATAGGTAGTCCGGAAGACCCAAATATAAAACATTAGAATAGTCGAGCCTGGAACAAATTAAGGCCTGAACCGTCATCTTCGTATGGACCAGAGGAAGCAGAGGGAGGAACTTACGTAACATTTTCAGGAGACCGAAACAGGTGCCAGTAAGGCCTATGATCTGGGACTTCAATGATAAATTATTATCAATTTTAACCTCAAGGTTCTTAGCAACCGAGGAGGAAGATGAGGGAGGAAACCTATTCACAGGCCACCAATCCTGCCATGGCGGGTCTGCCTGACACCCAAAGAAAAGCACCTCTGATTTATCAGGGTTGCACTTGAGGCTGTTTCGCTGAAACCAGTCGAAAACAGCCCCAAGACAGCCACGGATGCTCTCTCCGTCGAACTCAGCACCCTTTCTACAGGTGAAGAGAAGCTGGGTGTCATCAGCGTATGATATGATCTGGGCTCCAAAAGACTCTGCCAGCACCGCCAAGGGAGTCATAAAGATGTTAAAAAGGGTCGGGCTAAGCACCGACCCTTGAGGAACTCCGACCTCCAAAGGCGGTACTTCGGCAGAGTACGGGGGGCCCAGACCACCTGTCGACGACCCGCTAGATAAGATCTGAGCCAGCTCAACACCGTTCCTCTCAGACCGATCTCATAGAGTCTGCTGAGGAGACCCTCATGAGGGACGGTGTCGAAGGCCGCCAACAGATCTAACATCACCAGCATAGCTCTTCCACCTGAGTCAAGTACTTCCTTGATGGCTTCATTTACCTCCAAGAGAGCGGTCTCAGTGCTCAAATTAGAGCGAAAGCCTGACTGGGTGGAGTGAAGCAAACCATGACTTTCAAGAAAAGTGGAGAGCACAGAGTGGGTTTTAGGGTGCACTGGTATTTTTAGGGATCATGGTGGGTTTGGATTTTGGGGTAAACAGGTTATTTTTAGAGGTCACGGTGGGTTAGGGTTTTGGGGTGCACAGGGTAATTTGAGGGTTCAGGGTGGGTTTAGGTTTTGGGGTGCTGGGGTATTTTTAGGGTTCAGGTTAGCTTTAGGTTTTGGGGAGCTGGGGTATTTTTAGGGGTCAGAGTGGGTTAGGGTTTTGGAGTGCCAGGGGATTTTTAGGGTTCAGGGAAGTTCAGGGAGGGTTTGGGTTTTGAGGCGCACAGGGTAATTTAAGGGTATAGGGTGGGTTTAGGTTTTGGGGTACTAGGGTACTTTTAGGGTTAAGGGTGGGTTTGGGTTTTGGGGTGCTGTGGTATTTTTAAGGGTCAGGGTGGGTTAGTGTTTTCGGGTGCAGGGGGTATTTTTTTGTTTTAACTTTATTTAGCATTTTCTGAATACACAAAGGCAATGCACTGAGATCATTTACATTATGACATATGCATGAAAACGTGGTTAAGCTGACAAGTGTATCTCGCTGGCACAGCTAGGGTCATGAGTTGTAAAGTATAGCAACACAATAATTTCTCACTCGGGCCGGCGCAGACATCCCACCATTTTCTATAAGTAACATCACAACATTGTCAGGCCATTTAGTCCCACATCCTGACATTATATAATCCCTTGACCCGGAAAACTGTAGTACATAATAATGTCTGAAATGACGTAGTCCCCCTGTCCGCCTATTCCACTCCTGTCGGGACAATACCCAGCTCTTGCTGTATGGAGGGTTCTGTCTGCTGTGAGGCTAGGAAGGTTCTGAAGGGCCCCAAATGTCTTTAGGTCTCGAGGAGGAGAGGACAGTAGTGGCGTATAGTTTAAAACTTGTAGAGCTTGATGCCAAGCTATGGATCCAGTTTTTAATCATGGGCAAGTGTCTGCTTGCCCAGTGTATAGCGACTTCTCTTTTAGCCAACAATAGACAAACAGACACAAATGTGCGAATTTTCAGAGGAACGTGGACTACATAACCCAACAAGGCAATTTCTGCCAGAGGTGCTATCGGCATCCCGACCATACTGCTGAGCATTTTGTGTATGCCTGTCCAAAAGGTATGTATGTCAGGGCATGTCCATGCAAGGTGGGCAAAGTCAGCGCATGGGGAGTTGCATTTCTGACAGCAATGTGACCATCCTGTGCACTTTGATTGGGGTTATGTATGTAGGAGAGTAGGGTCTGCAATCCTATGATCACCCAGATTTTTTGCTTTTGTTTCACTGGTTTACGACTTTCTCTGGCTGTGGGCCTGCTAATCAGACCCACAGCCTGGCTGTTCTCTTTCTAAATTACAACATGTACCCTAGGTGCATTTACCAATTGGTACTGGGCCACCTTATCAGACCCTGTAACTCAGGGCATAGGTGTACCCAGGGCCGTCAGGGGCTGCAGCATGTATTATGCCACCCCTGGCTGGCCTCCTAAATTTGACACAACTGGCTGCATGACAGCTGGGGCGAAGTCGTGTAATCACACTTTGCTTTAGATATAGTAGCCCTATATCTAACCATACAATGGACACTCGAGTTCCTATCAGTCACTCCTATGGCAGGCCTTGACAATCCCACCGCTGCCACCAATGTGAGAAGTTGGCCCGATATGCAACGTTCGCTATTCTAGCGACCGCTATGTATCGTTCCAACGACCCTTATGGTGTTTGGTTGTAAGTCAACCTATAGACTGCTCGTATCCACGCTACTAGGATAGCTGGTCTATAGGTTGACTTACAACCAAACACCATAAGGGTCGTTGGAACGATACATAGCGGTCGCTAGAATAGCGAACGTTGCATATCGGGCCAACTTCTCACAATGTATATTCTACGTAGGAACTTAAAGTGGATCCGCTTGTGGCGGCTGTTTAGGTTTACATTGTTCGTAACTGCGCAACAGGCTGCCCATTGCTCGTCCGTTATGGGATTACCCAGATCCGACTCCAAGGCGCTGCATATCATGTCGTCGTTGACTGGGAGTATATCAGCGCACGTCTTGCAGAGTCGGGATATAAGATGGACCCCTCGGGGTGCAGATGGTATTTTTAGGGTTCATGGTGGGTTTAGGTTTTTGGGTGCTGGGGTTTTTAGGTTTTGTAGTACTGGGGCATTTTTAGAGTTTAGAGTGGGTTTAGGTTTTGGGATGCTGGGGTATTTTTAGGGTTCAGGGTGGGTTTAGGTTTTGGGTGCTGGGGTATTTTTAGGGGTCATGGTGGTTTTGGGGCACAGGGGGTATTTTTAGTGTTCAAGGTGGGTTTGGGTTTTGGGGTGCCGGGGTATTTTTAGGGTTCAGGTTTTGTTTGAGTTTTACGGTGCAGGGGTATTTTTAGGGGTCAGGGTTGGATAGGATTTGGGGTGCAGGGGTATTTTTAGGGATCAGGCTGGATTTTAGTTTTTGGGTGCACAGGGTTATTTTAGGGTACAGGGTGGTTTTGGGGTGCCATGGGTAATTTAAGAGTTTAGTGGGTATGGATATTGAGGTGGCATGGGTATTTTAATAATTTTGGGGGAGTTTAGTCATTGGGATACAGATGGACATTTATGGGTTTTAGGGGTAATTTAAAATATTTAAATATATAATATTTATATAAATACATAATATATGTATTTATAAATAAAAAAAATAATATATATATATATATAGATATAGATATAGATATAGATATAGAGATATAGATATAGATATAGATATAGATATAGATATAGATATAGATATAGATATAGATATAGATATAGATATAGATATAGATATATTTCATATGCAAAGCCCAAAACTTGAGGCGCCACACACTGACGTGTTGTTTCCTTCTTTCCTTTTTTTATTGGCAGGTAACAGGGAAAACAGAATCACGTTCCTACAGCTCACGCTTTGCTCCAAACATGTTTCTGGCACAAAGACCTTGATCACTGGAGTCCATGGGAAGGGCACTGGCTGCAGCTCGTTTCACGCCGCACTTGCAGCGTTTAATTATAGTTCTGCCCTGTGAGAGTGTCTCCCGATTGCATGCTAGTAAACTTAGTATGGCCATTGTCTCCATAGTGGAATGCAGCCCAGCCTTCCCATTCTTGTGTGCTTCTATAGTAGATCGCTGTTAAACAAGGAGACACTTGAGTCCCTGTTAGGGTCTACTGCCAGAGCGGACACGTTGTTCCAATTCGCGCTATCTTCGTCCTGAAGCGCTGGAGCCACTCAGAAGTGGTGGGGCACCTCGCGACCCAGAGCGGGGCCGCTATATATTCCATATGCAAAGCCCAAAACTTGAGGCGCCACGCACTGACGTGTTGTTTCCTTCTTTATTGGCAGGTAACAGGAAAAACAGAATCACCTTCCTGCAGCTCACGCTTTGCTCCAAACATGTTTCTGGCACCAAGCCCTTGATCATTGGAGTCCATGGGAAGGGCACAGGCTGCAGCTCGTTTCACGCCGCACTCGCAGCATTTAATTATAGTTCTGCCCTGTGGGCGTTTCTCCCGACTGCTTGCTGGTAAACGTAGTATGGCCATTGTCTCCATAGTAGAATGCAGCCCAGCCTTCCCATTCTTATGTGCTTTGTTAGACGGGGACCGGGAGGGTCGGCCGAGGACAAGGGGAGAGGCCTCCGGTGAGGGCCGTCTCCAGCGATCGTACAGGCAAGTAACTTCCCCCCCACAGATGGACACCACACAAGGATAAGGTTAACGTTCTTTATAGGCAATTCTTGAAGTACGGTGGTACGGTACAATGAGATCAGGACACGAGGATCCTCTCAATTCTAGTCTCTGACAGGGAAAAGGGGTAGCGGGTCAGTCTTTGTTACCAATCTGGTACTGCGATGAGACGATGGTAGCTCACAATCCTCGAGCTCGGCGTTCGGGAAGGACGGGCCGCGGCAGCGCCAGCAGGTCCCGAGGTGGTCGTAGATAGGAACGGGCCGCGGCAGCGCCAGCAGGTCCCGACGAGGATGAAGGTTGCAAGAAGGCCGCGGCAGCGCCAGCAGGTCCAGCGAGGATGAAGGTTGCAGAAGGCCGCGGCAGCGCCAGCAGGCAGGACGACAGTTCACAAGGCAGGGCTGCGGCAGCGCCAGCAGTCCGTCAAGGATGAGTTCTTCACGGTGTCTCTCGACTCCAAGATACAACTGCCTTCCTGCTCTGGAGCTGCCCCAGTTATAGGTCTGGCGCCCTTTGATGTCCGGACCCTCGCACTTGGAGGTCGGGAGGTCCGGGATGAGGGAGTCCAGACACCCAGCAGGGGGGTGGAGCCAGCGCCCGGGGAGGCTGGGGGCGATCGGCACCTGGCGGGGGAGAGCCATCGACACTCCTTTCTCCCATTAATCTGCCAAGTGGTCCGTTCACCTCCTGGGTGGATGGTGGTGCCGGGATGTCGGGGCCTGGCCAGGCCCAGGGTTAGGGTCGAGCTGAGGCCACGCGGCCTCGTGGTGCAGTGTCCAAGATGGCGGCCGGGCCGGCAATGGAGCTGACAGTGGCCCGGGCCAGTGATACAGAGATGTCCGGGAGCAGGAGTCCCGTAGGGGACGGTTTGCGGGTTGCTTCTGTGGGTAGCACCTGGCGAGCCGGTGTCCGGGACCTGTCATGCGGGGAGGGAGCGAGCCCTTCATGTGGCCTGTCCAACATGCTTCTATAGTAGATCGCTGTTAAACAAGGAAACACTCGAGTCCCTGTTAGTGTCTACTGCCAGAGCGGACACGTTGTTCCAATTCGCGCTATCTTCGTCCTGAAGCGCTGGAGCCACTCAGAAGTGACCGCACCTCGCGACCCAGAGCGGGGCCGCTATATATTCCATATGCAAAGCCCAAAACTTGAGGCGCCACACACTGACGTGTTGTTTCCTTCTTTATTGGCAGGTATATATATATATTTAGCTTAACCACTTTTACAGAGTTTTTGCCTTCACCACGCATGCCTTTTCATTGTAATGGCATGCGTGGTAAAGGCATATGCGGAGTGAAAGTTTGCTTTGTGATTGTATCGCTTTGTAACATCACTTGCGTTGCAAAAAATGTGGGGTGATGGTATGCGGGGTGATGACTGCCGGGAAAATGACATATATTCCTTTACTACTGTTTAGCAAGGGTAAAGTGCACAGAGTCATATGACCAACAAAAAAACAAGTTCAGCATCAGAAGCCAAAAATATGGGGTGGCCCTTAAGAAAAAGCAAATTTGTAACAATGAAATAGTGAGAGATCTGAGTTACAGAAATTGAGTAGAAAGAGGTGAGTTAGCGAACTTAGAAGTTGAGGTTGTGAGAGGTGTATTGAGAGACAGGTGAGGTTGATATAAGTGAGTAGTGCTTAATAGAAAGATAAGGGTTATTTACATAGAGATGGAGAACTGCACAGAGAGTCAGTGAGAGAGAAGGGTGAAGTAGAAGAAATTAGGTGAAGTAAGGAGAGAGATAGGAGTCAAAAAGTTTCTTTGTACATTTGATTGCCATCACCTGCCTGAGGGTAAAGCTGAACAGGCCAGATATGCTTACTGACCTGCTATTCAGTATGCATGCCCACTTAGCAAATTATGAAACAATCTGTTTTTATGCACACCAATATTATAACTCCGCTTTTGGATATTGGCCTTTACCAGTAGTCCCTTTGAAAAATGGGGGTTGAGGGCATTTGCTCACAGTGCCCATGCCTTAAATCATCTCTGAAACTTTGCAGAAAAGGATTGAACAGTAACGCGCTCAGACCACCAGGAGGGTTTATCAACTGACTTGTGAAACCTTATACAGACCAAGTAGGGGTGAAGCTACATGAAGGTATCTGGGTAAAATCCAGAGCTATAGGGTACACATACTCACTATACATTATCATCAATAAACCCATAGCATATACATCACATGTATGCTCTTCAGCTGAGGAGCGCTTTGATCCTGAAGAATAAAAAACTGCACAAGACCATACAAAATGACAGAGCCACAGCATAAAGGCAACTAATACATTAGTGTCCCTGCACATTCATTGTAGATTGCTTTAAAGACTTACAGACCATATACTAGACAACTTCATACCTCAGCTCAGGAAGCCACTAACTAGCCCAGAGCAGATGCTCATTTCAGATCATAATGTACAGCTAGGACCCAGTGTTCCTACAATGTCAATAGGTGATACCTGGAACACCCTACACCATGCCTGTAGATCAGCCTAGCTAACAATGGGTAGCATGTCCATATATGTTGCTGCTTTAGCTGTGGTCCACGAGTAGTGAATAGTACCCATACTCTCATGGCAAATGTCTGGTAGCATAGCTGGAGGTATGATTTACAGCATACGACTTGGCAAACACAGGAGTATTATACTCCAGTCTTGCTCATTCTTAGTCCATCTCAGGACAGAAAATCAAGAGAATCAAGAAGAGGCTCAGGGTCAAGACTGATTTGCATATAGCTGGGTCTGAACTGAGGTGGAGAAGTGAGCTAAAGAACGATGATGGATTCAACCCAAATATGTGACTGGGGGTGAGTGTCTGAAAAGTTTCAGTGATCCGTCCATCATTTCCTTGTGTTTGCTTTGTTCGCCCTAAGTTGGCAGAGTATGCCCAGACGTGGGTCCCTTGCTCACTTTGCCACTGGATTCAAGCTAACCTAGCTGATGAGGGGTGTTACCCCGAATCCGGTCCTAGTATGCTTGTTTCCGGTTCAGGGAAGACCTGGCTTGGCAGTTTGGGCTGGACTGTTCCCATGAGACACAGGGTCAAGACAGATTTGCATATAGCTGGGTCTGACCTGAGATGGCGAAGTGAACTAAAGAACGATGTTGGATTCAACCCAAATCTGTGACTGGGGTGAGTGTCTGAAATGTTTCAGTGCTCCGTCCATCATCTCCTTGTGTTTTCAATAAACTAAAACTTACCTTCCACAGAGTGTGTATAGTGGTGAAGCATGAGGTAGTTAACTACTCATAGATGGTACTGGTGAGCGTATATTTAGGATACTCATCTCCAATGTTTCCTCTAATTATTTGTGTTTGGTGAGCGGCAATGCAGTGTCTTTGTGTACTCTGTTCTGAGGTGTATGCACAAATGGAACTTACCATGAGCCATTTTTTGCAAATGAATTAAATGGTAAATTATATTTTTTATTCAATCAACTCAAACTGGATTTGTAAAGCGCTGCTTATCACCGGTGAGGGTATCCCTGCATTGGAGGTTGCTTATGCTGGGTGTCATAAGTCAAACATCTGGGTCTTTATATTGTTTCTGAATTCTTACAGGATGGGGGAGGTCGAGAGGTGGAGGGGACTTGGCAGCCAGGTAGGAGGAGTTGCAGCTGCTGCTCCTGCTTCGGCAGAAGCGGGGTGTATGGATGAGGGAAGCGGAGCACAGTCGTCTGAAGGGTTGGTGGAAGTTCAACCTGTGGTTATGTGGTTAAGGTAGGATGGGCCTTGTAGGCATGGGCTAGCATTCTCAACTGCCAGTTAACAATGTCATTGTTCAGACTATATTGACTAGTGATATTTCAGAGAGGGTGTGGTGCAGTTCATGCAATAATCCAATCTTGGCAGTCTAACAGAAGATCCAAATAGGAGTTTTGTTAAAATGAACATGCTTGTTTCCTAATTCACTGCAGCTTGTCCCCTACCCAGGCTTCTTTCTGCTGACAGCCCGAGAGTTCAGTTTCAGCTTATCATGCTGTCCTCTGAATAACCCTCTATGCTGTCTACCAAGCAAGAACTATGGGCAGCACCTCCAGGGTGCCAACTCAAGTTTGAATGTGGTGCTTAATTTGTAAAAAAACAAAGTAGGTACCAATGCCCATAGTTTTTATTTAGAGTACCCCCATCCACTCATCCCAGTGGCACAGACCACTTATCCCACTAGTACTGCTTGCTGCCTGCATGGACAATGCACAAAGCTGGATTTCAGTGAACAAAGACTGAGCCTGCCTTCTTCAGCACAGGTTGAGCCCAAAGAACATTTTGAAAACATAGTGTCCAATAGTGCAGCTTAGACTCAAGTTTGACATTTATTTGCCAAAACACGCTGTGTTGATAAAGATAACTGTAAAGGGCAGATAGATATATCTTGATTTCAGTGGCACAGTGAGCACAGGACCAAGGTCTGGGCATACCCATCACAGTTAGGGCATAAAAAAGCAAAGTGATGGATGGAAATCTGTAATTAATTAATTCACCTCAGCCACTGGTGATTGCTCAGGATGCATCCCAATCCATAATTTTTTACCCACTATGCCACCTCAGTTTGGAATGAACCGTATACAAATCCCTGCTCCTCATGGGAACAGTCCAGCCTGAACTGCCAAGCCAGGTCCTTCCTGAACTGAAATGAAAGTAACCCAGGACTGGTTTTGTCTTCATTGTGTGTTCATCAGCCAGGTATAGCTTGATTCCAGTGGCACAGTGAACATGGGACCCATGGCTATGCACACTTAGAGCTGCATTCCAATCCATAATTTCTAGCCCACCATGCCACCTCAACCGATGCAAATCAGCCTTGACCCTGCTCCTTATGGGAACAGTCCAGGTCGAACTGCCAGAGAAGGTTCTCCTTTAACCAGGATACAAGTTTGGCCTCTTATTATGGGCTCATCAGACAGGTATAGTTTGATTCTAGTGGCACACTAAGGTGTCATACCCATTTGAGGTGCTACATTTGGATCCCAATGATTACATTCCTCGGGTGAACCATTCTAATCATCTGGGTAGGTGTTGGCTCATATTTGGTGGTTTTATCTTAGATACATGGTGTGCCACAAAATATCTGATATTCTTCTTAGCTTTTGGTGTCACTCGGATATTTAACTAGCAACAGAGTCTCCTACGCAGGCTAATTCCATGTTTGGGATGGGAGGCTAAATGCAACTGCTTCACCCATTTTGGCCACTTAACTTGTCAAAGGGTGTGCTGGACATTTAAAGCATATCCCCACATACTTGGTGTTAAGTGCTTCATGGCTCATAGTACATGACTTAGTGGTCAAAGACAATATATCTAGAGCTGGCCAAGAATAAAATGGACTAAGTGCCAATCTTTCAGGGACTGTTAAATCCCATTGGCCCTGTCCTTCTCTGTTGCAGGACCTGCTGAATCAGGGAAATATATTTTAAGACTCAAGATATTCCCTCAAAGCCAACCCTGAAGCTGAAGATGATGTTGGGCTAACACACCAGGGGCGTGGCCTGACGCCGATGGAGACGGGAGCCTGAATCGGAGCTCCCGTCGGTGATCCCCTCTCTGCCCCCATCCTGACCGCTAAAGTGGAGCCCCGAGCACGGAGACCGACCCTAAGGGTGTCGGAACCTTCGGGGGGTCCGGGGCACTGGTTATGAGGGGTTGATGGTGCTGGACGATTCAGTCGGCGAGGCCGTGAGCTGTACAAAATGGCGGCCGCGCGGTAATAGCAGAGCCTGGAGTGCGGAGGAGCTGGGTGCCTGCTTGGGGGTAGTCCGGCACTGCGGGCACGGCGACTGGAGCAGTACCCGGGGCAGAGGTGGAGGCCGGGACTGCCACTGGCGAGGAGTTAGCATCAGGAGGAACCTCGGTGGGCCAGGCGCACGCCGGCCACGGGCTGCTTAAAATGGCGGCCGCGCTGATCTAACGGTTCTGGAGGTGAGAGACTTGTAAGGCAATCACCCTGTGTTCCTGCCCTGGGTGCGGGACAAGTGTTAGCGGCGGCGGCAAGAGCTTACTCTATTGCCGGTAAGGAGGCGGTGCGGGGAGGAGCTGCGGAGGGCCCCGGGACCTGTCAAGTGCCCCCACACAGGAGTGGGGCCTGGAAGGAGCCGGCTGCGGTGGAGACTCGGCCTGGTGTGCGAGGTGGCAGTTGCCCCCCCTATCATGGTAGAGAGTCTAGGGGGAGGCCGGATAGTTGTGCGACCTGCGGGGAGCAGAGGAAGCGCTGCGGAGAGGAGGGCACGGGGGCCTGCAGCGAGAGCAGGAAGAGCGCGAGGGGCAAGTCCTAGGAGACCATGGTGAGGCCCTAGGGCGGGAAGCGGCAAGAAGAGGCCTGTGGGTATACTGTTACGGTGGAAGCGGCACCTGGGGATAGAGGCACACACAAGATGGCGGGCCTGACTGCGGACTGCCTTGCGTGGCCCTTGGGCGGGCCGCGGTGAGGGTGAAGCATAGAGAGCAGCGCTGCGGCAGACACCAGCACCGACCATTGTGGAGGAGGAGTGAAGGTGGACCCGTGAAGAGAAGCACCTGCAGGGTGGAGTGGTGGCCCCTCAGCTCTGGAGAAGTAGCGACGAGGTGCCCAGGGTGTAGCCTTCACTGTCTTGAACACCACATACTGGCGGGGGGTGCCTGCAATCACCTTTATACTGTTTTAGTTCACGTTGGGAGTACAGATTGCTGGCCTTGCAGTCACCATGGGCCGGACCACCAAGAGACGGGACGCTAAGCAACAAGAGGGGGTAAGCGAGGATTGAGGAGACTCTAATCCACGCCCGGGGACCAGGAAAGATGGGGGGCAGCCCTAGGGCGACCTCTCCCTCCAGGACATTCTGCAGGCCATAGACCGCTCACGCTGGCGGTGGAAACTAAAATGGACACTCTCAGGGAAGATTTGGGCCTCCTTCGAGCGAACCATTGAAAACTGGCGAACCGTGTCACGGCCACAGAAGCAGAGATAGAGAGCCTTGGACCGCCGGTCGCGGCGACGTCAAGGAAACTCACGGCCATAGAGAAAAGGGTGCAGATTCTGTAGCAACGGGCAGAGGATGCAGAAAAGAGGGCCAGCCGGAATAACATTCGAGTCACGGGTCTTCCTGAAAAGGTTGAAGGGAACAATACGGTGGAGTACCTTGAGCGCTGGTTGCGCACAGAAGTGGCAGAGGAAGGGTTGTCCACATTCTTTGCGCTGGAACTGGCGCACAGAGTGCCTGCCCGGGCCCCGCAACCTGGCAGACCGCCGAGGTCTGTCGTGGCTCGTCTCTAGTTCTACAAGGATAGGGACCATGTGCTTGGACAGGCGCGTCTTAAAGGGCAGCTTAAAATAGATAACAGCGTGGTATGGATCTTCCCTGACTTTTCACGAGAGGTACAGCAACAAAGAGTATCCTTCACGGCTGTCAAACAGATTTTTCCGGCCAAGCTACGAATCGTGCATAATGGAGAAACCACCTTCTTTACCACCCCCCAGGACGTATGGGGTTGGATTGAGGAACAAGATCCCAGAGGGCAACAGCGTGGAGGGAATGGTCCGGCGGATAAAGCCTTGCAGTGCTCCCCTGACAGAGGGCCAGCTTCAAAGAACCACCCAACGGCGGAAGAGGCGAATCGAGCTAGTGGCCAGTGCGATCGCAGCGGTGGCCTCACTGAGTGCAGCAGACACCCGGGAACCAACACCACACTCTGGGGAAGACCAGAGGGACTCGGACTCAGAGACCAGCTCGAGTTCGGTGGGGGATGCCAGCCAGACGCTGCCGCACGTAACTCCAAGATCAGCAAATGACCTGATGTGAGGTGGGCCACGCGCGCAAGTATTTCCAAAACTTTGCTCAGGGGCAAGAAAAGGAGACTGTTGGTAATATAATGCTACTTCTCACTTGAGGGGGTTCCCTGATGCCTCTCTGTGATCTGTTAGCCGGGGGGGAGATCCGGAGGGGTGGAGAGACGGCAAACCTCTCGGTGGACCTGGGCCTGATCGCCACCTCTGAACTTTGTTTGTTTGAGCACTGAAGTGCGCAGTTTGGATGGGGGAGGGAGAGTTGGGATGGTATGTGTAATGTTTGGAAGGGGTTAGTATTTTGGGTAAGCATGGGCTGAAAATTCGTTCCGCTCGCGGAATTTGCAGATTTTCCGCAATTTCGCTATCCGCGAATCTCGCGAAATTGCGGTAAAATCCGCAAATCACCGGGACGAATTTTCAGCCAAGCACTTACAGGATTACAGCAGCAGGTGCAAAAGTTGAAGCTAATTTTTTGTAACCTTTTACAAAAGGGTTACAAAGAAATTAACTTCAACTTGGGCACCTGCTGCTGTAAGCCTTTAAGTGCTTCCTGGCGCCTCATTGCCTACTTGCAACTATTCTCTGACCCTGCTCTGACCCATGAAGCAGGGTCAGAGAATAGTTACAAGTAGGCAATGAGGCGCCTGTCACAAAAATTAAACCTCAACAGGAGGCACTGACAGATATAAAAACAAGCATTTGCAATGCAATAGGTCTCGCATTAGGAAAGTTTGAGCTATTGGTCTTGTAAATGACAATTTTTTTATTTATGTGTTGGTTTTGAAAATAGCTAAATTAATAGCTTTGTCATTTACAATGCCAATAGTTATAACTTTTGCAAATGTGACACCTATAGCATTTGTAATGCAAAATGTTTTGTATTTACGTGACTTAGATGTATTGATATTACAAATTACAATGGCTTTTAATTTTTTTAAATCAATAATACTTAAATAAACGTGATTTTAATTTATAATGGCAAGAGCTTAAACTTTTGTAAATAACTTTTGTGAAGATTATGTTCAGTGTATTTTATTGTGACGAAAATCCAAGAACAGGAGTGAAATATTAAAATCTTTTTGTGACATTTGTAATAAAGCTTGAAACAGTGAGAGAACATATTCGAACCAGTTGTTGAATGGTTGCGCAGATTGATGCTGAGGTGGCGCTGAGTGGTGCTGTGTGGTGCTGTGGTGATGCTGAGTGGTGCTGTGGTGGTGCCGAGTGATACTGGGATGGTGCTGAGTGATGCTGGGGTGGTGCTGAGTGGTGCTGTGGTGGTACTGAGTGATGCTGTGGTGGTGCTAAGTGATGCTGTGGTGGTGCTAAGTGGTGCTGAGTGGTGCTGTGGTGGCGCTGAGTGGTGCTGTGGTGGTGCTGAGAGATTCTGTGGTGGTGCTGAGTGATAATGTGGGGGTGCTGAGTGATGCTGTGGTGGTGCAGAGTGATGCTGTGGTGGCACTGAGTGGTGCTGTGGTGGTGCTGAGTGATAATGTGGTGGTGCTGAGTGATGCTGTGGTGGTGCTGAGTGATGCTGCGGTGGCTCTCAGTGGTGCTGTGGTGGTGCTGAGTGGTGCTGTGGTGGTGCTGAGTGATGCTGTGGTGGTGCTGAGTGGTGCTGTGGTGGTGCTGAGTGATAATGTGGTGGCGCTGAGTGATGCTGTGGTGGTGCTGAGTGGTGCTGTGGTGGCGCTGAGTGGTGCTGTGGTGGTGCTGAGTGATTCTGTGGTGGTGCTGAGTGATAATGTGGGGGTGCTGAGTGATGCTGTGGGGGTGCAGAGTGATGCTGTGGTGGCACTGAGTGGTGCTGTGGTGGTGCTGAGCGATGCTGTGGTGGTGCTGAGTGATAATGTGGTGGTGCTGAGTGATAATGTGGTAGATAAGGTGATGACGGGGTCCAAGATGGCGGACTGACACCGCCTGTGCGGAGGAACGCTGTTCGAGGTCCGGGCTTTTGTGATAGCGGACCACGTCTTTTGCTGAGAAAATTAAACAATTGGTGCGCTGCGATTGAGGTCTTACCGGCTAAGCGGAGCTGAGCTGGGCTGATACGGCTGGGCTCGGCTGTGTCGACTTCGATAACGCAGGACAGCTGACAGCTGAAAGCGGCTTACTGAGGCTGGACGTTTCTGCGCTTGGAGCCAGGGCGAATGCTGCGACTCCGGCTGATTGAGAGCCAGGTGAGGGGATTATTCCGCTCCATACGACTGCAGCAGCGCCTTCTTCCTGTAACTACGAAGGGCTGGGCTGCAATTAGCTGGCTCTGTCTCCAAGTTCTTTGGCGCTCCGACATACCAACGGCTTCTACAAAACCGGCAACGGAGTGCGGGGAGTGCGGGGAGATGGCGCCGAAACTCCAAGGATGGAGTACACGGATGACGACGACGGCAGCGGCGGCGGCTAAGCAGATAGTACCGACCAACCTTGCGGTCTCTGATCCTGCCGGGAATGTCAGCTGCACTGCACCGACCTTGGAAAACCTAGCCGCAACACCTGAGATGGCTCTGGATGCAGGCAAGAAAAACTCCGGTAGGCTAGAGAGAGTGGGATGTTGCTCAAACTAACCCCTCGTCTCCCTATTGATTCTAATACTGCTAAAACTGACTCAGTTTCAGATACTTTGTTTCCACCGATACAAATCAATCCAATGTCCTCACATTTAAATGGCTTTTCTGGAGCTGGTTGTAACATTGTAAATAATCGAAAGAATCAGCAAGCGAGTGACACCCCAAGGGACAATGTTTTAATGGCTGATGTTGATAATTGTATTGATATTGTTACTCATATACAAATTACAGCAGAAACCACTACTCCTGCCACGACTTTACAACCCTTGTTACCAGCTGTGACAATCAATGGCGCTCCAATACATTCAGAGATACAATATGTTGAGAATAATAGTGTGAACATTATACAAACCACACAATCTACAACCACATTGGCCGCAACAGACGAGGGGACGGTTGAAGGGGAACTAAGTCATGAAACAGAGGGGCTAAAGGAGAATGCAGGGGTGGAGTACCTGGAGCACACGGATGGCGCAGAAACAGATGAGGAGTACTATGACGTTTCTGACATGGGCAATAATAAATCCTCTTCCTCAACTAAAGATAAAGCTAATAGCATTAAAAAGGGGAGAGGTAAAATTAAGAATAAGACTAAAAAGGTGTTAAACAAATCTAAAACTACCATTGATAGCAGAAAATAGCCCGATTAGACAATGGGTGCAATCTAAGGGTGGAGTAAAATCAATGGCCTTGCGGCTTTCTGGAAATAGCCCAATTGAGTCAGGTACTATCTCAGTAGATGTCAATGGCCTTACTACTGTGACAGATTTCACTTCCTCTGAGAACCCTGTAAAAGAGATGGTCAATGTTTGCACTGCAATTCAAACAACGCAAACCATATCTACTCCCTCTTCTACTCCCTCTTGTATCTCTATTTATGCTCTGCGTGGGATTGTTGAATCAGGTCCGTCAGTGGAAATTTCATCCTCTCCCCAACTGGACTCTCAGCCAATATTAACGCCTACACCAATTGCACCTGCAGAAGTCTTTGATACACTCCTTCCCATTACTACTGTATCAAACGCAGTAAATCTTGCAGCATCAACCACTGTAGCTGCAACAACATCAGTAATGTCTGAGACAGTATTGTGTACAGGATCTTCAAATGAATAAGAAATAACTGAATTACAGAGCTCTAATGATCTACTCTCGGCCAGTACCTCCCATAATAATGCCGCTCTTCCAGTAGATTGGACTCTTCAAGGGGAGGTATCTTCATCATTTCAGATGATATTACAATTACTAAATGAGCAAAAACAGGAAGTCCAATCCCACTACCATCAGATGAGGGAAGATAGTAGTAAGACTCAGTCTTCCCTGCAGGAAATGTCATGCAAACTTGGCGTTATTTCCCAAGAGTTGGAAGAGCTTCAGCAAAGAGTGGTTTTAACGGAGGAAAAATCACTTCACTCTGAAATAGCTGTAAATAAACATGAGTCCCAGATGTGCCAAATGCAAGCAAAGCTTGAAGATTTGGAAAATCGGCAACGTAGACAGAACCTACGCTTATGTGGAATTGCGGAAGGGGCTGAGGGAGCCGATGCTAGAGCATTTATTGTTCATCTGCTTCAGAAAGCATTCCCCGAATTATCTGATTGGGATTGGGACTCACAGATTTAACGCGCCCACCGGCTTCCTCTGTTCCAAAGAAATAAGGGCAGTAAATATCCCCGCCCAATCTTGATATACATTGGTAAACTCTTGCTTCGCCAGGCTATTTCATTAAAAGCAAGACCAAATACTCCCGTTACCATTGACTCAACTACTTTTTTGTAAGATCTGACTTAAGTAAACTTTCTTTGGAACGACGATGGAAACTGAAAAAGTATATTGATCCAATAAAGGAACTGGGTGGCCAAGCTTTCTTGCAAGAACCAGCTAAATTGAAAGTGTTTAAAAATGGCCGAACATATTATTTTTTGGAAGAAAATGAGATGGAACGGGCACTGGCTGATTGGAAATTGGAAAAAAAAACTGCTACTGAATAATGCCCTTTTTTCCTCCTTTTTTTCTATATAATGTGTTTTTCTTTGATAATTTTATAACAAATGATGTAGCATGAGATTAACAGGTGGAACAGGGGTGTTTATATAAGGACTCAATGCTATTTTTTATTCTTTACTGACATAATAGGCAATATAAAAATGTAAAATGTAAAATATCACATAATGTTAGACGTGGTCTGGAATATTTGAGGTTATATTTGAATGCCCGTAACCTTGAGGCGTTTAACCCCGCTCCGAAGCTGCCAAACACAACGGCAGCTGTTCAAATGGGGGGACCTGTAAGTAGGGGTGGGGGTGGGTGGGGTAGGCTGTTGCCTGGTAAGGGTGGGGTGGGGGTGGTTTCTCTTGGGGCAAAAATTGCATCATGGGGTTAAATAATTATACTACAGCAAGACGGATATGATTTTTTTTTTTAGGGCTTTAAGGATAGGGACTTGTACCTTATACAATGCATTTAATAAAATGTTGAGTATGGAATGTGGCAGGCCTAAATAGCAGGATCAAAAGAAACCTTGTGTACGAGGAGCTCAGGATGTATAATCCGCAGATAGTGGTTATCACTGAAACGCACATAGCATATAAGGATAAAAAACTACTAAAACAACTTGGATATGATATTATGGTCTGTACTGAATTTAATGCTTCTATTCGGGGGTGGCAATATTAAAACACAGACATTTTAAGGTAGAAATAAATAGGACATTAACTGATAAGGCTGGTAGGTGGGCAATAGTACAGATAATATGGGAAGGTCACAAATATACCATCTGTGGGGTGTATGCATCAAATCAAGATGAACCAAAAATCGTTGATCAAGTGAATATGGAATTACTTTCATGGGATTGGGAGTATATTGTGCTTGGGGACTTTAAATATATTATAAACTATAACTTAGATACAACTAGAAAAGGCTCATTTCAGAGAATGAGGACGACTAGGGCGGCAATTATAGATCTTGCTACAATTCATCTACTTAAGGATGCATGGAGATGTCTATACCCCAGGGTACCCGGCTGTACGTACTATTCTGCTGCACATAAATTATGCTCACGCATAGATATGATCTGGGTTACAGACTCCATCCTTGAAACTAGCACTATTACAATATGTCCAAGAGTAACCTCGGATCATAATCCAATTATTTTGACATTTGAGATATCAACAGAGAGACCTACACCTCGTCCTTTTTCCTTTCCCAGATATTTATTCACGAATATTAATTTTGTGAAGCAATTGAAAGAACAGATAAAGGAGTTTATAAACATAAATATCTATTCAGCTTTACCTTTAACAGTGTGGGATGCATGTAAGGCTAGTATACGCGGATTTACACAACAGTGTATATGGCGGCAGAATAGAGAGCATCAATTTCAAAATGAGCAAATGATTGCCGAAATACTTGATCTTGAACATCAAATATCAGAAACTTTACTAACCGGGGTAGCAAATCTGGAAGCTTTAAATTTTAAACTGGTTGAACTAAAGGTATCGATGAAAAACATCTTTAGAGAAAAAAGCATCAGTAAATTAAAAAAACATCAACCCAACCAATACGAAAATGGTGAAAAAATTGGCAAAGTTCTAGCTTACAAAGTGGCTGAAGATCACACCCAAAATGCTATCAAGGAAATCATAGGGGATAATAATCAGACCTTTCAGGACCCTAAATTAATACTACAACAATTTGCATCCTATTACCAAGAGCTCTACACGCCAGAAGCTGTAGTTAAGGAAGATAATATCAAAAACTACATAACAGTAAATAAAGTTAAAACTTTGGAGGTTGAACAATCCGATCAGTTAGTGGTTGATATTTCAGCAGCAGAGATTAGATCAGCCATTAATTCCTTAGCAACTGGCAAAGCTGTAGGAGAGGATTGTATCCCTTTAGAGTTATATAAAAACTGTATGGAAGAGCTGACTCCATTGTTTATTAAAGTTATTCAAGCAATCGGTAATGGAGAGCAAGCTCCAAAGTCGTGGAACATCACTCAAATCATCTTTTTTTTTAAAAAGGGTAAACCACCGCAGGAGAGAGGCTCCTATCGACCAATCTCGCTTATTAATAGCGTTGGAAAAAAATTTGCAAAAATATTGGCAACCCGGCTGGCACCATTAATGTCTTATATGGTATCACCCCAACAACATGGGTTTATACCAAAAAGAGACACCAAGGCACACATCAATTTGGCCATTTCTGCATTCGACCTGGCAAAAACAAAGCTCACCCCGCTCGGTATGATTTTATTAGATGCAGAGAAAGCATTTGACCGAGTGGGGTGGGACTTCATATGGGCAGTGCTGCAGGAGTTTGGTATAAAAGGACAATTCTTCAAATGGATTCAATCATTATATGATATGCCGCTGGGAAAGGTCTGCTATATGGGAAAATGCTCTTCTACTTTCATGATTAGGCGAGGGACGCGACAGGGGTGTCCTTTATCCCCCTTACTATTTGCTCAAGGGATGGAACCTTTTCTAATTGCACTTCAGAGCCAAGCTCTTATTAACCCTTTTGTAAATGGCCCAAACTCTCTTGATATAACTGTTTACGCGGATGACGTCGCCGTTTTCTCTACGAATGTGTCTGAAACTATGACAGGCATTCTAGTAGAAGCAGGGAAATATGGCTTAGTGTCAGGCTACCGACTTAACACCAGTAAAACCCAAATTATCCTGAATCATCAATTACCAACCTCGGTGATAGGGATATGCGATGTAGCAACTTATTTTGGGGTAAAAATTTCGTCAAATATTGATGTAATTGTGGAATTTAATTATGAACCGCTATTAAAGGAAACTGCTATATTATTTAAGAAATGGCACAAGCTTCCACTTAGCATTATTGGCCGAATAAATTTTGTTAAAATGAAAATACTACCTAAATATCTATATCTCTTTCACTCTCTCCCCCTAAGGGTAAATAATTCTTACTTTCACAGATTAGAAGGTATTATTAGTAGCTTCATCTGGGGTTATAAGAAAGCACGGCGAGCTATTTCACTTCTTAAACTTCCTTTTGATCAAGGTGGATTGGGCCTTCCAGATATTAGATATTATTACTAGTCCTCTTTTTTGACCCGCTTTTGTAGTTTGTTGATCCCTGATAAATGTTTATATTTCCACCAATTTTTGCTAGGAGCAGACGCAATTATGTTTTTTTGCATATTAAATTACCCCAATCATTTTAAACGCGTAAAGTTCAAGACGGTGCGGGATACCGTTTATATTTGGCGCTCCATTCTTACCAAGAGTAAATTATCTTTATTTCATGATAAAACCCCTCTATGGTTTAACCCAGGTTTTCCTGAAAATTTTCAGGATACAGCAGGTGGCGTATTATCAAAATGTGGCATTAATCTGCTCGGAGATTTATATGATCATAGGGGATTTTTATCATTTGAAAGACTGAAGGCCTGTTATAAACTGTCAGAAGGGGCTAGGTTTAAATACTATCAGATTAGGGATTATTTTCTGAGGAAGATAGAACTTACCTCTCTGACAGAATCTGAAGTTTGGAATTGTATTTACAGAGAAGCAGATTGAGCACTGATTAGTATAGGGTATAAAATATTTTCTGGATACAACACTAATGATATTCCTAAACTGGCGGAAAAATGGACTAGCAAGCTGGCAATGGAAATAACACCAGATCTTATTACCTCCTCTTTAAATAGCCTAAATCTTGCTGTTAAATCTTCAAATCTTAAGTTGCAGCTATTTAAAACTATATGTCAATTGTACTATACACTGGATCGGATTTTTAAATGGGCAGTAAATAATAACTTCAGCGATCGTACAAAATGCCCAAAATGCGATTTAAGGGGGGCTGATATCATGCATATGTTTTTCTCTTGTCCGAACCTTACTGAATTTTGGAATGGAGTAACCAAAGTTATCTCAACCAAACTTGGTAGTCCTGTTATACTTTCATTAAAAGATGTATTTGTGGGAGTGTCAGGGGAAAATAATGTGTTATGTGATTTACTGAATATTTTAATTACCTGTGCTAGGCTGACTATTGCTAGAGTCTGGGTTCAACAAAATTCACCAATGGTTATGGAGTGGTGGAGTCTTGTTAAGGAAATACACAACATGGAACATTCTCTGGCAAATACAAGGGGTCTACAGACTAAACGGAAATTGGGCAGAATGTGGGGATTAATTATGTCATAAAATTGTTTCTTTAATTACTATTTTACCTTCTTATTACTCTGCTGAAGATTAAAAAAAATGAGTGATAATGTGGTGGTGCTGAGTGATGCTGGGGTAGCGCTGAGTGTTTATGTGGTGATGCAGAGGGCAGAAAGGCACAAAAAGCAGTCTAACAAAGGGCAGAAGGGCAGAAAAACAAGGGAAAAACAAGTCTAACAGAGGGCAGAAGGGCACAAAAAAACAGTCTAACAGAGGACAGAGGGGCAGAAAAACAAGGGAAACACAAGTCTAACAGGGCAGAAGGGCACAAAAAAACGAGTCTAACAGGAGGCAGAAAGGCACAAAAACGAGTCTAACAGAGGGCAGAAGGGCACAAAAAACGAGTCTAACAGTCATCAGGTATTGCACCGGGCTTAGATGAACGCCGAATTAGGTCGCCATCGCATTTTTTAAAAAACGGGAACTCTTTTGTTTTTAATTGTAAACCCTGCTATCACTGTTACTCTTACCTTGCTTTGTATTAATTGCGCATTTGCACTGCTACTACCGGCTCCACAGTCCCCGGTCCACCGCCAAGCATTTGGATTGTTGTGGAGGGACAAGGGAGGAGATTTCGGGCCCCGGAAGTGATTCACTACTTCCGGGCCCATCCGCCAACCAGACACTCCCACTGGGTCAGCCCCACCCCAACTGGCTACAAAATAGGAGCCTGCAAGCTGCACGCTGGACGCGCTTGTCATCAGGTATTGCACCGGGCTTAGATAAACGCTGAATTAGGGCGCCATCGCATTTTTAAAAAAACTGGAACACTTTTGTTTTTAATTGTAAACCCCACTATCACTGTCACTCCTACTTTGCTTTGTATTAATTGCACATTTGCACTGCTACTACCAGCTCCACAGTCCCCAGTCCACCGCCAAGCATTTGGATTGTTGTGGAGGGACAAGGGAGGAGATTTCCGGCCCCGGAAGTGATTCACTACTTCCGGGCCCATCCGCCAACCAGACACTCCAATCTGATACACCCATTGGCTACTCAGCCACTATTAAACATATGCTATACAAGTCGCGCAGCGGACGCGCGCCGGCGGCGCACCAATGGCAAGCCCGTCTGCGCCTGTCCGCGGCCGATCGAGGCCTAGGGCCCTACCCCCTACTCATTTTGCCCCCGCCTATACCTCTGCATAGATAAAGAATCACCAGGGCACCTGGCCCATTAGCAGTGAACTTCGTAACAGACTAGGCATCACTGGGATTCTTTCCCTGCCCTCCGAGGCCCCTCCCGGTATTCTCTTGGAGCCACCCCCCCCACCATCCCCGCACTTTTGAGTGCCCCTCAGACCCCCTCTACCGCCACCACCTGCCTTAAACTTACTCCCACCAAACTTTCCATCTGGTACCTAAACACCCGCTCACTAGCCAGACCCCAGGTTGAGATTTTCCACTTGCTCGGCACCCTCAGCCCTGATATCCTGTTTCTTTCCGAAACATGGCTCTCGTCTGAGTCCATGCCAGACATTCTGGCTGCTCTCACTGGCATTTACTACATTCTCCAGGCCAACCGGCCAGATGGGAAGACTGGGGGGGGGGAGTTGCTGCTATCATTGCCCACCCGCACATTTTCACCTCCATTACAATCCCCCTCACTCCTTTGGCTGATATCCTTGCAGTTGCTTTGCACGCTAAACATTTCCCGCTGGCATGTGTTCTCTGCTACCGCCCACCTAACCCCTCCTCAAATTTAGTTCAATTCTTCAGCAACCTGGTTGCAGAGCTGGTGATTAACCACGCCAGGCTCCTTATCATAGGCGATTTTAATTACTGGCCACATGACCCACTTGAGAACCCCCACTCAAAACAATTTAGGGATTTACTCTCTGGGCTAAACTTTTTAGAACACATCAAAGTACCCACCCACATTAAAGGGCATACTTTGGATCAGGCCTGGAGTCTTAATCTGGACATCCTCGACCTCCGGGTATCCCCCTGCGCCTGGTCCGACCACTATCTTGTTTCCCTCTACATCAGCCTACCGATCACCACCGCTACATATACAGCAGTCCCCACCATGGTCAGAAACTGGAAGCATGTAGACATCCCTTCCATTTGTACGAACCTCATCTCCACCCTTCCCACTTTTCCTGACCTCTTGCACCCTCAATGTTCACCTCACACGCAGGCTGAAGCTCTCTCCTCCTGGATGACCCAGGCGAGAGACAATTTTGCCCCTCTCAAGGCTTTAAAAACAAAGAGACCCCACGACGCCCAACTCTGGTTTACTAAAGATCTTAGGGACAGGAAGCTCGCTTTGCGCCAATTGGAGCGCAAGTGGAGACTTCACTACTGCCCCCTCAAAAAAACTTTGTTCTTGAAGGCCCTACATGAGTATAAAGTGGCTATCATGACGGCTAAATCCGCACATTTTTCTTCAAAAATACTTAGCTCCAGCTGCAAATGGAAAACTATTTTTTCCATCGTGGATGAGCTGGTCAAACCTGACCGTGTCACTATTAAATCCCCACCATTGCAATCCCTCTGTGACTCCCTCAATAGCTATTTTATTGAAAAAATCACAACAATCAAAACCAGTATCCCCATTGCTGCTACTATATCGCTTTCTACCACGCCCCCCCCCCCACCCCGTCCATTATCTCACGTTCCCCACACTTACGGAAGACACCTTCTTTTCTCTCCTAGGAAAAGTTAAGTCGGGCTCCCCTCAGGATAGTTGCCCTTCCCACATCAGTTGTGAAATTCACCGTAATATTCCCACACCCCCTCTCTCCCTGTTAAATAACTCCCTTTCCTCAGGGGTGGTTCCCCTCCCCTTCAAAACAGCGGTGGTCTCACCCATCCTGAAAAAACCCGGAGCAGACCCCGATACTCTTTCCAATTTTCGCCCAATTTCCCTTCTCCCCTATTTGGGCAAAGTTCTGGAAGCCTATGTGGTCAACTGCCTGAGCACTTTCATTGAATCTACCCACTTCCTTGACCCTCATCAGACCGGCTTTAGGCATCAGCACTCCACTGAATCTATCGCTCTGGCCGTCCATGAGGAGCTAAGAAAGGGGGCTGACCAGAACATCTCCCAAGCTTTGGTGCTCCTGGATTTGTCGGCGTCGTTCGACACTGTAGACCACACTATCCTACTCGAACGTGTCGAGTACGCCGGCATCCGGGAGCTACCACTGAAGTGGATTACCTCCTTTCTTCAGGACCGTACTCAGGCAGTGTCCCTCCCACCTTTCTCCTCAGTGGGAAAACATCTCGCCTGTGGAGTTCCGCAGGGTTCTTCGCTTTCACCACTTTTCTTTTATCTTTACATCCGCCCCCTCATCTCGGAGCTCCAACAAAAATCTGTCACTATCCTCAACTACGCGGACGACCTTCAGCTTATCTTCAGCATCGACCCCTCCCCCTCCTCTATACAAAATGTCCACTCTGTCATGAACTTCATTAGCTCCTGGATGAACCTTAATCAGCTTAAACTTAATCGTGATTAAACTGAGTTCGGACTCACCGGTCCCCATAGTAACCCCTGGAATTCTTCCTTTTGGCCACCCTCACTTGGCCCCTCTCCTTCCCCTGTTGACACTGTTAAGAGCCTAGGTATTACCATCTGCAAGGACCTCTCTATGAGGGCACAAATTAACTCAGTTATATCCACCTGTTTCTACCTTCTGTGTCGTATCCGTAAAATCAGCAGACTCCTCTCTCTCAAAGCTCTTGTACAGGTCATCCTGGGGCTCGTCATTTCTCGCATTGATTATGCGAACGCCCTATATGTGGGCATACCAGCATATCAATCCAAACGCCTTCAACCTATCCAGAATCAGGCAGCCAGGTTGGTCTATGGTCTGCCAAGATCTACCCACACCAAGCCCCTTTTAAAGAACCTTCATTGGCTCCCAGTTGCTCAGCGCAGCCTCTTCAAACTCTTTCCTCCCAGGGAACTTCTTTTATTTCCTCTCTCTTGCACCGCTATGTTCCCCAGCGTGATCTCCGCTCCTCCAACCACAATCTTCTCACCCCCTGTTCCTTCAGGCGTAAAAACCATGGAGGCCTGCGATTCTCCATTCAGGCCCCTCTCTTTTGGAACTCCCTTCCCACCGCACTCTGCCTCCTCCCATCCTAGGTCCATTTTAGAAAATCTTTGAAAACCTGGCTTTTTTCATTAGCTTACAACTAGTAAATGTAAATGTAAATGTTTACAACTAGCTCACCTGATCTGTACTGGATAGCCCTCCCACCCTAGCGCCAAGAAACCGTAGGTGACCGTGGGCTTTACAAGTCCCATTTATCATATCACAGAGGGCAGAAGGGCAGAAGGGCAGAAGGGCAAAGGGAATAACAGAGGGCAGAAGGGCACAAAAACGAGTCTAACAGAGGGCAGAAGGGCAGAAAAACAAGGGAAAAATGAGTCTAACAGAGGGCAGAAGGGCACACAATACTAGTCTAACAGGGGGCAGAAGGGCAGAAAAACAAGGGAAAAACGAGTCTAACACAGGGCAGAAGGGCACAAAAATAAGGGAAAAACGAGTCTAACAGAGGGCAGAAGGGCACAAAAAACGAGTCTAACAGGAGGCAGAATGAATCCCGCCCTGCGTGTTTGCAGAAGATGCCACCATTTTGTGCAATACCTCTACTCAACTGGAGTACTGTCTACTGTCTAACCAGTAAGTGCTCCCTCTTTGGCTAAATGTATCGGGGCAGATTTACAATAACTGGCGCATCCCCAGGGATGCGCTAGTTATTGTGCACCGCAGCTCCGCCACTCATGGTGCGCCGCACTTACAATGCGATTCAGAAAAGGGGGTGGTGATGAACAGAGTGTCTGAATTAAGTCCAAAGATCAGGGCTTGATCCATCACCGTTTTTTAGCTCACTGCACCATTCCAGCTCAGAACCTGGCTACATGCAAATTAGTCTGACCCTGGCCCAGTGCATTTACAATGCGGCGCACCATGTGGCAAAAACGGCACAGATGCATCACGCATCTGTGCCGTAAAAGCAGCACATTGCTGGAGCTACGTCGCAAGCGCGACGCAGCTCCAGCAATGCTCTGGGGGGGCCCTATCTCCCCAATGCTGCGTCAAGCCTTGCGCCTGCTTCAAGCAGGCACAGGGTTTTGACGCAGCATTGGCCTAAAAGTGACTGAATGAAAACTTGTAGATTTCACTCAGCCACTTTTAGGAGGCGTTCCTGCGCAGAAACGCCCTCCCCTGCGCCGGAACGCCTCCTGATGGCGCAGGGATTTACAACGTGACGCATCTCTCAGATGCGTCACGCTGTTAATACCCAGCACCATGTCGCATCCTTTGTGCCGCCGCGGCGTCACAAAAGTGACGCAACTGCGGCGCAAAAGAGGCGCAAGCGGCTTGTAAATCTGCCCCATAGTGCTTTTACTACACTGTAGCTGCGTAAAGGGCCAGAAGATGTGTCTCCAGTGACCATGTGTGCCTGTACCTGTGTTACAGGCACACATGGTCACTGGCGACACATCTTCTGGCCCTTTACGCAGCTGCAGTGTAGTAAAGCACTAATTCAAAAAAGGGAGGGAGAAGGAGGAACTCCAAGGCTAGGTCGGCCTCCAAGAACGTAACATATTAGTAGGAACCCAATATACTGGATTCAGAGACCTAGCTTGTGTGGTGGTCACTGATCAGATTTTGTCAAAATTGACCAATGAGAAAGAAAAATTTCTTTCTAGTGTCCCCTCACTCACCGGGGTGACACTGCAATTTAACCTACACAGAAATACCTAATCGTTACCCCTCCGGACCGCATGCGGTCCGGAGGGGTAACGATTAGGTATTTTTGTGCGGTTTCACCGTGAAGGAGCAATGTTTCCATAAGGTGATCCTGCCCCCTACCAGAGACCATGCAGTGCTACTAGGCACCAAAACATAAACAACCAAAACAATGCAAACGTATGTATGAAACGCATGTTCTAGAATTAACAGCGTCATGTGTTTATTGATTTAATACGCACATCACCAAATAGGGGCTCATAGGAGTGGTAAATACAGGGCTGGTCCCTGTATGGTCCAGATGAAAAGCTTTGGGGAGCTTGAAACATGTCGACCAAACACTGATTTAATCCTCATTATAGGTTAAATTGCAGTGTCACACCCCATTTTAATATACCAGCCTAGGAGCATAATAAAATTGTTGAGGCCCACTAGCACGGTATTTTTAATCACTCACACCCACTCCACCACTATCTCACTCACACCACACATAGTCTTTCACAACTAAGTGCTCCTACATAATTCGCAAGTTGCAGCATGCCCATTTTCGTAGAGAACTGGGATGGCCCCAATGATGAAGCATGTCACCATGGGGAAACCCCGCTGAGTGAGGGGACACTAGAAAGAAATTTTTCTTTCTTATTGGTCAATTCTGACAAAATCTGATCAGTGACCACCACACAAGCTAGGTCTCTGAATCCAGTATATTGGGTTCCTACTGTTATAGTAAAAGCACTATACATTTACCCAATGAAGGAGCACTTACTAGATTAGCCAGTAGAAAGTACTCCAGGGCAAATCGCAAAAAAATCTGCGACTTCGCGGAAAAATACACGAATTCGCAGATTTTTTTTGCAATTTTGTGGGGAAAACAAATTTTCTCCCAATCTTAATTTTGGGTCATGGGGAGGGATGCTGCTGTCGACGGGGGGAAGGGCCACGACTGGCCATTCTGTAAGAGGTGCCTGCAGGCTACACGAAGAGGTACTAGGTCTTGGGACATGCAATGGGGTGAATATGTGCACTCATGCAGCAGACACAGGCCACCTATAGCATAATGTCGTGGAATGTTAGGGGCATGCACTCTATGAGTAAAAGGTATAAAATATTCTCACAACTAAATAGGAGAGGGGTGCAGATAGCGATGCTCCAAGAAACTCACATACTGGATAAGGAAGGTGAGGCTCTGCGCAGGCGCTGGAGAGGGCAGGCACGTTCTACACGTCATATTCACCATTTTGCCCGGGGTCCTGATTTGGGTCCGGACGGGAGTCCCCTTCCACCCAATAGAGCACAAAATTGATCCAGAGGGGAGGTACGTGATTGTCTCCGGAAGGCTGGATGGGCAGGATGTTACCCTAGTCAATGTATATGGCCCGAATGTGTGTCAGGGGTGCTGGCACCGTACATGACAGGGGTGGTTCTAATAGGGGGAGATTTTAATTGTATTTCAGATACTGACATGGACTGATCACACCCGCCTCTTCGAGACTCCCCAGTACACATGGTGGCTAGAGATTTTATGGATTGGCAGACTCGTTGGGGGCTCGTGGACGTATGGCGCAGGGCAAACCCGACAGATAGGGACTACTCGCACTTATCCCACACACCCCCTCGTCCAAATGGCCATCCAGCCCTGAAGCTCGTCACCGCTTCATCGTGGCATCCCTGCACCTGCATCGCCTTCTGCCTCTGGACTCTGCTGCCTGGTCTCCTGTCCGGGTGACTGGAGGAATGGGGGGACCCCCCCTATGGTCAGAACATCTAGATGTTGGCCGCTGAGTCTGGGGTGCCGCCCGTGTCCTCCTCCCCACATAGCCAGCTGTGAGCCGGCACGTACGACTGTGGAGGCCTTATACTGCCCACCGGTGTTAGGGAAGACGCACCCGGCGAGGAGCTGCCCCTCTGCCTGTTCTTACTGGGGACACTCATTGCCGCTCCCTGGCGACCCGACCGTTCTACCGCAATGTGGGGCCAGGATCTTCTTGCTGGAGGGGTGGTGCCGCCCACGTCCATCGAGCAGCCGTAGGAACCCAATTAAGACCTTTCCACCACCCCCGGCCTCCCAGTCCACCTTGGCCTTGCTCAGAACAGTCTCGGGCCTACTGGTGTGGCAAACCCTCGGACTGGCCTTGAAGATGCGACCCGACCGCTCCACCTCCGGAGGCGACGGTACCTGGAAGGGGTGTGTCCGGCATGAGGAACTGCATGATGCTCTCCCTCACCGCCCCCTGGCCTGAACTTGCGACACCTCCTGGTAATCGCGGTCCTTCCCATTCGGAGGCCTGCTACGGATCTCAGGTCGGCCTCCCACCGCGCCGCCTCTGGTTGTGAGAGGGCCCTGTGGTGGTGAAGCCAGCCTCAAACACCGAGCAGTGAGAGGCCTAGAGGGAAGCCTCCTCCATCGCCCTCCGGCTTCTGCCCTGCTCACGCGGCACACTGTGTGGTCTTTGAGCCCCGGACGTGAAGGCCCTGCTGCTGCCATGGGACCATTGCTTTCAGGGCGCTGCCTTGCCCAGTGGGTGGAACCGGCTGCACATATCGAGTCGGGAAGGGCCTTGGGAAGGCCTCCTCCTCCACCCAACTGCCTCTCGGGTCCCCTGCCCTGCTGGGAGGCAATATGAGCTGAGACAAACCAGTCAAGACCCCAGCCACCTAGACCAAAATGGACCGCTTCACCACCACTGAAACTTGGGCGACCAGGGAAACCGTGGACAGAGATGTCCCTCTAGCAGCAGACCTGTCTACCATCCTTCAAGCTATCCACAACTCGCAATCCTGAATGGAGGGCAAGATAGCGGAGGTCTGGGTGGACATGACCCTCATCCGGCAGGACCTCCGAAACACCACAGCCCGGATCAAAAAGAGACTGAATCCCACATTTCCACCGTGGAGGATGACGTCCAACAACTTAAGGGGCAGGTCACGTGTCTACAATCACACACCCAGGAACTGAACCGGCGGGCGGAAGACGCAGAAAACAGGTCCCGCCGCAACAACCTTCGCCTGGTAGGGTTTCCGGAGGGGGTAGAACAGGGCCGCACCACAGCCATAGAGAAGTGGTTGAGATCATAGATCCCTGAAGGTTCCCTCTCCCCGTGGTTCGCGATCGAACGGGCCCACCGCACCCTTGCTCCGAAACCACCAACGGGTGCGGCTCCCAGACCAGTCATAATGTGGATTCTCAACTTTAAGGACCGCGACTCTATCCTGGCTGAAGCCCGCAAGAAGCAGCGTCTCAGATATGACAATCACACGATCATGATTTTTCCGGACTACACTCGTAAGTTCCAGGGTCAGCGCCGCTCGTTTGGCAAGGTTAAGCAAAAACTACGTGCCCCTAACATTCAATATATGCTCCTCTTCCCTGAACACCTGCATGTGGTGTTCTCCAACAAGACCCTATTCTTTGACTCTCCTGAGGAGGCTTGGACTTGGGCTACGGAGGAGCGTTCCCTTCGGAACAACGACCGGAACTCATCGCCAGGTGGTGCGGCTGGTGGTCTGCCCGCGTAGAGACTCCTGCACCCCGGACCCAGCGCAATTGCTCACGCAGACTCCGTGGCCAGTGGCGAGCCCACTCCGACTCCCCATTGGGACCCTCTTGGCAGCCTACACCTTCCCATGGAGATCTTCTGGATGTGAGGCGATCTGGCTCCTCCAACCACCTGAACCATGGGGGGGCCTCACCTCACCCTTCTTTGCTGGACCTCCCGGATACAGATCTTTCAAGTAGCCCAACGCTTCTTAGGGACCCAGCATTTCGGCTCATTATTGCTTTCACTCCCAACGGACTTGATTATGTACATCCTGCCACGAGGAGGGGTCCTCCACACTTCCCCATTCCTAAGAGTTCTAGTTTGGTCTTTTGTTACTTCTTCCTTTGTTAGGGCGACATATGCTTCTGTTCCTGAAGTATAGGGTGGGGGTTCGGTTACGGTTGGGGGACCGTTGTCCCAAGTTCTATTTTTTGTTGTTTGTTGCTTCTTTGTTTCACCGCACCAGCACTCACATGACGACCTGTTCCACTCCCTGTGGGACACAATGATTCTTCTCTGGACACCCAGTCACGCTTCCTGGTGACCCTGCTACTAGCCGGGCTTCCCTGTGAGACTTTACCCAGCCACTTAGACCACCTACCACTATGTCTGACGCCCCGCGCCTAGGCACTTCCCTGCGTGTTATGTCCTGGAATGTCAATGGCCTCCTGGACTGCTTCAAGTGCATGGCTGTACTGCGATACGCACAACGCCTTGGGGTGGAGGTTCTACTGTTACAGGAGACACACTTAATTTTGGCATTCAGGCTTCACCCGGGTTCCTGTGGGGTTGCGATCCGGGTGAAACGTTACCTTCCTTTTGTGGTGGCTCGAGTCATTCACGACGTCCAGGGCACCTTTGTGGCCCTCTCTGGCACTCTGAATGGTGACCCCCTCAACCTGGTATCACTCTACTCTCGCCCATCGATGTTGACAATGACCCTAGCCACCTCCGCCGCACTCCTGCCCTCTTTGCGCCTGGGCTCTACTTTCCTCGGGGGCGACTTCAATGCGGTCTCCTCCCCTGACTTGGACATGACAGGGCCCCCGTCCCATAGTAGACTTGCGTATGCGAGACAGCTGATGGAATTTATCTGAATCACTAGGTCTTTGCGACGCATGGCGCATCCGGCATCCACGCTCCAAGCAATTTACACATACCTCAGCAGCTCATCACAAACAGGCGTGTATTGATGCGATTTTCGTTCCTCGACTGATTGTCCCATGTTCCAAGATGTTTCCATCCTCCCTCGAGTTATATCTGACCACTCCCCATTGATACTTAATACGGGCTCTCCTCCTGCCTAAATGCGTCAGACGTGGATGTTTAAAAGTGTGGTTCCTTTAGGACAGGGAATTCTGGAAGGTGGTGGGACAGGAACTCAAACATTATTTTCAGACCAATGAGGGATCGGTATTTTCAGAAGGCACCTGTGGGAGGCTAGCAAGGCCACCAAGGGCCAGCTCATGCTCCAGTGGCAGGCGCAATTGGAACAAATGACCTCGCGAGAGGCACAAGCTCTACGCCTTGAACAATCCACCGCTCAGAATCCAGACTCCTCTGAAGTAAGGCTTCTTGCTCGTATGCGTGCGGAGATTCAACAGCTTTCACTAGACGCGTCCAAGATCCTCTGGCACTCATCCATTGCCAGGGTGTACGGCTGGGGCAACAAAAACTGCTCACTTCTCCACAGATTAGCCACCTATCCTAGCCCTAGGGCGAACCGCATAATTCCCGAAACCATAACTCAGGAAGGATTGGACAGGGCCCGCGCCTTTGCCTCATACTATCACCAACTATATGCAGCCAAAACTTCAACTCTCTCTCTCTCTGGCTTGTTAGGGGTTTGGAATGACTACCTACCTCACCTGGACTCCATTGTTCAGGAGGACCTGGATCGCCCCATCAACCAAGAAGAAATTGGGGAGGCGATCACCCTTACCTCCTCCGGCAAGTCGCCAGGCCCAAATGGCCTCCCCCAGGAATACTATGCTCTATATCGTGTAACCCTTGTTCCTTGCCTTGCTAGTCTGTTCCGGGAGGTGACTGAAAAGGGTTCCTTCCCTCTTGAGATGGATATGGCCACCATAGTGGTCCTTCCCAAATCCCAGCCACCCCCGCCCCGATACACGGACTACCATCCCATCTCCCTTATTAAAACAGAACCGAGTCTTGCCACAGCGACTCAAACCCCACTTATTCGCGCTGGTTCACTCAGACCAATGTGGGTTCATGCCCTTGCGTTGTACCCAACACTGTCTAAGGAGGCTGCATTCGGCCCTGACCCACCGTCACTTGATCACACCCTACCTAACGCTCCTCCTTGTAGACTTTGAGAAAGCCTTCGACTCGGTGAACTGGGGGTTTCTGGAGGGCTGAGATGGGCTTTGGATCCTGCTTTAGGGTCTAGTCCGCGTGCTATATGCCCGTCCAAGGGCACTTGCCCTGGTGAATGGGGCCTTATCGGAACCCTTCTTGGTCTGCAGGGGAACAAGACAGGGATGTTTTCTCTCCCCCCTGCTCTTTGCTCTGGTGATTGAGCCCTTGGCGGCCCTGATACGCTCGAGCGGACAGGTGCAGGGTTGGGAATAGCCTAACACAGAGACAGACAAGATCGCCCTTTATGCGGACGATGTCCTCATTTATTTAGCGGACCCGGCGCCGTCAGGCCCTCACTGCCTCCGTATCCTGCATTCCTTTGAGCAGACCTCTGGCCTCCAGCTGAACTCCAACACGTCGGTCCTGGTCCCTCTCCACATGTCTAGAGAATGTTTTGATTGGCAGTCGAACATACTGCTCCACCGTCAATCGTTCAAATACCTGGGGATTTGGGTAACTCTACTCCCTGAACACAGCTAGGCCCTTAATGCAACTCCCCTAGTGAAGAAGGCTAGGGCGGACCTCCAGAAGTGGCAAGCACTGCCTCTGAACCCCATGGGGAGAGTCTCACTCTTTAAAATGATGATTCTCCCCAGGTTCCTTTACATGCTTCAAAACACCCTCCTCAACTTCCAGAGGGCCTGGTTCCGATACCTTGTTAGCATGGCCTATAGGTTCCTCTGGGAGAAAGGGAGGTCCCACCTGGCTCTGAGCGTTTGTAGGTTCACCTCCTTCAATGGAGGTCCCGGGATAAACCACTTATATCTATACTATTTAGTCACGCATCTGCTATCTCTACACAACTGGTTTATTAGGGGCTGTTCTGATCCGGCATACAGGCTTGAGCTAAGTGAGTTGGGATTGACCAGAGTTCAGTCGATTCTGTATGGGGAACCTATTCCGTCCCGATTGCCAGAAGTGAAGCGTTCCGCGCTGCTGGCCTGGCGAGCCATGTTGCGACACACTAAGTGGACACACAGACTGACCCAGTGCACGCCCCTGTGACAGTGTACCTGGCTCAGGGAGGTCAATGGACTGCAGGGTTTCCGGTCCTGGGACCTTATAGTAAGTATGGGCGCAAAATCCTCTCCGCTTGGAAAATTTGCGAATTTTCGGCAATTTCGCGAACCGCGAATCTCGCGAAATTGCCGAAAATGTGGGAATTTGCGAGCGGGCGGAATTTTTTTTTGGGCCCACAGGAAGCACAGTTAAGGCAGGTGCTCGAGTTGAAGCTAACTTTGTAACCATTTTAGAATGACGCCGGCAAGCTGCCAGAGTCCTTGCTGGCACTATTCTAAAATGGTTACAAAGTTAGCTTCAACTCGGGCACCTGCCTTAACTCTGTAAGTGCTTCCTGTAGGTCTAAAATTAAACCTCAACAGGAAGCACTTACAGATATAAATAAAGCAGGTGCCCGAGTTGAAGCTCAAATTCAGTAACGTTTTAATCAGCCCAAAACATTAGTGAGCACGGTCAAGGCTGGGCAAGTGTGCTTTAACCCCATATCTGCCGTCGAAAATTATCTGTAATACCTGAGGGAGGTCTTTGCATCCCTGAGTTTCTCGAGCGCAATCCCCGTTCCTGTGACCAGGAGGCTGCTTTCACCTCACCTGCTGCCCTGCTCGCTCTCTGACCCTTTATACACGAGGCATGTTGACATGAATAGAAGCCCCGCACCACACACTAGCGGTATCAAATGTCTTCCCGCCTTTTCCCAACTATGGTGGACAGCTCACTCAAGGGACCTCGATGCCTTTTGGCGCCGTGGCAAAGTTACAGGCACACATGGTCAGTGGAGACAAATCTTCTGGCCCTACGCAGCTGCAGTGTAGGAAAAGCACTATCATTTACCCAACGAGGTAGCACTTACTGGATTAGCCAGTAGACAGTACTCCAGTTGAGTAGAGGTATTGCACAAAACAGTGGCATCTTCGTGGATAACTATGCATGGCAGTATTCATTCTGGCACGAGGCTCCTGTCACAAAAATGAAACCTCAACAGGAAGCATTTACAGATATAAATAAAGCAGGTGCCCGAGTTGAAGCTCAAATTCAGTAACGTTTTAATCAGCCCAAAAACATTAGTGAGCACGGTTGAGGCTGGGCAAGTGTGCTTTAACCCCATATCTGCCATCAAAAATTAGCTGTAATACCCGAGGGAGGTCTTCTTTGCATCCCTGAGTTTCTCGAGCGCAATCCCCGTTCCTGTGCCCAGGAGGCTGCTTTCTCCTCACCTGCTGCCCTGCTCGCTCTCTGACCCTTTATACACAAGAGGCATGTGAACACGCATAGAAGCCCCAAACCACACACTAGCGGTATCAAACGTCTTCCCGCCCGTTCCCAATCCCAATTATGATGGACAGCTCACTCAAGGGACCTCGGTGCATTTTGGCGTGGTGGCAAGTTTCAGGCACACATGGTCAGTGGAGACAAATCGTCTGGCCCTTTACGCAGCTGCAGTGTAGGAAAAGCACTATCATTTACCCAACAGGGTAGCACTTACTAATTAGCCAGTAGAAAGTATTTCAGTTGAGTAGAGTTACTGCACAAAACGGTGGCATCTTCGTGGATAACTATGCAGGGCAGGATTCATTCTGCCACGAGCCTCCTGTGACAAAAATTAAACCTCAACAGGAAGCACTTACAGATATAAATATAGCAGGTGCCCGAGTTGAAGCTCAAATTCAGTAACGTTTTAATCGGCCCGAAAGCATTAGTGAGCACGGTCGAGGCTGGGCAAGTGTGCTTCAACCCCATATCTGCCGTCGAAAATTAGCTGTAATACCCGAGGGAGGTCTTTGCATCCCTGAGTTTCTCGAGCGCAATCCCCATTCCTGTGACCAGGAGGCTGCTTTCTCCTCACCTGCTGCCCTGCTCGCTCTCTGACCCTTTATACACAAGAGGCATGTGAACACGCATAGAAGCCCCGCACCACACACTAGCGGTATCAAACATCTTCCCCCCCTTTCCCAATCCCAACTATGATGGACAGTTCACTCAAGGGACCTCGGCGCATTTTGGCGCGGTGGCAAGTTACAGGCACACATGGTCAGTGGAGACAAATCTTCTGGCCCTTTACGCAGCTGCAGTGTAGGAAAAGCACTATCCTTTACCCAACGAGGTAGCACTTACTGATTAGCCAGTAGAAAGTACTCCAGTTGAGTAGAGGTATTGCACAATATGGTGGCATCTTCGTGGATAACTATGCAGGGCAGGATTCATTCTGGCACGAGGCTCCTGTTCCAAAAAATAAACCTCAACAGGAAGCACTTACAGATATAAATATAGCAGGTGCCCGAGTTGAAGCTCAAATTCAGTAACGTTTTAATAAGCCCAAAACATTAGTGAGCACAGTCGAGGCTGGGCAAGTGTGCTTTAACCCCATATCCTCCGTCGAAAATTAGCTGTAATACTCGAGGGAGGTCTTTGAATCCATGAGTTTCTCGAGCGCAAACCCGTGTAGTTCCTGTGACCAGGAGGCTGCTTTCTCCTCACCTGCTACCCTGCTCGCTCTCTGACCCTTTACACACAAGAGGCATGTTGACACGCATAGAAACCCCGCACCACACACTAGCAGTATCAAATGTCTTCCCGCCCTTTCCCAACTATGATGGACAGCTCACTCAAGGGACCTCGGCGCCTTTTGGCGCGGTGGCAAAGTTACAGGCACACATGGGCAGTGAACACAAATCTTCTAGCCCTTTACGCAGCTGCAGTGTGGGAAAAGCACTATCATTTCCCCAACGAGGTAGCACTTACTGATTAGCCAGTAGAAAGTACTCCAGTTGAGTAGATGGAAATCGCAAAAAAATCCACGATTTCGTGGGAAAATCCGCGAATTCTGGGACTTTTTTGCGGTTCCGCGGGAATTCGCGGACCGCAGATCCGCTAAATTTGCCCATACTTACCTTATAGGAATTTCACAATTAGGAGATGTGTGGGTGGGCGATCACATGCTCTCCCTCCAAGACCTACAAGCCAGACACTCCTTGCACCAGTCACAGTTCTCCAGGTACCCATAGCTACTCCATTCTCTTCAAGCACATCTCACAACAGGTACACGGCTTCCTGACCGTAGCCCGCCTGATGCTGGGGGACCTGGGGAAGGGGAGCATCTCTCACATCTACTTGACACTGATCAACAACACCCCAACATCTTTAGATCGGCTACGTGTTCAATGGGAGGACTGGGTGGGCACTCTGGAGGAGGAAGATTGGTGTGACGCCCTTATGGCCCCCAGGACAGACACTGCCTCTGCCAAACTGTGTATGGTACTGCTATATTATTTACATAATGTCTACCTGACCACTGCGCGCCTTCATCGAGCAGGACTTTGCCTGACCCCCGCTTGCACTAGGTGCGGCCACGAACCAGCTGACTTCTTCCATATGGTATGGGCCTGTCCACACTTTGATGCGGTTCTGGGGGGACATTGAGGAGGAACTCACCGAAATACTGGGGTGGGAAATCCCACATGATCCAAAACACACAATTCTAGGCATCACAGACAGACTGGATGGGTCTAGAAACAACAAATTGTTTTTTACTAAGGCAATGGTGGTGGCTAAAACGGATATAGCGGCATCCTGGAAGTGCCCTGACCTCCCCAACATTGGGCGATCGCACACCGGGGTCGACTGGTGTGCCGCGCAGGAAAAAACCATGTATGAGGCACGTGGGTGTCCCAAGAAATACCGAAGGGTCTGGGGGAAGGGGTTGGGGGAATGGTTTAGTCTCACCGGGAATGTTCAAATGTATATTGCTTTGTATCCATCCTTCCTTGTTAAATGGGTTAACCAGAACGTTGACTATGCTCCTGTGTTATCATGGTGTTGTGATGATTGGCTGGTGCTTTCTGTCAAATCAATAAAAATATGTTTATAAAAAAATATTAACAATCCATCCTAGCTTTACATACACCATCAATTTTCCAATCTGAATAAAGGTGCCCATATTAACTGTCCTTTTTTCCTTGCTTAAGAGCCTTTTCTACAATAGATCACCTTCTCCATGTCATATATGACTATTAGGCGGACAAGCCAGTTTTGAAACTGATGGGGCTGTGATTCAAGCCACGCTGTTGCAATTAAAAGTCTGAAAATGGTCATAGATACAGCCAGAAAAAAGTCCCTATGCGGGGTGTTTTTCTCTTCCAGTACCCGTAACAGGATTAAGTTTGGAGTCAGTGAAACGTTTAGATGTAGTTTGATAAGAAGAAAACTTTGTATTTAATTTTTGACTGATTCTAAAGAGTTACAAGTTGCAAACATATGAACAATATCAGCACAGAAAGTGGAACAGCGCGGACAATTAGTTCCCTGCCCCGAACACCACTTTGCAATTTTTGCAGGTGTAAAAAAAACATAAAACAGGTTTTAAAAAACTGAACTTGTAAGTTGGCAGACATTAAAACAGTTTGAGAGAGGCTAAGATCATTTGCAAATTCATTTTCCAAGATCATCAACTTATTCTGCCAATTACCACACTGTTTATCAAGATCATCTTTCATTTCAATGTTCAGAGACTGATAAATCATCCCAATGCGGATTGAGTTCTGCGTTATTCAACTGTCAACGGAATTTTTTTTTCAAAACCGTTGGGGCCTCCCATTTTCCACTGAATGTAATCCCTGACTTGTAGGTACTTAAAAACTCCTTATTGTTGATACTAAACCTTGATTTTGGCTTGTCGAACGAGACAAGGCCAGCAGGAGAAAAGAAAGTAACTAATTTATCTATACTTGCCGAATACCAAACTTGCATATAGCCGTACTAAAAAATGTCTGGTAGATTTGGATTGTTCACAATCAGAGTATAAACGTTCTATCTCCGCAGACCTAATAGCTTCCGTATAGCGACCCAGGCAGTTTAAACGTACCTAAAATATCCTTAAACCGTACTTTTTGTAGTAGATGTATTCAAGTTTCCTTAATAAACACCCAAGGCCTCTTTACCAAGAAATAATTCTTATATAGAAGAGGTGGAATTTGGAGAGGTCATTTGCGAGGTTTCCCTTAATAAAATCTGGCTATATTGCAACATTGTTGCCCAGAAATATAATTTGAGATTGGGAAGAGCCCACCCGCCTCTCTCTTTTGGGTGAGAGAAATACCTCAACGCTCTTCTTGATTTAGATTAGGCCCATAAAAATCTAGTGAATATGACCTCAAAAGGTTTAAAACATTCTTTAGGAAACTGTAAGGGAAGTGCGCTAAAAAAAATATAACATTTTAGGAAAAAAGATCATCTTTATAAGATTGCAACAACCTATCATTGTAAGATGCAGATTATTTAACCTTGCCAACCCTTTCTTTGTTTTCTCAGCCGGGGGCTCTAGATCTAAATTGACAATGGCCTCCACATTAGAAGAAATAGGAACACCCAAAAATAATGCGTTTTTAACTCCCCTCTTATCGACCACAGCAAACTTGTCATTGATGATAATTTGTGTCTTCTCTTTATTTAGCGAGAAACCAGAAATATCCCCGAATACAGATGCTTGTGTCTCTATTGCCTTGATGGCAGCTTCTAGGTTTGACGTCAGAGCTGCCACGAAATCTGCATATGCCAGGATCTTGGTTTCATACTCATGCATAATTATTGGAGGAATAGCAGTGCTTGCGCAATTTTTCTTAGCAGTGGATCAATATAAAGCGCAAACAGGAGTGGAGAGCAAGGGCACCCCTGTCGGGTTCCACGAGTGATCCTCACAGGTCATGTCATGCTTTCTGAAATACAGACTTTAACTGCCCTGTGTCCAGAATGTCAGGGCGCACTGCCAATGCAGCGCCAGTCAGGGGTGCGCCACCGGCGCAAACCTAAACGTTGCAGCTGCCCACTACTTGCTGGGCAGCTGAGAACAATCACAAGGGCCTAAACGCTGCAGCTGGCACTAAGTGCTACGCAGCTGTGACAGGCCAAGGTAGGGGTGAAGGGAGTGCGACTCACTCCGGGGTTCACAAAGAATAGGTCCACCTAAAAGAAACAAAAAGCCTAAACGGTGCTGCTGACCACTACTTGCTGGGCCGCTGAGAAATCAGCAAAACTGCGACAGGGGCTCTCAGTAGCCCTCAGGGACAAAGACTGCGCCCAAATGCTGGAGCCACCTGGCTCTGAAATAAATGTGCCTCCTTGGAACACTTTGGCTCCTGAAATCATTGTGCGCAACCTGGGTTATCACGGACCCCCCCCCCCCCCCCCCCACTGGGTCCTTTCAACAAGTGTGGCCCAGCAAGTCAAATATGCCCCAAGCACTGTGGAGCTACAAAATAAGCAAAAATGGCATGGAGATGCGGGCCCCCGCTCTGGGACTGTACTAATAACATGGCCCCCAACGTTGGAGCTCTCAGGCTCTGGCAACTAAAATGCGGCTTGGGCTCTCACTGGCCCTCTATAAACAAATGCCTCCAACGTGGGAGCCACACGGGGCTCTAGAATTACACCTGCCCCCACCTTTCGCTGGAGCCCTCTAGCTCATTCAATGCACAGGCCCCCATCAGGGGCAATAACGGGCCCCTCTGACTCTGGAAGGACTGTGGGGCAAAACACGGGCGGCAATGGTGGCGCGCTCTCTCCCCCTCCATCCTCTGGGCAGCTTCACTTACCGGCTGCTTATCCTGGGGCGCGCACCATGCTTCACCCGGTCCCCCATCTCAGGACCAGGACTGTGGAAGGCTGACTCCTCGACCGGGGCTCCCTTCAGCACATGGGAGCCCCGCAACACTTGGGCTCTTTTCCGCTGGCGGCCCCGGGACTCTCCCTACTTCACGGGAGCCCCGGGCCGTGTGAGGCCATGATTCGGCCAGCTTCTCTTCCTCTCCTGGCGGCGGCGTGGGCGGGACTTCCTTTCAGAAACCGGAAGTCCCGCCCGCCGTCAGGCGTCTTGTGCCTGACTTCCGGTCCGCTCGAGACTCGGGCCGCCGCGGTGATTCTCTTTGCAAAAATGAAGGGTGGGCACCTTCGAGATAAGAAATAAAAGTAAAAACGGGGTGGGCACCCGTTAAGGCATCTAAAAAGGGGGTGGCACCCATTATATCAATATATCATTTGATGACATAATGCAGGGTGGGCACCTGCGAGGGGCACATGTGGGTGGGGAATCCCCAGGCAGGGGGGAAACCCTCACAAACGATACAGCCCAGCACTGCAGGACTGAAATAAAGCCCTCCTTCAAGGAAAATCAAGCGCTCACCAGGCCACCATTTAAAAAGTACAGCAAGAAGGTCCTTAAAGATAAAGTAGGAATCCTGGGACAAAGCAGAAGGGTCCAAAGGGACTAAAGTCTCCCAGACATCCAGGGGCTGAGCAGGGCCCAGGGAGGCAAGCCTTCCTCTGGGCCCCAGCAGCAGCACGCCCCTGGTAGATTCAAGTATCAGGACACAAGAACATTTTACAAGCGGTCACAGCCTCTTTTTATACACAAAAATCCCTTTGTCTAGCAGGGTGTAGGCAATGTAAGAACCAGCTACAACTGGTTATGGGGAACTCCCTTTCACTGGCCAGGCTAGCGACATCAGACGCACCACAGGGGGTGGAGCCAGCATTGTGTGGGGAAAGCCCAGCCCTAGTCAGGTCCCAGGTGCAGCCCCTCCCTCACATCAGCATGCTAATCTCAACACTCACCACTGGGGAAGACCCATCCTGACTCCTGGAGCCAGGCTCACCAGCCAGCTCCAGCCAATCACACGCCAGACACAAATTACACAAACATGCCAACTTCTAGAAGTGGCACTTCCACACTAGACACAATCATGGCGCATACATCATTGCGCAGCATTCAATCGCACGAGTTCGCACATACCAAACTCGACCCTGTACTCCCCACACATCAGGAACTACCATGGTCACACATATTCCCCATGCATTCCTATGGGAGGGCAGGTCACTGACCACACATACACAGAGAGCACACGCACTTTACACTGGACCACAGTGAAAAAGTGCGCATAGACCTAAAATCACCAACACCAGGTTACAGAAACAGGCTAGGCAAAAGTAAAAAGTTTTGGGGTGAACCTGCCAAAAGGGCCGGGTCCAACAGGGAGCAAAGGTTTTATAAAATTCTGAGGGGATTGAATCCACACCTGCTGCTTTAAACTCGAGGGAGGCTAGAGATAGCAAGTGAGATCTATTCCCATAATAGCTTGTCCCCTAAGGTATCTTGTTCGTCTATGGCTATCCTATTTGCGGGTACTGTTTCAAGAAATTCTTCAATTTGCCGCTGGCAATCCCTGTTGACTTCAGTATACAAGGTTTGATAAAATACTTGAAACGCCTCTCTAATTTCTCTTGCGTCACTAACACGCCCAAGAACAAGATCCCGAATTTCTCTTATCTCACTGTTTGTACACCTCTGCTTTGCCCTTGCTGCTAACCGATGTCCAACCTGCTCACTGCACTCATAAGTTCTTTCTTTGCAAGTGACGTATTTTTCTGCAGCCCTATCAGCGAATATCCCTTCTAGTTCCGCCCTTGCAAAAGATACCCTTGTTTGTGCTTCCCTTATATTCCCTGCTTGTTGTATTACTTTTACAAAATTTTCCTCAGCTTCTGCAAGACCATCTTGTTTATTGTTCATCAACTGTCTGTCCTGCTTTCCTTTATTCAGCAAAACCTTAAAGTCTCCCCTCTTAGGAAGGCCTTGAAAGTATCCCAGATCATGCATAAGGAGGCGCTGACATTATTCTCTTCGAAAAATATTGGGATCCACCTGCTGATATGCTTGCAATAATCCTCATTAATGAGGAGTGAACGTTCGAAGCTCCGTGAGCTTGGTGGTTTCCCGCTATTCCTTTCATTTCTAATACAAGAGGTATGTGATCCGAGAGGAACCTTGGGTATCGATCAATTTGACAGGACATGATAAACTTATTAGACACAAAAAACTAATCAAGGCGAGCATGAGTGTAATGTGGAGCAGAAAAATAAGTGTTCTCATCCCCCGTTGAGTTCTTTTTATGTCGCACATCTACCAAACCATGATCTTTGCACACTCCTTTAAGGGTTTGAAATACCTTTGGTTTCCTCCTGGTAAATGACGACTGCTCTGCTATATTGAAACTTCCTGGAAGGCTAATATTAAAGTCCCCACATAAAACTATAGGTAAAGGATGATGTGTTATCTCTTTCGATGCCTGATTATTGATAAAGTGACCATCAAGCATGCTACCATAATTTGAGCACAAATTGAATTTACCTCCACATGGAAAGTGAAAAACTGCTGCTACCCATTTCCCTTTAGTATCAAACCCTATTTGGGAGAATTTTAGCAGACTACCCCACACCAAAACTGACACACCCCCAGATCGAGCCCCATGTGAGGTACCGGCTATGAGTCTATAGCCCAGAAAATTTAGAATGCCCCTCTGCGATGCTTCAATATGGTGTTTCCTGAAGGCAGACAATGTCTGCCCTCAGAAGATTCAACCCTAGGGAAGTTCTAGCTCTTTTTTGGATCATTTAGACCGCATACATTAATGGATGCAATTCTAATCAACTGATTGTCATTCATTACCTTATTTTAACCTGCATCCTAGACAACACACCTTCAGTATTGTAATAGCGATATGACACCCGTACTGCCCTTCGCCTGGTCTCTCCGAACCTTTCCCTTTTCAACCTGATCATATAGGATTCCGGTGCCCCTGCCTGATCTCCCCCCATGAACATCCCTCCTGCCCACACTGCTCCATTGAGCAACAAGGCCTAGCCTGAATGACACCGTCTGACAAGACAAATCCCTCTCCCTGGGCCCCCACCACCGCCCCTGTCATAAAATAACTTTGTCTAGCAATTTGTCTTTTTCCTTTTTTCCTCTTTTTCCTTTTTTCTCTCTTTTTTTTTGGTAAGCACCAGGACCCAAATATCTATTCTTTTTCTCCCTAAACCCCACTCACATTCATGCCCCTATGGTTTCTCCTGTGTTTTTCTCCTCTCTCTCCATCAAAAAAGCAATGCTGAACGTTTCAATCATGTGTACCGTCCTTGTCTTGGACTTTTGACATCTCTCACAAAAAATCAAACCCCACCCAGCAGCTCCACTAAATAATCTTGCGCCTGGATCTTCGAAAAAAATCTGCGGGTGCGCCCTTCAAATATCACTTCCAGCTTTGCCGGGTTTTTTAAATACACTTCTGCAACTAGCTTCTGAAAGGGATCAAACATATGTCTTAATCGCCATCTTCGCTCCACTGTAGCGTGGGCGAAGCCTGGCCGTGCAAAGAAGGAAACTCCCTCAAATTCCCTTGTAGAGATAGGACTTGCTGGATCAAAACTGCTTTGTCTTAAAAGAAAATCTCCAAAATAAACCAATACAGCCCTGGGGAATGCATTGCTATCTGCCAATTGCTTCTTAAAGGTTAAAGAGAATCGATGTACCCTTTGTACCTCCCTCTCCCACTCCCAGCCAGAAAGTTTGGGGAATGCACCTTTTATAAGTTTAACTACATAATCCCTGGGATTCTCTCCCTCTGCCCCTTCTGGAATGCCAAGTAGTCTCAAATTATTTCTCATTTGCCTGTTCTCGTACTCCTCTAACTTCCACATCATGACAGTAAGCTTAGGGTCTTGGGAGGTCTGCAAAAGAAGCTCTCCCGCCTAGGGAGAGGACGACCCAGCACACTACTTTAATGAGACCTTGGGAGGTCCTCAGAGTTTTCAGTTCTTTTACCTCCAGTTCAAGGGTATCAGTCCGTGCCCCCACATTGGTCATCCTGCCAGAGATCTTGGTACAGGTTTTACTTATTTTCCTGACTTCCCCCTGCAGTTTCTTGGAAACATGTTGTGCTCGTCAGTTATCAGCTCGGATCTCAGCCTGCATCAGCTTGATCGTGGCCAAAATCAGGGAGGGTAGGGGCTCTAATGCTGTTGTAAGGGGTTCATCCATATTTCGTTCTGGGATGTCGAGGAGTTGAATGGCGGAATAGTCCCATCTGAGCCTAGAGGTCTCTTTCTTTGAGTGATCGTCCTGGCTTTTGCTTGCTTTTTTGTCGCTAGCCAGCTGTTTCTTTTTCGAGCTTGCAGACTTTTATTATTCTTTTTTGAGCCTCCTGATCTCTTCTTTCGATTTGATGACTCATCCAGTGAGCTGTTGCTAGATGAGGTTGACAGTGTGAAAGTTGAGGAACCTAGTTCGGGCAGTGAGGATTCTGAGTCATCATTCAGAGAAAAAAATTCTCTCCGCCCCTCAAGAGATCGGGTGAGGTCAGCAGCCTAAGATTCCCCAACGAGACACCACTCTTAAAATAAAATAAAATAAAATAAATCAAATAAAATCCTATTTTTTAGGGGTCTAGAACGTTTTAAGGGAAAAAGGTCAGAAATTGCCGGTTGGCCTTCCATTGCTGCTGATGAACCATTTCCCCTTGTTGATCGCTTGCCAATAGCACCGGTAGACTCCAGCTTCCTTAGAGTTCTCCTGGTGTATACTGGGCTTCGGAGTCCCAGCCGGGGCTAGACCAACCGATGTGGAGACTATAATCAGAAGTCTCACCTTGGTTGGTTTGGATCCTTTGCCGGCCATCGATGAGGCTGGCTTAGCCTGCCCAGCAACGGTCACGAGGCAAGCCCACCTCAGCCTCTCCCCCGAAGGCCATACGGAGCACTGCAGTGAGTTCAGCCAACACTGTGCGGCTTCTTCCGCCCGAACTCCGCCTCACGGGTGCACAGCGGAAACAGGAAATAGTTTGCTGGATTCCAAACCGACCCCAGAAGCCACAGACACTCTAGTATCACTTGCCCGCATTCAGCGCCACATCTCCACCCAAGACTCGCCGTATTCAACTAAAGGTGAGGGGTGGAGCTGGAGCCTAGAGGTAGTGAGCAGCCTAGCCAGATGCCATCTTGCCCCTTTTCACTTTTATTTCGTTTGTTGACATTTCCAAATATAAAAAAAGAACATTACACAATAACATACACCAACCAATATGACACAGTTAATACACAACAAGGCACAACACAATAGACCAGTAAAAACAGAATACAGTACCATAGTACAACACAACATTATATTGCAATAATGCAAAAACACAACACATGGCTTCATACCACAACAAAATGACACGCAACAAATATGCTCAAACATTCTTGTCACACATTGCTTCCTCCACAAATCCGCCTTCTTAAAACAGTGGTTAATGTAGATTGTCAGTCGTAATGTATGACTTCCAATCTACTTTGTAAGTAGAGACTCGAAAAACGGAAAGAAGTGATATGCTAAAGTCAAAGAAGCAGATATATACATTTTAAAAACTGATAACCATATTTTAATGCCTTCAAAACGGTTGCTTATTAGGCCTTTTTTAGTCAAATTGTGGTGAAAAATGCACAGATGCCTCACAGTCTTTCAAAGTTATCATGCAGGAGAAAACCCCCAAACAACCCTGGTGAAAGTCTGTATGGCTTGAGACACAGTAAACGTATTGACTATTTCAGTAGTATCTGCTCAGAACTTATGATTTTTTTTTTTAGTAACTTCAGGAACACATTTTTTATTGAAATTCCCTATTTAGTCCGAATTGCTTTCTGGAGGATAGAACACCGCTGTCCATGAATACCTCTGGGAAATTATGCCTTGCTCGCTTGAAGTGTGCACTTTCTACTGAGCATTCACTCCCCTCCACTGCTACCCTTTTCCAGCCACCTCTATTCCCTTTGCGTCACCACCATTTTGAAAATTCAGCAGCCACTGCGTATCCTGGAGCACCTCAAGGACGATTGGGACCACTCTGGCACAAACCCCCTCTTCTGTCGCTATCCTGATGCCAACATGACAACAGCACAAATTAGGGGGTTGAACAAAATTAAAATGCAAATGCTCAAAGCTGACGTTTACATTTGTGTTAACACTTTTATGATGACATAGTCTCAGCCAAGTAAACTTTAACATGCATAGGCCATTATAGTGAAGTTGTACTTTGAATCAGCACGTGAACTTGCCAAAAGACAACATTTTGTGCACTTTTGCATACTCTTTCCGGGTTTGAACACAGCAGGGATATTTGAGATTTAGATCCACATGAAGGGTTTTGACATGCTCTCATCCTTGAGGAACGTTTTTCGCGTCATGTCTTCTTTTGGCTGCTCGAACATTTAATTCCCACCAATGAATCATTAAAATTGTAGCTGACAATCTTTCCTGTACGTTAATTTGTGTGGAAAAAAAGCCCATGCGCATAATCGATTGACTCATTGATGTAGTCATTACATGAGCAAGCCTTTGCAGATTTAATTTTCATTATGTGATAATCATTATGCTAATGAGATGAGAGTGGCAATTAGATTTCTTTGCTGAATGTCTTTTACAGATACTGGCTGTTATAATCATCTCCATTTCTTTAGGTGCTACATTACACTGACGCAGTCTCTGCATTTGACCATGAGTGGCGCGCTGTCCGGCCCTGCTGGCACCGGGAAGACAGAAACTACCAAAGACCTGGGGCGTTCTTTAGGAACTATGGTGTATGTCTTTAATTGCTCTGAGCAAATGGACTACAAGGTACAGTGTTTATTAATAATAATAATAATAATAATAATAATAATAATAATAATAATAATAATAATAATAATAATAATAATAATAACAACATTGTAGAAATTGTGATACGGGTGAACCACATCAGCACACCTTGATTCTGAATGCAGATGTATGATATACGGTTTAAAGGGCTCCTGATTCAAGGTCGCTTTATGGTTTTTTAAGTTAGAAAAGCCACAAAGGCCTTCTACAAGTTGCCCGGAATTCGTGGACGAGTTTCAGTTGCCAGAATTACTGATTCCGTGCAGTAATCTAGCCCTGAATCTGCATCACGAGGAAAGGCTCAAAATAGAAAATAACATTTGGGACCCAGAGTTACTGGGGACGTTTCCCCTATGCCGTTCCAAATTCTACGGCGCTTACTTCGTCTGACCAGATGGAAAATGCCAGTGGTCCCACACGTTTTTTTACTGAGTGCCTTGTTGCTCCCAGGAAACACCAGACTACGTATTCTTGCACATGGTTATTCTGGATGTAGCGATGCCAGATTTATCAGGTTCGGTTATGCTGCTTCGTCCAACTCATGAGAGTCTATATGGCTTTTGATGAACATTTTCTGTTGATCATATTAAGCAGAACCCCAAACAGTAAAATTGTGTAAACACCAAAATCCAGTCACCCAAAATTTACCTCAGGTGCTTTGCTCTGGGGTTGGTCTTACTCTGAAAGGCATCACCCAACGCCCCCCCCCCCACCAATAGCAAATCATACCTTAGTTTAGCAGAGTAGCAAATAAGTAAATGAGACCGCTCAATAATTGAGTTCTAGATCAGGGTAAAATGTAAGGATTTTATTGCAAAATTTCAAAATCAGGCGGTACAGAATAAATGTCATGCAGGCTCAAGTCCAAAGTACACAAAGAAGTCAGAAATCAGAATTATTCTGTGTCCCAAATTAACAAGAAAAGCATAAAAAGAACAGACAGAATCCAGATTAGAAAAAGAAAGTAATCTGGAGTACCATCAAAAACAAGGTGTTCTTATACACAATTCTTGCATTAGAAACTAGAAGAAAATGCATCATCACTGTGGCATGTTTGAAAGTAAAATATTTGTGTCAGTAGTATGCTTATAACTCTAACTCACTTTTAAGAAAGCATTCAGCATCTTCTGCACTGTTGCTATCCGAAGATATGGATAAACGTAAATAGTACTAGTGCCCATCACTAAGGAGGTTCTGATGCAACGAACCTTAACCAAATTTAATTTGGCCACCATTGGGGATGTGTTTCCAAGTGGACTCATGTTCTCTAGGGAAGAAGATGCTAGGTTCCAGGAAGCCACGTTTCTTGACAAGTCCAATTTGTGCAGGCTGCAGGGAGCGTTTAGGACCTTGGTCTCGAGTTACCCTTTAGAACCACAGGAGTTCACCCTGTTGACATTGCTTATCAAGGATATAAGTGGTGAATATATGATGGCTAGGATGCACAGGGCCTCTGTGGCCATGCTTCCAACTAGGGATGAGGGGGTACGAGCAGCCTGGGAACAAAACTTGGGTACCCCACTTACAGATGCTCAATGGCAGGCATGTTGGGCACAAACACCCAAAGTTTCGTTCAATCACAAACATAAGATATTACATTTTAAATTTTTATGGCGAGCTTACGTTTCCCCTGCCAAGATTCACCTTATAGATTTGTCACACCCACACACCTGCCCCAGATGTAGTGATCCAAAGGCCGATTTTGCGCACATGGCTTGGAGTTGTGATAAGGTGGTGCAATTTTGGACCCAAGTTTTTAGTGAGCTGTCGAGGATGACCAGCTTGGGCCTCTCTCCATCACCTACGCAGGCACTGCATAGGTGATGCTGAGATTGTCAAGCCGTACAAGCGTTTTAGCGCAATTGCATTATTATTAGCTAAAAGAGAGGTGGCAATAAACTGGGGGGGGTAACAATTTGCCAAAATTGAAGAGCTGGCTGTTTAGCATGTCATACTGTAACACTACCAGTGAGCTCAATTACAACACCCGGAGTCTAGGCCAGTTCATATCTGGCAACCCTACTGGTCCTACTTGCTGGAACAGACATCTGTAAGTTCCCAAACAGAAGAGGGTATCAGCCCACAGAGAGCTGAGCACTTAAGTTACCCACCTGGAGAAGGGTTAAAGGGGTGAATAAACCATGTCACTGTGTACCCAGGCCACAGGCATGTAAATAGTGTTGTGCAGGAATACTACGTATACATATGGACCACGGAACATTGCATATGTTGAGCATGTTCCTTGAAATGTACACTTTACTTGTATTTTGTGAAATCTATAAATAAAGGTTAAAAAATAAAATAGTACTAGGCCCTCTAATGCAACTAAAGTGGAAGGACATTGGATAACAGTTACATTGGGAACACAAGGAAGTTCATTCACAATACATGGACACTAAAAAATGTTACATCATTTTGTCTCCACTCTGTGGAAACTGTAGGGAGAGAAGATGTGCAGGGGGACAAGATGGGAGAAGGAAAGAAACGGAGTGAGAGAGCAGTATCAGAACAGCATCTATGTTCATTAATATTACGATTTTGTGAAATTGTAGCATAACTAAATTACATTAATAAATGCACTTCTGTAAGTTATATATTAAACTTGTATCAACTGCTATAATATTAATTAGTATTTGCCCATTGGATCTGCTAAAAATATAACCCCAAGAAAACGCTGCTAAAAAGCTAGTTCACAATAGGGTGGTCACCACTTCGCCCATTAGCCCCACATGGTCATTACAGACACTTTCCAGTCCTAGGCTTTTGTGTGAGAGCCTGATTAATCCTGGGTGTTTCGGTGTTGTTTTGCTGCTATTGACCTAATTAGACTAAGGGACTGATTTAGAGTTTGGAGGACAGATTACTCTTTTACAAATGTGACAGATATCCCGTCTACCTTATCACAAGTGCTTATTATGTCTTGTGGCATTTGTAATAAGGCGTACAGGATATCCATCACATTGTGATGGAAAAACTGCCAAACTCTAAATAAAATCCCGAAACACTTGAACCCACCCATTCGTATTTGAAAAGTACAGGGCTGGAGAGAAAGTCCGTAACTGCCTTGTGTGAGGTGGTTAATCTAATCATCATGTACCATTCTTCTTGATAATCTCACAGGCAAGTATTCCTTGGATAAAGCAGCAACTATAACCTGTATTTAAACTATGGCTTCTGATGGGAGATATTGACAATGCTGATTAACATTTCATATACTCTTGTAATGGTTTGTTGAAGATCTTTATGTGATTGTGCCAATTCACGCCTCTTTAGTTTGACAATGAGATGTTTCAGGCTTGCCTGCTCATTTTGACTCACAAATTGCCTTGATGTGCTAATATGTCTGGTCACTAAGTTGACCAGGCTGCTGGAGTGTGATTAAAATTAATAAAGATAATTTAAAACTTTATATATATATATATATATATATATATATATATATATACACACACACACACACACTACTGGCGGTTGCCAGTAGGTAGTTATAGTTAGGACCAAGTTATCATAGGAAGAGCATTTTTTGTTTTGATTATAACTTTGACGTTGTTTGATGACTCTTCATGAAATGTTTCAAACGAATTCTTTGTTCATATCAGCTCCTATGTTGAAAGTTTGGGGGTGATTAGTCAAGGGGGGGAGAGAAAAAGGGGGGGTCCCAAAACGTGTTTTCTCCATACAATTACTATAGGAACTTTAGACAAGGCAACAGGTCGAACGGGTGAACGGAATTACCCCAAATTTGGCAGGGAGAAGGTCTTGGTCTAGAAAGCATGCTTTTGTTTATTTGGTGTAAATCCATTCAGTAGTTTTGGAGAAATATCAAAATTTACAGATATCGATATTTGGGAATTCTGCCATCTGATTGGCTGAGGCGTTACGAGCACAAGCTTGCTGCTTATTGGCTGAGAGCTGTTGCAAATGGGAAGTGTTGGCAGCCATTTTGTGATTCTGTTGAAATGAGTAAGGGGAAAAAAGGGCGAAAAGAGTAGGAAACAGAAGGATAGGAGCACTGTAACCTTTGTGGGGGAGTGCAAAGCAAAGTAGTCACTCATACCAGCCTGAAGGTGCGGTGTTGCTCAGAGTGACATGGTGCTGAGATGAGATGCTGCTACACTCGGGTATGAAACCGAGAGCCTAAACCGTGAGCTCATTGCTGTAAAGTGATGTGTTCTGGTCTTTGTAACAAACGTGTGCAAGTAGTGTCAGTAGGCGTTTATACCATACAGGGAGTGGGAAGCTAAATACTGACCCCTACCTTGCGTTTATAGTATGCCAGAAGTGGGAAGCGACATAATCACGCCTACCGGTGTGAAGACTCAGGGATCAAACCGAGCTGATTGCTGTAAAGTGATGGGCTCTGGGCACTGTAGCATACTGGCCTCTGTAGTATAACTGTGTAAGTAGTGTTAGTATGCATTTATACAGGGAGTGGGAAGCAAACTACTCACCCCTACTGGTCTGAAGACTCTGGGATGAAACCGTGAGCCTAAACCATGAGCTCATTGGTGTAAAGTGATGTGCTCTGGGCGCTGTAGCATACTTGTGGAAGTAGAGTTAGTTTGCGTTTATACAATACAGGGAGTGGGAAGCGAACTGCTCACCTCTACCGGTCTCAATACTCGTGGATGAAACCATGAGGTCATAGCTGTAAAGTCATGTGCTCTGTGTAGTATTCTAATGTAAGCCATAGTAAAATGTTAGTGTGTAATGCTACTAGAATGTAAGTATGTAATGTTAAAATGTAGGGCTGCCATGAGGGGAATCTTGGGGAGTTTGTATATGGTGCTGGAGAAGAGGGTTGCCTTCCTGTCTAGTCCTGTTGGTCGCTGTTTAAGCGGTCTTGTTTTTCTGAAATAAATCTACTTATCGGATCCACTGCTGTCTGCCTCTTCACTACATAAATTTGGCGATGAGCGGGAGAACGTAAAAAGGCAGCAATCACCAATATTTGAGCTTCCTTGCGTTCTGCTGAACACCCGTTTTCTTCTTGAAGCTGTTTCTACTCATCCCAGGGTCGTCGGTTCATCAAACTATGTAATCCGACCTCTGGTAGGATTTATATTTTTTGATTGTGGGCTTCCTCTGCCTCATCACTACACTCTGGTCTCTGTACTACACATGTGCAAGTAGTGTTAGTATGCATTTATACTAATTCTGTAGTTATGCAGTAACCAATGCATCATGGCCCTATGGAGCGCCACCTCCCAGGCGCAGCTCATACAATGTCCCGGGGTTGCATCTGCGGGACATTTATGCTTGCTATTACAGGAGAGGAGCATGGCTTCCACCCTGTGATAGCAAATCCTTGTTTGCCTCATATCCCTTCAATAAAGCGGATCCGGATGGTAAAAATGGAGAAAAAAAATGAAGCTGGGTCTCACCTGTTCATTTAAATGAGTCCGCTGGTGGGTAATGTTTCGGGGCCAATCCTATTATTATATTGTGGTGTCTCTGAAGTACTGGGAACCTTAATCTCACCTATAAATTAGGCGTGGGAGAGCACAGAGACGTTTCTCAGCCTAGGGGATCACCAAGTCCCCGGGTATTGTTTACTAATTTTCCGAGGGGCTTCGAGGCCCACTCAAGTACGGGGATCGCCACCCTTCAGGGCTTTACTTAAATATGCTGGGTGGGCCTCGCCAGTCCCTGAAGCCTCGGTGGCCCTAGGCAGTGCCTTATTGGTTTTGTAATCACACAGGCACTACTCATGGTGTTATAAAGTGATACACCCATAGAACCTTTGAAGTTGTAGAATTACCCAGGCTTCATTTATGTAATAGTCTGTTGGTTTATATTTGGTAGGTGCACCCCAAAATTACAAATGTTTTCCCTCATAACCTCCTATCAACCGCCGATTTTCACAGTAAACTACAGACAAGTGTTGTCAGAAAAAAAAGACACATACACTCATTTATTCGTAAAAAAAATAACCTTTATTAAAACAACACAAATAAATGGAAACACAACTTTATTAGAACAAACAACAGTATAACATGAAATAAGTGGGTGGAACTCCTCCGGTAGCAGCGTACAAAACCTGCAAGAAAAAAAAGAAACATAAGTATGTGTGCCATGTCCAAGGGAATAAGAAAGGTAGTCAGAATGAAAGGAAGAAAGTGAGAATGGGACAGAGAGCAAGTGGGTGGAAGGGAGATGGGGAGGGGGAGTCAAAAGAACAGAGGGAAGAGGAGACAGAGCGTCGGCCTACTGCACCCGGTCCTCACTGTTCACCTCCCATCACCCGTGTGTCTGAGATATGAATGAGGGCAGATATTACATTATCATCTACAGCAACATCGCTTGCTTGCACCTGTGCACCCAGGCTGCTGCACCCCTGCCCCTTCCCCCGCACTGTGCTCAATTGTAGCTCCTGCGCACCGAGGCTTCACTGCCCACCTGCCACCACCGGTGTGTCCAACGAAGTGCCGGTGCGAGCTCCGACTCCGGGGTGCCTCTCACAGGGTGGCACAGGAGGTCTCTGGTCGGGGACGGTGTCTTGATACCACGATGGAAGGCTTCAGAATGCCTAGGGCATGCTCATGGGCTGAGAGCCCGCTCCGCCCATTTTGGCGTAACCAACTCAGTGTCTGAAAAGGGAGAAATAATATAATGCTGAAAATGTCTTGAGGTTAATAAAGGTTTATTTCAAGCTTAATAGAGAACACCAGTTGAGTGCATCCTTCCTTATTGAAGTACGATCTACCAACTGTTAGTGGTAATCGTGGTTCAAAGAGGAGTTGGAGTGCATGAGAATATAGAAGGTTAAATAATAATATGTTATGCCAACGTTCACATACAAAGGAACAGCGCGCATGCTAGAAGCATAATGTGCGTGTGTAATGCAGTGGCGGAAGCCTGTGTGCATGTACACTTAGTAATCAGCTCACTACAGTGCCCCAAAAGCCAACGCCACAAGTCTGTAGGGCAGTGCTGCCCGCTGGCTCAGGCCTACAGTACGGTCTAGAAGGTTCTTAAAATGAGACAGAGATGTGACTGAATGAGGTCAGAGATCACATCATTACACACAGCAACATTGTTTATTTGCACCTGCGCACCAAGGCTGATGCACCCCATCCCTCCCACCACACAGCGCTCCATTGCAGTCCCTGTGCACCCAAGCCACACTGCTCACCTCCTGACATTGTTTTGTGTCCAAACACTACGGCCAGCTGTGTTCACAATTCAGATGGAGTTTTGATTGCCAGGATGGTGTACACCTCATGGATTCCTTTTGTTTATTGCGCATTGTGATATGCGAGGTGGATGCAGCCATATCACCTGAGGCAGTGTGGAAGAAGTGGGACATGCAGCGTCTTTGTTATCCTATTTATACGTCATAAAGTGGGCTGGGCTTGCGTGCGCCAGGGCAGCGTAGGGGTGTGAATAATTATTCCGGGGACCTGGGCGTTGTTCAGTTCCTGCCTGGCCAGGAAGTGTACGTATGTGCGTGTCCCTGTTGCAGTTTTGACGTTGCACAATGCGCAATTTACATTAATGTAGCATGTACCGGAAGGGCGGCAACTATCGCTAATGAGATGCTGTCTCAAAACATTGAACGTCCAACACCACTTGTTGTTGTCAAGCTTGGGGATATGCGCAGACACGCATGTCAATGGTGTGCGGTATTATTGAAAGTGTTGCTATCGCGAAGCGCACACATGTGAATGTGCTCGAATGGAGGGAGGATCAGCAGTGAGGCTACGTCATACACAGTGATAACGCTCATTACAGTCTAGCAATGCATGTCAAACGTGAATCTGAAAGTCTCACATATGACCCACTACTATACTGGTAAAGCCTGACAACAGAGCATACTGGAACACAAATCTACACATTTCTCTTTACTGTTTGTCACATGTGATCTAGGATGTGCACTGGCTGATGATACCCCTTCGAGCCACCAACAGCCAGGCCGAAAGGCAGCACACTAATGCGCGCACACACACACACCAGGGGCATCGTGTAACACATTTTTGATGTAATGTTTCAGATGCATGGCCATCACACGTGGAAGGCTACTGTACAGACCATAAATATTGATCAAGATGATCGTTGCATGTTGTGTGTAGTATAAGATATGTGTACACAGCAAAAAACTTTTCAAAAAAGCCCTCTAAGCAGAAGAGGTGTCTCTTATCAAACAGTGTAGAGAGAATGACTAAAATGGGTAGTGTCCTCCAACTGTTACAATCGGAAATGTTATGAACCAATCAAATTCTTTTTTTTAAGGTCACATGGCAATCGCGCACCGAGCGCGGAAGGAGGCCGCACCCGACGCGATTTTGAGAAAATACATTTACTATAATATAAGTTTATTACAGTTAGAAATATATAAATGTTTAAAATATTTTAGATTATCGCTTGCTCTCATACACTTTAAATTTATTTAGATATAGTTTTGAGACATAAAAAAAGAGGGAATGACGTACCCAGTGCTACACCATACATCTGGCAGCGTGCACTTGTCGCATACACAAAATGCAGCAGGTGCAACCCCATACGCACAAGACGTAATGCGCGGCTTGGTACTGCGTACCCATCGCATACTAAAGTAGCAGCTAGCGCGACCTCATACATATATATTGTTACGCGGGACGGGGTGCCACAAACCCGTGGGATACGAAATGTGCATCCTATACGAGTTTAGCAATATGGCGGATAGGATTCTTGTGCTGATGGAGCCGGGTACACTACCGGTACAGAACTCCGGTTATCTCCCCCCCAAAAAATACATATCATTTTTTGGGGAAGATATAAAACATTACATAATTTTGTTTTTTAAGTTCAAATAAAACACTACATAATTTTTAAAGTTAAATAAAAAGTATAATAGAGTTCCAAAATATTACAAAAAAATTGAAAACATGTAAGTTTTCTAAATATTAAAATATGAATTTAACATTTAAAAAACTTTCAAAATTCACTGAAAAAATCATAGGTTTTACAGACGTTATAGATAGGAATTAGCATTTAAAAAACCTTTGAAATTAACAAAAAAAGCTTAGGTTTCAGGGACGCTATAGTTAGTTGGAAATCTGACTCATATAAAACCAGAGAAATCCACAATTTATAGTTAGTTGAACTAACTATAACTCGCGCGCCAACAATGCAGTGGTGATGACATCACATATTACATCACTCATGACATGGTCAGTGACATCACTGATGACATCTCAAATGACATCACTGATGACATAGATGGCCGCAAGGAAGGAGCTGCTGGCCTGAGCTCCAGGTCCAGGATCACTAAAGTGTAAATCCCGACCGGATCGACCACAGCAGGCCCCACCTAAGATCATTCACTAACAATGCAGTACTCACCGGGCTGACCTCAGATGAAGACGCGGATCTCAGACGAGGATCCTACAATGAAGAGGACCCTGGTTCTGGTGTGGGCAGTGCACCCGAGTGAGGCCATTCCTGGAGGTCCTCGGAGCCCCTAGCGCTGGCGAGGTGAACGGTGGCGTGGTTCAGGACATGAGAAGCAAAGCAATTGCAAAAGATAAGGACTCCCAAGGCGATGCTTCGGACTGCACTATTCCACAGCTCCGCTGCACTCCCGAATCGAGACACGGAACCACAGCTGCATCGCCAGACTAGGCAATGACAACCATCCACGGAGCTTCAGCCAGCTCTAGGACCACGGGAGGACCCGGAACACCTGGATCCTCCCTAACTGGGATGAAGCAGGTCAGTGGTGACCCTTTAAGGAGACCGGGACACCCCGCGATGGCAGGGGCGCCCCGGGTCTCAACTTGGCTGGACCCTCAAATGCCTGACCCTGCAATGGCCGCCAGATTCGTAACCGAAAAGCGGCAGCCGCATTTGCGCAGGACACTAATTTTCACATCAACGCTGTAGGTCATAGGCGATGCATTTGAACAATACACACATAAACAGGGTTTGCACCCAGTGATTGCTGAACCTATTTGTTGTATCATGCAAATGGGCCACACTTGATCTGAAATCGATGTTTTTTTTGGGGGGGGTTTCATCTGAGTGACACAAAATGTTTAGTATGTCACTACTGATAAATACCGACAAACAGCTCAAGAAATATTATGCAGCTAGTATTCTTCTAAAAGAATGAGATGGTCTTCACAATCATTCGTAATATAACTGACTGATAAACAGTTCATAAAATTCTACGCTGCAAGTATTCTTCAAGGAGAATGAGATGGTTGTCACAATTAATACTAAAGAAACTGACATTATGAGCCGAGCCCCTGACGCCTGATCCATTAATGGCTGCCAGAAGCGAAACAGAAAGCGGCCGGCTATAAGGCTTCAAGAAGATCTCGGACTACCGCGATCTTTATGATAAGTACTTAGGGGGTAATTCGAGACCCGTGACGCCACAGAAGCTGTCTTGAGGCAGGAGCAGAGCCCCGGCCACAACACACGGGAATCCCCTGATGCCTGATTGGGCAATGACCACCATTCTCTGATTCACCGAGGTAAATACCCAGAAGCAGGTCCCCACGTTGACCCTGGGTACTGGAAGCCTCACCTACAGAGCGAAGCGGGTTACCTGAGACCCTTGAAGGATACGGACCGCCCTGAGATGGGAGCAGAGCCACTGGACACAACACGTCAGAAGCCCAAGATGCCTGACCTAGGAATAGTCACCATTCCCAGAACCAACACAGAAAATAACCAACGATAAGGCCACAACAAGACCTCCGTCAGCCTCAATATCTCCGACATCTGCAACAAGTACTCAAGGTCAGTGTAATCAGGGTCAGTGGTCCTTAATGGACTACTTGGGTCTAACAAAGGACCGGCCACAAGAAAGGCTTGATCCAACGCCCCTCCAACGTAGCCTTGGTCCCATAGGGTAATGTACGTGCCCTCACTATCCCTACCCACGACATCCATGATCACAGCTAGACAGAGATATCCCTGTCACCTATTGAGGATACCTCTATTGACACAGGTCCCCTTACCAGGAGATCAGGCCAACTCCAACTCCCAAACCCGTGCCCAGAGAATCCTCTCCCAGCACACCGCCTCTTCCACTGCTCCCCCACTCCGGAGAGGCAATCCCCCATCTCCTCAACCCCTCCCCCCTCCTGACCAGACAACAAACTCTCCTCTGCACGACATTCCATCCTATTACACATTGGAGAGAACCCGCCTCCCTCACAACACAGAAAAATGCCACCGGACACGCAATTGGCTGCCGCCCCGCAAACACCACACTATCTGAGTCCCCATGGGTCGAACTCCTTCGCTATCACTTTCCCCCCAACCTCTCTAGTAAAGCGAAGAAACTCTTCAAACATAGACTGCTCAGACAACATCCAGAGACCCTATTTGTAGACATTTATCACTGCTCCTCTAGAGGGCAGATACAAATTAACTTAATTTTCCACACTGAAAGAACTGAACCTCTCTCTCGAATCACCAGTCGATGAGCGGCAATATCTCCATAACCATCTTCGCTAATGGCACAGTCCAGATACAGGCTAATAGCGTTCACCTTGAGGTCCTCGACCCCCTCTTCCTCTCATTAAAAGAGGCCCCGTAATCACCTTACAATCAGGACCAACCTCATCCCTCCCCCAATGAGCCTTTCACGACAGGGGAGGCATCGGACCACTCTTTCATCCACTTCGAGATCCCCCTCGCCACCATCCAGAGACTCCTACTGTAACTCTATACCCCTGAATAACGACCCCCCCTCTGGCAGATGACCCGCCCACTCCTGCCCCCACTCCCTTCCCCTACCGACTTCCAGGATCGAGCATTACCCTCTAGCTCAACCTCCTCACAGCCCCCCATCTTCACACCACATGACAACCGACGCCTGTCACGAGGCAGCACTCCCTCTGCCCATGAGCCCTCCCTTAATTAAACCAGGCAGCCCCTCCCCCAATAACCATCAGGACCAGGTCATACACCCCTCCTTTAACAACCATCTCAACAGGGACCCACCCCCCTCCCCCAAGGACAATGCTGCCCCAGACATCCTATCTCCCTCCTCGGACATTCCCCCTTCACCCAAGGGCATTACTACCCCAGATACCCTCCCTCCCTCCTTGGATAACAAGACACAACGCCTCATCCTCCTAGAAACTCAGCTCATACGAGGCCTGAATGAAACTCTATCCAACCTGACCTGGTCCCAAAAGCCCACACAGCCACCCACTGAGCTATCTAGTCTCACCCAACCCAGTCAAGGCAAGGTTCCGCCCCCTAGCGAGCCTCATGGTCCCCCAGACCCTGAGTCTGGTCTAACAGAAAAGGGAATGATAATTGCTACGAAAGACCCAGAAGAGCAACAACCTCACTTTCCCCTCAGGAAGTGGCTCATCTAGCCTCATACTATGGCCCAGCAAATTCCTCCCCCAAATCCTCGATCCAAGTAATTATGGGATTTAGAAGTGAACACCCCCCTTCGAGAGTCCCCAGACCCCCAGCCCACCTAGCCTTCCTACCTAGAGCCCAATCCACTGAGAACAGGAGCAAAGAAGGACCCCCGTTAACTGCATGCTCCTTAACTGCAAATCAGCCTCTAAACATGCAACCGAACTAGCAGTAGCCATCCTCTCCCATGGTATAGACATAGCATTCATAACGGAGACCTGGCTCAATAATTTCTCCTACCCCAGCATGGATATGCTGGTGCCTCCCAGATTCACAATGATCAACAAAGACAGGCAAATGAAAAGAGGTGGGGGCTTAGTAATCATCCACAAGAACAGCATCTCCATCATGGAAACTTCCTCTTGTCTCTAGGCCCGGGCGTAGTGGGGCTCCACGGAGCTACGCGGAGTGGGCGAGAAGCTACGCCCACTCCCGCACTCCGCGTAGCCCCACTACGCACCTCCCTCCCGCTCTCCTCTACATACATTATTTAAGCAAAATACCCTTAATAAAGCACGTTTAAAGCACTTACCGTGTCCGGGGCTCGTCCGGGGCTCCCTCTAAGAATCGCGTCGTCATGGATACCAATGCGCATGCGCGGGCAGCCGCGCATGCGCATTGGTATCTATGAAGGGACGCTATTCCAAGAGGGAGCCCCGGACGAGCCCAGGACACGATAACTGCTTTAAACTTGTTTTATTAAGGGTATTTTGCTTAAATAATGTATTTAGGGGAGGGCGGGAGGGAGGCGGGTGGCGGCCGACTCGGCTACGCACACGGAGTGGGCGTAGTGTTGCCGGCTACGCTGTCTACGCAAAATGCGTAGGAGGCAACACTACGCCTACTCCGTGGGCGTAGCCGATTCGGATGCCCAGGCCTACTTGTCTCTACAGCTCCTTTGAATGTCTCTCAGTCATCATCAAAACACACGACACCAGGCCTACACTTTGCCATCCTCTATACCAACCCCCAGGCAACTCCTCAGAATTTGGGGTTCACCTTTCCGACCTGATTGCCCATTGCACACTCGGCAACTCTTAACAACATAATTCTGGGCGACTTCAATCTAAGATGGAACGAAATAAAAAACCCGCTCATTCAAACCCTAAACAAAACAACCTACTACTAGAAAACAATCTGACCCAACACTGCTCAGAAAAAACTCATCATAGAGGAGCAATCCTTGATGCAATTATAGCCGAAAGCAATGCAATCTCCATCGATCACATCCTCCCCGTTGACTGGTCTGATCACCACATAGTTCTTTTTCACATGCACCATGCGATCTTGTCCAATCTAATCCCCAAGCAAGACCCACCCAAATGGGTCAGGAACACAGCCCAGATCCTTTGAGCTGACCTAGAAGAAAGAATTAGCTCGCTCCTCCCCAACACCTCTGACCACCTCTCTCTACAACTCCAATTTGACTCGCACCCTGGATCACCTTGCCCCTATGAAACAAAAAAAATCCAAGACACTCCCTCCAGATCATGGTTCTCCTCTGACATCAATGATGAAAGAAGACAGCTAAGAGCAGCAGAAAGAATTTGGAGGAACAATCCCTCCGCCCTCCATCATGATCAACTCCAAGTAGCCCGCATAATGTACAAAAAGCACATTAAGAACAAAAACACGCTTCCTCTGCTCTGCGCAAGATACCCCAAAAAACCGTCTCAAAGAGCTTTTCAATATCATCAGGAATCAAATCTCTAAACCTATACCCTCTTCAACACAGGCCTCCAAAGAACGATGCAACAACTTTGCCATCTTTTTTAATGACAAAATTGCCAAGATAGATCTCTCACTTGGCTAAAATCTTATCCCCTCCACCGAGATCAAATCGGCCGAAACTTTTGTTAGCACCTCCTTGAACCCCCCAAAACATTGGTCCTCCTTCATTCCCATCAAGGAAGCAGAGATAGTCAAACTAATCTCCAATGCTTAACCCTCATCCCACACCCTGGATCTTCTACCCCCTCACCTGGCCAAAGACCTGAAGCTCGTCCTAGCCCGCTATGGTGCAAGCTGCTTCCGCAAGTGCGCGCGCTGCTGGGTCACTTGTGGAAGCAGCTTGCAGCCATTGTGTAGTCTCAATAGGCATTGTCTCACCTCGGATGGTTGCCCTTTGGATTATCACTCCAGCAACCCGATAAACTACTACATCGCGGAAAACTGCCACATCCTGGAAGTTTCTACCGACCAAGGTGTCCACACTGTTCTCAACCACTTCATATTGTGGACTCACCATTTCCACATAACATGCAAAATTCTAATTCAGGCATTTGAATCCAATCGTCCTGATGATGATCCCAATATATGCTGTAAGGGATCAAAACGCCGTTGACCACATGTATAGTTTCACACAGCTGACCAACGTGTCCTATTAGTGTGTTAACTATCGCGGATAGCTTACTTGTGTATCCTCACTGACCTAAGCAACCGCCCCTTTATTGCCTGAAAAACCTTTTGTTTAACCTATTATTTTTCCATGTTATTTTTGTGTGATTTATGTTTGAATCGGATACAGGATTGTGTCCATTTGTACTTTATGTTTTTCTATATTAATTGGATGCAGGTTTGTGTCCCACTACAATGTTTGTTTGTCCCATTACGATGATTTGCTGAAAATTTAATAACTGATAAAATTGTGTCAGGCTGGACACCAATGAATATAGGACTCATTGAAGACTATATTTTATCTATATGTCTCTATATTTCCTCTTAAGGTGAAGGACCGGGTTTTAGAACCCAGCGGCGTCAGGGAGAACGCCTGATGCCTTCGAGTTCCCTTGTCTTGGCAAACAGAGACACGGGATACTTCTTGATGATGTCAAAGACCAAAGTTTATTGGCTGCAACCAGAAACAGAGATCTACGAAGCACACACGGGTAGTTCGCTAGAGACTGCACAAATTCAATGAGCGGAGCATGGTCTTTTATGCCAAAAATCAAGCCTCCGGCAACATTTCAAATTAGCATTGGGTTCATACAAACTGGCCAATGGTAGAGTAACATTTCAAAAGTAGCGTATGACGACAATCCACTTTCCTTTGTCCAGCCCACCAGAAATGACCAAACAAATTCCATGTTTCTTGTCGGATCAGGCCGGACAAACCCATCATAAAACCCTCAACCCAATTCAGTGATTATGTCGTAAAGGAAAGGCAGAAACAGATTGGAAGTGAGATAGAAAGGTGGGAGCAGTGTACCATAAACTCGGCAACGTCCTTCTCTTTGATCTTTATCAGACCAGCTGCTTAACAAGGAACTGGCTCAGCGAGGTCAGCCTCGGGCAAGGAGTCAGTTCGGCCAGGTCACTCAAAAGTCAGCTAAGGCATACGTGTCTTAAGGACTCGTTCGGCCACAGTCATCGGGCCTATGTGAGGGCAACCATACAAAATGGCTGCCGTACACAAAATGGAACCCGAAGGTTCAAACTAAATCCTTGAATACGGAGTGTTCTCATAGATCGATTCATGCGAAAACACTTGGACACACTACACTGGTCATTTGCGGTCTGCTGACACCAAAATCGTCTATTTCGACGACCTTCATAAAACGGGTTCGGAACCATTGAACCTCACTCACAAACCACAGAACTACAAAGGACCACTGTCGTTATTCAAAGTAGGCCGAGTCACGCCACTGCTGAAAAAAACAGGGCTAGACACTGAGGATCTGAATAACTTCAGACCTGTATTGAACCTACCTCTTTTGTTCAAGATCTTGAAAAGATGTGTACTCCCTCAGTTAACCCAACACTTGGATAACATCAATCTCCTAGATCCCCATCAATCAGGCTTTAGAAAAGGCTGCAGTACCGAATCCGCAATCCTCAATGTCATAGACGATCTACTCAAGTCACTTGACTCAGATCAATGCTGCCTTCTCATCCTCCTAGATTTATCGGCCACATTCGATACAGTTGACCACAAACTACTCATCAAGGTTCTAAAAGAAAGGGCCGGTCTTCAGGAGGCGGTCCTCCACTGGTTTTCTTCCTTTCTCCAGAACCACTCGCAACGAATAAAAATTAAAAACTTTGAGTCCAACCTCCACCCCATCATCAGGGGTGTTCCACAAGGGTCAGTGCTCTCCCCCCCAGCTATTCATCATTTACATTGAACCCCTCACCAATCTACTCAGGAAATACAACATCCCCTTTCACTTATATGCAGATGACACACAGCTCTATCTGGAAACCACTTCAATTGACGACATCCAGAGACTTAACACCACGCTCAAGGAGGTTCAACACTGGCTCACAAGTAATCACCGGAAACTCAACCAAGAGAAAACGGAAATGCTCCTCATCTCCAACAAAGACGAAAACCCTCAAATCAAAGAATGGCTCAAAGCCATTGATGCCCTCAATGGTACCCTCACCTTAGCGGATTCGGTAACATCTCTAGGGATCACCCTCAACCCGAAACTGGAGCCACCCAAGCACTGGTGCTCTCCAGAATAGACTATGGGATTGCCGCCATACAGTTACAGCAAAATCTCACCTTGCCCCCCTGAAGAAAACCTTCAATGCAGCTGCCAGAATGGTTACGGGATCTAGGAAATTCAAACGCATCTCTCCCGCTCTCAGAGAACTTAAATGGCTTCCAGTTGAGTTGCTAGCCAGCTTTAGAACATCCTGCCTCACGCCCAAAGCTCTGCACAAAGGCAAACCAGAATACAAGGCCACCAAACTCAAACGGGCCGGCCAGTCCGGAAACCTCAGGAGCTCCAACTCTACTACTACTCATCCCGTTAAAAACTTGCGAGCAGAAAACCGCAGCCAAATCATTTGCTGGAAACGCACCAAAACTCTGGAACTCCACCCCCCACATCAGAACAACCCCCTTGTTTCCAAAATTCAAGACACTACTCAAAGCCCTCTTCCTCAACCGCTCTCGAACGAACAGATAGAGCCAAGGAAGTTCCTTAGCCGACGCTCCACCTTCCCTTAATTTGGGACTGATGACACTGATTCGGAGCAAGAAAACTTTCTGAGTACGAACAAATTAATCAATGAATACGCTCGGATGATTGTCTGGTTTGTCTTGCACCCTCCAACCCTTTGCCCCTTCGCTTATGTACCTGTTCCCTACCCAGCACGATCCCTCATGCTCTACCAATTACCTGTACCGTCTATTTGCACATTATTGTATATGCTGTAAAGCGCCTGATACCCTTGGGTCCAGCCAGCACAATATAAAACTCCTAAAATAAATAAATCACCGATGACATCAGTGATTTAACCGTATGTGATGAAACGGTACACACAACAATGCCAGATACTACATACCACTCACTATTTCGTAGGTCTACACATACACCCAGTCATTTATACATGCAGTTACTCATCAATGCAGTACTATAATATGTACTCATACACCTATACATACAGTCACACTCCTCCACTCATCCATAGAGTTACTCACACACCTAGTCAGTCATGCAAAGAATCAATCACACACCCATTTACTCATGTATACAGTTATACACACAACTCCGTTATTTATACACACACCACATCACTATGCAGATACTAACACATACTTAGTGTCTGATACAATCACTGACACAAGCAGACACTCATTTATACACCCACTCTTCAAATAACTTACTCTCACGTATAGTCCTTTATGTACTCCAACACTCACATATACTGCCTTAGAACATACACAGTTACTCACACATATACCACTGAGACATTCATCCACTCACCAACACACCCATACACACACTAACTCACCCATACAGCCCTTCCCAGATGCACCTTTTAATCCATACAGCCAGTGTATCACCAACTCAGACATCTATGCAGTCACACACACCCTCACCCACCCAGACAGACACTCAGACACCCATACAGATACTCAGACACCAATTCAATAACCCATACAGACACTCATGTAGCTACTCACCAATCCATGCAGCCGTTTACACACCAACTGAGAGACTAATACATACTTTTACACAGTTTAGTCACAAACCCATGCATTCAGTAAGACGCATTCAATCACTCACTTATGCCGTCAGTCACGCAATAATCCCTTCAAGCAGTTGTAAATTGCGATTCTCCTATTAACATGACCAGAGAATCTGGATTTCATTAAAGACACGGAGGCTAACATTATGCATATAACTTTTAATGCAACTCCAAACAGCTGCATATGTCATAAAGCAAAAGTTCCAATGGAACAGTACCAACAAAACAATTCTAGAAAGCACTAAGCAATCAGCCTCTTTTAAATGCGGCTCCAAGCAGATAAGTCATGTTTTCTCTACTCTCTAATTGACATTGCTGTTCTTGCTTACTATCATTGTTTTATCTTTATTACAATATTCCTGTTGTATTGTACTACATATTCTGATATTGTATATTGTTGTATTGATAATATATATTGTTATTATACTGGTCTTGTTCTATTGCCAGCTACTGTAATGTATGTAATGTTACTACATGTAAGTTTTCTAAATATTAAAATATGAATTTAACATTTAAAAAACTTTCAAAATTCACTGAAAAAATCATAGGTTTTACAGACGTTATAGATAGGAATTAGCATTTAAAAAACCTTTGAAATTAACAAAAAAAGCTTAGGTTTCAGGGACGCTATAGTTAGTTGGAAATCTGACTCATATAAAACCAGAGAAATCCACAATTTATAGTTAGTTGAACTAACTATAACTCGCGCGCCAACAATGCAGTGGTGATGACATCACATATTACATCACTCATGACATGGTCAGTGACATCACTGATGACATCTCAAATGACATCACTGATGACATAGATGGCCGCAAGGAAGGAGCTGCTGGCCTGAGCTCCAGGTCCAGGATCACTAAAGTGTAAATCCCGACCGGATCGACCACAGCAGGCCCCACCTAAGATCATTCACTAACAATGCAGTACTCACCGGGCTGACCTCAGATGAAGACGCGGATCTCAGACGAGGATCCTACAATGAAGAGGACCCTGGTTCTGGTGTGGGCAGTGCACCCGAGTGAGGCCATTCCTGGAGGTCCTCGGAGCCCCTAGCGCTGGCGAGGTGAACGGTGGCGTGGTTCAGGACATGAGAAGCAAAGCAATTGCAAAAGATAAGGACTCCCAAGGCGATGCTTCGGACTGCACTATTCCACAGCTCCGCTGCACTCCCGAATCGAGACACGGAACCACAGCTGCATCGCCAGACTAGGCAATGACCACCATCCACGGAGCTTCAGCCAGCTCTAGGACCACGGGAGGACCCGGAACACCTGGATCCTCCCTAACTGGGATGAAGCAGGTCAGTGGTGACCCTTGAAGGAGACCGGGACACCCCGCGATGGCAGGGGCGCCCCGGGTCTCAACTTGGCTGGACCCTCAAATGCCTGACCCTGCAATGGCCGCCAGATTCGTAACCGAAAAGCGGCAGCCGCATTTGCGCAGGACACTAATTTTCACATCAACGCTGTAGGTCATAGGCGATGTATTTGAACAATACACACATAAACAGGGTTTGCACCCAGTGATTGCTGAACCTATTTGTTGTATCATGCAAATGGGCCACACTTGATCTGAAATCGATGTTTTTTTTGGAGGGGGTTTCATCTGAGTGACACAAAATGTTTAGTATGTCACTACTGATAAATACCGACAAACAGCTCAAGAAATATTATGCAGCTAGTATTCTTCTAAAAGAATGAGATGGTCTTCACAATCATTCGTAATATAACTGAATGATAAACAGTTCATAAAATTCTACGCTGCAAGTATTCTTCAAGGAGAATGAGATGGTTGTCACAATTAATACTAAAGAAACTGACATTATGAGCCGAGCCCCTGACGCCTGATCCATTAATGGCTGCCAGAAGCGAAACAGAAAGCGGCCGGCTATAAGGCTTCAAGAAGATCTCGGACTACCGCGATCTTTATGATAAGTACTTAGGGGGTAATTCGAGACCCGTGACGCCACAGAAGCTGTCTTGAGGCAGGAGCAGAGCCCCGGCCACAACACACGGGAATCCCCTGATGCCTGATTGGGCAATGACCACCATTCTCTGATTCACCGAGGTAAATACCCAGAAGCAGGTCCCCACGTTGACCCTGGGTACTGGAAGCCTCACCTACAGAGCGAAGCGGGTTACCTGAGACCCTTGAAGGATACGGACCGCCCTGAGATGGGAGCAGAGCCACAGGACACAACACGTCAGAAGCCCAAGATGCCTGACCTAGGAATAGTCACCATTCCCAGAACCAACACAGAAAATAACCAACGATAAGGCCACAACAAGACCTCCGTCAGCCTCAATATCTCCGACATCTGCAACAAGTGCTCAGGGTCAGTGTAATCAGGGTCAGTGGTCCTTAATGGACTACTTGGGTCTAACAAAGGACCGGCCACAAGAAAGGCTTGATCCAACGCCCCTCCAACGTAGCCTTGGTCCCATAGGGTAATGTACGTGCCCTCACTATCCCTACCCACGACATCCATGATCACAGCTAGACAGAGATATCCCTGTCACCTATTGAGGATACCTCTATTGACACAGGTCCCCTTACCAGGAGATCAGGCCAACTCCAACTCCCAAACCCGTGCCCAGAGAATCCTCTCCCAGCACACCGCCTCTTCCACTGCTCCCCCACTCCGGAGAGGCAATCCCCCATCTCCTCAACCCCTCCCCCCTCCTGACCAGACAACAAACTCTCCTCTGCACGACATTCCATCCTATTACACATTGGAGAGAACCCGCCTCCCTCACAACACAGAAAAATGCCACCGGACACGCAATTGGCTGCCGCCCCGCAAACACCACACTATCTGAGTCCCCATGGGTCGAACTCCTTCGCTATCACTTTCCCCCCAACCTCTCTAGTAAAGCGAAGAAACTCTTCAAACATAGACTGCTCAGACAACATCCAGAGACCCTATTTGTAGACATTTATCACTGCTCCTCTAGAGGGCAGATACAAATTAACTTAATTTTCCACACTGAAAGAACTGAACCTCTCTCTCGAATCACCAGTCGATGAGCGGCAATATCTCCATAACCATCTTTGCTAATGGCACAGTCCAGATACAGGCTAATAGCGTTCACCTTGAGGTCCTCGACCCCCTCTTCCTCTCATTAAAAGAGGCCCTGTGATCACCTTACAATCAGGACCAACCTCATCCCTCCCCCAATGAGCCTTTCACGACAGGGGAGGCATCGGACCACTCTCTCATCCACTTCGAGATCCCCCTCGCCACCATCCAGAGACTCCTACTGTAACTCTATACCCCTGAATAACGACCCCCCCTCTGGCAGATGACCCGCCCACTCCTGCCCCCACTCCCTTCCCCTACCGACTTCCAGGATCGAGCATTACCCTCTAGCTCAACCTCCTCACAGCCCCCCATCTTCACACCACATGACAACCGACGCCTGTCACGAGGCAGCACTCCCTCTGCCCATGAGCCCTCCCTTAATTAAACCAGGCAGCCCCTCCCCCAATAACCATCAGGACCAGGTCATACACCCCTCCTTTAACAACCATCTCAACAGGGACCCACCCCCCTCCCCCAAGGACAATGCTGCCCCAGACATCCTATCTCCCTCCTCGGACATTCCCCCTTCACCCAAGGGCATTACTACCCCAGATACCCTCCCTCCCTCCTTGGATAACAAGACACAACGCCTCATCCTCCTAGAAACTCAGCTCATACGAGGCCTGAATGAAACTCTATCCAACCTGACCTGGTCCCAAAAGCCCACACAGCCACCCACTGAGCTATCTAGTCTCACCCAACCCAGTCAAGGCAAGGTTCCGCCCCCTAGCGAGCCTCATGGTCCCCCAGACCCTGAGTCTGGTCTAACAGAAAAGGGAATGATAATTGCTACGAAAGACCCAGAAGAGCAACAACCTCACTTTCCCCTCAGGAAGTGGCTCATCTAGCCTCATACTATGGCCCAGCAAATTCCTCCCCCAAATCCTCGATCCAAGTAATTATGGGATTTAGAAGTGAACACCCCCCTTCGAGAGTCCCCAGACCCCCAGCCCACCTAGCCTTCCTACCTAGAGCCCAATCCACTGAGAACAGGAGCAAAGAAGGACCCCCGTTAACTGCATGCTCCTTAACTGCAAATCAGCCTCTAAACATGCAACCGAACTAGCAGTAGCCATCCTCTCCCATGGTATAGACATAGCATTCATAACGGAGACCTGGCTCAATAATTTCTCCTACCCCAGCATGGATATGCTGGTGCCTCCCAGATTCACAATGATCAACAAAGACAGGCAAATGAAAAGAGGTGGGGGCTTAGTAATCATCCACAAGAACAGCATCTCCATCATGGAAACTTCCTCTTGTCTCTAGGCCCGGGCGTAGTGGGGCTCCGCGGAGCTACGCGGAGTGGGCGAGAAGCTACGCCCACTCCCGCACTCCGCGTAGCCCCACTACGCACCTCCCTCCCGCTCTCCTCTACATACATTATTTAAGCAAAATACCCTTAATAAAGCACGTTTAAAGCACTTACCGTGTCCGGGGCTCGTCCGGGGCTCCCTCTAAGAATCGCGTCGTCATGGATACCAATGCGCATGCGCGGGCAGCCGCGCATGCGCATTGGTATCTATGAAGGGACGCTATTCCAAGAGGGAGCCCCGGACGAGCCCAGGACACGATAACTGCTTTAAACTTGTTTTATTAAGGGTATTTTGCTTAAATAATGTATTTAGGGGAGGGCGGGAGGGAGGCGGGTGGCGGCCGACTCGGCTACGCACACGGAGTGGGCGTAGTGTTGCCGGCTACGCTGTCTACGCAAAATGCGTAGGAGGCAACACTACGCCTACTCCGTGGGCGTAGCCGATTCGGATGCCCAGGCCTACTTGTCTCTACAGCTCCTTTGAATGTCTCTCAGTCATCATCAAAACACACGACACCAGGCCTACACTTTGCCATCCTCTATACCAACCCCCAGGCAACTCCTCAGAATTTGGGGTTCACCTTTCCGACCTGATTGCCCATTGCACACTCGGCAACTCTTAACAACATAATTCTGGGCGACTTCAATCTAAGATGGAACGAAATAAAAAACCCGCTCATTCAAACCCTAAACAAAACAACCTACTACTAGAAAACAATCTGACCCAACACTGCTCAGAAGAAACTCATCATAGAGGAGCAATCCTTGATGCAATTATAGCCGAAAGCAATGCAATCTCCATCGATCACATCCTCCCCGTTGACTGGTCTGATCACCACATAGTTCTTTTTCACATGCACCATGCGATCTTGTCCAATCTAATCCCCAAGCAAGACCCACCCAAATGGGTCAGGAACACAGCCCAGATCCTTTGAGCTGACCTAGAAGAAAGAATTAGCTCGCTCCTCCCCAACACCTCTGACCACCTCTCTCTACAACTCCAATTTGACTCGCACCCTGGAACACCTTGCCCCTATGAAACAATAAAAATCCAAGACACTCCCTCCAGATCATGGTTCTCCTCTGACATCAATGATGAAAGAAGACAGCTAAGAGCAGCAGAAAGAATTTGGAGGAACAATCCCTCCGCCCTCCATCATGATCAACTCCAAGTAGCCCGCATAATGTACAAAAAGCACATTAAGAACAAAAAAACGCTTCCTCTGCTCTGCGCAAGATACCCCAAAAAACCGTCTCAAAGAGCTTTTCAATATCATCAGGAATCAAATCTCTAAACCTATACCCTCTTCAACACAGGCCTCCAAAGAACGATGCAACAACTTTGCCATCTTTTTTAATGACAAAATTGCCAAGATAGATCTCTCACTTGGCTAAAATCTTATCCCCTCCACCGAGATCAAATCGGCCGAAACTTTTGTTAGCACCTCCTTGAACCCCCCAAAACATTGGTCCTCCTTCATTCCCATCCAGGAAGCAGAGATAGTCAAACTAATCTCCAATGCTTAACCCTCATCCCACACCCTGGATCTTCTACCCCCTCACCTGGCCAAAGACCTGAAGCTCGTCCTAGCCCGCTATGGTGCAAGCTGCTTCCGCAAGTGCGCGCGCTGCTGGGTCACTTGTGGAAGCAGCTTGCAGCCATTGTGTAGTCTCAATAGGCATTGTCTCACCTCGGATGGTTGCCCTTTGGATTATCACTCCAGCAACCCGATAAACTACTACATCGCGGAAAACTGCCACATCCTGGAAGTTTCTACCGACCAAGGTGTCCACACTGTTCTCAACCACTTCATATTGTGGACTCACCATTTCCACATAACATGCAAAATTCTAATTCAGGCATTTGAATCCAATCGTCCTGATGATGATCCCAATATATGCTGTAAGGGATCAAAACGCCGTTGACCACATGTATAGTTTCACACAGCTGACCAACGTGTCCTATTAGTGTGTTAACTATCGCGGATAGCTTACTTGTGTATCCTCACTGACCTAAGCAACCGCCCCTTTATTGCCTGAAAAACCTTTTGTTTAACCTATTATTTTTCCATGTTATTTTTGTGTGATTTATGTTTGAATCGGATACAAGATTGTGTCCATTTGTACTTTATGTTTTTCTATATTAATTGGATGCAGGTTTGTGTCCCACTACAATGTTTGTTTGTCCCATTACGATGATTTGCTGAAAATTTAATAACTGATAAAATTGTGTCAGGCTGGACACCAATGAATATAGGACTCATTGAAGACTATATTTTATCTATATGTCTCTATATTTCCTCTTAAGGTGAAGGACCGAGTTTTAGAACCCAGCGGCGTCAGGGAGAACGCCTGATGCCTTAGAGTTCCCTTGTCTTGGCAAACAGAGACACGGGATACTTCTTGATGATGTCAAAGACCAAAGTTTATTGGCTGCAACCAGAAACAGAGATCTACGAAGCACACACGGGTAGTTCGCTAGAGACTGCACAAATTCAATGAGCAGAGCATGGTCTTTTATGCCAAAAATCAAGCCTCAGGCAACATTTCAAATTAGCATTGGGTTCATACAAACTGGCCAATGGTAGAGTAACATTTCAAAAGTAGCGTATGACGACAATCCACTTTCCTTTGTCCAGCCCACCAGAAATGACCAAACAAATTCCATGTTTCTTGTCGGATCAGGCCGGACAAACCCATCATAAAACCCTCAACCCAATTCAGTGATTATGTCGTAAAGGAAAGGCAGAAACAGATTGGAAGTGAGATAGAAAGGTGGGAGCAGTGTACCATAAACTCGGGCACGTCCTTCTCTTTGATCTTTATCAGACCAGCTGCTTAACAAGGAACTGGCTCAGCGAGGTCAGCCTCGGGCAAGGAGTCAGTTCGGCCAGGTCACTCAAAAGTCAGCTAAGGCATACGTGTCTTAAGGACTCGTTCGGCCACAGTCATCGGGCCTATGTGAGGGCAACCATACAAAATGGCTGCCGTACACAAAATGGAACCCGAAGGTTCAAACTAAATCCTTGAATACGGAGTGTTCTCATAGATCGATTCATGCGAAAACACTTGGACACACTACACTGGTCATTTGCGGTCTGCTGACACCAAAATCGTCCATTTCGACGACCTTCATAAAACGGGTTCGGAACCATTGAACCTCACTCACAAACCACAGAACTACAAAGGACCACTGTCGTTATTCAAAGTAGGCCGAGTCACGCCACTGCTGAAAAAAACAGGGCTAGACACTGAGGATCTGAATAACTTCAGACCTGTATTGAACCTACCTCTTTTGTTCAAGATCTTGAAAAGATGTGTACTCCCTCAGTTAACCCAACACTTGGATAACATCAATCTCCTAGATCCCCATCAATCAGGCTTTAGAAAAGGCTGCAGTACCGAATCCGCAATCCTCAATGTCATAGACGATCTACTCAAGTCACTTGACTCAGATCAATGCTGCCTTCTCATCCTCCTAGATTTATCGGCCACATTCGATACAGTTGACCACAAACTACTCATCAAGGTTCTAAAAGAAAGGGCCGGTCTTCAGGAGGCGGTCCTCCACTGGTTCTCTTCCTTTCTCCAGAACCACTCGCAACGAATAAAAATTAAAAACTTTGAGTCCAACCTCCACCCCATCATCAGGGGTGTTCCACAAGGGTCAGTGCTCTCCCCCCCAGCTATTCATCATTTACATTGAACCCCTCACCAATCTACTCAGGAAATACAACATCCCCTTTCACTTATATGCAGATGACACACAGCTCTATCTGGAAACCACTTCAATTGATGACATCCAGAGACTTAACACCACGCTCAAGGAGGTTCAACACTGGCTCACAAGTAATCACCTGAAACTCAACCAAGAGAAAACGGAAATGCTCCTCATCTCCAACAAAGACGAAAACCCTCAAATCAAAGAATGGCTCAAAGCCATTGATGCCCTCAATGGTACCCTCACCTTAGCGGATTCGGTAACATCTCTAGGGATCACCCTCGACCCGAAACTGGAGCCACCCAAGCACTGGTGCTCTCCAGAAAAGACTATGGGATTGCCGCCATACAGTTACAGCAAAATCTCACCTTGCCCCCCTGAAGAAAACCTTCAATGCAGCTGCCAGAATGGTTACGGGATCTAGGAAATTCAAACACATCTCTCCCGCTCTCAGAGAACTTAAATGGCTTCCAGTTGAGTTGCTAGCCAGCTTTAGAACATCCTGCCTCACGCCCAAAGCTCTGCACAAAGGCAAACCAGAATACAAGGCCACCAAACTCAAACGGGCCGGCCAGTCCGGAAACCTCAGGAGCTCCAACTCTACTACTACTCATCCCGTTAAAAACTTGCGAGCAGAAAACCGCAGCCAAATCATTTGCTGGAAACGCACCAAAACTCTGGAACTCCACCCCCCACATCAGAACAACCCCCTTGTTTCCAAAATTCAAGACACTACTCAAAGCCCTCTTCCTCAACCGCTCTCGAACGAACAGATAGAGCCAAGGAAGTTCCTTAGCCGACGCTCCACCTTCCCTTAATTTGGGACTGATGACACTGATTCGGAGCAAGAAAACTTTCTGAGTACGAACAAATTAATCAATGAATACGCTCGGATGATTGTCTGGTTTGTCTTGCACCCTCCAACCCTTTGCCCCTTCGCTTATGTACCTATTCCCTACCCAGCACGATCCCTCATGCTCTACCAATTACCTGTACCGTCTATTTGCACATTATTGTATATGCTGTAAAGCGCCTGATACCCTTGGGTCCAGCCAGCACAATATAAAACTCCTAAAATAAATAAATCACCGATGACATCAGTGATTTAACCGTATGTGATGAAACGGTACACACAACAATGCCAGATACTACATACCACTCACTATTTCGTAGATCTACACATACACCCAGTCATTTATACATGCAGTTACTCATCAATGCAGTACTATAATATGTACTCATACACCTATACATACAGTCACACTCCTCCACTCATCCATAGAGTTCCTCACACACCTAGTCAGTCATGCAAAGAATCAATCACACACCCATTTACTCATGTATACAGTTATACACACAACTCCGTTATTTATACACACACCACATCACTATGCAGATACTAACACATACTTAGTGTCTGATACAATCACTGACACAAGCAGACACTCATTTATACACCCACTCTTCAAATAACGTACTCTCACGTATAGTCCTTTATGTACTCCAACACTCACATATACTGCCTTAGAACATACACAGTTACTCACACATATACCACTGAGACATTCATCCACTCACCAACACACCCATACACACACTAACTCACCCATACAGCCCTTCCCAGATGCACCTTTTAATCCATACAGCCAGTGTATCACCAACTCAGACATCTATGCAGTCACACACACCCTCACCCACCCAGACAGACACTCAGACACCCATACAGATACTCAGACACCAATTCAATAACCCATACAGACACTCATGTAGCTACTCACCAATCCATGCAGCCGTTTACACACCAACTGAGAGACTAATACATACTTTTACACAGTTTAGTCACAAACCCATGCATTCAGTAAGACGCATTCAATCACTCACTTATGCCGTCAGTCACGCAATAATCCCTTCAAGCAGTTGTAAATTGCGATTCTCCTATTAACATGACCAGAGAATCTGGATTTCATTAAAGACACGGAGGCTAACATTATGCATATAACTTTTAATGCAACTCCAAACAGCTGCATATGTCATAAAGCAAAAGTTCCAATGGAACAGTACCAACAAAACAATTCTAGAAAGCACTAAGCAATCAGCCTCTTTTAAATAAGGAGTAAAGAAGAAAGCAAATGTCCCAATGAAAAATTCAATGATGAGACTTCAAGTAAACAATGAGACTTCATATAAACGATGAGACTTCATATAGACCAAGGTAAGTGAAAGCTCCAAGATCCGTAGGCAAGGAAACAGGAACAAAGGTTCACGAAAGGTTATCTGAAAAGAAAAGAAGTGTAAATAACTGGAATAAAAACAAAGATAAATCCTGAAAAGGAATTTAAAGAATTTAAAATAAAGCATTCTATAAAATGTAATTTGAACATTGTAAAAGCAAGATTAACAATGCTAAACAGTGAAAAAATATTATTAATCATCAACCACCCAGGGAAGGGTGGGAGGGATAATGTTAGCCTTCGTGTCTTTAATGAAATCCAGATTCTCTGGTCATGTTAATAGGAGAATCGCAATTTCATTACAAGACCGGAGGCTACCATTATGCATGTTGGTAGCTTTGTAAAACAACATCAGACATATGAGATATAGGTTTGCAATAATGATGAGCAAAGGTTCTAGAATTTGACCAATCAGCAGCTTTAAGAATATCATCTAACTTACCTCCTGACCAAAAGGACTTACTGGCCATAGCACCTCTGATAGAATGTGGTTTGAAGATGTTTAGATCAACACCAGCAAAATTCATAACAATTTTGACCCATCTTGCAATAGAGGAGGAGGAGATACCTTTATGAGGTTTAACAAAGGATATAAGCAATTGATTAACGCCAGAAGGGCGAAGAGCATGCATTCTTGAATCATATTGTTTCATGCAATCCACAATACAAAGCTTTTTACAAACATCAAATCGAGGATAGAAAATAAAATTGGACATAGTTTTAGTTCTTCTGTGGAGTTCAAATTTAACTCCAAACATATCATAGGATCTATAGGAAATATCTAGAGCTTTAACATCAGAAACTCTACGACATGAGATTAGACAAAGAAGAGTAGCTAGTTTAATAGAAAGGTTCTTTCTGTTTAAAAGTGAGTTATCTGGCCAACTACAGAAAAGGTCAAGAATTAATTTAACATCCCAGAGAGATTGATATCTAGGTTTTGGAGGTCTTCTGAGTCTTATACTTTTAAGGATTCTACAAATAATAGGGTTTTTACCTACCGTTCTATTGTTGATTAAGGAATGACCAGCAGAAATAGCTGATCTATAGCAATTGATAGATCTGTAACTCAGACCTCTATCAAATTGTTCTCCAAGGAAATTGATTATATCAACGACAGGTGCTTCCACGGGATCCAAGTCCCTTTCCAAGCACCAACGTAACCAGACTTTCCAAATGTTGTTATACCGGTAGTGTGTTCCCGGGGCCCAAGATTCTCCGAGGAGAGTTGAAGCCGTTGACGAAAGTCTAGAGAGATCATTGGATCTCCTGACACTCTCCAGGCAAGAAGGTTCAACTTCCCTGTTTGAACAAGAGGGTGAATTAGACCGTCTATGTCTGTGAGAAGGTTGTTGAGAGAAGGAATTAGGAAAGGAAGGTGGTAAGACATCTCCAGAGTAGTTGGGAACCAGGCTTGGGAAGGCCAAAAGGGAGTTATCAGGACAATGGAGGCATGTTGAAGTCTCACTTTCTGGAGGACCCTCTGGATCATGGCAAAGGGAGGGAAGGCATAAGCGTTGAGTCCCGCCCATGATTGAAGAAATGCGTTTACTGCTAGAGCACCGGGATCGGGCATCCAGCTGTAATAAGCATCTAGTTGAAAAGTCAGTCTGCTCGCAAAGAGATCTATTTGGAAGGGACCCCAGAAATAGTTGAGGGATCTGAATATTAAGGTATTGAGTTTCCAATCTGAACGATCCAAGAGGAATCTGGAATTCCAATCTGCAGAAAGGTTGGAATCTCCTGGAAGGTATTCTGCTCTTAAAGATATTTTGTGTTCTAGACAAAATATCCAAAGTTTTTTGGCTAAATTTGACAAATCCTCTGACTTCGTTCCACCTAGGCGATTTATGTAAGCAACAGCAGAAATATTGTCCATTTTTAGAATTACTGATCTGCCTTGAAGGTAGTGTTTGAAGCTCATTAGAGCATAAAGACCCGCAGTCAGTTCTAGAAAGTTTATATGGTGAGAAGACTCTTCTCGAGACCAAATTCCACCCGTATTTTGATCTAGGAGACAGGCACCCCAGCCGTGAAGGCTCGCATCTGATTCCAAAATAAAGTCTGGTGTTGAACCAAATATCGCTCTGCCGTTCCAAGCATCCAAATTCTCCAACCACCAGGTTAGTTCTGAGATGGATTCTTGGTTCAGGGAAACACGGTCTCCGTACCAGAGACCTGATCTTAAAGCTTTTCCCTTTATCCTTTGAAGGGCTCGATAGTTTAGGGGGCCCGGAAAGATAGCTTGAATGGAGGATGAGAGAAGACCTAGGAGTCTGGCTAGTTCCCTTAAGGAAAGATTTTGATGTTTGAGGACATGTCTTATCTCCTTTTTGATTTTGGAAATCTTCTTCGGAGGAAGAAGGAGAAGGCAATTGGTGGTGTCTACAGTGAAACCTAGGAATTCCATGGACTTTGAGGGGGACAGTATTGACTTTTCTTTGTTTACAATAAAACCTAGGTTTTCTAAAAGATCCATAACAGTTTTGAGATCTTGAAGAATTTGAGTATAATCTTGAGACATAATAAGGATATCGTCTAGGTAAATAATCATGCGAATACCCTTTTCTCTTAAGGATGAGGCGACTGCCCTCATTATTTTGGTGAAACACCAAGGGGCTGATGAGAGACCGAAAGGGAGAGCTTGGAATTGATAAAGACGGTTCTTCCAAATAAATTGTAGGAAGGGTTGATCTTCCTTGGCCATAGGGATGGTGAAATAGGCGTCCTTGAGATCTAGTTTGACCAACCAGTCTCCTTCCAACAAGAGATCTCTTAGAAGATGGATACCTTCCATCTTGAAATGTCTGTAAACAAGGTACTTGTTGAGTTCCCTGAGATTTATAACGGGTCTCCAACCTTTGTCCTTCTTTTCTACGAGAAAGAGTGTACTTATGAACCTCAGAAATTCCATAGGGACTTCTGTGATTGCGCCTTTCTGGAGCATTGAAGAAATCTCCTCTTCTATGATCTTTTCTTGATCGGGAGAGAGAGACATTACTTTGGGAAAAGAAACCTGAATCGGTGTATCTATGAAGTCTATTGTAAAACCGGTAACGGTGTTCAGAACCCATGGATCTTGAGTGATAAGTTTCCAGTTCTCTAGAAAGAATTTTAGTCTGCCTCCGACTTTCGTGGGAGGGGAAAAAGAAGTCAAAGCACTTACTTTGTGGGTTGTTGTCGGTGGGTCCTCCTCTTGCTCTGGAACCTCTTGATCGAAAGCCTCTGCCTCTTGGAGGATAGAATTAAGATTGGTAGGAGGACTGGTAACTGCCTCTAGTGTCAAAGCCTCTTGATCTACCATAGGGCCTTCGATTAAAACGGCCGAAAGATTGGCCCCTTCTTCCGGCCCTGCCAAAAAGATTATTAGTGTTCGGGTTGAAGACTTTTTTCATATTCTGGTGAGCTCTATCCAGGGCAGTAAAGGTTGATACATATCTACCTAGCGTTTTGATGAGGTCTTCTCCAAAAAGTAGTCCCGTAGGGTTAAGGGAGGGTTCTTTGTCAGCTAAGTCGCTTAGTTTGGGGCTAATTTTAGTAAGGACGACTCTCCTTCTTTCGGAATTAAGGCCAGCATTGGCGTTTCCTAAAAGGACTAGTGCCCTCTGACTCCAACCACGTATGAGGTTAGTATCCAGGGTGGAGCCATTAATGTGACTGTCTTCAGCTGCATCGATAATTTTAGAGAGGGGGCCTAAGATGTCTAAAACTCGGTCTTGGCAGATTTTGAGGGATCTCTCCATGCCCTTCCTAGGATCTCTGCCGAGTTTGAAGAGATATTTTATTAATTCAGGGTCGAGATTGGGTGTTTGGCAGACTTTGCCTTCAATAGAGGGTCTTGAGCATTCCATTCGTAAGAGGTTGCGAGTATTCCTCTCAAGAGGATTTCTGATCCATTTTGTAATGAATTGGCTAACGTGTCCCAAAGGAGTCCAATCATAGCTCCTAGGATGTTTAATGTTGAGGGGGGAAAACATTTCCTGACCGAGAGGGTCTAGGATACTATCTTTTGAGGAGGAGGGTAGGTTATCCTCAATGGAATCAAAATCTTGATCATTCTCGTCTAGATCAAGGATGTATTCATCAGGAAAATCAGAGATAGTGTCGTTAATATCATCGTGAATAAAATTATTGAAATCATCGTTGCAGATGGAATCATCATTTTGAGCACTAGGATGAGTTGTGCCGCTGAGGACACCTTTAGGATTTGTGCCGCGGTGGACACCTTTATATGTTGTGCCGCGATGGACACCTTGATAGGTTGTGCCGCGGTGGACACCTTGATAGGTTGTGCCGCTGGGGACACCCGAGGTACTAGGACCTGTAATAGTGCTCTTAGGGGTAGGGTCAATATTTTTAATTTTTTTAGTTTTTTTACCCCTAGAATTGGAGAGGTCATCATTGGGATCCTCTTGGAATTCATCTTCCTCTTCTGGGGAGAGGGACCTTTTGGATGCCATAACTTGGGAAAGAGTAGAGAACATGCATGATCGCATTTCTCTATGGATAAGAGATTTAAAAGCTCCGTTATCAAAATTAGGGAGAGAGACATTGTCTTGGTCTGAGTCAGAATCAGACATTGTAGAGAGGCAATAGTATAAGTCAAATAATTCTCTCTTATTTCTCCCTTTTTTTTTTTTTTAGGTAAGTAAATAATTAAATAATGAATAATAAATAATATTTCCCCTTTTTTTTTTTTTTTGTGATTAAGGGAATTATTTGTTGAAAGGGGGACGAATTTTAGTTAAATTAAGCTATTTTAAGCTTAAATTGCTTAGGCAATGAAGAAAAGGCCGGTTCTTCGTGTAAAATTGCTGATCGCGTCGGAGAAATGACAGTTTCTCCGATCGCGATCAGCTGGTTGCTGGGAGACGCTCATTGTGAGCGTGTGACAAGAGGAAGGCGGTAGGCAAACATAGCGCGCTGCGCGCGTGTTGCCAAGGGCCTTTCCTCTTGTCCTCTTGTTTCTTCGTGAGCGGTGAAGGGCAAGGAATAAACGTGAGTCAGGTAATTTAAGAATTAAGCGCTGACGGAGCTGTGCGCTGTGGCGGCTTGGACGCTGTGGGGGGCCATAAGCGCTGTTGCGCTTCGGTTGTTATGAAGCAGACAAACGATACAAAAACAATAAAAATACGGAGAGAGGGTAAAGAAATGATCGGAAAGAGCCGACCTCCATAAATTGGAGGTCGGGAACTCGAGCACGGAAGGGAAGGGGGACGGAGCCTTCCGAAGGGACAGTAGCTGGCAATAGAACAAGACCAGTATAATAACAATATATATTATCAATACAACAATATACAATATCAGAATATGTAGTACAATACAACAGGAATATTGTAATAAAGATAAAACAATGATAGTAAGCAAGAACAGCAATGTCAATTAGAGAGTAGAGAAAACATGACTTATCTGCTTGGAGCCGCATTTAAAAGAGGCTGATTGCTTAGTGCTTTCTAGAATTGTTTTGTTGGTACTGTTCCATTGGAACTTTTGCTTTATGACATATGCGGCTGTTTGGAGTTGCATTAAAAGTTATATGCATAATGGTAGCCTCCGGTCTTGTAATGAAATCCACTCATTCTTCAATACACCTTGGCATAGATATATATGGAAAATATTTAAACTTTACAGAAACACACATTCACTGGATGATGTCATCAGTGATGTCATTTGAGATGTCATCAGTGATGTCACTGAACATGTCATGAGTGATGTAATATGTGACATGATCACCAGTGCATTGCGGGTGCGCGAGTTATAGTTAGCTCAACTAACTATAACTGGCGAATTTCTCTGGTTTAATATGAGCCAAATGTCCAACTAACTATAACGACCCTGAAACCTATGGTTTTTTAGTGAATTTCAAAGGTATTTTAAATGCTAATTCCTAACTATAATGTCTGGAAAACCTATGTTTTTTCAGTGGGATCGAAGCACCGGAGCGGTAATTGGATATATATATATGTTGCCGTCCCCATCGATGGAATAAAGCACTTCATTCACCTTTAATTCCTCGTCTTGTGGTCTGTACCTGGTCTGTGTCCGTGCGCTGTTGCTGGCACCTCAGGATTGTGAATTCATATATATATATATATATATATATATATATATATATATATATATATATATATATATATATATATATATCATCCATCCCCACAATTTTCACCCACCTACACCGCTGCCACACAGCATTGTGGGTGTTGTAGTCCTAGGATGAAGTCGGACTGCAGCAGGTGAGCACGATGGCTAATGGGGGAGGAGCAGACCCACGTGAAAGATTCTAAAGGCAGCAGGAAGAACTATGACGGTGCTACACGAGTCCGGTGTTGGGCGCTGAGGAAGGGAATGCCCGAAATGCATGCGCCGCCACTGGAGTATGAGACCTGAACAATAACGTCCCTCCAACCTTCCCCCTGGGTTCCTGCTCTTTTCTTCTGGAGGTAGACATTCGACAGACATTTCTGCATTGGCCACCAGCGCAGTTCAGGATACCCCTGCCACGTTCCTGGGTCCAGATCGCAACTGGCACGCCTCACGGCCTCTCTTTTGGTTCAGCTACGAACACTTTCTGGTACCCGCCCTGGCTGAAAGAGAAAGGGAGCAGCCGAGGTATCTGATTGCTGACCGCGTTATGCCCCTGCACACTAAATCCTGACGCTGGTGGCTGTGGGGGTATTGGGGGCTCGCGGAGAGTCCTGTTGTTTAGAAACTCAGAGGGGTGTCACATCGAGCCTGCTAGCTTGCAGGGGTGCCGCAACAGAAAATCATCATCCACCCCCGCAATTTTCACCCACCTACACCGCTGCCACACAGCATTGTGGGTGTTGTAGTCCTAGGATGAAGTCGGACTGCAGCAGGTGAGCACGATTGCTAATGGGGGAGGAGCGGACCCACGAGAAACATTCTAAAGGCAGCAGGAAGAACTATGATGGTGCTACACGAGTCCGGTGTTGGGCGCTGAGGAAGGGAGTGCCCGAAATGCATTCGCCGCCACTGGAGTATGAGACCTGAACAATAAAGTCCCTCCAACCTTTCCCCCGGGTTCCTGCTCTTTTCTTCTGGAGGGAGACATTCGACATATATATATATATATATATATATATATATATATATATATATATATATATATATATATATATATATATATATATATATATATATATATATATATATATATATATATATATATATGATTTCTGCAGGGGAAGAAACAGTATTAGTGCATTTAAAGATCCCTCTGGAATTTTGTAGATCCCCTAGCTGTTGTAGTCTGCTCTGTGGGGTCCTCCTCTGTGATCATGGGTGCTTCCTCCCACCCTCGTCCCTGGGGCATTTCTCTTAGCCTACTGGAGAACTCTTTCACCTGTGCCCATGAGGGCAGTGTTCAATAACTGCAGAACATGTGGTGCACCTGGACCAGAACCGACAGGCCGGTTCAACTGACTTGCACCATGTCTCTACCATTGGATAGGTTTCCAGCCAAGATTCCGGACACTTCAGGAGCAACGCCTCTGTTGGATAAACTAGACCTTATCCTGCAGGAAATAAGGGAGTTGCGCAAAGTAATGGAGCAGTGCTGGGTGTACCGATGTGAGCCTGTTCAAAGACGACCATCGCAAGTGGTTGGACCGGTTCGAAGAAAATGAAGTGGCACTCATGTTGTCACCCACAGGGTCATGAACACCTTACTGCACAAGTGACCCAATTGCAGCATCAAGTGGATCATCTATAGGACCGGGCGGAGGATGCGGATGGTAGGGCCTGCCACAATAATGTTCGTATCATTGGATTTAAGGAGCTGACAAGAGTGACCCACTTCATGGAGGAGTGGCTTTGGACTGCAGTGGCTCCTACAGGGCTCTCTGACATGTTGGGGGTTGAGTGGGCCCACAGGGTCCCTACTAGGAGGCCAATACCTGGTGCTCCTCCAAGGCCAAACGTGGTAAAGATCCTTAATTACCCAGATCATGATACCCTCATGCAGGTGACCTGGGACTGTGCATCCATCCTGGTGGACAATGTGAGGATCTCTCTCTTCCCAGATTATACAATAGCTGTCAGACAGGCCTGTCAGACAGGCCTCCTTCCAAGAAGTATCTTCAAAATGCGGGCATCACCTATGACCTCCTCTTCCCAGACAAGCTCAAAGTGATACAAAATCAACAGATGCACTTCTTCGATACCCCAGAACAGGTCCGGGACTGGCTGGACCAACACTTCCCTGATTCCCACAGGCAAGAACAACAAGATAAGACACTGTCGAAAGCAAGACGCAGGGTAAAGAAGAAGGAATAGAGTGCATTTACTGCTTGTGGGGTTGGCGGTAGCCTGGGACCCCCCTCCCAGCAACAGGTGCTGGAGGGACGGCTGGCAGCTTTGAGGTCGGCAACTTCTCTGCAGACACCGCATCATCTCATCAGCTCAAATTCATCCCAGAGTGGTGCCTCCAACTCCGATACGGGGGCAAGTGTGGCGCTGTTCTTGGTAGTCACCCTCACAAACTGCAGATGATCTATAAATTAGATCCAGTAACAGTCACCATATGTTGCTTTGAGCATTCACTACTGCCCTCCATAAAGCTTATGCTCCTCTATGTTGTGCATACGTCCTGGTTTTCATATGACCTATTGTTCCTATGGAAGGTGGCTGATGTAGGAGAGTAGGATCTGCTTCCTATGGTTACCCACACTTCTTGCTGTGTTTCACTGGCTTTTCGACTTTAGTCTGGCTGTGGCACTGCTAATTAGGACCACAACCTAGCTGTTTTCTCTCTAAATTGATTGCATGTACTTTAGGTACATACTAGCAGGGCTGGACTGGAAACCACAACCGGCCCTGGCAAAGTGCTCGGCTGCCCCCTCCCCACTCATGGGGGATGTTGGAGGTGCCCCCGAGCTCTTTGCCGGGGCCGGTTTTCGGCCCATTTTTGGTACAGGGACGATTTTGCAGCCGTGCGGCACACCGGGAAATTGCCCAGTGCCCGCTATGGCCAGTCTGGCCCTGCATACCAGATTGGTTACTGGGTCACCCTTATGAGTCCCTTGTATATGGTACCTTAGGTACCAAGGGCATAAGTACCCCAGAGGCCTACCAGGGGCTGAAGCATGTATTATGCCACCCCTGGGAAGCCTTCCAAAATGGCACCACAGCTCTGCATTTGCAGCCTGGCAAAGGTGGTGTAAGCACCACTTACTGGGATATAGTATACCTATATCCACCATTTAAAACAGACACATATTAACCTATAAGTCACTCCTATGGCAGGCCTTGACAATCCTGAAGGCAGAGTGCTTGGTTTTGTGTGAGAGGGTGCCCTAGCATGAGCTGAGCCCCTCAGCAGCTTTCGGAATCCCTTCTTTATAGCTGTTCTGTGATATGGCCATACCATATACTCGTAAGTGCATTATAATCCTCGCGGTTAATGCTAACTTTGGTTTGGCTTTATCAAAACATGTCGTGTTTGTTGTCAACACTCTGGAATACTACCCCTCCCACCAGTTCTGGCAGGGGGGGGGTAGCATTCCACCCTTCTAGAGGGTGAAGACATGTACACACTGGTATACCATATAGAAGTTTAAAAGAGCCTCAGCATCACAAAATGGATGCTGCTGCCACAGTCACGAGTTTGACCTCCTGCTGCTGGACAAGATTCCGGCTGGGGAGGCATGGACAATAGGTTTCCGGTCCAGGGAGGTGCCAGCACCTCCCCAGACAGACTTTAGTGTGTTGGGGCATGGTGGGTTGCATTCAGTGAATGCTTTGAGACACTGCCTGGGGCACACAAGGTGCTCCATGCATTTCCTAGATCAAACCGGTTGCTGGGGCACTCAGCCCCAGCTATGGCATGAAATTGGACAAAGGGGAAGGGGTGTAACCACCCCCACCCCAGGTCCTCCCATAGGTGGGACCTTAGAGTTAGTCCAACCCCTAAACTTAGTGTAAGTAGAGGAACCCAGTTACTAGGACTTTATATTACCCTGGATGGAACTCTCTAGACAAAATCTTGGACCTTCGACATTCCATATCGACGGAAGATGGAAGAAATCTCCCTTGGGGTCAAGGAGTTAACTCCCTGTTCAAACAGGCATCAAAGGAGCATCGTGCCGGTCTGCATTTCCAAGGCTTCCGCTGGATCCGGAAGAATCAGTGACACAGAACATGGACTTCCATACATCTCTGAGGCCGACACCAGATCCCAGCAAAGCTGAGACCCGCAGCCGACACGAGAGACGTAGAACCGGAACTCCTGTACATCCTGCAATTTTGCAACTGCATCTACTTCCTGAAGTTTCCCGAAGTTGTGCATTGGGCTATTTATTGCCCTTGCCCCGAGCACCTTTTGCACAGAAGCTGAGAGGCCTACACTCCGCTTTCTTCGCCGTAGCTTGAGGCTCCTTCGCTATCCCTAGTACATTGGCTAGTGGGTCCCCACGAAGGACAATCCTTTGTTTCTTGAGCTTTCCTGGTTGCTCCAGACGTACTTTGACTCTCCTCCAAAGGGTGAGTCCCTCAGACCTTGCTGAAGCCAATCTTGTCATCTTGTGTGGGTTGCTGTTGCCAAGGCTTGTTGGGTGCAATCCGGATACCAAAGCTGCAGCACTCGACATACAACATGGGACAGTTCGAATCCAGCTCGTGGTCATCGTCGACACCTCCTGGACCTCGTGGCTGAAGAGTCAAGCTTCACCCACTTCACCTTAAAGCACCCAACATTGCCTGGCATCTTCTTGTCGCCATCCTGGTCACTGGCTAGTGATCCAGACTCTGTCCCCTCCGTTTTCTGGTTCTTCTGATCTCGGATCCACCCTTGGATCCATCCGGACACTTTGCTCCTGGTCGCCTGCAGCACTTCTTTGCAGCTATCCGTAGGAATCGATGACGAAACCTGACACGAAAAGAAACCTATGCACCCGGCTTCCCTGGGTGAGGTAACACGAGTACTTCGATGCTCTCGTGGGTCTTGACTCTCGAAGTGTCCAGTACTAAAGTGGTACCCTCGCATTCCACTCCTAAGTGTCCTAAATCTTTAACTTTGAAACTTAAACTTTCTCCATGGAAGTCAAGCGTGATTCGTGGCTGTGTTTAGACTCTGCACGTGTCCCCCGTGGGTCTCCTGCGTCCCTACCTTGGGTGGTTCCTGGTTGCCCCAGCGGTTCTACAGGCCCCAGGTTTCACTTCTATCCCTCACGTGGTTCTTATACGACTATTTTAGTATATGGTTTGTGAGGCCCCTAGGGCAAAACGTATTCTGTGCTATTTACTGTGTGCTAATTAAAGTTCTTGTATTGTACTTTGACCTCAAGCCTCTTAAAGAGACTAGAGGGGTTGGGTTTAGAATAAATACATATATTTTATATATATATACCTTGTGTGGTGTACTTTCATTTGATCATTCAAGTGATTATAGACTGGTAAAACAGCATGCTTTACATTCCTTTAAGACTTAGCCTGAAGGCTGCTCTCCACAACTACCACTAGGATAGCTTTCTATAAAGGTTGTCTTAAACCTACCATCAATAAGAGTCATTTGGACTGGTGCAAGGTGCCCACTAGAATAGTGGACATCATATGCCAGGCCAACGTCTCACAGCTGAGTGCAGCCTACTACTCCTGCTGCACAGCCCCTACTGCTGTGCAGTGTTAGGCAGCCTTCGATGGCACTGAAATGTTCTATCATTGTCAGGTGTGGGTTCTGGACCTTGTGGCCGGGTAGGCCTTAATTTCTCCCTGGACGGTTCTGTGCTAAAAAACAGTTCTCACAAGTTTGGCTCCTTGTACCCCTAAAGCAGGTGCACCTGATTCTTAATGTTTGCATTATCTTTTTACCAGAGGTTTGGTTGAACGACCTACAATCGCTGGAACGAGTATTAGTAGATTGTTTTTCTAAGATGTTTGATTTTGTCACCACCATCATTGAGGAGGGGGGACTGAGTGTGGGAGTGCCACGCCTGTGGATGAGTTTAGTGTCGCAGTTATAAATATTAAATCAGTGTCTAAACATTATAACTTGGTAACCTGGAATGTATGGGGCATGGGATCTGTACAAAGAAAGACATAGGATATTGGCCCAACTACACCAACGCCAAGCCCACATTACCTTTCTACAAGAAACACACCTGGTTACATCAGAGGCCTCCAAACTAAATAAACGTTGGCAAAGCCAACTATTTCATACCTCTTACTCTACCTACTCCCGGGGGTCTGCAATCTGAGTATGTTATAAGGTGCCATTCAGACCTCATGACTCAAGAGTAGACATGCAGGGCCACAACGTATTAGTGAGAGGCACTTAGACGGGGACATGATAGTCCTGGGAAACATATATGCTCCCAATACAGAACGAGACACCTTGTATACACACGTGTCTGCAGTATTGGTGGATTGGGAACCATACCCTTGGATGCTGGAAGGGGACTTCAATGCAGTTTCACATATAACACTTGATAGATCACACCCACCTTTGCACCCCTGCACTGCACTGGTCCATCAGCCAGAATGATGAAACAATGGGTGGATCGCTGGGAATTGACTAATGTGTTGCAGGCTCAGGTTGAAGGTATGAGAGAATGCTCTTTTTACTCACGCTCACATATTCTGCTTAAATGTTTGGATTGCTTTCTGTGCCCAGAGCACCTCCAAATCTGCAGTATCCATGCCACCTACTTAGGCAATACCATTTCAGACACAATTCTCTGGAGACTTCGCTGGCATGGAGCCGGGTACCCACTTTGATTCCTTCTTGGCATCTTCAGCCTGTTTTATTAGAAGACACAGTTCTATGAAACCCTATTGACTGCCATAGATACGTATTTTGCAACTAATACTGGCACTGCTTCCTCACCCATCATAGAATGATAAGTATGTAAAGTACTGATCATAATAACTGCTATTAATTTTGGGGTGGGTGCCAGAAAGGTGATTCTTCATGAGCTCCGTGAGGTGGAGGACTCATTGGGCCCCTTTGAGAGCGCTGTGTCCCAAAATATAAACGCTGCACCTCACTTACAAGAAGCCAGGGTGCAATATGCAGAGCTGTAAGAATGACTCCAGGTGTTGGACTTTTGCTAATACACACAGAGGGTGCATTCAGAGGCAGACCGATCGGGTACGCTATTGGCTCGTAAGATACGTCCAGACCTCTCCCTCACAACCATTCTAGCATTAAATACTCCAACGGGTGCAGTGGTCACACAATTCGAGATTAATACAGTGTGTCGGGACTGTTATACAGAATTATATTCTGCACACCCCAATCCCGGCCCATCAGAGCTCTTGGAGTTACTACATATAGCACGCCTAACTACAGTGCAGGTAGCAGATAGAGAAGACCTTGCTGCACCTATTAAAGTGAATGAAATGAAAGGGGCCCTGAAAGAATTGGCAGGAAACTAAGGGTGGGTTGCTAACTCCGCTCCGCCAGTGGAGTTTGCGGAGTTTTAGAACTCCACTCTCCATTTGGAGTGTGAAGTTTTCAAAAACTCGGCACTCGCAGCAGAGCGAAGTTTACCGGTGCACAGACCAGTACATACCTCCCAAATGGTGGCTATCCATGGGGGCGCTGTCCGGCCGCCAATCTCTCTTACCCGCTACTGCCTTATAGCTGGCTGCTGCACACTCTGCTGAATGGGGAGAAGCCTGAGCCTCTGCTGCTCTGGCTCAGATTCAATGCGGTAGCCAGCTTAGTACAGCAGCTAACCTAATCCCCAACTCCAAGAACAGCAAGAACTGCAGTGCGCATGTCGTACTGCGCGAAGGCATGCCTGTCCCGATTAAATCCCATGATAGGGTCAGGCATGCCACTGCTCCCTCGGCCAGGGTTAAAACTGGTCCTCATATTTCCTAATCCTACCCAGTTAGACTATGAACTAGACACGGTTGTCCCCTTTTCCCGCTCCTCCTAATCCTCGCTGTTGAACCCATAGTACAAATATTTAGACAGGAAGCAGGATATAGGAGGATTCCAGTGGGCACCACACTCCATACCATCTTGTTATATGCCACCAACATGATCTTGTATTTCAAAGACATCCAAGAAGAGCAGCTAGAGTCGGCCCAATTGCTTTCTACATTTGGGAACCTTTCTGGCCTCCATATTAACGCTGACAAATCTAGTGCATACTTCCTTGCTGTCATGAATGCTGAACCCAACCTAGGTTTTGGTGAATTTTTGATTCCAGTAGCCCCTTCTACTTTCTTTTACCTTGGGATTCAAATATACAAAGATAGCCCTGACATATTAGAAGACAATCTCTCACGAGCAATTGCAGCGCTCAAATCACAGGTGGCCTTTTGGACATCATTGCCCCTATCCGTTGCAGGGCAGCTGGCACTGGCTTAAAATGGCCATGTAGTTTATAACACTTTGTGAACTTATTTAATAGGGGCCGGGGTCGTCCTAGAGCCAGCTTAGAAAAGCTCCAACGTGCAACGAATAAAGGAGTGCTAGGAGGTTCTTATTTTAGGACATAGTATATAGTTGGGCAACATCAATAGTTATCATACTGACTTGCTAGCAATAACCTATCAGAAATAGATCTTACTGTAGCTCAATTAGAATGCACCCAGCTTCATCCCTTGTTATGCTCGGGTGCTCCATCGCTGCCCATCCATAGACTACTATTACTTATTGCGATGTCGTAGTGTGAGATGACACTGCGTTATTCCTTGATTTGGGTGTCTTATGCCCCTAACATTCCTCTACTTGGCCTCAACACTGCCTTAAGTACATTAACAAGTAGGAGATTCATACCTTGGGAACGTGAAGGGGTCACCACAGTGGGGGACCTGTTCCCTCAAAGCACTCTCATGTAGATTTTGCACACACACAACCTCCCAGACACCCTTTTCTTAACACATGGCAGTCTCCTGCATTACATACGTAGACACTGAGCAGCGGATGGTCATGAGCCACAGACATATGAATTATTGAGAGCATTGCACACATTGCGACATGGTCGGCATTTGATGCACTGGCTTTATAGAGGGCTCGGCATCCATCTCTTGACATCACTTGCAATCCTAAGAAAGAAGTGGGAGTCAGACCTAGGCAGGGTACTCACTAACAAGGAATGGATGAGGCTGCTGGAGTATCCCAAGAAGGTGTCTCACAATTCAAGATTTAAAATCGTTCAATATGCCAATCTACACTGGCATACTTCATGTTTTTTTTAAATTCATCAGATATACCCAGCAGCGAGGAGGAGCTACGTCAGCAAGCAAGATGGCTGCTTAGGCTCCCGGCTCCGCCGACCTCCGTAACCCACCACGATATCCTGTACATCATCCTGACTTTACGCCTAATCTCTGTGTGCATGAACTGTTCCGCATTCCGATGGTCAAATCTACTCCAGCCGTGAAGCCGGGGCCTGGAATACTTTCACAGCCGGGCTGTAGTGCAACAACATCGGCCAGGGAATCGGGCTGGGTCCGGTTGACCGGAGCGGAGGCTTTAATTCAGCCCGAAATTAGCAGCGATTGTTTTCATTGCTCAGCATCGACCGAGGGGTGAGTCAGCTTGCTGCCGGCTGTGGGTGGGGGCCCCCGTCCCGTGGACCCGGTTTGCACCCGCCGGGGTTCGGTGGTTCGGGGACTCTGGCCTGCGGCCTTAACTGGGTTGACCGTGGCTGCGAACAAAGACTGGTCACCCTTCGCATTTGCACGTTCGTGGTCCTGTCTGTCCCCCCCGAGGATGCCAGATTCACCCGGGGAGGTGATTGTGACTGATATCAGGCATGAGAATATGGATCGAACGGTGCATGAGCCATCGCTGAGGTCAATACTGGCAGAACTTTGGGCATTTCGCTCACATGTGGATACTCTGTTGAGCAACTTGGACACGCGCCTATCTGAGATGCTCCTGGTGGAACCGGGCCCAGCCTTATTGTTGGAACAGGAATCTACAGCCATTCATACCACGGCCATTTTGACTCTGTGCGAGAACCCCGTGAGGTACCAAGTATTGGAACCGTCGGATGGTGCCCTGGGAGCCTGGGAGACGGTGTTCCCGAGGATGTCATGGTATTGCACAACCTTCCATTACCACCAGCTTTGGAGATAACGTCAGGCGTTCCCCTCCCGGAGACTTTTGTTTGTGACTTTCCATTCATTTTGTGGTCCTTTTCTCCTTTCCTGGTGACGCTACGACTCCTGTGCAAGACACATTGGGACTGTTCAACTAGGAGGGAGAGTTCGTCTGCGTCTACAGTTCCTGTGGACTCACTGCCTGCCGGTAGCCATGGGCTGCTTTCTGATGACTCGCTTCTTCTTTATTGCTTCTTTGTGTGCCTTTGGGTCTCGCTGGGAAGGGTTCGTGTTCTTGTTCGGAAAGGCCAAGGTTAAGATCGACTGGGTCGACTGGGTCATAAGTGTTGGACCTGCAACTGTTTGCTCTAAGAGGCTGGGCTGTGTCTCGCGGTACCCTCTAAATTCTTCTACATTGTTGTCTTTAACTTGTCTTTTAGTGATAGGGGGTGGCTTTTTCTGGCGGGGGTCTAAAGGGGCTGGGAGCCCACATCGATATGCCCTCCTCCGTTCTTTCTCCTACCTTTGGGGTTTTAGTTCTTAGGGGCGACAGGCACACTGCTAGTGGGGTCAGGCTGTAGCCATTTGCAGGGGTGCAGGGTGCGGGGCTGGAGTTTTTTTTTTATTTTGCCTTCTTTATTTTTTATGGCCTTCCTTTCTCTTTCTCAAAGGATCAGAATAGCTACGAATCATTTGGATTCTTATCGTGTGCTTGTATTTCGTGCTTACGCTCTAATGATATCCTGATTCCTGGGCGGGCAGGCTCCGAGTACCGGGCAACATGGAATGTATATTGTGTGTTCTTTTGTACCGATCTATATGCTCTGGCGCCAATTCTCCATTATAGTAGTTATTACATGCATATCCTGTTTGCCCTGTCCCCCACATTCTGTTTGATTGTGTGGCACCTGATCCTCTCTTATAAAATAGAAAATGAAACCTCTATCTCATCCTGGAACCCAGTTGTGCATTCTAATACAAGTTTTATCCTGTATCGCTGCCGGGCCTCTAGGTTGTCGGCTGATGAGCTGTGTCATACTGTGATATCGGAAATTTTAATTTGTCTAGCAGCCGGCCCTCGCGGTTGTAGGCCCATACTTTTATTTTTTAATGAGTGCTACAATAAAGGTTTTTCCCAAAAAAAGATATACCCAGCAGCGTGCCGGGTGGAGGGGGCAGACTTACTCCACATGTTGTGGGCTTGCTTACAACTATCAGTACTGGTCGGATGTGGCAAAGGCACTTGAAGAGGCTATGGGTCAGACTCAATGGAACAGTGTGGAATGCAGCATACTGGGGTTACCTGCGGGGTCTACTGTTTCCAAGGTGGGGGCAAAATTTGCAAACCTGGCACTATTCCTGGCTAAGCGCCTTCTCACCAGGCAATGGAAGTCTTCAAAGGTTGACAGACTTAGAAGAACACCTATACCAGCGGGGCCTGGCCCAAAGTGTAGCCCTTAGGCAGGAAGAACTTTGGGGACTACACAAGTCTCCAATCTCGCTGGAGTGGGACGTATTACTGGAGAGCTTTTAAGCACAGACTTTTGACCGGGGGTGGGGGTAGCGGTATCCCAATGAGCAGTTACTGAATGGTTTGGGACTGATCATACCCTAGTATTTGTAAGTTTTAAGGGGCCCGCTATCGCCCACGTCCACCAGGTTTATACTTATATTGCACTACACCCACTAGGATGTTCTGTTCCCCCATTATCCTGCCCTTTTTCTTTTCTTGTTGGCATATGTGACAAAGTTTGGGTTGGAATCCGGGTGGGTAGGGTTTTACACTCAAATAATTGATCCTATGTCCATGGTTATGACAAATCAATCTCTGCTCTGGCACACCCAGAGAGGAAGCCTAATACAATTACTATGATAATGTGTTGCAGCTTGCAAACTATTATATATGCTTCCAAGATGAACACCTTTCTCATGTATTACTGTATGCTTCAATAAAAAAATGCAATAAAGCTAGTGTTAAAAGAATGCATTTATAGATATAACGAGCTACTTCTCACATAACCTGACGGTCAGTTCAGTTAAAAAAACTTTAGTCGGGATAAATATTGCCATTTAAGATTAAAAATCGATGCTTAAAACCAGTAAACAATCAAATTAATAAATAGGTATACCATACAAAAGCAGCAATGTGATAAAAAAAACTAAAGGCGAAACATTACTAATAGTTGATATCATAGCACCATAGAGGTTAAAATAAGTTGATCAGAAATCGATGGCCAATCAGTTCGTACTTGCAATTCCTTTATAACTCAAGTCATCCCCCCAAAAAAAATTAGTCCATTAATGCTCATTCAGGGGATAGAAGCGTCAATATTACATTAACAAGCATTAGAAATGCAATCGGGCTCGGATTTATTTGAGTTTGAGCTAATGGCATTGTGCATGTGGTGTGTAGTGGAATTATGTGGGTTGGATTGTAATTTTAGCAATGGTGGCATGCTGTGCTTTAGATGAATATGTTTAAAAGTAAAGTGTACCATACTGCGATTGCTACAATAGTTTATTGTGGATGTGTTAACAATTGATGCGTGCACTGATGGCTGGTGGTGTGTGTGCTTGGTGGAAGAGTGCACTGGCGCCTGGAGGTGTGTGTGCCTGGTGGAAGGGTGCACTGATGGCTGGTGGGTGTGCTTGGTAAAAGCGTGCACAGATGGCTGATGGTGTGTGTGTTTGGTGAAAGCGTGCACTGACGGTTGCTGGTGAGTGCGCCTTGTAAAAGCATGCACTGACGGCTGCCTGGTGTTGTACGCCTGATGGTGTTTGTGCTTGGTGAAAGAGTGCATTGATGGCTGGTGGTGTTTGGCCCTGGTGAAAGCGTGCACTGACGGCTGGTGTTGTGTTGTTGTGTGTGTGGTTGTGTTTGTAGTGGTGAGTCTGTGGGGGTGAGTCTGTGGGGGTGAGTCTGTGGGGGTGAGTGTGTGGTAGTGAGTGTGTTGTGGTGAGTGGTGATGAGTGTGTGGTGGTGAGAGAGTGGTGTGTGTATGGTGTGTGTGTGTGGTATGTGTGTGTCGTGTATGTGTGTGTGGTGTGTATATGGTGTGTGTGTGGTGTGTGTGTGTGTGTGGTATGTGTGTGTGGTGTATGTGTGTGTATGGTGTGTGTGTGGTCTTATGTGTGTGGTGTTATGTATGTGTGTGGTGGACTTAGTTTGAGTGTTTGTTTCCTGCACACTCACACACTGCCCCTACACATTCACACACTGCTCACACTGCACACTCACACTGTTCACCCTGCATAGTCACACACTGTTCATCCTGCACACTCATCTTGCACACTCACACAATGTGCACCCTGCACACTTACACACTGTTCACGCTGCACACTCACACACTGCAGTCACTGTCACTCTGCAGTCACTGTTACTCTACAGTCACACTCACTCTGCAATCACTGTCACTCTGCACTCACTGCCACTCTGCAATCAGTGTCACTCTGCAATCAGTGTCACGCTGCTGTCACTCTGCACTCTACTGTCACTCTGCACTCACTGTCACTCTGCACTCACTGTCACTCTGCAATCACTGTCACTCTGCTGTCACCCTGCACTCTGCTGTCACTCTGCACTCTGCTGTCACTCTGCACTCTACTGTCACTCTGCACTCTACTGTCACTCTGCAATCACTGTCACTCTTCTGACACTCTGCACTCTGCTGTCACTCTGCACTCACTGTCACTCTGCAGTCACTGTCACTCTGTAATCACTGTCACTCTGTAATCACTGTCACTCTGCACTCACTGTCACTCTGCACTCACTGTCGCTCTGCAATCACTGTCACTCTGCAATCACTGTCACTCTGCAATCACTGTCACTCTGCAATCACTGTCACTCGGCACTCACTGTCACTCGGCACTCACTGTCACTCTGCACTCAGCAGTAGCAGACCCCCCTCCCCTAGCGCCTTGAGACCCTCAGGGTGAGTAGTGCGCTATATAAATGCTGTGATTGACTGTCACTCGTTACTCACTGTCACTCTGCACTCACTGTCACTCTACACTCACTGTCACTCTGCACTCACTGTCACTCACTGTCACTCTGCACTCACTGTCACTGTGCAATCAGTGTCACTCTGCAAACAGTGTCACTCTGCTGTCACTCTGCACTCTGCTGTCACTCTGCACTCACTCTGCACTCTGCACTCACTCTGCACTCTGCACTCACTCTGCACTCTGCTGTCACTCTGCACTCTGCTGTCACTCTGCACTCTACTGTCACTCTGCACTCTACTGTCACTCTGCACTCTACTGTCACTCTGCAATCACTGTCACTCTGCAATCACTGTCACTCTGCACTCACTGCCACTCTGCTCTCACTGCCACTCTGCACTCACTGCCACTCTGCACTCACTGTCACTCTGATCTCACTGTCACTCTACACTCACTGTCACTCTACACTCACTGTCACTCTACACTCACTGTCACTCTGCACTCACTCTGCACTCACTGTCACTCGGCACTCACTGTCACTCTGCACTCACTGTCACTATGCACTCACTGTCACTCTACACTCACTGTCACTCACTGTCACTCTGCACTCACTGTCACTCACTGTCACTCTGCACTCACTGTCACTCTGCACTCACTGTCACTCTGTACTCTGCTGTCACTCTGCACTCACTCTGCACTCTGCTGACACTCTGCACTCTACTGTCACTCTGCACTCACTGTCACTCTGCACTCACTGTCACTCTGCACTCACTGTCACTCTACACTCACTGTCACTCTGCACTCACTCTGCACTCACTGTCACTCGGCACTCACTGACACTCTGCACTCACTGTCACTGCACTCACTGTCACTCTGCACTCACTGTCACTCTACACTCACTGTCACTCACTGTCACTCTGCACTCTCTGTCACTCTGCACTCACTGTTACTCTGCACTCACTGTCACTCACTGTCACTCTGCACTCACTGTCACTCTACACTCACTGTCACTCTACACTCACTGTCACTCTACACTCACTGTCACTCTACACTCACTGTCACTCTGCACTCACTGTCACTCTGGAATCACTGTCACTCTGGAATCACTGTCACTCTGCAATCACTGTCACTCTGCAATCACTGTCACTCTGCACTCACTGTCACTCTGCAATCAGTGTCACTCTGCAATCTGTGTCACTCTGCTGTCACTCTGCACTCTGCTGTCACTCTGCACTCACTCTGTACTCACTCTGCACTCTGCTGTCACTATGCACTCTACTGTCACTCTGCACTCACTGCCACTGTGCACTCACTGTCACTCTGCACTTACTGTCACTCTGCACTCACTGTCACTGCACTCACTGTCACTCTGCACTCACTGTCACTCTACACTCACTGTCACTCTACATTCACTGTCACTCTGCGCTCACTCTGCACTCACTGTCACTCGGCACTCACTGTCACTCTGCACTCAGCAGTAGCGGACCCCCCTCCCCTAGCGCCTTGATACCCTCTGGGTGAGTAGTGCGCTATATAAATGCTGTGATTGACTGTCACTCGGCACTCACTGTCACTCTGCACTCACTGTCACCCTGCACTCACTGTCACTCTGCACTCACTGTCACTCACTGTCACTCTGCACTCACTGTCACTCTGCACTCAATGTCACTCTGCACTCAATGTCACTCTGCACTCACTGTCACTCTACACTCACTGTCACTCTACACTCACTGTCACTCACACGGACATTTACAAACGCCTCAGCCTGACCGTGCCAAGACACCACCATGTACACGCTTTCACCACACCATGTACACGCTTTCACCACACCAACGTCCAGATAAGCACTCGCCTTGTTTAATTGAGATCCATTATGTGTGGGTGTTCTGGACACATGGCATGATCTGGGCGTCCTGGACCTATGTTGGACACTGCTGCATAGTTCGACCATACCTGGTGTCTGGAAGATCCCTGTTTGTTCAGGTGCTGGTGACTGCACCTGTAGAGCCACCATTACTGCTGAAACAGAGGTACGTTTGGAGAAGTTCTGGCAGTCTGCACTTTGTTATGTTAATGTTATGTTAAAATGGATTTGTAGAACGCTCAGCTACTCAACAGAGTGTCTGGGACTGCCATTTGTTTTAGGGCATTTGAATATTAAAAGTGGGATCTTCAAAATTAAAACATGTTAGCTTCCCTGTAAGGTTCATTGGGGTCCTGGAGAGGAAGCAGCAAAGTTACAAACTTCGCCAAAGAAAGACAGCTTTCATTTCAAGGTTCCCCACTTTACCAAATTGTGTCAAATCCACCAAAACGCTTCCGGTGGCTCCTTCTCCCTGCCTGCCACAATCATGGGAGCGCTTAGGTTGTCAGTGCGCTGTAGGAGAAAATGTATTCATTTACATTAACCTGGACCACTGAAATTATGCGGCAGAGGAGGACGCAATTAGCAGGCAGGGTTGAGTAAATTATGCTGCAATCAAATCAAATTGCACGATGTAATCTAATACTCTTTGTAGTGGCATGGTTGTGTCAATGCGCAATTGTTGTGTTCTACCCAAAGTACGTGTTGCTATTAAAGAGAAATACATATCAGATCAGCGCTTCAAAGGAAATAAGGCGAACACCATGTCCTTCTAATCGGGAACACTTCCTTGCAAACACACACATTTTTCCGAGCACTGATAAATCACATAAAAGTTCAATACAATAGACGTCCACAATATGCAGTATTTTACTGCTCTTTTTATTCAGTCTTTCGCGGACGCAAACATGGAAATAGCCATTCACAGAAGTAGCCAACACGTTTCGTCGTGATATTCAACACGGACTTCCTCATGGCTACAAACCGAAAACAAATGCCACATATCACAAATCCGGCTCATACTCATGTAAAAAAAAACAATTAATAATACCCAAGTGAGAATAATAAATTCTCCACCCAATTAAAAGAAAGGTGCAAGAATCAACATATTCAAATGAGCTTTGCACCCCACATATTGCAGTGAAATCGGAGTGCATTTAGACAACATCATGCTAGCAAGCCACTGTGTAACGTGAGGCACACTAAATAAGGAAAGGACGGGTTAAAAATATAGACAATCAATAGGGCATCTGATTCCTGTCAACATGCTCATGTCAAGTGTGTGACACGCCTGAGTGAAAACATCCCCCTCTCTGGATCCCGCGCGCAGACTACCCATGCTAATACAAAGTGATTCCGTGCAGTTACAGGCAAGCACAATCATTATGTAACTCATTCGGTAATCTGTATTTAAATACTGCCTCTTTTTCAGCCCCAAAGACGCTGCAGACGAACGAGCGCCCGATACATGCAATGCAGAATGGTGAACGCGCTCCCACCATCTGGATTGCATTAGAAGGGCACCCTGACAGCTCCTAATTAAATTTAATGGACTGCCGTGCGCGAAACCGCACAGAAAATGCAGGAACTGCCAAACGAAAATAACACATGGCCTATTTAGATAAGGCTACTAGAAAGAAGGCACCGCAAGGACCAATTACCATGCAGATGGTAAAATAATGTACTAAAAAAGCTCGCGCACTGAGGAATTTTCCCAGCACGAGCCAGAAACCCCTTAACAATACGGCTCGCAGCTCCTCCCCACTTCTCACGGAGTGGTGACGTCGCCGAGTCCGTAAAAAAACGAACTCACCATTGAATTTCTGCATCTTACATCTGTTTTATAAAATGGGCAATCACCAAAACAAACATCAAGACTATTTAGGAGTGGAAGATAAAACAACGTTTCCCTGTGCTTCCTGACTCTCCTGGATGTTAACATCGGTTTGATAAAAAGCCTTAAAAAAGGGAGTATAACATTTACAGGAGAACATACATTGCATCATCGTCTGCTCATCCTGGTCATCACAAGGGCAGGATCGCACTAAACCTGACAATCAATCAGGGAACAATTCTAAATATTTGAAAAAAACATTTGCATATTAATAGTTTAATGTATTCTTATATATTGTGTTTGTTCTGTTAAATTTTTGTTGTAATTAATATCATTTACTTTAGTCATTTTGTTTTATTTTGGATCGTATCATTTTCTTTTTCTTTTTATTTATTTACGTGAAGTGGACATGGCCCATGGGCATTGAGAGCTTTACAATAAAAGTTCCATTTACTAGATTCAGTGTGTGTGGGACACTGAATCATACATACAAAGTAAAATTGACACCAAAAAAGTGTATGTAAGTAAACAGTATACAGAGGCTTGAAAATAGGGAATTGTACATGGGAATTGACATAGTCAAAGCAGGTAATTAAAAGTCATAGTAAGCAAGATTACTTCAGAAGTGAAAATTTGCTTTAGGCACTTGAGGGAAATGCGAAGGATAGTGGGAATGAATCAGGATAGAGTAGAAAATAACACTTATTGGAGATGTATGAGTGCTAAAGGAAGCAGTGTCAAAGTCGAGATGAGAAATAAAAAGTGAAAACCATAAAAGAGAGTTAGGAGTATACACATTTTTGAGACTAGGGTGGCATATTCTCAAGAAATAGTGATAACCATTGCAAAATTAGCTTATTGTAACTGTGCATATCGCAGTCTATTGCAAGAAAATAACACTGTCTTAATGTCCAATTCCCAACCCAGCGGCACCATGCGATAGTAGCATGATAACGCGCCAAATGACTGCGCAAAATTCAACTCAACCAACAAAAAATGCGAAACACAGACTCCCAAAAAGTTGTGATGCCCCAAAGCGCGATACCAAAATCATCGAATGCCAGCAACAGCCCTGCAATACCCACGCGTCATGCGGGAAAACTCACTATAAAAGCCAAAACAAAAAAACTCGCCAAATCCAATTCAAACTGCGTAGCACCATGGATGAACCCGGACCGAGTGCAGAGGACAAGCCGAACCCCACAAGCCCCACGGAGGACCAGCATGGAACCCCCTGTTCGGGGAAGGGCAAGGAGATGTGGAAGAGGAAGACGGGGTTCAGTCCGCAGCAAGACCAGATCATCGTCACGGAGGTGATAAGACACTACCAACAATTGTTCGTCACCTCCACTGTGGCACTTGCAACACAAACGGATATATGGCAGACCGTCTTCACCAACGTCAATGCAGGCGAAGTGGCGAGGAGGTCAATGGAGGAGGTCAAGAGGCGCTGGTATGATGTGCAAAGGCAAACCAAACAAACTCATCGCCAACAGGAAGGCTGCAAATGCGACTGGAGGTGGGAGTCCTGCGCCACTGGATGAGCTGGAGGAAATGGTGGCCACAGTCACCAGTGTGGAGATGGTGGCAGGTGTCGGGGGCCTGGACACAGCACGATATGACCTGACCCACCACCCAACAGGGTGAGTGACGACCAGGGACTGGGGGACGGGGAAGATGGGCACAATGGCACACATACACAATCATGTGTAGCACACAGCACACGCACAATGACAGTGGAACTTGTCACACTGCAGCACACATACAAACACCAAGAAGGCTCCCGTCTACCATGTGAACATATGGGCCCCCTCCGAATAATAATCAATGACACTACCAATCCAAGCACATGTGATGAATCCAGAAAAGCAGCGGCTGTGTAAGCCACACTGACTAAGCAAGTGACACTGCATGACTGATAGCATGGCAGCAGCCTAAATAAATGACATGGTGCACAAATCGATAACGTGGGGGCCCAGTGTGGATGATATCCATAAAGGAGCAGGTCACACTCTGACACATCCACGTGCACCTACAATCCATGCCGTCCAATACACACAGCAGACAAACAATGCACAAGGCCACAAACTCTGTCCAAAAGCACAAATGACCCAAGTCCCAAATATCCCAGCCCTCGAAAAACACACAATTTTAAGGTACACCACCTCAAAGGAACAAGGGTCCACAAAATCAGAGCTGCAGGGTCGACTCCCCCACAATGCAGCACACACACAAAGCAAGCACAGAATATCACCAATTATGGCAATTTGGGACAAAGCGCAACACCTACACCACAGGACAGAGGACACAACAGGTTCTGCTTGTGCGTAGTAACTGGCCACTCACATCTGGCATTGCCTGACACTGTGTGGTGACAATGTACGGGAACTACCACACATCCGTCATGTACCCACTGCCACAAATAGCCAGCTCCACCAAAACAGTCACAATGTGCATCGTCATGCAGCCTGCATGTAAACATCTGCAAAGCGGCAACATACATGGGGACCTCTGTTAACATGCATCTCCCCTTAACATTGCAGGGGGACAAACAACACTTACTGCAGAGCAGACCACAAATTTCATCAATGAGGATGAAGAGGACAATCTGCAAAACTGTTCAGACACACTCCAATGGCTAATGGACAGCCTCCACACCCCAGCCCCAGGAGCAGGGCAGCCCAGCTGCCCCGAGGTGACTCCACCACCTGCACAGACCACACAACAGGAAACACACACAACCACGTCTGTCTCCGAGGACCCCATGAACAACACATGGAATTTCAATGCCGTGTGTTGGGTTGCCAGGTGGAATTGGCTGATCAGCTGCAGGTGGGTTTCGAGCTTGTGGCAGCCAAACTTGATGCCATACGTGGGTGTCTGAGTCCCATCAGGGACCACTTATAATCCCTAACAGACACATACTGTCCGCACTATGCTCCACGACAATCCTTGGCTGACATTGTTGGATCACGTGCATTGTGTTTTATTGAATCACGTGGGGTTACTGAATAATCTAGTTCACAATACTTGGTTTCTGTTAAGTCAAAAGGTTTTCTGTGATTAGAGCTCTTTTTCTGACTCCTAGATACCTCTTGTGTATTTCATGACATTGTTGGAGCCATCTCTCGGATACAAAAACTGCCTAGTCAGATAGGCACCAGAGATGACAACACAGATTTGGCACAGATGCACAGGACAATGGGACCATGGAGCAGATGCAGGCTGGAAGTATGAATGCCATGGCTGAACACCAGCGAGATGTAGCCGGGATCTTTCATGCCTTGCAGTTCATCATCCTGCCATTGCTGCCACTGAGCCGCTCCGAGATGACTGCAGCGGGAACTGCGACACACACCTCTCTGACGGTATACAACCGTTTCAACGCAACTTTTACAACGCATACTGTTTCAACGCACACCATTACAACGCAGGATCCTTTACAACGAATGCCTTTACAACGCATGACATTACATAGCAGATGCTATTACAACGCATGCCATTACAACGTAAGTATAGGTAAGTATATCATTTTATTTAAACATTTTTTTAATTACAACATTATTTTTAATTAATTTAAAAAATATTAAAAATAAATTAAATAAATTAATGTAAGTAATTTTATATATATAGTTTGGGTTTTGGGGTCCAGGGGTATTTTTAGGGTTCAGGGCTGGGTTTGGGTTATAGGGTACAGGGGTATTTTTAGGGTTCAGGGCTGGGTTTGGGTTATGGGGTACAGGGGTATTTTTAGGGTTCAGGGCTAGGTTTGGGTTTTGGGGTACAGTGGTATTTTTAGGGTTCAGGGCTGGGTTTGGGTTTTGGGGTACAGGGGTATTTTTAGGGTTCAGGGCTGGGTTTGGGTTTTGGGATACAGGGGTATTTTTAGGGTTCAGGGCTGGGTTTGGGTTTTGGGGTACAGGGGTATTTTTAGGGTTCAGGGCTGGGTTTGGGTTTTGGGGTACAGGGGTATTTTTAGGGTTCAGGGCTGGGTTTGGGTTTTGGGGTACAGGGGTATTTTTAGGGTTCAGGGCTGGGTTTGGGTTATGGGGTGCAGGGGTATTTTTAGGGTTCAGGGCTGGGTTTGGGTTTTGGGGTACAGGGGTATTTTTAGGGTTCAGGGCTGGGTTTGGGTTATGGGGTACAGGGGTATTATTAGAGTTCAGGGCTGGGTTTGGGTTTTGGGGTACAGGGGTATTATTAGGGTTCAGGGCTGGGCTTGGGTTTTGGGGTACAGGGGTATTTTTAGGGTTTTGGTGAACTGGGGTATTTTTAGGGTTCGGTTTTTAAATAAATAATTTAAATAAATTAAAAAACATTTTTTAATAATTTTATTAATTATTAATAATACTTCTTTATTAATAATAGTTATTTAAAAAATAAAATTAAAGTAATTTTTTTCCCTACACTATCCAGCACTTACCCTACTATTACACTCCTGTGGAGTTAGAATATTATTTATAAATACCTAAACTATTTTTTAAAATATATATATATATATATGTATATTTACAAATAAATTAATTTAAAAATAATTTAATTTATTGAATTAATAAATATTTATTAATTACATTTTTTTATAAAATAATATACTTACCTATACTTACGTTGTAATGGCATGCGTTGTTATAGCATCTGCTATGTAATGTCATGCGTTGTAAAGGCATTCGTTGTAAAGGAATCTGCGTTGTAAAAATTGCATTGTAATGGTGTGCGATGTAAATGTATGCGATGTAACGTCATACATCCCTCTCTGACCCCTGATGTGTCAGTGGCACACAGTGATGCAGCCCTATCACCATTGCACCCTGATGTGTCAGTGGCACCCAGTGATGCAGCCCGCCACACACACCGGACACACATGAGACACTGAGGTAGTATCAGAGAATTAAGATGTGGATTGTAATTACTATGTGAGAAAGGAGGTAGTAACATCCATCACCGCCATATGACCTGTCCCTGCCTGGTTCTGCCCTAAGCATCATGCCCTGGGCCAACACCTTTCACTGACCCCCATTGTTGTGTGGCGTTTTAGGCTCTGAGTGAATTCTCACGATTCATGCCCTTATATAGGTACAATTCACATTGCCCTTATTTAGGCATATAAATCAATCCCTTATTTAGACATAGCCCATGCAGACCAAATACATGCATGGCTACTTCCACCTGTATCAAACGTCACAACGATTTCTTGGAAAATCGGTTTAAGCAGTTAGGGAACTTCCCCTTGCTTGAATATTGATTTGTCCAAGAACTCATGTACTTTGCAAAGAACAAATATTCCCTAAGGGTTCTTTCCTGACATTATTATGCCCAACTTTACGTCAATGTATGGCATTCCTAAACACCTTCAAAGTATAAATGTACCTTAACTTGCTATGGCAAACTACGGTGGTTCAGAGCAGTTCGACTATCTACTTGCCACACGCAGCTCGCTACAGCAAGTGCCGAAGGAAGCCGACCCTCCAGCTGACGCACTGATCAAGAGACTGCCTTTCTCTCGCCGAGTATCCAGCTCCAGTGTTTCCAAGCGCCCTTTGCGGGGTGTTGGGAAATCGAGTCCTGAGATACCAGACCTCCTTCATTCTAAACCAAGGTACGGAGCTGATTAGAACCGAGAGAAACCTTTGGTAGATTCTTGGCAAAAACAACTAAACCTATGCTACACAATACTTTCTTTTTCCTGCGTACTAGACTTAGGTTAGGTACTTTGGGGCAGGCGTATTTAGAAGCACCAGTTGAGTATTTTAGTCAATGGTATTTATGTATGTATTTTTATATGGCTTAGTAACCATACAGTGATTTTACAGTATTGATTTATATAACTATTCTCGCTGTACGCATTATACTTTGCAGTCTGCTTAACCTCTTAAGTGCTGCTGACGGCCAACGGTCGTCACGAGCGCTACCTCCCCAGTGCTGCGCACGACCATTGGACGTCCATTCAGCACTAGTTCCAATGGACAGCGCAGCACTGGGGAGGGATATTTGCGAAGCAGCTAAGGTGTTAACGATTGTAGCAGGTCACTTCTCTTGCATGAGAAAGAAGACTGCTCAATAAATCTTGTTATTGAAAACGCCCGTCTCTCTATTTCTCTGCAACTCTGCTGAAACGAAGCATGCACGATTGACTGAGTGAAATACTTATTGATTGTTTCCGTGACTCTCGAGATATATTTCTTATTCTTGGGAAACAGAGTTGTCATGTTTATGCAGTTGTCAGAAACGAATCCCTTCTTGTGAATTCGAGAAAGTTTCTAGAGACCTCTGAGCTAGCTGGCACTCACTATTATGTTTAGTATATTCGATAGAGACCTAGTCGACCTCAGTCCTACATATAATCTATAGGATATAATATTCCAATGCGCAGAGCCTATTGAGAATATAGGAACTACACTACATGGCGTCCAACGTTTGGTAAGGCACTAATTTAACGCTAGATACTGAAGTAACTCAGTCGTGCTTTTCTCAGAGACCCCTTTTCCCGTAAAAACTCCAATAGACGTCTGGAGTGGATAAAGGGATAAATATCCGCCATAGCTGAGTAGGACGAAAATCCTATGTATTAGTTTTTGGTTTATTTCAACGTTGAAGGATACAGTGTTCCACCTTGTGCACCTTATCTTTGTTTCCTTGAAACTTGGTCTGCAGACTTTCATTAAACTGCCGGATAGCGACACCGAGAACGGTGAAGCTACAGGCAGCAATGCCGTACAAGCTTTAAACTTTACAGGTCTCCAAGTGACCGACGCTGATGCTATAAGCATTCCAGAACCTTTAAGCAAAGCCATCACTATGAAACTTATAAGAAATGGCCCATCATCTAGAGGTGGTAGGGTAGTTTTTGTGATAGAGGCACACAAATATCATCAGACAGAGGTATTCAATTCATGGATATTCTTCCCTGAAACAAATCCAAGAACAAAAGTGTTTCACTTCTACAAAGAAGATGAAGCTCCAGAGGAATACATTCCTTTCAAGGATGTTGAAATTTCACTAACACACCAAGAGCATGCACTCTGGTTTAAAGGCGCCCTAAAACATACACATCACATTGCCAGGCTCGATCCACTAGGTGGACCAGTAGCAACATGGCTAGCTTTAGCCAACTACCCTGACATTGAAGCAATGTCAGACGATGAATTACTAAGTAATATACAAAAGTTAGTAGAATTATATAGTTAAAAGGTCTTTATTAAAAACACTCCTACTCCTCCCAAAAAGAAGTGGGTAAACACTAAACAAACTTCTAAAGAGAAGCCCTCTCAATCCTGAGGTACGTCTCCTCAAAAGGAGCACTCTGAAAGGAGGTATAACCTCAGAAACAGGGATAATTTGAGAAAACCTGATAGATATCAAGATACTGATACACGTTCCTCTAGTACCTTTCAGACTTCGTCACAGAAATCCAAAAGAAGAGGATGGTCAGAACAAAAGTAAGAACGCGTGAAGTTCAAAGATGACCTGCACGATCCAAAAATTAAGAAATCTCAATTCACCAAAAAAAAGGTAGCAGGTCTAACAAGCATTTACAATGCAACGGTTTCGCCTTTGCAAAAGTTAGAGCGATTGGCATTGTAAATGACATAATTGTTATTTATGTGTTAGTTTTGAAAACAGATAAATAAATGGCATTGTCATTTACAATGCCAATAGCTTAATCTCTCGCAAATGCCACACACAAAGACACAGCACTACACACACACAGAGCCCCCCCCACACACAGAGGCACACACACTCACACAGAGCCCCACACACACAGAGCCCCACCACACACAGAGCCCAACACACACAGAGCCCAACACACACACACACACACACACACACAGCCCAACACACACACACACACACACACACACACACACACACACACACACAGCCCAACACACACACACACACAGCCCAACACACACACACACAGCCCAACACACACACACACACACACACCCACACACACACACACACACAGAGGCCAACACACACACAGAGGCCAACACACACGCAGAGGCCAACACACACAGAGGCAAACACACACACACACACACAGAGGCCAACACACACACAGCCCAACACACACACACACACACACGCACAGAGCCCAACACACACACACACAGAGCCCAACACACACACACACAGAGCCCAACACACACACACAGAGCCCAGGCAGGGATCTTTGTGCACACAGCCAGTCACTGGACTGCACAGTCATATGCAAAAAACATAATTTACCTCAAAGATGCAAGTTCTCAAAAGTGCAGGCAGCATTTACATATATATGGTCACTCCAGGTGTGAAAATCACAAGGCCAAGAGAGTAACCCTTGGGCTTAACCAAATATTTTATCGAAAACACGAAGTGCATCTCAAGTGCAAGTCACGATGAAGTTATAAATAGAAAATATTCCTTTCTAGATTGCACCTTTGCCAGATCCAATAGAACTCCAGTGATTACATCTGACCTTGGCAAGCTGGTGCTATGGTTATTTTTTAAATCGTATCTTTTTTACTGCCATGACGGTCCAGAAAAATAAAAAGATGAAAAAAAAGAAAATATACCACAAGCTAAACATGGTGACCGTACACTTGCAATAAAAAAATTATATTAAACAAATGTACCCTTGCATATAATTCTGATAGAACAGTGTCGTCCAAGTGCTCTCTAGCAGGCAAAGGTACTCTGAATAGGTACAGAATTGTATTTTTAGTTTTAATGCAGATCACAGAAAATATGATTCTTATTTGCGCAAAAGAGGGCACTATTGACTTTGAATCTTTAGACAGGTTTAAACAACAAGGGGGAAATGCCGCAACTCATAGTGCCGACCTGTCCCCTACACCATGCTTTATGATGTAGTGTGAAGACGCAAAACCTGAATGGTAGGGCTACAGCCCAATAAAAGAAGAGGGGACACACAAGGCATATATGTATAAATGTATGTATTTTTTAAGATGTTCTTTTATTACATGAGGCTTGTGTTGTGAACAATTTAAGCTTCCTCTATGCACTACCTAAAAAAGAAAATCTTTGTCAGGCACACACAAAGCGGACTACAACAGGCGCACACAACAGACAGCAGCTAAAATAAGACACTGGGCTGAGTCCCAAAATACCCGGGGCTGCAGTATAGTGGGTATAGGAGAGAACGGGCGGGTGAAGGGCGCGGGTGTTCCCAATACTGGTTAAGTGACCTGAGGCAGCCCCAGCCGTGAGAGAGGAGGATGGCTCCTTCCTTCAGCAGCAGAGGTTCCCTCAGCATGGACCGTGCAGAGGTGGACCCCCAGCTGCTGACTCACCCCAAAGCTCTCGGGGGGGGCACGGGGGGGACTGGCTCTCCCGACCCAAGGGCTGCACCCCTCAGCCCTTTACCCCAAATGAGCTGTTTACTGCAAACTCACCCCAGCTGCTTTCTTCACCCCCAATGCTGCCCCTCACCCCTGGTGTCTGCACCAGTCTCCAGATCCAGGGGAGAAGCCCCCCCTTCCCACGGGCGCCCCGGTCCTCCCTCCTGAGCTGCCCCCACCCGCCTCCGCACCCACCATCTTAGATACTACATACTTAGATATTAGTGCTTATGTGCGAGAAGATGGAGACCTTGTAGCACTTTAAAACTAGAATGCTTTCTGTGAAGCTTTCCTGCGTTTCTACCAGTGCCTGAGCAACGAAAACAGCAAAAGCCGCAAAAAGATACAATGACCAACCAAAATTCTAAGACACTGGCAACTCTATAACAAAGCCGGAAATCCCACTTCTTGCATCACAGTCCATATGATCTCTATTAGGAGTTATCCGAGAAGCACAGAATACACAAAGGAAGACCTAAAAATGGCTCACAGTCAGATTATTCACGGTCTTTTTTTTCACAAAAAAAAGTGCACGTGGACACATTCTCAAAATGTAAACGTAATGATGAACCTGTGTGTTGTTTTGTATTTTTAAAAAACTTGGCAAAACCGCCAAAGACTAGCCAAATTCAGGGGATAATAAATATGAAGAGAGAGAGAGAGAGAGAGAGAGAGAGAGAGAGAGAGAGAGAGAGAGAGGGGGTGGGTGGGTGGTACTGTGAGAAATACAGGGTGATAAGAAAACAAGGTACAGTGGGTTAAGGGGGAGAACAGATCGTGCAGGTAGCACTGGGGAACGTTATTTCTTCTAATCCGATTTTGAGTATTGAATCTGCCGTTTGCGACCTTGCCTTGCAAGGCGCGCATCAGTAATTTACTTCACAGATTGATAATGAAGCTCAGACGTGTCTATGTACCGGGGTGCACCGTAGGGTACTGGAGGCGGCTGTACATGGTGCGACCTAACTAGCTCCCAGGAAGGGAAGCGGGCCTTGAGCTGTCACAGACACATCTCCGTGTAATCCTTTTAATGTTCAACATCGATTGCATTTAATACATGCATGCCTCCGGCAGCGCGTGGACGCCTGCGTGACAACTCGTGGGAGTTTCAAAAGATTTAGCGGATGTGAGGTGTCCACGCCATGAGGGGGACTCACTGACGAGAAACCAGCCTCACTGACGCGGAGACGCCTCGGTAAAGGCAGTGTCACACGTCAGAGGACGTCCATGCACGATGGGACACCGGTCACTGGCATGACAGATAGCACTGTCTCAGAGGAAGTCAAACTCTTTCTCAAAGCAGTGCTTAGTGGAAATGGAAAACATATATAATGGAAGATCTTAAATAGAGCATGGAATGGGCACAATCGGGGCGGAGTGTCAGCCAGTCTATGGTCCTGCCAGGATGTATGCATTCTTTTTACAAACGGACGAGAAATGTTTGAGTGAACCGGTTCTGGTTTGCCTTAGTGGTCACAGTCAGATTACATTTCAAGATACAACAAAGACACGGACAGCGGGCGAGAGGGGGGCAAAAACAAAGACACGGACACCGGGCGGGAGGGGGGGCAAAAACACGGACAGCGGGCGGGAGGGGGGGCAAAAACAAAGACACGGACAGCGGCGAGAGGGGGGCAAAAACAAAGACACGGACAGCGGGCGGGAGGGGGGTGAAAAAGACACGGACAGCGTGCGGGAGGGGGGTGAAAAAGACACGGACAGCAGGCAGGAGGGGGCACAACTTACCTCATAAAGGAGAGAACAAACAAACAAGTCAGGTCCCGGGCCGTCAGCCAATCACAGCGCGGCCCGGGAATGACGTCACGGGGGTGTCCCGGCCGGCAGATTCAGGGGCGTGTTTTTCGCGCTCTCCCCTTCCCATTGGCTGGAAGGTAAAATTCCAGCCAATGGGAAGAGGAGAGGGCGGTACTTAAAAAAAGACACAGAAACGCCCCCGAATCGCGTTTTCCCGAGAAAGCATGATTGACAGCCTCTGTCTCCCAATGGCTAGCCTCCATTTATGGAGCTAGCCAATGGGAAACAGAGGCGGTCCGAACATCCCTACTGTAGACAAAAGTTTTCGATCTGGGAGGGGCACTGCGTGCCCCTCACCAGGTCGAAACCTAAAAATCAGATATGCCGAGGATCTTGAGGACACAACTCAAGAACAGGGAATGGGCTCAAATGATGTTGGACAGCGCAACAGAAGTCATCATAGCTCGCAAGAACTTGAGGGATCATCTGGGGACAGTGGACTTGAATGAGTACATCCAAGTTGAAACTGCAGATACCAGGGTTAGTGTCCCACATAAGTTATATAAAGTAGCACTCCGGATGGAGGGGGACATAACTAGAAAATTAAGAGCACTCTTTTAGTAGAAGCTCTCTCAGGGTTATGACATTCTTTCAGCTGAACAAGACTGGCCACCTGAATTTGTCAGGGAGTGCCCACATGGCGAAAACATCATCATGCAAGCTTTCTCCAACCATATTCCAATTCATAAAAAATATACCTATGCCAGGAAATGGACAGTAGCCCAAGCTCCTGCATTATATAAAAATCATGTAGGATGGGATGAGGATTCTCCTCAATATAAAATCCAGTTAAAAACTCAACCAACTGCACAAAGGCAGAACCCAGTTAAGCAAGAAGCTAAAAAACAGGTCAGGGAGATATTAGATCAACTTAAATACCAAGGGGTGTTGGAACATGCACCTCGTCCATGAACAATCCTTTGTTTCCTGTCTCCAAACCTGACAGTACATATCATCATGTTTTGGATTACAGACATTTAAACTCTTATTGCAAAACGTTTGCAGTACAAAATGCACACAGTGTAGCACTAATGAATAACATTGTGCGTAAAAAATATAAAACCACATTAGATATTTCTAACGGTTTCTTCTGTCAAAACACTGCACATGAAAGTAGGTATTTGACTGCATTCTCAATCATGGGGAAACTGCGTCAATTCTGTTGTCTTCCTCAGGGATTCAATAATAGTCTAGGGTTATTTTTAGCCAGAGAAACAGAGTTACTGCAAACTTATGATGATGAGGCATTATCATATGTCGATGACATCTATCTAACAGACGATGACTTGGATAGGCATTTGAACAGAGTGAACACCATTATTTTGAGATTCGCCTCTGAAGGGTATAAATTCAATTTCAAGAAATTGATAATTGCCCATTTAAACGTCATTTTCCTAGGATATGAGTTATCAAGTGAAGGCAAAAGCCTGGCAGCAAACTTTCTAGACAAATGTGCGCTGCTCCAACCTCCAAAAACTCTGAAAAACTTACAGTCGATTCTAGGTTTCCTTAATTTCTGAAGAACTTACATTCTAAATTACGCAGGAAGGGTTAAACCTCTCTACGAATTAATCAAACCTGATTTATTTTAAAACAGTTAATTGGACTAAAAAACACACATAAATGTTGCGTTCTTTGCAAACAAACATGTTAGCAACAAAACATTCACAAACACGCGTAAACATACGCAACTTAGTGATCCAAATCATCCCAGGAAGATGCAGATTCACGTACTTAACATTTAATGAAGGAGAAAAAGTACCAATAGCTTACAAATCTCACTTGTACACGCAAGCTGAAATGAAATTCACTTCTGCAGAAAAAATTCTGACAGCGGTTCAAACTACAGTAGCAAAAGAGAGAGCCCCCGCACAGGGTAAGCGCATAATGGTTGTTACTCCTGTACCTGCCTTAGAGGCAGTGACGAAAGCAAGCATTCCGAATGCAAAAGCTTTACATCCGAGATGGATACAATGGGTTAATTCTCTTGCTGCAACATACGTTGAATATATTTTCGACCCTTATTTGAATACACAAGAATTTCTACAATATGAACAAGAATGTCATCTGCCTTCTGAGATTCTGTCTCTAGAACTATATGAATGTATAATTTATACAGACAGATCAGCACAGCCCACTATTGGGGGTAAACAAGCTTATAGTGCTGCTTGCGCGGTCGTTAAAGGTCACTGGCGAGATGGCAAATTCTGACCAATGGTTTATAAAACTCAATTTCTAGGAGATTGTACAGCTCCGCGAACTGAACTACAAGCATTCAAGATGGCACTTGAAAATACTGATTGCGAAATCCTCACACTAATAGTGTGCGATTCGTCTTACTGTGTTCAATCTTACAATGAATGCTTAAAGAACTGGATTGAAAACGGTTTCAAAGATGCAAAAGGTGGCACAATCAAGCATAAGTTGCTTTGGGAACAAGTAGTTCAGTTATGACAAGAACTACAAAAGGCTCACGTAATGCATGCACTGAGTCATCAACGTGATGGTGTTCACGTGGCAGGGAATTCATTGGCTGATGAAGCCGTAAAGGCAGCTGTGAAAATGGCTTCCGTAGCTGCAATCACTCGTTCAAAAAGGAAAATAGACAGCAAAATAATGCAAGCTGTCAATTCTTCAAGCGGTAAAACATTACCAAAAGGCTTTCCACTCAAATACTCATACATAACTGATGCAAATAACGTTCCTTTTGCTCGAATCCCTGGAGTGGGGGATAGAGTAATTCCAAACATGGAACATAGATTAGGACTAATTTTAATAGCACATGAAGGGCTCGCCTCTGCACTCGCAGGTGTTTCCGCCTCAGTGTCATTATTAAAACAAAAATACTGTGGATCGCGCATGAGGAAACAGCCAGAAACTCTGTTTTGGAATGTGAAATCAGCCAAAAGATGAAAGTCTCTACTGTGAAACGTCCTGCGCAGACGCCCTTGTTAGTTTCAGATAAATCATTAGCGTGCGTTTACCTGTATCACTGCTGTCCCTTACAGAGGGATGGTAACTATAAATATATCATGGTCGCAGTGGATTCATGCTCAAGATTCATTTGGATGTGGCCTCAGCGCTCGGCTGAAGCTCAAACTGTTATAAAAGATTTGCGACTCTTTATCGGCACATACACAGTTGGCACGCTACATTCTGAACAGGGTCCTGGGTTTAGCTCTCGAGCTTACAAAGAGGCCACGGCCAATATGGGCGTTGCATTGCGGTATTCTAGTTCATTCCATCCTGAGGGAAATTTGGTAGTGGAGAGAAAGTACCGGGACATAAAGCGATCTATAACAGCTAGGGTACTAGGCTCGGATGACGGGTGGGTCAAACATCTAATAAGTGTCCAACGTAGTCTTAACAATCTGCCAAGAAGTTCTCTAAGGGGTATCACTCCTAATGAAATCCTTTTTGGAACTAGAATGATTGTGCAGGACCTCGATTGTCACACTTCAGTTGTAGAACAAAAACCCTTTGATATCAAAGATCGTTTGGCTGTTTTGAAGGATTTAAAGAAATAAGATCCAGACAAAGTAACATACTCCTGAAGCCAACAACCCTGCAGAGAAACCATACATCCCAGCAAGACCTGACTGGATTCTAAAGATTGGGGATGTAGTCAGAGAAAAGATCGCGGGCAAGAAGGAATTTGGGCCTTCTTATAGACAACCAGTACCTATCTTAGCCATCCATTGATCAAGAAAGGTATTACTGCTATCCCTTGCTGGTAAAAAGGAGAACAGGTTTGTGTCCATCGACCTGGTCAAACCACATCATGTGGCCGATCATAAGTAGTAGGCCAAGTGGACTCCAAAGATGTAGCAGACGCCTGAATCTGGCTATTATCCAAGAGGTTCAAACTGAGAGACTCATCACCTTTGAAGAATCTGCAGTACGAAAAGAAGGACTAAGCAACAAAGCCATGGAACTTGTACCTCTTGAGACCCAAATGACAGTTAGTCAAGAAACGCCTGTCTACAATGAAATAGCAACTGACTATACAAATGTAACAAGTGATCAAGTGGTTCCAGCAATTTCACCAAATCCTGATAAAATCCCTACAATTAACAGAACTGCCTCTGGCTATTTCATTAACTTTGATACGTTTTCCGAGGATCCCAGCGAACCTGAAACAACACCAGTAAAAAGAGATTTCAAAGAACAAGCAATAGAACTTTTTCATCAACTGGAAAAGACTTATCTGGTTTCACCATGGATTGAACTTTGGATTGTGTTGGGTATACTTGTTCTTCTACTTTGGTTGACTCTGGTATTTACTGTGGGAATGCTGATCAATGGAAGATATGTTAAAAAGGGCACAGCAAGTAAGAACATCTACTTACTCCTCAAGCCACACAAATCATCTCATCATGAACAAAGATACTTGTCATCAGTGAACATCACAGCCATTCCTGTACCAGGTGGTATAGCTTGGGACAGAACTGAATATGACATTCTTGGTCTGGCGGAGCTGTTGAAGATTCCACACCAATTCACGATTTCCTTGAGTGACTTTGTTTCATCTAGTACCTTTTCTGATGATTGGGACTTCGAGACTGTTAATAATATGATGTCAGATTTAGAAATGTCTGCAAAGTTTACAAATCATGAATACTTAAAAGGTTCGTCAGATTATGAACAAATGTATTGTTATAATCACTATGGTCATCATTTCTTGCACATATCTGCAAATCCCAGAAATGTATTTACTTATAACCAAAGGGAACATTGTCCTACACCACCGAAGGGCAGTTCAAAAATATTTTTTGGCAAATTTCCATAATTTTCAGGGTATAATGTTTCATATCCAAAATCATTTTACTTTAAAAATGTTAATAGGACAGGAATGAAAAGTATGTTGACAAATACAAAGCACATTTAGTCTGCTGCCTTTTATGCTCAGCTGTCCACATTAGAGTTTGACTTTTGGAGAGACACCGTTGAGAAAAAAACTGTCGGGGGCACAAAAGACTGGCAAGTACAGGGATTAGAATCTTTATTGAGAGCCTGCATCATCCCAGAGCAAATAGTGTTTTTGAATGACACTGTTCAGCAGACATCTTGTCTTGGGTTAGCCAAGATTAAAGAGTTAAACAAACCGTTCATACCTACACCTTCACCTGATACCAGTAACACTTCAGAGGGGGAGGTCAACATACATACTGTTTTGCTTCACAACAGAACAGATCCTGATTGGAAAAAATGGTTAATCTGGCCCACAGACACACACAACTGTCAAGATAGATTCCTAAATAAGACACAAGGGTTCACGTACACTAGGCCAGATCCAAGATATGTTCAAAGACAGCATCCACGGATAGTAACATCATACAGTGTAGGGAAACTGTGCCTTGAGTTGCTATACAAGTCTACACTGAAGGGAGTCAAACAACACTTATCTTTACTTGAAGATGGCGCTGACCTGAGGGACTTCTTACAAGGACCTAAAAAACCACGTCATAAACATATTATATGCGCCGGTATCTATGCCATGTATAATGAAGCATGGAAGATTACGCAAGCAAAGACTGCAGAACGAATACGAGAAATTGATCGTATTGATTTAGAGAAATCTCTCTCTGTAGTTGACAAGGGGTTAACGACTCTGTCATCCAGGATATATTCTTTGGACAGCATAGTATCCTCTGCCATAGACATAATGGAACAGGAATTGGTCATGTTGCAACATGGTCAGTCGCAATTCCGTTCTATCATGCTCTTAGGCTGGACAATACAAAACCTTTTTTCAGGGTATGTGCCTTGGTGTTTAATCAAAACAATGTCACTGTTTTCTGAATTTAATCTCATATATAAACAAATCAAATTGGCACAGAGGGGAGCAGACTATATGGTGCTGAGCATTGAAAAACTGGAAAGATTGCCATTTACAATCGCTGAAAAACCAGCTATTGAATGGATAATACACGGTACGATCACTCTGCCTGTTACAATTTTAAATTTTCAGTATTGCTTAAAACGTACACCAGCAGGCCTATATGAAAGGTTGGGTAAAAAATACATCAAGATATCCTGGGAATTACCTTACACACACAGATGTTGGAGTGGGGAGAAAGAAGTTTCTTAGTGGCAATAATTGTGAAAACGGACGAAGCGGTTCTCTCCTATGTCAAGGTATAAACTTACACGGGGCTTGCAATGGTTCCTCTAACCATTTATCCTGCCAACTGCAAGGTTCACCAGCTGCAGTGATTCATCCAATTTTTAGGCAACTTTCTAATGCAAGTTACATCATGTTGAATGATCACAGCTGATGTGGCCTGTTGCCAGGTTTAGCCTATCTCGTAACTGTGTCAGCCAGGTTCACTTGCTGTATGCAAGTATTGTGTCCAAAAACCAAGACAGACTGGGAGTCGCCGTTATGGCCTTCAGTGAACATCTCTTCTATACGAATTGACACTTTGAGCAGAATGAAAGCAATTCTTTTACAAAAAACTGTGCCATTGACCTCGGACAAAGAGACCTATGATCTGCAAGTCGCAAGGACTTCTGCAGAGATACACACCCCATTAACTACAAACTGCCATGTACGTTTCTCAGAAATGTTAGGTCATATCTTAAACATGTCTGATATGAGTGCTATTTTACATGTATTTAACACAATTTTTTTGGGACTGTTAGCATCTTTTGAAGCAGTCCTAGGAATTTTTCCAAACTTCGTGCACTCTGTGTTTGGCAGACTGCCTCTTGTTTTGGGACTCGCAGCAGGGATACTATTTTTGCTCCTTTTGCTCCGATATGGTAAGTCAAATCACAAGCGATACCCAGTTCACCATGTAGAACACTCTTCTGACGATGAAGTGTCGTGGGCGCATAGTCCACATTTTGGGATTCAATTTTTTAAGAGAATGAAATACCACATGGTTTATGTCATTCAGACCAATCTGGCAAGATTGCATCTTACCTGTTCTTTGATGCCTGCTATGTAGAGAAGAATGCGTGTTAGACATCTGTCTCACACTCCCATCAGTCATGCCAACGGATGTTGATGCTTTGCTGAACCCGGTAAAGGCCCATGCGCAGTGTTGTCCCCGGCGGCTACGAATTCTGATGACTGCATTCACTGAGATCTTACAGACCCAAAATGCTGACGGTGAGGTACGAGAGGAAAACGGCACACAGGTACCATCCAATTCAAACATTGCTAACGTGACCAACGCTGATGGCGGTGCTTCGCATAATGTGCAATTAATCTTCTTAACAAGGTAATCCAACTTTCACCTACAATGGTAGACAAATTCTTTTCAGACTTGGAAGATTTGATGTTTTCTCCAAACAATAACACTGACTTTTGAATTGGCGCACAGTGTTCTGAGAGACTCTGAATTCGACCTTCATTTCTCAAACCAAGTTTCTAACTTTGGAACTCTTTTTTCAATGATAAAGCTTTTGTATTTCCAAATTAGTATTTTTTTTACTTTTTGGCACAAAGTAACCTTCTCATAGTAGAACTATTCATAGACAGAACTAGAATTCTGTGAAAAACTTCCAAGAGACAATATTTGACCTTGTCCACATTCAAACAGCATGCCATGCAATGGTCTCAACTTTTTCTTCTGTACTTAAGAGCCATTTCATAAATATATTTTCATTATTCATTCGGATAGCATTTTCAAATGTCATCTATATGCTTTGAATGAAACAATGCTTTAAATGCCTACAGCACAAATGCTTTTCATGTACAAACAGTACCAATGCATCTTTATGGAAAGGGGCGACCACTCGGTCCCCCCGCACGTATGGCAGAGTACCACGATCCCCCCGGGAAGCCATCTTGGGCGGGAGGCGTGTCTCGGCTGGTATGCCCGAAGCGGCGTAGCCGGGGCGCGCTTTTTCCCGCCCTAGAGTGGGCTGGCCTAGACACTGACGCGGCTGGCCACGCCCTCGGGGCAGGCAGGGGCGGGTTTACGCCCGCCCTGAAGACGGATAAAAGGGGACGCAAGACCAGAAGGCATCCTCTTGTTCCTGTGCTCTGAAGCTGCACCTCCTCGCTGCACGTGAGCTCGAGACGGAACAAAGAGCCAATTTTGAGCGTTGTAATCTTTCTTTTGTCTTACAGATACTCTGTCGGAGAAATGCCCAAGAAAGGCGGAAAGAGAATGACGACTGAACAGATGCTTCGGGTCCTCATGAAGGAGATGACCGAGCTGAAGAAGTGGGTGGCGGAGAGAGAGGGGGACGGGGGGCCGGAACGTCCTTCGGCTGGAGCAGCCCCAGGAGGGAGAGCCAAGAGGCCAAGGAGGGGACCAGCTGGGGGAGACGTCCCGGTTCCCCGTACCCCGCTCGAAGCGCCAACCCCAGTACCCGTCGAGGGGAATCCGATTCCCGTGGTGGTCACCCCGGTGTCCAATGAAGATATGCCGCCCGAGCTGGCAGCACAACTTGCAGCGTGGTTGGGCGAAGGTAGTGAGGGCGCCACGGCTGTCGACGCGCAGGCGCTGATGAAGCAACTGCGTGAGAAACGGGAGGCAGCCAAGGTGTCCGTGCCGGCTGCAGTAGTTGACAAACCACAAGGGACGATTACGACCGCAGAGGCAGCGTCCGGTGCAGGTAAGCGGCCATTGCCGATTGCGAGGGATGAGTCAGCACCCTCTCGTAGAGAAAGGTTGGGTCAACATGTGCCTTTGGCAATAAAAGAGAAGATTTGGGCGGGAGAATATGTGAACATCTTCTCGTTGCTTGTTGATCATTATGAGGTGGAGCATGTTAAAGGCCAGAAAGACCTCATGCATCCGAGTGTTTGGCGCGCAAAAATGGCCGCCTTTAAAGTGAATGAGAATATTGGCAATTGGGGTAAAGCATGGGGAATTTTTACGTCGATCTTAGGGGAACGTAGGCCCGAGTTACTTTCCGAGTTGCCGACCTATCAGTCGCGAATCATGGGGTACTCGACGTCACACCAGGGTAACCATTGGTTCTGCTACGATAATCTTTTTAGAAAGGCTAAAGAGCATAATAAAAGCTTAACCTGGGATTGTTACGATTCTTTGACATGGGATAAAATGAAGGAGACAGGTATGTTGAAAATGCCATTGGTAGGGGGTAATGTCGGCGAATCCTCCCGCCAATATGGGGGGACGCCCTTTCGATCAGGTACGGGTACCGACGATTACTCGAGACCTGCCAGCAATACAGGGAAAAGGGGGTTCTGCTGGAATTTCAACAGAGGTAAATGTACTAGGCCCCAGGGATCGTGTAAATTTAGACATGAATGTAGTGGGTGCGGGTCGTCCCATCCTGAGTCCACGTGCAGAGCCAAAACGGGTGATAACGGGGGTAGAGGAGGCGCCAAACAGGTCTAACATAGTCCGAGGGGCGCCTTTACCTACCCCGATTGATACCTTGGCGATGATTCCCTGGCTCAGTGAATACCCGGATCGTACTTCTGCTGGGGTGCTGCGGAACGGGTTTTCGTATGGTTTCCGCATCCCAGTAGGGGACTTTCAGGGAGTGGAGAAGTGTAAAAATCAACTTTCGGTCCTGCAGCATACGACCGTGGTACAGGATAAGATCCGGAAAGAGGTTACTCGAGGTCGGGTTGCCGGCCCGTTTAGTGTACCCCCGGTGCAGAGTTTTGTTTGTTCTCCTTTAGGGGTGGTCCCCAAGAAGGACCCGGGTGAGTTCCGACTGATTCATAATTTATCAGCCCCACGTGGTCTTTCTGTAAACGATGCAATAGACCCAGAAGTGTGTTCGGTGCGGTACGCATCTTTCGATGAGGCCGTAGCCATTTTGAATCGCCTGGGGCCCGGGGCGCTGATGGCGAAGTCTGATATCGAGTCAGCGTTCCGATTGCTCCCGGTACACCCAGACGACCAGCGTCTCCTAGGTTTCATGTTTCAGGGTCATTATTACATGGATAGGTGTATGCCGATGGGGTGCTCTATATCTTGTGCCTATTTTGAGAAATTCAGTAGTTTTCTACAATGGGTCTTCACAAAGAAGACGGGTTTCCAACATGTAATGCATTACCTTGATGACTTTCTGTTCCTTGGGGCAGCCGGGGATCTCGAATGTGGCCAGGCCTTGGCCGAATTTTGTGTATTAATGAAGCAGTTTGGTGTGCCATTGGCACCGGGTAAGACGGTGGGTCCTGCGACTTGCCTCGAGTTTCTGGGGATCGAGTTAGACTCCAGTGAGGGTTGTTTTCGTTTGCCAGCTGACAAAGTGGGGAAGTTCAGGGCAGCCCTGCAGATGTGTATAAATGGATCTAAAGTTACGCTGCATCAATTGCAGCAGTTGGTGGGACAGTTGAATTTTGCCCTGAGGGTTATACCGATGGCCCGCCCCTTTTCCCGTTCAATTGCCCAAGCTATGGTCGGCCTAAAGGAGGGTCATCATCGCACAAGACTATCGGCTGAGGTCCGCCAGGACATGCGCATTTGGTTAGCATTTCTGGCGGATTTTAATGGTCGAGTCGTCTGGAATAAACCGGCCGTGTCCTCTGAAGAGCTGGGGCTATGGACAGATTCGGCAGGTAGCGTAGGTTTTGGTGCCATCTTCGGCACGAAATGGTCGGCACAAAGATGGCCGGCATGGTGGCATAATAATGGACTGACAAGTAATATTGCTTTCTTGGAACTTTTCCCCATTTTGGTGGCCCTAAGAACCTGGCCCGAAGGGTTCAAAGATCACTCTGTGGTATTTTGGTCTGACAATATGACCGTGGTCGAGTGCATCAATAGCCAGGCAGCACGATGTAAACTGATTTTAAGACTGCTCAAAGAAATTGTTTTACTGTGTATGCAACTGAATGTGCTTTTCAGGGCAAAACATGTCCCGGGGGTAATGAATCAGGCGGCTGATGCACTGTCTCGTTTTCATATGCAGGCTTTCTCGGGTTTCCTTCCCACAGCGGACCCAGAGCCGGCACCCTTTCCCGAAGCTCTCTGGTCTCTCGGTGCCCCGAACTTCGTCACCTCGTGGGAGAGAGCCTAGCACCAAGGACAAGGAAGGCATATGAAGGGGCGTTTCGGTCCTATTTAGCCTTTTTGGGGACTGATGGCGAGGGGCTTTGGGGCCACGAGGAATGGGTAGTGAATTTTCTGATGTCCTTACGTAGGGCTGGGAAATCGGTGGCTACGGCCCAGAGGCATCGTGCTGCCATTTCCTTTGTTGCCAGGGCCCATGGTATCCAGGACCCGACAGCGTCTTTCGTTGTACAGAAAGCGCTGCGTGGGTGGCAACGCCTTGAGGGTCGCAGAGTTGATGAGAGGCGCCCGATAGGTTTGGATAGGCTGGCCCAGTTGTTGGCCACACTCCCTGCCACATGTTCATCTCAGTTTGAGACGGTGTTGTTCCGAGCCGCTTTTACGCTGGCATTTCATGGAGCGATGCGGGTAGGCGAACTGGTGGCAAGGAACAAACGGGATGTGGCAGGGGGTTTGTGCCAGGAACATGTTCGGATCAGAGGAGAGACAATGACTGTCTCCTTTGTCAGGTCCAAGACCGATCAAGATGGGATGGGTGACTGCATAATCATACGCAGGATTCCCGGGTCCTCCATGTGTCCGGTAAAGTGTTTAGAAGACTACCTAGCACGAAGGGTGGCATCATGGGGGGGGACCTTGTTGAGACACGCGGACGCCACCCCACTGACGAGATTTCAGTTTCAGCGGGTGCTTGCGATGTCAATTGCCGCTGCGGGCTTGAACCCGGGCGAGTTTGGGACCCACTCCTTTCGGATAGGGGCTGCTACGGAAGCTACAGCTAGGGGTCTTAATGTTGAACAAGTGAAACGAGTGGGGCGTTGGTCCTCCAAGTGTTATAAGAGGTATGTGCGGTTGCACATGTTGTGAAGCTGTAATGATGTACTCACGCTTCTTGTCTTTGTTTGGTTTTCAGTTGCGCAAGCCTACGAGGCGGGGCGGACTATACAGTCGACCCAACACCGGGCCAGCGGTCAGACATCACCGGCTGTGAAGAAGGAGGTGTGGGTCGTGGGCCACTCATACGTGAGGCGTGCCGCGGACGTATTCAAAGCAGGTGACATGATTCACGTAGCTGGGGAATACGGGTACAGGGTGTCCTTCTACGGAAGAGGCGGGCTCTGTATTGACCAGTTTCAAGCATTTTTCGAGGGTTTGTTAGGGCGGACGAGGTCACCGCCGTCTATAATCATAGTGCATCTAGGGGGCAATGATTTGGTCACCACCGGTAGACGACTTCTCCTGGAGGCAATGCTTTCCACTGTAAGTTGGTTGGCGAGGAGAGTTCCGGGGTGCACAATTGCGTGGTCCCATATGATCCCACGAAAGGTGTGGCGAGGGGCTATTTCTGTTCCTGCTTTGAATCACTCTGTGAGAAAGCTTAATAACAAAGTGAATAGGTTGTTCCGTTCCAGGACATTGCATTCTATTTCGCATGGCTGTATTAATTATGACAGTATGTATTTGGGGGATGGTGTGCATTTGTCTCGGGTGGGGAATGAGTTACTCATAGGAGACTTCTTAGCATGGTTAAAAACGTTACAACATGACCTTTAGGTAGGAGCTTTGTGGGGGGTCCGGATAGCCGGTCAACTATCCGGCCTGTGGCGGTAAGGTCATGATCGGTGAGCACTAATTGGAAGATCCCTATGAGTGGGCGTCACCCAACACGGATGGGAGCGCTCGGGAGAGGTGGCCATTGGCCCCTCAACGGGGAGGCGGTCCCTTCTAAGGATGGGTCGCCGAAAGAAAAGGAAAGGCGGTCAAGGCCCCTTCCTGTGTAGGAGGGGTTACAGCCCCCTCCTGGGGAATTTCCCGGGGCCAGTGACGTCTGCGACGGCAGATGTGGTAAGTTGTGCGGGGTTTGGGGGGGGGTCTACGCTACCTTCTAGATACCTCACACGAGTCCTCGAACGACCTTTAAGTGGCGTCGAGTTTTATTGGTGCCCCCGTCAAGTCAAAGGGAAATTGGTAGTTGCACTTGAGGTACGCCTCAGTGCTGTCGCCCCTCCCAAGTGGGGGGGGTATTTCTGGTTAGGGATCTTGACACCGGTTACGACCTTGCCGTTGGCCCTTAAACGTTAGGATGTACAATTTCATAATTTCAAGTAAATGTGTGTAGGATGTTAGTTCGGCTAGGAGAACCTCTGTATTAGAGAATCTGTTAAGGTTAGCCAAACATCGCAATGTGGTAATGAAATTGTACATAATATGAAAATGTTGATTTAATGTTTTAATTTTGTTTTAATAAATACGGCCGGGGGGGTTACTCCCTCCCTCTTCCAAAAACTTCAAGAACTGTTTCCGGTTTCCCTCCTTTGGGGATTGTGTTGAGAGGGGGTGGCGGGTATCTCAGCCATATGGAAAGGGGCGACCACTCGGTCCCCCCGCACGTATGGCAGAGTACCACGATCCCCCCGGGAAGCCATCTTGGGCGGGAGGCGTGTCTCGGCTGGTATGCCCGAAGCGGCGTAGCCGGGGCGCGCTTTTTCCCGCCCTAGAGTGGGCTGGCCTAGACACTGACGCGGCTGGCCACGCCCTCGGGGCAGGCAGGGGCGGGTTTACGCCCGCCCTGAAGACGGATAAAAGGGGACGCAAGACCAGAAGGCATCCTCTTGTTCCTGTGCTCTGAAGCTGCACCTCCTCGCTGCACGTGAGCTCGAGACGGAACAAAGAGCCAATTTTGACCCACCCACCAGCCCCTGAAGACAGCCAGTTGTTTTGAATAAAAGTTGATGGATAACTATAAATTTCGTTTACAGGTTGTGGTATTATCGTGTTGATTTTGAGTGTGTAATAAAGAATGGTCTATGTCATTTATGTTTTATGATTAAAGAAATTCGGCTTTAGTGTTCATTTATAAGCATGCTTTTATTACGGTCGTAGTAGCCAATGTATTTTTTTAGTTTAATAGGTTAGTTAGCATTGTCGTATTTATTTTGGTCGGGCGGTAAGGTCATGATCGGTGAGCACTAATTGGAAGATCCCTATGAGTGGGCGTCACCCAACACGGATGGGAGCGCTCGGGAGAGGTGGCCATTGGCCCCTCAACGGGGAGGCGGTCCCTTCTAAGGATGGGTCGCCGAAAGAAAAGGAAAGGCGGTCAAGGCCCCTTCCTGTGTAGGAGGGGTTACAGCCCCCTCCTGGGGAATTTCCCGGGGCCAGTGACGTCTGCGACGGCAGATGTGGTAAGTTGTGCGGGGTTTGGGGGGGGGTCTACGCTACCTTCTAGATACCTCACACGAGTCCTCGAACGACCTTTAAGTGGCGTCGAGTTTTATTGGTGCCCCCGTCAAGTCAAAGGGAAATTGGTAGTTGCACTTGAGGTACGCCTCAGTGCTGTCGCCCCTCCCAAGTGGGGGGGGTATTTCTGGTTAGGGATCTTGACACCGGTTACGACCTTGCCGTTGGCCCTTAAACGTTAGGATGTACAATTTCATAATTTCAAGTAAATGTGTGTAGGATGTTAGTTCGGCTAGGAGAACCTCTGTATTAGAGAATCTGTTAAGGTTAGCCAAACATCGCAATGTGGTAATGAAATTGTACATAATATGAAAATGTTGATTTAATGTTTTAATTTTGTTTTAATAAATACGGCCGGGGGGGTTACTCCCTCCCTCTTCCAAAAACTTCAAGAACTGATAGCGTGAACTCGACAACATGGCATGAGCACAATTTACATTACAGAAGAACACATTCATTTTTGGTAGGCACGGGGATACAAAGCGATTTGCCTGGAATCACAGGATGTTGAGCTGATGCCGAGATTCGAACGTAGCTCCCCAGCTCTAAAGTTCGCAATTCTAGAACTTGTGGCGGGAGGTGTGTCTAAAAGTGTATGTCGGTGTTGGTCATCAATGAGAAAGACCTGTGCATTTTTCAAATGGGTGGTGAAAAAATATGAGTATGTTGCTGGAGATGTGGGCCGCCGTGCCACCAATGTACTTACCGGGGGAGGGTAAACACCCATTATTCCCCAACTTTCTTTCCGCATACCATCACTCGGATACTTTCATTACGAAAGTACCATGACTCCGCATTGTCATTATAACGCATGGCATTACATTTTATATGCTTTTACCACGCATACATTTACAACAAAATTCGTTGTAAATGCATGAATGGTAAAAGCATGTTTTTTTAAAATGTTTGGATAAGGTAAGTATGGGCATAGGGGTATATGTTTTGGGGTACTGAGGTATATGTTTTGGGGTGTTTGGGTATTTAAAGGGTTTAGATATAGTTTTGGGTTATGGGGTACAGGGGTAGTTTTAGGATTTAGGGATAGGTATGGGTTTTGGGGTACTGGGGTATTTTCAGGGTTCAGGGCTAGGTTTGGGTTTTGGGGTATAGGGGTATTTTTCGGGTTCAGGGGTAGGTTTGGGTTACAGGGGTATTTTCAGGGTTCAGGGCTAGGTTTGGGTTTTGGGGTACAGGGGTATTTTTAGGGTTCAGGGCTAGGTTTGAGTTTTGGGGTAAAGGGGTATTTTAGGGTTTGGGGGTAGGTTTGGGTTTTGGGGTACAGGGTTATTTTTAGGGTTCAGGGCTAGGTTTGGGTTTTGGGGTACAGGGGTATTTTCAGGGTTCAGGGGTAGGTTTGGGTTTTGGGGTACAGGGGTATTTTAAGGGTTCAGGGCTAGGTTTGGGTTTTGGGGTACAGGGGTATTTTGGGGTTCAGGGGTAGGTTTGGGTTTTGGGGTACAGTGGTATTTTTAGGGTTCAGGGCTAGGTTTGGGTTTTGGGGTACAGGGGTATTTTTAGGGTTCAGGGGTAGGTTTGGGTTTTGAGGTAAAGGGGTATTTATAGGGTTCAGGGCTAGGTTTGGGTTTTGGGGTACAGGGGTATTTTTAGGGTTTAGGGATAGGTTTGGGTTTTGGGGTACAGGGTATATTTATAGGGTTAAGATGGGTTAGTGTTTAAGGGTGTTGGGGTATTTTAAGGAGTAAGGGTGGGTTATGATTATGGGGTGCAGGGGTATTTAAATGGCGCAGGGTGGGATAAGCACACGATATGAGACATGTAGGGCGGAACGTACCACACGCCCCCAGCGTTTGTCACGCCCCAGCACACACCCACAGCACAATGCAGACACGCCCACAAGAGACTACTTTGCTGGCACGCTTCTTTTACCTTTTAAATGTATATGGTGGGCATCTGCATAGCCTATGTCCTTCTGCTGCAACTGCCCTTTCCAACGCTGTATTGGGTGTTGTGATTTGTGCTGTGGTTCCTGAGATTACCCGCCTCAAAGGTTTGGGCTAGATACTATTCTCGCTGTACGCATTATACTTTGCTGTCTGCTTAACGATTGTAGCAGTTCACTTCACATGCATGAGAAAGAAGACAGTTCAATAAACCTTTTTATTGAAAATACCCTTCTCTCTATTTCTCTGCAACTCTGTTGAAACGAAAAATGCACGATTGACTGGGGTGAAATACTTCTCTATTGTTTCCGCGACTCTAGAGATACATTTCTTATTCTTGGGAAACAAAGTTGTCATGTTTATGCGGTTGTCAGAAACTAATCCCTTCTTGTGAATTCGAGAAAGCTTCTAGTGACCTCTGAGCTAGCTGGCACTCACTATTAAGTTTAGTATATTTGATAGAGACCTAGTCGACCTCAGTCCTACGTCTAATCTTTAGGATATATTATTCTAATGTGCAGAGCCTATTGGGAATATAGGAACTACACTACACCAGAACACTCTGCGACATACACCTGGAGCCCGACATAGACTGGCATTTCTTCACTGGTTGACAATAACACAGCAATCCTGCAGAGGATGCACTCTCCCTCTCTCAAATCACTTTCCAATCCCCAGAGGACTCTGCTTGGCCCAACCCTGGGCTCCCATGTAATGTGGTCTTGGCATGGCCATGTACAGCTCCAGCTCAGGATTTCACCAGTATGTGAATAAAACATTTGAATTCACACGGATGTGTCATGACTATGTTCACTCAAGTGTGTAAGTATATATGTAAGTATGGACAATGATTGCACAAGCAGGTACACCCTTGTAAATGACATCAATGCGCATGTTGAACGCTGATCCACATGGCCAGTTGGATGTCTGTGAAGGTGAGTATTAGCTTTGGCCTTGTTGCACATTAATGACAATCTTGCAACCCCCCAATGTAGGCACAAGTCTACGTATTGAATAGGGCTGTGTGTAGGAATGACCAAATCGGTAGTAGGCCAGAAGTGGTGTCCTACATCACATGTGACACCAGAAGTTCACTTTGCATACCTACTCGCACACATCTGTGTGGAAACATTCTGTTTTGATTCATAGCATTGCTCCACATGGTCAGAGGTTGGACATCATACTCACATTGCTGGAAACACGTAAGTGCACAGGCCTGCCAGCACCTATCCCAAACACTGTGCTTGACTCACAGAGGTGGCGCAGTCAAAGGGGACCCATCCCCATTGTACATGCGTCACTCAGTCCCTCCCTGTGTAGGGACGATGCTCACTGTGGCACACGATTTGTACATCTAATCAACACTCATCACAGTTGGACAGTAGTGAAGTTGCAGAGACTTTATTGGCATGTGCGTGTAAGTACGGACAAGGCAAGGGCCACACCATGCAGGGACATGCTTGGAACACTTACACACAGCATGGGAACATGTTGAGGTGCAAGACATGGCGGGGCAAAAATGTCCACAAATCGTTACAATTAGCCCACCTTGCCTTGCTGGACGAGTCATGTGATGTTTGACGTCAGCCAATTGCCCTGTGTGAGGGGATTCGACTCACAGCCCATGGGGTCTGCATAGTGCTGTGCCACCGGACTGCACCAACTCTCTGCTCTGCTGACAGTGATCAGGTGGAAGGGTCTGACAAGGTCACATGTTGTGCTACATTGCCATGTGTGTACTCTCCTCAGCAGTATGTCCAATTTAGGATAGTTGCCAAACGACGCTGTGCTGCTCCGACTATGGAAGTGCCTCACCTTGCACAGGTGTGTGTACACATGTGTAGTTCCACGCACATGCATTCTAGTCCATACAAAGAAAGACATGTCAACTGTTGTGGTGGGATATCTGAGCAATCCCCACGACATAACAAGGTATTGAGTCCTGTGCTCTGGGTGACAAGCCGATGTGGCTGCAGGAACATAGTTACTTGTCCATGAATTCCAGTGCAGCTTCATGGGCAATGTGTTCCAATAGTACGTTGTTGCCGGGTTCTAGGAACACCAGGGTGACCCAATCTATTAACTTGTCCGGGCAGATGTGCTCCGTCCACGCTGTTTCCCCAATCCGCGACAAAGCCCAATAGGGTAGCGCCTCGATGTGGTCACTGCACATGAGGAGTTGTGCAATCTCCCATGCACAACTACCGGCACATAGACCAAAGATCAGTGCATCCCATGCATGGGTATCCCCGTGACACTCCTGTTCATGGGCCGACAGGGGGCGCACTGTAAGGTCATAATCCAATTCACCTACCGTTGCGTTGGATAGGCAGACCTCCATGAGCCACTAGAATGTGCATGATCGACAGTGGAACCAGGGCTGGATGCAGGTGATGTAGGCAAGACGGAAACTCAGATGGAAACTGATTCGCAACACTGCTATTGACAGTGATCCCAACAGATGCAGCATTCATGCACGGTACAGTTCCATGTGACGGGTTGTGCATGGGCCCGGGATTGCCTGCCATTGAGTTTGTTGGTCATGTAGCACCAGCTCTCCTCAGACAGGCAGCAGTTCTGTGGACGATAGGCCGCAGCTCAGGGCATTGAGAAGTATGTGTGTGTGCAACTTTTTGACATATGGGGAGTTTTTGACCAATGTGTCAAGGGCATCCCTTGTACGTGTAGGTCGTGCAGGGACAAGTGTGTGTGGGGTGTGGGCACGTTGGTTTTTCATTTGCGCTGTTCGTGGTGTGAGAGTCATCGGAGGTTGATTTGGTATCTCACGCAGGGTGTGCCAGCCTCATTCAGGACCAAAGTCGGAGGGTCAGTTGGCCTTCCACCTTGTGTGTAGAGACAAAGGAGCTTTCATTCCTAATTTCAGTCTGACTACTGCTTGCATTTCTGAGATGTGATGTGGCCTTCACTCGACTTTGATGCCAGGTCAGTGATTTGGGGTGCATGAGACACACGCAGCTGTTGGCATGTTTGCATGTGCCAACGGTCCGGTTGGCATTGCGCTCTTTGTTCAGTATCTCTCTTTCTCTCTCTTTCGTACTCTTTCTCTCTCTTTTGTACTCTTTCTCTCTCTCCCTATCCTTTGATGAGTGTCTGACACACATTCTTATCTTGGATATTGTCTTGCAGGCTGTGGCTCACAGATTGTTCAGGGATGCCCCGCCATGTCTCTTCACAATAGTTGTTTGAAGACGAATTAGTGTGTGACATTTTGTTTGGTCTTTCAATGGTGCATGAATGACTCAGGATTTCTGTACTCACATGTGTGTTGATTGCTGCAATTGATCGACATCTGGTGGGTGCTTTTTCCATGTTTTTGGGCTGTTGATGTGCTGTGTCTTGGTCCGGTGGTGGTGGGGTGTACCCAGGGTGGGGCCCAGGGGGTGTGGTCCTGGGGGTGGTGGTGGTGTGTGTTGTGGCCCTCTTGGGTGTCTAGCCCGCATCATAAGTGGCTCCATGGCATCTGTTTTCCTTCAGGTGTGGCGCTGGGCTGGTCTCCCTTTAGTGGTGCAGGTTTTCATTCAACTTTGCACCAGGTCAAAGCAGGTGTTAGTTTCCTGTTGCTAATGCACCTTATCGCATCTTTTTTTTGTTCTTATCGCCAATTAGGCTGGTCGTTTAGAATGTTGCAGGATGGTATTGTCGTGGCTTTTTGCACGGGAATGCCTACTCTGCATCTCATTAGCGATAGTTGCTAGGGTCGTCTGTGGCAATGTATTTTGCAGCAGCTATTGCGGGTAAACTCGTTATGTCAGCTGTTAGAGCCTGCTTGTGAATGGGGTTATGATTTTATCGCGACTTTGGCTGCAATAAATTGCCGTTGGCTCGGCGATAGCTCCTTCAGAATATGCCCCTAGGTTGATAGTGTCACTGAGAAAGAGCCTTATTGAACATTGCCAGAGAAGTAGTGGTGCATAGTTGTCAAACTGTCTGATAAAGATTGGGTCATGGTACACTTTCTTTGAGTGAGAGGTTCTAGCTCAAAAGAGCATATAATATGTAGGGATTATTTAGCTGATTAGAAATTAAAATTGCTTGTCTGTCTGTACCTATAATAGTGATAGAGGCTGTCTTGTACAGTCTTCTAACTTCAATGGGCAGCCCTTTGAGTGACTGTAAAACAGGAATGATATGGTAAAATTACATTGCATGCCTATTGGGCTGTTACATTCTCTCTTTGTGGGTGTACTGCCACAGGTTTCGGAGGATGCCTGGGCCTTTCTCTCCCAAGCAGTATCAGATGGGAGAGATGCAGCAAAGCTCACCATTTGATGTGGGTTTGACACCACTACTTGCTGGGCAGAGCAATGTCATGACTGGACCACCTCCTTCCTCTCTGGCAGAACCCAGAGCGTCCACCTCCCCCTTTCTGCTTCGAATCCACCGAGATCATCTGCGGTGTACCCCAGGGCTCATCCCTCAGCCCAACACTGCTCAATATCTACATGGCACAGCTCGCCCACGTCGCCCGACTGCACGACCTCAACATCATCTCCTACGCCAACGACACCCAGCTGATCCTCTCTCTCACCAAGGACCCCCACACTTCCAAAACCAATCTCACGAAGGAATGAAAGCCGTCGCTGAGTGGATGAAGAACAGCCGTCTAAAACTGAACTCGGACAAGACAGAGGTCCTCATCCTCGGCTCCACCACCTCGGCCTGGGACGACTACTGGTGGCCGACCACACCGGAAGCAGCACCGACAACCACCGACCACGCATGCAACTGGGCTTCCCGTCAACAAGAGGATCACCTTCAAGCTCCTCACCCACGCACACTTGGCCCTTGACAAAACCGGACCAGTACACTTCAACAGACGCGTCACCTTCTATACCCACAGCTGCCAGCTACACTCCGCCGACCTCGCCACCGTCCCCCGCATCTGAAGAGGGACCTCCGGCAGGTGATCGTTCTCCCACCTCGCCGCCAAGACCTGGAGCACTCTCCCTCTTTTGGCAGACCCAGGACCTGCTAACCTTCAGAAGATTACTCAAGACCTGGCTATTCACGCAGTAGCAGCACCCCCCCCCCCCACCAGCTTCTTGAGACCCTCACGGGTGAGTAGCGAGCTTTACAAATGGCTTGATTGATTGATTGATTGATTGATCGATCGACGGTGGCTGTTTGATGCCATGCCAGGCTGAGGACTTCTGGCTTTTCTGGAGATGTCCAGGCTTCCTTTATGGACATGCACTTTGATGGCACTTGTCTCTCCAAAGACCAAGCAGAATGGCCCTGGAGCTCTTTAAGGATTAACAGGCTATGGCCAAGTCCTTGGGCCTCTCAACTACCATCCCTTTGCCATCTGCTTTTGACCTCTTTTGTGGCCACAGAAGGGGATTTTGGCCGCACCAGCCATATCCCAGCCACAACACTGCACAAGTTCAGCAACCTCTGCGCGGACGTGGTTGCGTCTCCTTTTGATCCAATAGATCGGGTGGCTAGAAGCCGAGTCAGTCCACTCCTCCCCATGTAATCTCAAAACCGTCCTAGTCTGGACCTTCAAGATCATGGGCAGCCAGTTGGTGGCAGAATCAGTCCTCACCGTCACCACTAACAAACATCCCATTAGACAGGTGGATTCTTCAGAAAGTCTGAATAGGCTACTCCCTCCCCTTAAAGACTATGCTTCCCTCCATGCCTCCACCTTATGACCGGCTGACGAAGGACCACCTGATCTTGCTTCAGGAGGAAGTCAGGATTCTCTTGACCAAGGCATCGATAGAGAGGGTTCCGGGTCCAAAAGTAGGCTGTGTTTGCTATTCCTGTTACTTTCTGGCCCCGAAAAAGGACATGGACCTTCGCCTTATTCTAGATCTGCAAGCCTTTAACTACTTCCTTAAAAAGAAAAAGTTCAAAATGCTCACTCTGGCTCAGGTCTTTTCTGCCCTGGACCCCGGAGACTGGATGGTGGCGTTGGACTTGCAGGATGCCTATTTTCACATTTCCATCCTTTCTGCTAATTGGCATTACCTGCGGTTCATGGTCGGCTCCAAGCACTTTCAGTTCACAGTGCTCCCCTTTGGCCTTACCAGCGCCCTTCGAGTCGTCACCAAGGTGATGGCAGTGGTCCTAGCTCATTTGCACAGATCTGGGGTGCCAGTTGTCCCCTATCTTGACGACTGGCTATAGAAGGCGAGCTTGACCCAGACTGTCCTCTCCCACCTCCAGACTACAATGAACCTCCTGCTTTCACTTGGGTTCACTATCAACATGCCAAAGTCACACCTCACCCCCACTCAGACTCTCCCTTTCATTGGAGCTGTTCTAGACACAGTGTGGTTTTAGGCCTATCCTCCTGAGCAGCGAGTCCAGGATATTCAAGCTCTATTCTGGATTTTGATGACACTGACTCTGAGGCTGCAGGGTCTCATGGCCTCCTGCTTCCTGCTAGTGACACATGTCAGATTGCATATGCGGGCTCTGCAGAGGGAAATGAAGCTCCAGTAGGCACAGCATCAAGGGAATCTCTCCGACATGGTCCAGATCTCAGAGAGAATTGCACAGGACCTGCAGTGGTGGCTGACTAACCACAATTGGTTCAGAGGCAGACCCCTATCCCTTCCCCAACTAGATCACACAGTTGTGACAGATACGTTCCGCCTGGGATGGGGGCGGCCTTCTGGGAGAGGTGGAAATCAGAGGACTCTGGTCTCCGGCAGAATCCGGACTCCACATCAACCTGCTGTAACTCAGACCAATTTGCTTGGCATTGAAAGCTTTTCTTCCTTCCATCAAGGGATAGCTGGTTCAGGTGTTCACGGACAACACTACCCCCATGTGGTACTGGAACAAACAGGGCGGGTTGGGTCGTGGACTTTTTATCAAGAGGCCCTGCATCTCTGGATATGGCTCTAACAGCAGGGCATATCCTTGGTGGTTCAACACCTGGCAGGTTCCCTGAATGCCATGGCAGACTAACGCAGCTGCCGATACGTATCGGATCATGAATGGCATCTCTATCTAGAGGTGGAGCAAGATTTCTTTCAGAAGTGGGGAGAGACTCAATTAGATCGCTTTGCCTCTGCTCAGAACGCGCAATGTAAGCAGTTTTGGAAGCTGGAGTTTCCAAAACAAACATAAGGAGCTTCATCAGCCAGGCTAGTTTGAATCGAGTGGCAAAGTGAGCAAGGGACCGACGTCTGGGCATACCCTGCCAACTTAGGGCAAACAAAGGAAACACAAGGAGATGATGGACGGAGCCCTGAAACTTTTCAGACACTCAGCCCCAGTCACAGACCTGGGTTGAATCCATCATCATTCTTTAGCTCACTTCGCCACCCAGCTATATGCAAATCAGTCTTGATCCTGTGCCTCATGAGAACAGTCCAGCCCGAACTGCCGAACCAGTTATACCCTGAACCGGAAACAAGCATCATGGGACCGGTTTCTAGGTAACACCCTTCATCAGCCAGGTTAGCTTGAATCCAGTGGCAAAGTGAGCAAGAGACCCACGTCTTGGCATACCCTGCCAACTTAGGGCGCAGAAAGCAAATACAAGGAGATGATGGACAGAGCACTGAACTTTTCAGACACTTACCCCCAGTCACAGATCTGGGTTGAATCCATCATCATTCTTTTGCTCACCTCAGTTCAGACACAACTGTATGCAAATAAGTCTTGACTTTGTGCCTCATGGGAACAGTCCAGCCCAAACTGCCAACCCAGGTTTTCCCTGAACTGGAAACAAGCATCCTGGCACTGATTTCTAGGTAGCACCCTTCATCATCCAGGCTAGCTTGAATCCAGTGGCAAAGTGAGCATGGGACCCATGTCTCGGCATACCCTGCCAATTTAGGGTGAACAAAGAAAACACAAGGAGATGATGGATGGAGCGCTGAAACATTTCAGACACTCACCCCCAGTCACAGATCTGGGTTGAATCCATCATCATTCTTTAGCTCAGTTCGCCATCTCAGTTCAGACCCAGCTATATGCAAATCAGTCTTGATCCTGTGCCTCATGGGAACAGTCCAGCCCGAACTACCAAGCCAGGTCTTCCCTGAACCGGAAACAAGCATCCTGGGACCGGTTTCTGGGTCACACCCCTCATCAGTAAGGCTAGCTTAAATCCAGTGGCAAAGTGAGCAAGGGAACCACGTCTGGGCATACCCTGCCAACTTAGGGTGAACAAAGCAAACGCAAGGAGATGATGGACGGAGCGCTGAAACTTTTCAGACATTCATCCCCAGTCAGTTTCCAAGGCGGCATTCGCTCAGCTACGCTTTTCGTCTCGACTGGAGCTCATGCCTCCTGTACATCTTTCCGCCAATACCACTTGTGTCCAGAGTGCTCAAGAAAATGAGAAGCAACCAGGCCTTAGTCATTCTCATAGTACTGGACTGGGAATGGAGAGTCTGGCATCCTGAGCTTCTCCAACTGATCAGGCTGACCGTTTGGGAGGATGTTTGTTTCAGCAGCAGGGGAGGATCCTCCACCCAAACCTGTCACCTGTAGGCCTTCTTTCATGGAGATTGATCAGTGGCAGTTGATAGCATTCGAGCTTCCTCTCAAAGTCTGCAATGTTATTTTGGAAGCCAGGCGTCCTTCTACCAAGACTGTGTACACCTGCGGTGGCAAACACTAGTAAAATATTATACAGAAAGGTCTATTGATCCTCTTTCTGCTTCCCTCTCTCAAGTCCTTCTCTCTATTTTAACCCTTACCCAGCAGGGCTCGGCTCTGGGCACCCTTAAAGGGTATACTATGGCTCAGTCTGCTTTCTTGAGATTGCCAGACCAACTTTGTTTAATATATTTCTTAACAGGCTTGTGCATATGTTCTCACCTGCCCCATTAATCATGCCTCAGTGTAACCGTAATTTGGTTCTCACCTTCCTCATGTTTGTCAATTCGAACCTCTGCCCAACTGTCCCCTCCGGCTGCTTGCCATTAAAACAGCCTTTTTGGTGGCAATAACTTCTGCCAGGAGGGTAAACTACTTGCAGGCCCTGTTGTCCGGGCCTCCTTACCATCTTCCCTAAGTAGTTGTTTCGCACTAGGGCCTCTTTCTTACCGAAAGTAGTAATACCATTCCACTTGGGCCAATCAGTCACATTGCCCACTTTGTATGTTCTTTCGCACCCTTCTAAAGAGGAGGAGCGACTCCACCATCTCAAACCAAAACGAGCGTTGTCGTTCCACCTTTGCTGCACTAAAGAGTTCTGGGTGGACGATCATCTCTTTCTGGGGTATGTTGAATCAAAGAAAGGCTGTGCGTTGCAGAAGACGGTTATCGCGCAATGGTTTGTCCTCTGCATCTAAATCTGCTATGCTCTGGTCAAAAAACAGCCTCCTGTGGGCTTAAGAGCTCATTCTACCAGACTAAGCCTGCAACCACAGCGTTACAACGTGCTGTTCCAGTCCTTGACACTTGTCAGGTATCAATGTGCCGCAGGTCCTCCTGGGATGTTATTGCTTGGGTATCTATTCTAAGGTAAGTAATCAGTGGCTAGATGTCTCTATCAGATGGAAAAGTTACTTACCTTCAGTAACACCTTGTTTGGTAGAGACATGATCTAGTCGCAGATTCCTTACTGACCCACTCATCCTTCCCACACTGCAGACAGGTTTTTAGGGTCAGGGATGATCCCCTTCAGGGACCTAGTTGTTCTAAACACACCACTGTCAGTGCACTTCAAGACTCTGCGCTCCTGGTTTGGACGCAGATGTCATTTCCAGAAAGGGAAATGTCGTCAATGTCACATGGAGCTGACCAACGCCGCCTACAGGTGTGCAAGGACAAAAACTGTTCTTGAGCCAGCCTAATGCCTGGGAAATTCTAAGGTAAGTAATCTGTAGCTAGATCGTGTCTCTACCAGATAATGCATTGCTGAAGGTAAGTAACTTCTACTTCTAGCGAATCAGTCCTAAGTTATTCTCCTTCCTTCTTTCTCTTCTAGCCCAGTATAACTAAACTGCAGGGTGCCACAGAAAACTGCTTTAAGTCCTACACTCTTTAACATCTATATGATCCTTGTGGCTACCAAAAGTCACAGTTTGGGCTCAGAAATAATGTTGAATGACAATGACAATTGATCATGTCACTACTTAAAGATAATGATCTCTTTCATAATAAGTTCAGGCCATGTTTAATATCAATCTCATCATCGAAGAGTGACAATTGTCTGAAACTTAATTCTGAGAAAACAAATCTGCTTATAATGGGAAAGAAATGTCATGTTTGGAGTGTGTTATGAAACTTTACCAAACCTTGGTTGTCAGGAGGTGCCTAGAAATCTAGGAGTTAGATGATCTTTTAGACCTAACATAAATGCTGTTACCACCATCTGTTGCAGCATTATGAAAACTCTTGGAGTGATTCAGGCAGGCTACTATGCATCTTTTGCTCCCCCCTAGATGTCAAATCACGTGGAGGGGGGCTGGTCGGCATCGGAGATAGGCTCTAAGCATCGAAATCAGCTCCTCTTAACTATTCGAGCTACATTGAATCTTTTAAGTTTCGTAAAGATCTCAAAGCCTGGCTCTTCCCTGCCTCATAGGTCAGTTAGAGTTGGTTATTATTTTGCACTATTTCGACAAGTTTCTTAGAACCCAGAAGCTCCTTGAGCATTGTAGCACCTTACAAATATCAATTGCATGTGTAATTTACTCAATGTATTCTTGATTAACTTTATTGCCTTGATTACTCTCAAAATATGAGTGTAAAGTTACTCGAAAGAGTAGACTTTCTCGTCTCTACCCCTTAAAAAATGGCTGGAGACAAAGTTATAAGTGTAAGCTATTACTTCCAAAAAAGAAATAGTACTGAGTCCAACACCACATATGGCCAACACCCTCCCATAAAAAATGTATATTACATAAAATAAAACTGGATAGGAAATCAAGTTAAATTAAATTTAACTATGTAAAATAGATAGAGATAAAATACAATTTAATGTAAAAAGAATCTATACTAGATAATTAAATTAATTTAAAAATATTTTAAGAAACTTTGTAAAAATGTATAAATTACTGTAACATAATTTGTTTTGTAAAATATAATTAAGTTTTGATTCACATAGCTAATTTTTGCTATGCATCACTTTTAACAGTTATTAACCCGTTCGATGTGTCGGACGACCCCCAGCCATCCAAAATCACGTTGGGCATGTATGCAGGATGGCCAGGGGCCGTTCGAACCACGCCCACTCATTATTCCACCTGCACCGCGGTGGAATTCGCGCCACGGTCAACGGGTTAATGCATAATAAAAAAGCAACATTTATACTTTCATTGGGAATTTATTTTGTAATTTAAACATCTTATTTATATTGTTAACTATTTCAAATATTGTATTTTAATTTAACACTTTTACTACTAAGGGCCCGATTACTATGCAGTAAGAAATGGCTCCGACCGTTGGTTGGAGCCATTCAAACCGCATTGTAATTTCCTGTTCGGAATCATTTCTGACCGACCCGTTTTGATGGAGTCGGTAGGAAATTATTCCAAACACGAGTTCCGAATGGCTTACGATGGGCTCGGAGAGCCCGTCTGCCATTCGGAAGGCCTTCAGCAATCCCTCAGCCGGCTCTTTCCTGCCTAGGGATTACGATGGCAGTTTCCCACTGCCTTTCTGTGCCAGCCTTTCAGACACAGAAAGGCATTGGGAAACTGCCTTTGGGGCCCCCCAGCAGTGCCCCCATGGGTGCAAAGCCACTGAATGGCAGCTAAGGGGCACCCATGGTGCCCCCCTGTTGATCCCAGCACCCAGTGGCAGGTACCTTGAGGTGCATGCCACCGGGTGCAGAAATGAACTGCACCCCTGGTCTTTGCTATGAGAGCATGCATTCCGTTTGGAATGCATGCTCCCATAGCAAATTATAGGACTGCGACCAACCACATCCTAATAGCTGGGCTGGAACCAACGAAAGGAGGTCATTTGGTTCCATTCTAAGAGCGATTTCAGACGGACTCCGTTCCATCCGACATCACAATCAGGCCGTTCATAGTAAACCTTTACATCTGTGATGATCTTGCCATGGAAAAGTGGAGGTGGAGATTTTCACTTGTAGGTTTGTGCACAACATTTTGTATTACTTTAATAGAATTATTGTAGTTCTACTAAACATACTACAAAAAACAGTTTGTGAATTGGCCACTATCACTTTTGGGGGCGTGTGCAAGTAGTCAAGATGACAACTGCACCAGCATGAAATTAAATTTTCCCAATGCTGTCACTGTCCCTCCCGAATGCCTAATTGTCTGAAATTGATTAAATCATTAACAAACTGATTTGGGGCACAGCTGAACCAAGACTACAAACTATTAAAGTACAAACCTTGACTGAGAATAGTGGATTATGACTACCACATATGAAAATGTACTACTTAGCACAGCAAATAGCTCACATCTGTTATGGTATGTTATATGTAATGGTAAAGTACACTATCACCTGCAGGGAATGCTGGCTCTGAGTAGGGCTGTACCTAGCCCTGCCTAGGGCTGGTAGGAATTAAAGAGGCCAGGTCTTCAGTGTCTTGCAGAATTCAAAAAGAGAGGAGGGGTTCTGATGTGGGGAGGGAAGTCATTCCATGTTTTAGGAGCAATGCATGAGATTGCCTGTCCTCCTGACCTGGCTTTATGTATTCAAAGATTGTGCACGACTAAGAGTCCTGCCGGGCAATGATGTCTCAGTGGTTGGTAGAAGGAGATGTGATTGTTCAAGGAGGTGTGGCATAAGTTGTGCAGTGCTGTGAACGTCTGTGTGATGACCTTGAAACAAGCCTGTTTCTGTATCCAGAGAAAGTGGGGCTCCTTGAGGTAAGGTGTGAAGTGAGTTCTGCATGGGAGTTTAAAGATGAGTCTAGCTAGAGAGTTCTGGATTGTTTTTAGTCTTCTAGTGGGTTGCTTGATGATACTGGCATAGCAGGTGTTTTTATAAACCAGTTTGCTAGTGATAAGTGCATGGGTGATGGTCTTTTTGATGTTGTTTGGAAACTTTAGGGTGTTGAATTAGGATGCAGTGATGGCATTGTGCCATTGGTGTAGAAGAGGATGTTTAGGATGTGGGCGAGGATGATGTTGGTCAGAGGGATCATGTATGTATGGAAGAACGTGGGTATGAGGGGTGAACCTTGAGACACTCCACAGATTACTTTACCGGTCTACGAGGAGCAGGGTGTGAAGCTGACAGCTCATGTTCCATCCATTATGATTGAGAAGATCCATTGGAGAGCAGGTACTTGAATGCAAATTTCATGCAGGCATCTGATTATGATGGGGTGGGAGACCATGTCAAATGCTGCAGAGAGGTCCAGGAAAATGAGGGCTGCCATGTGTCCTTTAGCAGGGATCCTGCAGATGTGGCAATGAGTGCTGTTTCTGTATTGCGGTTGGGCCTGAATCTTGACGGTGTTTGGTGAGACATCAGCTGATTAGCTTCTCCAAGACCTTGGCCGGGTCTTGTAGGAGGGAGAAGAACCAGTAGTTGATGATGGCTTCTCGAGCAGCCGCATGACTGTGATGTGTTTCCAGGTGCCCCAGAATATGGCTGAGTCAATGGAGGCATTGAGGCATCAGTGCTTTGCTGATCAATAGCAGTCCTTTGGTGAAGGTGTGGTGGGGCAGGGGGCAGATGAGGCCCCAGAGTGAATTGTCTTCATGGTAGCTGCAGTTTCATCATTGGTGACCTTGGGCCATGTGCTCAGGGTTTATTCTTCAGTCAAAATATGTATTACAATATTGTTACAGAAATATTCCGATATCTTGCAAAGGGGTATTGTTACTGGAAGCATCAGGAAGTGCAGTGAAATCTTTGATAATTGCAAAGATTTCATTGTGCTGTTTCCACGCATTGCTGCAGTTTGCAAGAGCTGTCTGCTTGCTGTTTCAGATCTGATGATGTCTATTTCAGGGCAAATTTGAAGATGTTTTTTCTCAGTATTTTGACTTGTTCTTCACTCTTGCTACAGTTGCTTGCAGTGGGGGTTTGTCAGCCTGAGTACCTCTGTTTACCAGCTGGCTTGTGGCAGACATCTTGCTTTTGTATTGCACTTGAGGGGAGCCAGGATGTTGGCACATGCTGTGCTCCAGCTGTAGTAGTTCTCGATGGCTTTCAGCAAGCTTCTGATGTGCTTAAGTCAGTGTGTGGATTGGCACAGAAGTCCAGTCCTCTTTTATGATGTTTTTCCAGCTGCAGTGTGTGGGTTCGGTGCTGGTAGGTCTGTGGTGGTTGTGGGGTGGTTATGCCCTACACTCCTGCTTGATAGTGAATGTAAACCAATGCAAGGAAAAATGTGGGTGTACCTATTGTCTGCCTGTGGGGATTTAGATATAGTATATGGAGATTCCACCAGGACCTCAGAACGACAAAATCCAATTATGCATGCAGCTTACACAAGCATGGAGAGATGCATATAATCCTATGAATATAGAACCCCACACAAAATTTCAACCCCCATTTGGAGAAATGCAGAGTTTAAGATAGATGGACAGGTGTTCCATTGGAGAGCATAGCAAGAGGCAGGTATACACACAACTGATAACCTTCCTAATGCCGTTATGTGAAAGCATCTGCTGATATCAAAAACAGGACCTAGTCCAATCACAAACATGGTGGTAAACCAACAATCTCACTGCATCAGGGCAAAAGGGAAATTATTCAGCCCCATAACCACAAACATCGCTAATTCTGTAATGCTACAGTACCATCATAGCTACTGCATGCTCAATCCCAAAAGCAACAACCTGTAGAAACAAATAGCAAGTGAAGCTAGATATCCACTCCACAAATGATACTTGGCAAATCATTTTATCCAACTATGTTAAAACACTTCAAGAAGCTGGACTCATGTTTAGTTATTTGAAGATTTTACATGAATAGCTCTGGACTCCTAAAAGACGGCTAATGACCCATACGAAACCTGAGTTGACATCTTGGAATTGTGATGCAGTAAATTGTGACATGCTACATATACTGTGGGCTTGTCCTAATCTGACAGAATACTGAACACAAATATGAGAGAAACTAAAAAAGTCACACTATCCACCACTAGCCATGTTACTTTACTTGTCTATGGACCTAGGTTTATCTTCACATTCAAGATGTTGATTGGCAAAACTGCATACTGAGATTATACTGAGTTTATGGAAATCGCTGACTTTTCCCATGCATGCAGATTGATTTAAATAAATGGTGATTTAGGTGCAATTCAAGAATGCCATTTACGGTTCAAATGACTAGATTTTAAAATCAATTTATCGACACTTTGTGATGCGCACATAGGCAAGCAGAAATGACTCCTTCGTCCCTGTTTCCATAATTCAAATATAACTGGGGACAGTCTTTAGATATCCCCAAGAATGTGCTAGGGAAGGTGGGGGTAAAACAGATAAAAAACTATGTTGGAATATTCACTTATCCCTGTGTAGTATATAATATTTAGTTTATTTCCCATGCTAAATGTTACAGGCACTCTAAACTTCCTGTCTAGGCAATCAGTGGAAGCACACATCATTGAAGATGTTTACAACATATTGAAGGGGCAATCAAAAGTGACTAATGGGGGAAAGTTCAGGGATAACTCCTGGTTGTGACATTTAAGACAAATGTATGTGGTAGACTATTGTAACTCAGAAAAGTATTGTGCCTAAGACTATGTATTGTATTGAATATATAAAAGTCAATGAGGTAATGTTTGAGAGACTAGTGTTGTATCACTCGTACTGCAATATGTATTCAGAGATTACTGTCGAGCATAATGAGTTGTTAATGCTTTTTCACTCTTTTCTTTTTTGGGGTACTGTCTTTCATGGGAAATAGCTAATGAAGATATATTTTTTTTAAAACAATATTGTTAACAACAATTAATATTATTAATAATAACTTGGAAAGGATACAATAATGGCAATTCAGTGCCTTTTGGATTGGAACATCTCCAGTCTAATGCTCTGGGTAATGCTTCTAAATTAGAACTCCTCACTGGAATTTAAAAGCTTTCACATCTGAATATCATGCTGAAAAGTGGAATTCGCCAGTCTTTTCATGATAGAAATAAACATGGCAGCAACACAACTGCTTTATAACCATAAACGTTGGGTAAACATGTCTGCTTTTGAGAAGATGGTGAATGTAGTTTCCAAATTCCTTGCAGTATTTCTGTATTTGTAGTGCTTCTTCCTGGGTAATGATGCCAGCTGCCCAAATGTACTACGTACATTCTTATTGTGAGCTATGCACACAACTTTGTTATATTTCAATAAGCAAGCTGTATGATGATACCAAGGCAGTGCATGCCAGACATGGGTAGTTCTCAAAAATACAATTTACAAAGAACTTTATTACAAAAAAATGTATTAAAGAACAGATGAACCTGGTACCCTTTATTATCAATCTAATCATGAGCAAAAGAATAATAGAGAATTTGTGAAAAAGCACCCATTGAAGTTGTGATTGAGAACATTTACAGACCACATGGGCCTTGTAATAGTTCATATTGATGCACATAGAAAAGACAAAAGCCCAAGGATTCCTTCATAGTTACAAGATATGACCACATGGCACTTGCTATTTAGCCTATTTATGTATAGTTGATGTAGTACTGTTTTAGAAATTTGTGCATGATCTTTCTCATTTCACCACCTTGCCTGAGTCCAACAATATTGCATGCAGATCCCTATTCAATTAACCTGTGTTATTCCTGTGCTGCAGAATATATATTGTAACTAATACATGCCATTTTTTTGTGGTTTACTGGCTCACCTTGCTGTGGTTGCTACATGTCCCTAATGCTCAATTTTTCCTAGAAACAAATAAAAGTGGTTATGCAGATGGTAGTTGTGAATGTCAGATAAAGATTTCTCATGGTCCTGTTCAAAGTAATTTTAATTGTAGCATTTCTAGAGCGCATTAAACCAACTGCTTCAAAGTGCTAAAGACAGAGAAGGCTGTGAGAAGTGAGGATCCCAAGCAGAGAAACCTTAAGTGTCCCATAACCAGAGGGAGGGCTAGTTTGCAAATAACCATATCTTCACTTGCTTGTGAAAAATCAGGTATGAATCAAAATTCCTGATATGTGCCGGCCTGCACTGTAAGATCCCGCTAACCCCACCTTGCTTTCTTGCACCTAAGAACCACCACCTTATGTCGTCCAGCTGATCCCAGATGCCTACCCTAGATATACCAATTAAAGGTTGTCCTTAGATTAAAAACAGCCCCTGAGAATGGAGAGATTTTTGAGACAGGCAAAGAGCTTTAAAATTCACCCCCTTCTTTACTGGCAACCAGTGCAGGAATCTCAATCCTTTCCTGACAGAGGAGAGATTGGGTAATCCATGGTACCGCAATACAGTCACCTGTAGCAGGCAGTGCATGCAGTAGGTGGGGGTACATGGTACAGAGGACATCAAGTCGGGTAAAACAGAAATGGGGTCCAGTTTGCCCTCCAGGCAGACCTCTAGCCAGCTCTATCCTGGTGTACTTCCCCTTCAAAGCAAACATAGTAAGGGGATGGACGGAGCGCTGAAACTTTTCAGACACTCACCCCCAGTCCCTATTAGATCTGGGTGAAATCCAAAATCTTTGTTAGCTTACTTCAACACCCCAGTTCACACCCAGCCTTATGCAAATCAGTCTTGACACTGTTCCCTGAGGGCACAGTCCAGCCCAAACTGCCAAGCCAGGTCTTCAATGGACCAGAAACAAGCATCCTGGGACCAGTTTCGAGGTATCACCTCTCACCAGCAGGGCTAGTTTGCATCCAGTGGCAAAGTGAGCAAGGGACCTACGTCTGGGCATACCCTGCCAACATAGGGCAAACAAAGCAAATACAAGGAGAGGAAGGACGGAGCTCTGAAACTTTTCAGACACTCACCCCCAGTCACTATTAGAACTGTGTTACATCCATCATCGTTCTTTATCTCACTTAGCCACCCCAGTTCAGACAGAGCCATATGCAAATCAGTCTTGACCCTGTACCTCATGGGTAAGCGTGAGCGGGAAATCCGTTCCGCTTGCGGATTTCGCGGATTTTCGGTAAATCGGCAATCCGCGAACTCCCGCGAAATTACCGAAAATCCACGAATCCGCGACCGGCGGATTTGGGGGGCAAAAGTTCAAGCCTTCAAGCTTGAAGTTGTAACTATTTTAGGATGGCGCCGGCAAGCCGCCAGGGCCAGCCTAAAATAGTTACTAAGTTAGCTTCAGTTAGCTTCAACAGGAAGCACTAATAAATAAAATAAAGCAGGTGCTCGAGCACCTGCTTTATTTTATCTATTAGTGCTTCCTGATGAAGCTAATTTAGTAACTATTTTAGGATGGCGCTGGCAGCTTGCCGGCGCCATCCTAAATTAGTTGCAGGATGATGGATGGGAATGGGATGGACAGCTCACTCAAGGGACCCCTGCGCCCTTCGGGGCGATTGCATAGTAACACACACATGGTCGCTGGAACTAGTTGAAGCTCAAATTCAGTGACTCATTCATCAGCCCAAAAACAATCGTGAGCATCGTCGAGGCTGGGCAGGTGTGCCTTCTTCCCAAATCTACCGTCGAAAATCAGCTGTGATGCTGAATAGAGGCCTTTGCATCCCCCCCATTTAAAAAAAGTCCGAAAAATCCGCAAATCCGCAAATTCGCGGATCGTGGATCCGCGAAATCCGCCCATCCTTACTCATGGGAACAGTCTAGCCCGAACAGCCAAGCCAGGTCTTCACTGGATTGGGTACAAGCATCCTGTGGCTGGTTTGGGGGTAACGCCCTTCATCAGCCAGTCTATCTTGAATCCAGTTGCAAAATGAGCAAGAGACCCATGTCTGGGCATACCCTGCCAACTTAGGATGAACAAAGCAAACACAAGGAGATGATGGGCGGAGTGCTGAAACTTTTCAGACACTCACCCCCAGTCACTATTAGATCAGTGTTAAATATATCATCGTTCTTTAGCTCACTTCGCCACTCCAGTTCAGACCCAGCCATATACAAATCAGTCTTGACCCTGTACCTCATGGGAACAGTCCAGCCCGAACTGCCAAGCCAGGTCTTCACTGGATTGGAAACAAGCATCCTAGGACCGGTTTCTGGGTAACACCCCTCATCAGCCAGGCTAGATTGAACCTGAACTTCTCTTTCACCCACTGCCTCTCATCCTGCCACTTTTTCTTGATCTCAATAACAGTCCGGACGTCCTCCCTCCATGCACTATCTGAATTTTCCAACTGCTACCATAAGGCTGCCTTCTGTTTTGAACTTGGAATATGAAGGGGTAGGCCATTTAGTTGTTTTTGTATTTTAGAACTACAAATCTGACTATTATATCAGTCTTTTCCTCTAAGAAAGTATGCTTCCTTCTCAGGACAGACAACATCTTTGCAGCAGGTAGGGAAGGCCAAGTTTTATCTGGGTCCTAGCAGGCATTTTCTCTAATGTGTTTGGAAGGAATAGATTTGTGGATGTTGTTTTTATGTAGTTTGAATCGTGGTGGGTTACAGGTGTCATTAATTGTTTCCAGGTGTATGCACTTACTAGTTATTAGACATGTGGTTTTCACGTTCTCCACCGTAAATGCCGATATTCCACCCTGAGTGCTGAATGTCAGTACAAATGTGAAGATTCTGCCTTGAGTGCTGAACCTCTGCGGTCATAAAGATACTACTCGTAATTCCTATTGTGAAAACCTAAAAGTAGTAAACTTAGACTACAGGTCTAAGTTTACCTTTGTGAATCGGGCCCTAAATGTCCCGGAACCTAGATTTTCAAGTACTTCAGGCGAGAGACAGCTTTATGTGCCCTTTAACTAAAATGCGTAGCTCCTCTCCCAGTTGCGGAGGGTCCTCCATACATCTGAGAGCCCCAGGGCCTCCAGGAACTGGAACAAGTGGTGGCCTCTAGGCACACGATATAGGGTCCTACTTGGACTTGCGTAGTCAGCACTCTCAGTGTGTGTAGGAAGTCACCAGTGAGGGGGTGGGGGGTTTACACTCTAAGTAGCGATACAGGTCATCCACTGAGGAGGCCGGCAACTGTCACATAGTGGCCCCCCCATCTTGCAACACTTGGGTCACGTTTAGCGGCACACATTGATGAATCAGCACCACCACTCTTGTGTCCCCAAGTCAAAGCCTGCAGGAAACACCTGTGAGTACCCCATCCATTATTGCCCCTTGCTTCAACAGGTCGAGGAGCCCATTAACATTCCAAGTAAGGAGGTGTAGATGGTTGTGAGGCTGGGCATTATCAGAGGTCGTCATATGGGGGTGTGTATGAGTGATCAGGGTCAAGGGAAGTGAGCACACAGCTTGATTTGATTGGTAATGTTTGCAAAACAAACACAAACAAAACCACATCTCTCCCCTCCCAATGCCTCGAAAACACAAAGCTTTTGTTGTGGAATCAACTGCGGACAGCTGCCAACTGAGCATATAGACTCCAATGTTGTCCCCTTTTACCAACAACCCTGTCCTCGTCCCCATAACTCAAACCAAATAAATGTCTACAGTACAAAGAAAACAAACGGAGAAAGGAAAAAGAAATGGTTTTGTTGGGGGTGGGCTGCTTCTGCTGCTAATTTTTCTGCCTGCTGACGAACCTGGAGTGGGCGTCACATATAGGTTGGTGTAGGGGTCTAAATCTGAAGTTTCCACCATCAGGAGGTGTTTTTCATTGGGGGCTCAGATCATCTGTGAGACTACCCGCAGAGCGTTGGCATCTCCAATTTCTCCAGTTTGTACGTCAGGATCATTTCCATTCCTGGCCTCCTCCAGGTCCCCCTCGATCCCCAGGACTCAGAGGTGGGGAGCACTGAAAATCTGGTCTATCCTCCGCCAATGATCAAGTGACCTCTGGTGTGTCGAAAAGGAGCAAAATGTACTGAATCTGCAGAGTCCTCAACTTTTTTCACTTCTAGGAACAAGCGTCTTTCTTGTTGAACTATCAATGTGTAGTCTAGAAATAACATGACTTGTATAGATTTGCATGGAAATAAGTCTGTTTTTCTTAGAGGCAAGTACTCCAATTGTTAATTCCAAGGAGGAATGGGAGTCTCAGTTTACCTGAAAGATGATTAATCACTGGGTGGAGAGGGATATATTGCATCTTCTAGTATGTTTTTGGGCTTTGTGAATTTATCCATGTTCCCTTGCGCAGTGGGGGGTTCCAGAATTCTTATCTTTGACCATGGTGAGTATCACTCACTTGTGTTCCGAGGGTCTGCATGCCCCTTCCAGGCCTTCCCTCATAGCCTCTCTGTTGACAAACAAGACCCCAACCACAGGAGTGGCTTCTGGTGGGCAGTGTCAGACCCATGTTCCCTGGCACCCAATTTCTCTAAAAACTCTGCTCCAACAGCTGCTGTGTTGTCGTCATCGATGCACCACTCTGCCTCACCTCATTGAGTTGTGTGTTTGACAAATTAGGGCTCCTGTGGTCTGTATGTCCGTTTCTCCCATGTTAATCTAAGGGCGGACATGTCAACGACCTAGGTTCTGAGCACAGCTGAGATCGCCCAGTCCAGCCCTTCGCTAGTCCCCTCCATCGCAGGGACCTGTCTCAGTTTGCCTCTCAGATAAACACCACTGGGGGTGTTTCTTCCTTGTCGCAGTTCGTGAGTCTGGCCTGAGGGACAGCACTCTCGCGTTCGCGAATTTTGCGGATTTGCGAACTCGCAATTCGCAAAATCCGCAAATTCTCGCGAATTTGCGGATTTTTTTTTTGTGTTTGCGCGGGTTTCTGCCAGTTCGCGAGGGTTTTGTACAATTTCGCAAACGCGAACTTACCTGTCGGGTCGCAAGTTTTGCGAACTTGTTGTTTCTACGTGTCCAGCCTGTTTGGGACACTCTTCTTCATCACTGCCACTCTCTGTCACCACTGCCACTCTCTGACTACTCATGCCACCCTCTGGCCCACCCATGCCACCCTCTGTTTCATCACAGCACCCTCTGGTTGTCCAGTCAGTGTACATTATTGTGGCAAAGCAAAGCACACCTTCCCTGCCTCAAGTGACCTGAATTAATTTGGGGCTGATTAATGTGTCACAGAATATTTTTTTAGCTGACACCTGCTTCCTTAGTGCTTCCTGATTAGTGATCTTTTGCACTTGCTAAGTGCTTTCATTGTTGCAAAATTAGTTACAACACCTGCCCTGCCCCAACTGACAATAATGAATTAGGGGCTGATTAATGGATTTGAACTTCCAGCCTGGCTCCTGCTTGTCTCCCTTAGCTGTAATTCAGGACCTTTGTGGCATATGTGTAACTATTCTGAGGTTCAGAGCAGGGTCACATAATAGTTGCAAGTAGGCAACTGAACTCTGGAGGGGCCCCTCAGGAAGCACTACAGGAAATGGCTACTAATGATGAGCCTGAACTTTTGAACCTGGTAAGTAGTTTCAGTTTTGCTAAGATCGTATTTCTGCAATTTAGCGCTTATTCGCGGGGCGCGAAGTTGTACTGGGAAGCCGCGAACTCACGCGAACAGTGCGAGCAAGCCATAAAATCCGCTGCTCGCGGATTTGCGGATTTTGCGGGAGATTCGCGAATCTCGCGGATTGCGAATTTACAGAAAATCCGCAAAATCCGCAAGCGAAACGGATTTTCCGCCCATGCTTAATTCCAAGTCTGTGGGCATGGCTCTGCAGCTGCACTGTGATGTGGTCTTTAGCAGGGGTAGCTCCTTGGCCTCTGGTCCTCACTGGGGATGCCAGCACCAGGCTGTAGCAGCTCAGTGGTCCTACCAGTAATCCCTTGGAAGACCGGCGAATCATCCCCACTACGACCACAACTCAATGCGGACCTGGGTCTAAATCGTTCGTCCAAGCCCAGGGCCATTCTCCTCAGTGCAGCCTTTGATCCATCCATCACTTCTGTAGTCTCCAAACATCAATGGGAGGGTCCCCCTTGGCCAGTGTTCCCTCTGTGGGGATTGTGCCACATCTCCATCTTGGTGGGTACCCTCTCAGTAGTCAAGCGAGGGGGTCTGCATTCCTCCCCAGGGCCACTATGCTCCTCCTTGGGCAGCCACTCCCCCACCTCACAGCAGGCTCTATCGACTACCTCCAGCTGCTCTCCAGGTGAGCCGAGAACTTCTTCAGCATCGCTGGGATATCGTGCTTACTGTTCAACATCAGTGGCCCGTTACGACCACATGAGCTCAGCACAGTAAAGGATGGTCAGCAGAGAGGTGGCAGAGCTCAGCAATTAGCAGCCGCCACATTCAACATTGAAGCCACTCCCCCATTATTTGTTAGTGTTTGATATTTTATATTGAGTTTATTTTTTTTTCATATGATTACGATTTATACCTTATACACAGGTATATATTTTAATTAAGTAGTAATTATAATTGTTTATTTTTAAGTTTTGTATAGTTGTTTACATTGTTATTCATTTATATTTTTGCTGTTAAATTTATAACACATTCCTTACTGTTGCTCATTTTGGAGTTGGAATAGTAAATCTGACCCCCCTCCAAAGTGCAACACTGTCCCTACTGTAACAGGTTAGAGTGGCAACACTACATTTGATTTTCTTTGATGTACGTGCTTTTGTATACATTTTGTTCTAATAGAGATAAATTGGTAATTTTTTTATTTGGATGTATTTTTGTGTCAATTAGATTGATGTTAGAACTGTAAACATTTCCCCCATAGTCTTATTCATTTTTGCTGGATTTCATTTAGAGTAGAATTTGTGAATATTTAAAATTATTTTTATTTAAATTGTGTTTATTGTTTTTAATATATTTGACATTTTATTCCTTATTATTATGTAATGTTTCAGTATTGTATCGTGTTTGCATGGACGTAATATTGAAAGTGTTGATAAATATATTAGTTGTAAACTGCATTTGTCAATTATAAATTGGTGGGGAATTTTATCGCTGTTGTGTGTTAAGGTTTGTAGTAGTTTGTATTGAGTTTATATATTTTTCAAATCTGGTTAAACTGTATAGTTAAATATATATGTATATATTATACTCAATTAGCAATTTTAACTATTTATGTTTAATATATATATGCATATGTTTTAGTTAAGTAGGCATTTTAACTGTTTATTCTTACGTTTTATATAGTTATTCATGGAAAAGTACAACAGTGCCCCTATTGTTGTAGCCCTGGAGTGGCAAAAGCACAATGATTTTCTTTGATGTGTAATTTTTTTCATACATTTTGCTGTACTGGAGCTATAATCATACCATTTTAGAATGTATTTTTATTGTAATTATATTCTGGGTAGAAATATAGATATTTTCCCCATGTATCGAAGGTGTATCTATTTGTATTAATTTTTGCTGGAGTTTCTTTAAAGTAGCTTTTGTGAATATTTTACATTATTTGTTAATTTGAATTATGTTTGTGGTTATATATTTGTTTTAGTAATTTAAGATGTATTGTTTAATTTAATTTTAAAGTGTCTACTTATTTTTGATTTTTAGTTTTATTTTACATTTGTAAAATTAATTTGTGTTTTTGAAATTGACGAATGAGTTTTAGAAATAATTCTATTTGTAACTTTACTGGTTTAATAATTATATTGGTATAATTTAATGTTTTTAAATGTATATATTTAATTGTTATAAAATCTGGGTTAATATTAGTTTCTTGTAATTTAATTATAGTAATTGTATTAATTGTTATATTACTTCTGGTGAATGTTCATTATTAATTTAAAATTACAATTTTAAATTGCATATTTTCATATTAAGTTTGTCATTACAATATTTTTACATTTTTATTAAAGTTAATTTAGATATTTGTTTTTGCTTTATTTACATACCTGGAAAGTGTTAGAGCACAATCAAAAGCTCTCCCCTCCTATATACAAGAAATCAACTTTATTTACCGAAGTACTTTCCAAGAATCCAGTCAAGGAGTTGTGCAATGAATCACAACCTTGCCCCCCTCTTTGTCAAAACCTATTTGTGATTATATCAGAATTCTTCGATTTCTGGTAATGATGGATGTCCAGAATTCCAGGTGTCCATGCCTTTATGCTGGGTGCATTCAGGCTTTTCTATGTTTTAGATAATGGTAAATGTGTGCCTAGAACAACAAAAAAAGTAAAGACGTCTCTAGTGGATTGGTTAAGTCCCATCATATTCAGCATTGTGTTTGGAGAAACCAGATCTACTTTTGACAGCAATGTATCAACAATAAACCAAGCTAATTAAGCTGCATGAACATGAGCCGGTATTTGTGGAATGCTTAAACGATTGAACATCTTAACTAATGTTGCTAAGACTCTGTTAGCTTGAAGGCACCACAAATTTGCCAGACATAAGTGCATATTAGATCTGTGGAGTAAGGGGAAAGATATGATGAAACATTTTAAGACTCCAAATTCCTTGGCTATTCTCACGCCCGTGAACTGTTAGACACATCTGTCCAAATTGCTAATACATAACAATCGGTTAAGATACAGCGACTATATCAATTATACAAACATGGCTCTTTTAAATAATTTCAGCAGATCAGAAAGGACTAACATTTCACATACCAAGCTTAAATGTACCTACATATTCAATATTGTTTAACTAAAAATAAAGGAGTTTGGTACCAGAGTGCTCCACGCAGATATAGGTAAACATTTTAGAAAAAAGACTATTAAGGATTGCTGGTTACTATACATTTTTTATTAATGGGTTAGAAGACCTTATACCTAGATATGTGGGAAAATGGACCAGATGGTTGGGTGAAGGAATAACTTAGGAAAAGTTGATTCATCATTAGATATGAGTATATTCTTACTGGAGGTTGTTAAATGTAGAGCTCAACTACTAGTTCTTTGGGGATTTATCAAGGCTGACCATCTAAACTCAGTCAATCTGTCCTTAGGGGAATTACATTGTAAAGATTGCTTTATGCCCCTCTGATGAAACCACGGCCTCAATACAGTCAATATCGCCAGGTTCAGCTGGCATATGTTTATAGAACTCCTCTCCTTTCTAGAGGCAGAAAAACTGGATGTAGTCTCCCTAACAGAAACCTGGCTCCATGTGGAGTCAGGGCCTGACTTCATTCACGTCCTGCTCTCTGACCTCTACATATGTCAGAAAAACCGAGAAAGCAAGAAGGCCTTTCCTATAATACTGAAGGAAGCCTTTAGATGCTTCCATTAACCTCTTCAGCTCCCCAACTGCAAGAGCATGACCTTTGCTTTCTCACTGAACCCCACGTTCACCTTTTCTGGGACTCTCCTCTACCAGCTCCTGGCCCTAGTGGCCACTTCATTCACGCCCTTCCCAATGCCATTGGGAAGGGCGTGAATGAAGTAGCGGCTGGCAGGAGGGGTGACCTGGCGTTTGTCAAGGCCAGGTCACCCCTCCTGCCAGCCGCTACTCCAGCTGCCTGCCAGTTCCAGTAGCCCGCTCGCCTGCCAGCACGCTCGGTGACCCAGCCGCCGCTGGGCCGCCCGGATCACCCCTCCCGCCTCCCACGCCTCCCGCGACCTCCTCCAGCACTAGAGCGACCCAGCCGCCGCTGGGCCGCCTGGATCTCCCCTACTGCCGCCTCGCCTGTCTCGCCTGCCCCCGGGCTGAGGCCGCCGCCCAGAGCTCCCGCGGCTGACTCCCTGCAGCCCCGCCCACCTCCATCCCATTCGCCGACCCCGCCACCCAGCTGACTCGCTCTCCCAGGCTCCTCACTTATGACGCCCCCTCAGCGACCGCGCGCAGCTGGAGCACCAAATGAGCGCCGAAGGTGCGCCAAAGGTAAGCCCGTCTGCGCCCGTCCATGCCTGGACCGCGCCCAGTGCCAGACCCCCTGGCCCCCGCAGACGCCCGCCCACCCGCCGGACCTACGACGCCGCCACCCCTCAACGCACTCAACACCGGCCGAATCCCGGGATGCTACCGAGCCACCCCGAGACGCACCCATGGACCCTTCAATTGCCGCGCCTGCAAGTTCACCTGCATCCGGACCTGCCACGCACCACCACCCGCCATGCCGAACACCAGCAGCAACCACCTCAAGTGCATCCTGCTCAACACCCGCTCCGTCCACAGACACGCCGTCCAACTCTGGAACCTCCTCGACACCTCATCTCCTGACGTTGCCTTCCTCACGGAAACCTGGATGAACGCCTCCTCAGCGCCCGACATCGCCATCGCCATCCCAGAGGGATACAAGATCATCCGGAGGGACCGCGCCAACCAGACCAGAGGAGGAGGCATCGCCATCATCCACAGGAACACCATCCGCATCAGGACCAACACCGACGACACCCTGACAACCGCCGAACACCTGCACTTCCAGATCCACACCGACCCCAAGACCACCCTCAGAGGCACCCTGATCTACCGACCCCCGGGACCACGCACACCATTCAGCGAAGACATCGCCGACTTCATCAGCCCGCACGCCCTCCCCTCCGCTGACTACATCCTCCTCGGGGACCTCAACTTCCACCTGGAGAACAACAACGACCGCAACACCACCACCCTGCTTGACAACCTCGCCAACCTCGGACTCAAGCAGCTGGTGTCCACCCCCACCCACCTCGCCGGACACACACTCGACACCGTCTTCTCATCCAGCAAAGACATTGCCTTCAGCCACGCCACTGGACTCCACTGGACGGACCACAGCTGCGTCTACTTCAGCTTCAAAAAGAACACGACCCACCACCACCAGCAACAGGTCGCTCGAAGAAGCTGGAACAAGATCACAGCCGACCAGCTCGCCGCCTCCCTGAGCCAGCACCCGTCCGCCAGCTCAGCGAACCCCAACCAGGCCGCCGACAACCTCACGAAGTGGATCAGCAACTGTGCGGACGAATTCGCCCCACTGAGGACCCCGCCCAGCAGACCCGGCAGCAAGAAGGCCCCATGGTTAACCGACGAACTCAAGAGCTCCAAGAAGAACTGCCGAGCCCTCGAGAAAGCCTGGAGAAGGGAGCCAACACCGGACAACATGACCACCCTCAAGCTCGCCACCCGGAAGCACCATCAACTGATCCACGCCACCAAGAAAACAGCATTCAAGGACCGAGTGGACAACAACGCACACAACTGCAAGGAACTCTTCAACATTGTGAAAGAGCTCTCCAACCCCAACGCCGGAAACAACGACATCACCCCATCGCAAGACCTCTGCAACTCCCTTGCCTCCTACTTCCACAACAAGATCGCTGACATACATAACAGCTTCAGCACGCACACAACGTTCCCCACGACCGCATCAACGACCCCCACCACCACCCTCAGCGCCTGGACCCCGATCAACACAGAAGACACCATCCGCACTATGAACGCTATCCACTCCGGATCTCCGACCGACCCCTGCCCTCACCACGTCTTCAACAAGGCCGACGCTGTCATCGCACCCCACCTGCGGGACATCATCAACACCTCCTTCGACACCGCCACCTTCCCTGAGAGCTGGAAGCACGCCGAACTCAGCGCTCTACTAAAGAAACCAACATCGGACCCCACCGAACTCAAGAATTACCGCCCCATCTCGCTCCTCCCGTTTCCAGCCAAAGTCATTGAGAAGACCGTCAACAAACAGCTGGCCGCCTTCCTCGAGACGAATGGATCCCTCGACCCCTCACAGTCTGGCTTCCGAGCCAACCACAGCACCGAGACCGCCCTCATCGCTGCCACCGATGACATCCGAGCCCTGCTAGACAACGGAGAAACAGCGGCCCTCATCCTCCTAGACCTCTCCGCGGCATTCAACACTGTCTGCCACCGCACCCTAGTGCAGCGCCTCAGCAACGTCGGAGTCCAGGAGAAGGCACTGGAATGGATCATCTCCTTCCTCGACGGAAGAACACAGAGAGTCCGCCTACCACCGTACAAGTCAGAGGCCACCGAAGTCATCTGCGGCGTCCCTCAAGGATCCTCGCTCAGCCCCACCCTCTTCAACGTCTACATAAGCCCCCTCGCGGCCATCGCACGCCAACATAACCTCAACATCATCTCCTACGCTGACGACACCCAGCTGATCCTCTCCCTGACCAACGACCCCGCCGCCGCCAGAGCCAACCTTCACGAAGGGATGAAAGACGTAGCCGAGTGGATGACGACCAGCTGCCTGAAACTGAACTCTGACAAGACGGAAGTCCTCATCCTGGACTCCTCGCCCTCCGCCTGGGACAACTTCTGGTGGCCCCCCGCAGTGGGCACCGCACCCAAACCGACAGACCACGCACGCAACCTAGGCTTCATCCTGGACTCCTCCATCTCCATGACCAGACAAGTCAACGCCGTCTCCTCGTTGTGCTTCAACATCCTGCGCATGCTACGGAAGATCTTCTGGTGGATCCCCACCGAGACCAGGAAGACTGTCACCCAGGCCCTCGTCACCAGCCAGCTGGACTACGGCAACGCCCTCTACGCCGGAACCACCGCCAAGCTCCAGAAGAGACTCCAGCGGATCCAGAATGCCTCAGCCAGACTCATCCTCGACATCCCCCTACGCAGCCACATCTCCGGACATCTGAGAGACCTGCACTGGCTCCCCGTCAACAAGAGAATCACCTTCCGTCTCCTCACCCACGCACACAAAGCCCTACACGACCAAGGCCCGAGCTACCTCAACAACCGCCTCAACTTCTACGCTCCCAAACGCCACCTCCGATCTACCAGCCACGCCCTCGCCGCCGTCCCCCGCATCCGAAGAGCGACAACAGGAGGAAGGTCCTTCTCCTACCTGGCCGCCAAGACGTGGAACTCCCTCCCGACCGACCTGCGCCTGACCCAAGACCACCTCTCCTTCAGAAAGAAGCTCAAGACCTGGCTGTTCGAGCAGTAGCGGCTCCCCCCCCGGCCTCCCCCCCCCCCCCCATGCGCCTTGAGACCCTCCGGGTGAGTAGTGCGCTTTATAAATGTCTTTGATTGATTGATTGATTGATATTGTTAATCTGGCAAGCAAAAAACCCAATTTCACCATATTGGGAGATCCCAAGATACACCTGGAAGAGCCAGCAGCCTTACAAGCCTCTGGACTCCTGCAAGATCTTTCAGCCAATCAATTTTTCCAAATGGTATCTGACCCACTCATGAAAAAGGGCCCTAGCTTGACCCCATTTTTACTAATGATCCCCTCTTAAACGTGCTAGACCCACTACGGATTATATGGTTCGACCATTTCATGATCGCCATGGTACTGAAAACTCCAAGCTCGCCTTCCTCACCTGGAAAGACAGGCCATCTTTTTTTGCCTTTATCAATGCTTGTTTCTTATGTGTGAAGCTTATTATGTGGTGAGCAGCTCACAATTATTTTTACACGAATCATTTCTTATATATAGTTTCATTACTTCTTGGCTTTGGTTTAGGCGCCTTCTGGGTCAGTAGAAGAGTGAAAGCACTGATGTGTCATCAACCGCCTGTGTTGTGCAATCGTATTTGTTTGGGAATAGATGAGTCACCAGCAGGATCTGCCCCTCGTGACCAGCTCTGTCATCTATGAGTTTGCTCTGTTTTTTTCTCATGAACAAATTCCAAAGTAACATTAATTGCTCATTACATATTCTGAATGTAGTTAAGTATGCGAAAAGAACAGGGGCGAGTATTTTAGGTAGCCCTGTTGCTGTGTAAAGGAGCGCCTACAGTGCAAGAGATAAAAATAAACCCCTAGGTAATGTTTAATAAAATGAATGAAAAGGTTCTTTGCAGTGATTTAGTGAAATGTCAAATGAATGTTGATGAGGCAGATTATGTAAGGAGTGCGGTGTTTGTAAGTAGCAATATTGCTTCGCGTCTCCCCTTACATGCCATTAATTCAAGGGAAATCTTGATTGACTAATTGTCCTTTTAATTTTATAGTAAGCCTTGTTGATGAAATGATATGCTTGATGAAGAACTGTAGGAGAGAAGCAGTTTCCCTGTTATTCTGATTCATCATAATAAACGTCTTTGTCTTACTGCGCTTAAATATATTAATTACAGATTGCGTTAAGCACTGCAATGTGTTATTAATTGTCTTGATTTAACATTTGTTTCTAATAAAGAAGCAAATTAAAAGTCTATTATAGTTAGAATATTTTTGCCGAGAAAATTGATAATTCGTGTTTTATAACACCCTACGCTTGGCATTAATCTCTGGCTTCTACGACGTGCACAACAAGCTGTTACTAGGTTTAATGAGTTTGTCTAGGAGTCTTTCTATATGTGCACATTCTTATATGTTTCGATAATAAAGGCCAGAATATAGAAGGGTATTTTTAGCAAAGTTTGTGCATTGTTAAATTACAATTTTAAATGCGCAGGTTTAAAAGAGCAAATGCCGAACCTGACATATCTTCGAAGGTTATTTCTCACTCAGTATTGTTGGATGCAAATGTCACAGTTCACAAACACGGAGACTTTGTATTTCTGGGAGAAAAAAAACATATATCTCGAAACAGAATTCTCTATTAAGGTCGATGATGTCCTCATAGGATATCTTGTGCACAGTGGCGGCTGGTGACATTTGAAACTGGTGGGCGTAAAATTAGTGGTGGAGCACACCGCGGCGAGAGAGGGTAGCAAGCAAGCCCGAATTACCTATGGAGGGCTCGGGGGTTCTCCCCATGAGAACATTTTGAAAAATGAGCGGGCAAATAGTGTATTTTCAAGCAAATTTGAGAACACATGCACTTTAATCTTCACAGTCAAAAACGAGGTGAGGGTTGGCCTAAGCAAATTAATAATTAGCCTAGACCAACCGTCAACTCCTTTTTGACTGTGAAGAGTAAAGTGCATGTAGTTATATAGATGCCTAATTAGGGCCACCATGAAACTATATGTCACCAAAAACACAGTGCTCAGATCACGGGCTTTTATTTACAAACTACAGTAATCTGGTATTTCAGTAGCAGTGATGAGATAGAAGACTACACTCTTGAATGTATTAGTTGTTAAATGAAAGCGGAGGCTTACAACACTGTCACTGGTGACATGGGGTATACTTATATTCCTACAACTTGCACATTATTGTTTTCTGCTGCTTTCTAAATAAACTATGCGTATAACTGTTACGGTATACAAAGAAGTGGCTGGAATTATGCTATTTTTTGTTGGGTGTTAAACAAAAAAGTACAAAAAATGTGCAAAACGTTTTTGGAGAGTACACTGCAGATCACAAAACAAAATAATAATTCATGCAATGCTGCTACGATTATTCTTAAAGTGAGGCATATATACAGCCAGCTCCGAGATGCTGTCTTTGGTTCCAGGAAAGAGGAACATTTGAAACTAGCTTCCGATAATGGCCTTAGCAGCATACCATGAGTGTGGTTGCACCCATTTTTGTGTAATTATGAGGAAGGAGTTTACTACAAATCTGTGAGTAAAAAAAAACATTTATAGTCTCAAATAATAATACACAGGGTTGGACTTGGGAAGAAAATAGAACCGGTACTAAAATAATAGTGGCCCACATTTAGCGCCCACCATTGCACTTTTGAAAACGTATTTATTCACAGCTTTAACATCAGTATGTAAAGCAATCTCACACATTAAGCGCACACACACTGAATGAATCAGAAATTTCAGGGACTTCATTTTTTTCCGCTCTTTTGTCAGCCACTGCAACCCTTCACACATCAGTCCGTTTTTAGCCCATGAATGATTAATACATTAAAGCACTCCCCGTCTGATCTTCTGTTCCATTCTTTGTCCTTGCTTTCACCTGCAGCTGCCCGTGCATGCCGTAGCCTTTAACCTGCTGCTGCATCTATCACTCTTGTCCCTCCCCATGCCTCTATCCCCATTCATTAAGTTACGTGCTATCACTGTGGAAAATCTGAGGGCCAGAAACTGCATATTTGTTTCAGGGCAGGGTGCAGGCCAGGATCGACAATTTATTTTAATTAATGCCCGCTTGGGCCTTACCTGCGCTGCCTGGTCAGCTCACTCACTCCTGACGACCTACTTCTACAGCCTGGAGCTGGACTGTGTCGGGACTCGAGTCAGAATCATCCCTGCAGTGTGTCCCCGTCTAGCTCTTGCTGGAGTTGATGACGGTGTAAATGGCTTCCTTTGCTTTGTCCAGAGCATGGGTACTCACAAACTTTCTCTCGGGGGCCAAATTTACAGTGTGGTTTGTGTCCGAGGGCCGTGTTATGTTCCTGGAGGTCCGCCCCTGGCGCCCCGGGCGTGGGGCGCGCTAGTCATGTGACTCCTGATAATAAAAAGAGGTCTCGCACGCACGCAGGCGTTCAGAGGCGCGCAGACCAAGCAACAAAGTTATTCCCAGTGTCCGACTGAGTTTATTCTAGGGCCACGTTTTAGGCCTAGTTAGGATTAGATGCCCCGGAGTGTAGGTCCCAGATTGATACCCCTAGGGCGATCACTCCCCATCTACAGGACACAACAATTGGCGACGAGGGTGGTTGCCAACCCCTCGCTACGGGCGTGTGTGTGCCCATTCTCGGGTGAGGCGGCTGCGAGCGCTCCCATTCGCTCGTGGTGCTCGTGCCTTGCTGCCACACACACCCCCACACAGCGCGCCTGGAGGGACGACGATTTCTACCCCTGGCTCTTTGGAGGTGAGCGGCGCTGCCCGACGCTACCCTGCTGCGCATCGAAGCACAATTGGTCGCGCGAGGCCATTCCCCCGCTGGATAGTCCCGTCCGGTGCCGCACCGTGCTCGGTGGCACGTGCGTGAATCGCACCTCGGCACGCCTGGCGAGGCGTTCTGGACGGCGTCCGGTCCTGCCTAGCTGCTCGAGGGGACGTGGTGTCTGCCCGTCCCTAGGCGCTGCATCGCCGTCCGAATCCGGAGCGCCGGTCGCACGCGCTCCGCTGCGGTCGCTGAGGGACACACAGCGGTCATCGTCCGCACTGCCGGTGGGCATTGACACGTCCGTGCAAAACCCCAGTCGTCAACGGCCTCATCGAAGTGCCTCTTCGGACCTCACCTCGGCCGGCCACAGGCCTGATCAAGCGCGTCCTGGGCGATGGCTACCATTCCGCCCATTGAACCGTTTGTGGTGGAGGGTGCGCCCTCCACTCTCGCTCCGAAATGGAAGGAGTGGGTGGACAGGCTCCTAATATTCTTCGAGGCCACCAAGGTCCACAAGGAACAGAAGCGTGCCATGGTTCTCCACCTTGGTGGCAAAGACATTCATTCCATCGCTCGGACCCTCACAGAGGCGACCCCAAAGACTCATCATACCCTGATTAACGCTCTCAATGCACACTTTGAGCCAATGGCGAACCAGGACTACGAACGGTTCATCTTCCGACAAGCGCGGCAACTGCCGGAAGAGTCGCTGGATGCATACCACACCAGACTTAAGAAACTGGCACTAACTTGTGGGTTTCAGGATGTAACGGAGGAGATCAGGGGACAGATAATTCAAGGGTGCGCTTCTGCAAAGTTGCGAGAGAGAATCCTGGAAGAATCAGGGAAGCCTCTACCCGACTTCCTCACCCTTGGCCGCACAAAGGAGCTGTCCAAGGCCAGGGCGGCCCACATGGAGGCTGCATTACAAGCCAATGTGAAGGTGGAACCGATCAATAAGATACAGGTCCAGACACCGTCCAAATGGCCCAAAAGAGCGACACCCCCTCAAGGTGGGGCATCAGGACAGTCATGCGGTTACTGTGGAGGCCCGAGACACCCGGCACCAGAGTGTCCAGCACGGGGCAAGAGATGCTCAGGATGTGGCAAGATGAACCACTTCGGAAAAGTATGCCGGTCCAAGAGGTTCCGCAAGCCACGCCAGACGGTGCACACGGTCGCAGAAGGTGAGCCCAGCAACAGCGACATGGATGACGATGACGAGGAGGAGCGGTCCGTACACAAGGTGCACATGATCGGCACCGCCACCCGACGCACCAGGAAACTGCCCCAATGCTCCATCCAGGTGGCGGATCAGGAAATCATGGCGGTAGTAGACACCGGCGCATCTATAAACCTTATGAGTGCGTCTCTCTACAGCAACATGTCTACACCTCCGAGACTCAGCCCCACCCCCATCACGGTGTATGCCTATGGTCAAGACATTCCGCTCCGGATCCGTGGGAAGTTCAAAGCGGCTGTCCGCCATGGGGACAAAGTCACAAGAGCCAACATCTTCGTGTCGGAAGAGGGTCAAGGCATGCTCCTGAGCTGTAGAACAGCCGAAGACCTGGGGGTGGTCACATTTGCCTTTGGAGTACATGAAGAGTCGGTGCAACAGCTAATCATGGACTTTCCAGATCTATTTGAGGGAATTGGGTGTCTCAAAGGTCGTGAAATACATCTGCACGTGGACCCCACCGTGCAACCTGTGGCCCTGCGACACCGTCGCATTGCATTCCACCTTCGGCCACTAGTGGAAGAAGAACTGCAGAAGCTGGAAGCAGCCGGAATAATCGAGAAGGTATCAGGCCCCACCCCCTGGGTTTCGCCCATCGTGGTCATGCGGAAACCGAAACAGCCGGGAGCAGTCCGGATCTGCGTAGATATGCGCCTCCCAAATGCCGCCATCGCCAGGGAGCGCCATATCACGCCCACGATAGATGACTTAATCGGGGAAATGGCTGGAGCCTGTTGGTTTTCCAAACTTGACCTTCGTGCGGGGTATCACCAACTGGTGCTGGACAAAGAGTCAAGAAATATCACAACTTTCTCCACCCACATTGGACTTCGCAGATACACCAGACTTAGTTTTGGGATATCCAGTGCGGCTGAAGTCTTCCAAAATGTCATTCAGGAGCTGATTGCTGGCATACCTGGAGTGATAAATGTCAGCGATGACATCATGGTGCATGCCCGAACAATTCCAGAACACAATCACCGGTTGGCGCAAGTATTCCGCAGGCTCCGCAGTGCGGGACTCACGCTACACCGAGACAAGTGTGAATTCTTACAGACCAAATTAGGGTTCTTTGGGTATGTTTTCTCAGCTGACGGCGTCAACCCCGATCCTGACAAAGTCAAAGACATTAAGGATGCGCCACCACCCATGACGGTCACGGAAGTCAGGAGTTTTCTTGGCATGGTAAACTACTGTGGTCGTTTCATCAAGGACCTGGCCAACCTGACCCTCCCGCTGCGCGAGCTCACTAAGGACTCCACTCCGTGGAGCTGGGGACCGGAACAGGAGAAGGCGTTCCAGGGCATCAAGAGCTCCCTCTCCAGCAACACCACGCTGGCGTTCTTTGACCCGCGAAACTCCACACTTATCGCGGTAGATGCCGGACCGGCGGGGTTGGGGGCCGTCCTGATGCAAAGGCCAAGAGACGAAATAGACTGGACACCCGTTGCTTTCGCCAGCAGGTCCCTCACGGACACTGAACAAAGGTACTCACAGATTGAG